>NC_134039.1:49462763-50072926 GCF_965140245.1 Athene noctua | reverse complement strand
ATGCTACACTCATGCTGGTTTGGTGTGTTTGTTTAACTTCATGGATGAGTGGGCTCCTGTTTGATCTGTGCTGACAAGACGATTCATTTTTTGGAACTAGATTATTTTTTTTTCTTGTTATATTTACCTTGTGCCTTTTGTAAACATTTAATTTGTGGTTAGACTGACCTATTGTTATTTGCAGAACAAAAAACAAATTAAGAGAGTAAAATGTTTTCAGATCCCTAAGATTTGCAAGGAGGGCGCCCGGTACTGTTGCTGTTTGAAATTGTTTTGAGTGTCTGAGGTTTTGTTTAAAAATACTGTATGTATAAATTATTTGTGTATCTCTGTTCATCTCATCCATCCTTTTCTCTTTTCCTCTTCCCAGTGGGAAGCTTTTAGCATTCCTGAACTGCAAAACTTCTTGCGTATACTGGACAAAGAGGAAAACGAGCAACTGCAAATCTTAAAGAAGCGTTATGCAGCTTACAGAGACAAACTTGAAGAAGCCCTTGGTGGGGTGTGGAAACCTGGTTAAAAGGGGGCCAAAGGACACTCAGGAAAAACGCACGCTACCAAATGTCTGTATAGCATGCCAAACCCAATGTACAAAGAGCAGCAGAGAGTAGTTTTCTTTATTCAGAAGACTGTTTTGTGATGCCAGGGTACCTGAATTTTGCTATAGACTTAGTTCCATAAGCCAGGTCACTTAGCATCTTGCACCCACAAGTGAGGGATTCTGCATGTTTGTACAACAGTTTGCAACCATGTGTGTGCCTACAGAGTTTTCCAAGTTATCTTGGTGCAAGCTGTGAAACTGTAATCAATTTTCTAGGATGCTATGAAATAAGATTTTATTTTTTTCTTCTTCGCTTTAATGGTAGCTTTACAAGTAAGGGTGTGCAAATTGATGAGTTAAAATTACTAAAACTGTCTGGACAAGAATTAGTTGGAGCACTATCTTTGAGATGAAATTGATTTGCACTACCTTTCTGTGTTCAAATAGTTACTGTATAATCTGTGGGAGAACTGTTATAGATGGAAAGCATATGAGATCTTGTGGTTTGTTCTGTGAAATTTGTGGAAGGCTTTGAAGTGGTCTTTCTGGAGAAGGTAAAGAGAAAGTTGAAAAGAAGGTAAGAGTTGAGGGAGGAGAAGTCTATCAGCTGACAGGGCGACTGGTTTTAAATGGAAATAGTATTTATACAGAGGAGAGTTAAAATACTAATTCTACAAGATTAAAGTTTTAGGATGTTATAATATTGTGAGTAAGTTTAAAGGTTTTTTTAACTGCATAAATCCACACTGGAAAAGAAATAAAGATAATAGAAATAATGGGAAGGAATGAGAGGCAAAAGCTAAAGAAGAATGGAAATGAAGCTGCACATACAAATCATTATTGGAGAAGCTGGTTCTATAAATGTGTAGTGGAGGTCTGGGGAGTGCAGCAAAGCTAAAAAGCTGCTTACTTGAATTCTGAAAAGTGGTCAGTGTCTCAGATAAATCTGTGAGAAATACCCATCTAGCGAGTGTTTTGACATAAGCTATAACTACAGATGCATTTGATCTTTATTGTAAGTCGGATCCTTCCTCTGGCTTAGTGAACCATTTTTAGGCTGGATAATTTTGAATTATCATATCTGAAAGGCAAAAATAGCTTCCTCTGCTTCTTTGTTAAAGGCTCAGTCAGGCAAAGAAAGTAGAATTTCTTATTCATGTTTCCAGCTTAGCAGAAAATTAACATTTATTTGCTGTGCTGGTGACTGAGCTTAGTAACTCTTGCTTAGTAATTCAGAAGTTTCTTTTCATTATCATTTAAAAATTCTTAATTGAAAAACTGATTACCAAATTCTGCAGACTGCTGATTTACTTGATTTAAGGAATCAAGTAAAATTCCTTTAAGGAAAAATGAAAAATGTAGCAAGAAAACTTTTTGCTTTACTGTAAATATAATTGTTGTTCTTTCAGAGTTATTTATCTAAAAAGCATGTTCAAAAGAAACCAAAGAAGTAAGTGTGCAATAGAAGCACGAGGCAGATTTGAGTAACTGATCCTTCAGTCATCATCATGCCAGAGAGGAAATGAGTTATATATTGGGGGGAGGTGGAGGAGTGCTAAAGACTTAGGAGTAGAATTCTAGTTGGTGAGGTTTTCTTCCCTCCACTCTTAGGGTATTCGTTTTAAATTCCAAAGGAATTGTTAAAACTTTGGTGACATCTAATGGATACTCTGTGAAACTTCAAGATGCTTCTGTTCCCCTTAATTTGATGTAATTGTGCCTTTGTTTCCTTTCCTTAGTAAGACTTTTTTCTTAAACTCTTCACAGGTTTTCTGGTAAAAAAATTTGCAAGCTTAATGAGACAATCATAATGTTTGAAAATGTTAAGAGAACTTAAGAGTAGGACTAACTATAAAGTATATATAAGGCATATCTTGTTTGTTTTTTAATTTCACATGTAACATTGTAGTGCATGTGTGAGTTAGTAACATTATCCTCAAGTGAGACACTTTATAATGGTTCAGGGAATGCTTTTATGTTTTGTTACAATTTGTTTTTTCTATGAACACAGCAGCATGTCGGTGGGTATTCTGTTAACATCTACTTGATTTATGTATCTGCCCATAGCTATGTAATCATTACATAATCGCTGTCAATATTGAACCATTTGTTGCTCAGATTTAAACACTGTTTGAGTTTAAAAGTGGAGTATAAAAATATGTGAATTTTGTTTTTACTTGAACTAAACTATCAGTCTTTTAAGTAGGCGCATCTGCATTTACTTCAGCCAAAAACCTCAATCAGTGTTGTATGCACTATGAGTCTTGATTTGGGGTGAAGAGGGTGGGGGTGGGGGACCAAAATAAACTTATATTTTAATTTTGTCTTAGTCCATGGTTAATTATTGTAAGATGTCGTGTGGGGAGGGGTTTTTTTTGGGTTTTTTGGTTTGGTGTTTTTTTTTTTTTTTACACACTGGCAATTACAACCGCTTTAATTTAAAAGAGATGGTCATGCCTAGTCGGTTTTTCTTTTCTAATTTTAGTGTCAAATTGAACTGTCAGAGCTTTTGTTGCAAAACTATTTTCATTTCATTATATGATGGTACCAGAATGATTAAATGAAAGGGGGCGGGGTGGGGGGGAGAGGGGAATGCAGAGAAACATTAAAATGTATGTCTTTAAAACAAACATTTAAACTATTTATAATTTTGACAAGCTTAATTTTATTTTTGTAGGGAAGTTTTTATTCCCCTTAAAGTTATTACCAAAATGACAAAAAAGTGATGGTTCCATTATTAAAGTTGAAGTTGGCAATACTTAGTTCTGTGATGTGTGTTTATTTTTTTCCTGTTACCTGAAGCTTGTGTTGTGATCACTTTGATGCCAGATGAGACTTCCTCATAGCAATAAATCGTGTGGGGAAATGCAGCTTGCCTGAAGCATAAATTAAGGTTTGCTTGGAACAACAGATACGTTTCAGCGTGTATGTTCCAGTCATTCTTGTATACATATTTAGTTTTGTCTCCTGATTTTGGTAAAGAATAATATAGAAAAACTAAACCAATCGATGCTTTCAAATACAACAAGGGAAAAAACCAACCACATACTTTGAAATCTATACACATACTTTGAAATTTACTTTTTCTTTCCCACATTTTCCTCACGCTCAGCCCGGCCGGAGGGGTGCAGGAGGAGCCGCTCTCGCCTCGTGTCTCCCGCCCGGGAGGGGCTGAGGGAAGCGTTTCCCGCCGCCGGGGCTGCCTCCCTCCTGCCTTGACGCCCTGTAAGCGCTGGGCTGGGAAGGAGGGAGGAAAGGCCGGGGGTGTCCTCCCGCCCCCGGGAGGGCCGGCGGCGGTGCGTGAGGCCTCCCCCGGGCAGGTGGTGGTGGAGGAGGTGGAGAGAGCCGAGGGCCGCGGGCCTGCCGTGTTTTGCCCTCACGAAGAAGGTGGGCAAGGCCGGAGCAGGGCTTTCCCCTCACGGGACCGACTCCGCCATAGAGGGAGCACAGACACAGGCTCACAGTGGGTGATGTCCCACCTTAGTTGGGTGGGAAAGCCCACGGGCGAGAAGTTTCTTCCTTTAAAATTAAAACCTCTTGCAGGAAGACGAGGCAAATGCACTGAAGTGTCCTGGGCTGGAGGCGATACCCAGGTCCTCTCTCAGGAAACACTTTTTGCCCCTTTTTATCTTTAAACACTTCTTAGTGGTTTTCTCTGCAAACATGCGTGTTTAATTTTCTAGTTGCTTATTTTGTGTTAAAATCAGTTTAATCCTCCCTAACTGAATTGGTAGAACAGAGCTACTTTGCTGTTTGCTTCTCTGTTGTGCTGCCCTGGGCATTGTGGCCCTGCAGAAGAGATGATAATCGTTTGACCAGTTCCTTGAAGGCTGATTCATGTGAGACCTCATAGCTTTATTGGTGCAACAACCACATTATGACTATGTATGCACTTAGTAAAACCTCTTAATAGCAAATGCTCCAGTACTCAGCCAGGGTAAGGTTGGTAAAAGGCTTTAAAGATACTAGAGTCAGCAACGTTGCTCACCACACAAGTAACTGAGCTTTGCATCTCTGCCTACAGCAGTTACGTACAACTAGAAATACAACTTGGCAAAAGAAACCTTGTGGGGTTTGGCTGGTTTAGGGGCTGGATCCCCTGTCCAGAGAACAGAGGAGGTCCAGTGCAGAGACAGAGCAGGAGAACAGTACTGCCCATGGAGCAGCTGGGCCACTCCTCTCCATGGCGGGGACAGCCAGGTGTTGCAGTCTGCTTTGTCTTCCTTCAGTCTTAATTTTTAGCACTGAAATTTTTTAACCTTTGAAAAAAACAATAAAAATTGACTCTCCTTACTCTCCTCCTGCCATCCTACTGTATGTGCATGATTATACAATCGTTTTCCTCTGTTTCCCAGCATGGGGGTTTCCAGCTGCAGTCCTTGCAACTTTTGCTAGAATTTACTTTTTACCATCTCCCGGTGATACAGGACAGTTCATGGACATTCCCCTGCTTAAAGTTCAATAGCACACTTGTGTTTGCCAGGAAATACCTGTGCTTTCGAAACTTCTATACTTCTCATCCTGCAGGAGCATATAAAGCATGCTACTCAAGTTCATATGCAGGAGAGATTCTGTTTCTCATACAAAACTGGAAAATAGAAACAATTTTTAAACAAGCAAATTTAAAGCAAAACAATGCTGACTAATGCAATATTCATACATAAATGTAGAGAGATTGTTAGTAGATCTCAGACTAATGACAGGGAATAAAAGTCTGTAGGATGATGGCTATTCTGTGTTTATATTGATTTCAGAAAAGGTCTATATTCTTTTTCGTCTAGTCCTGCAAGACCCACATAATTGTTAATTTAGTTTTAAGTAATAGTTTTAACAAAGTATTTTTAAAAAAAGAGAATATCTTGTTACTAGTATCTTTGGATGCTTCCCCTTCAAATAATTTTATAGTCTAATGTTATCTTGTTTCTTGCATCCATCTGGGACAGTTTTGAAAAGCCACCTCCTGCCTTAGTTGGATCATTGCAAGTGAATAAAAAGCTTCAGAGTAGACAAAGAATCTTTACAGGATGACTGAAAGGTCCTGAGTCTTCTACTGTTGATGATGAAGGTGAGTAGGTAACTTCCAAATGGGTAAAGATATACATCTGCCACATGTTATGCACCTGATGCATCTGCTTGTCAAGTTACTAAAGGAGAAGACTTAAGAATTAAATCCAGAGAAGGAAAAATAGGAATGTTTGCTAAACAACTGCTCAAAAAATATTAAGATACTTGTATTTTTTCTGTATCTTCACATTCGTAAATATTTCCCTGTAAATATTCCAGAACATGTTGTTATCTGCTGTTCCCAAGGACACAGCAAATGTCCTACTGCTATATTAAAAAACCCATAGACCCACAAATGGCAACATAGTGAAGTCTTATTAAATATAATTTTAACAAGGTATAAAATGGCATATTCTTTAAAAGTAACTTGCAAAAGCAGCTTAAGATTTTTGTGAGAGTTCTTCCAAAGGTGAGTCTAAGCTTGGGACTTTGACATAGTGATAAGCTTGCCTTTGGGCAAGCCTTTGGGGTTTTTTTCTGTTTCAGGTCTCCAAAAGCAGTGTTAATTTGCTGCTTGAGCTCAGTCACTGAGTTCAGCGTGCTCTTATTTCAAAAGCTGTTATTAAACACAGAGCTAAAGAGGGAAGGCAAATGGAGTTGTTTAAAAATTTGCATAGTTCTCAAAAGCATATTTTTAGAGCAGCTTGGGATATGAAAGAACTTTTAATATAAAACTTCCTCTTACCTATCCACACAATTATTCATCTTAGTTGTCTGGCAGCTGTAAGGTGGCAAAATGGTAGAAACCTTGCAGATGGTGGGAAGCAGAAGGGTGTAGAGCAGCACATTTTGCATCTTTCCAACAACTCTGACCCGGAGTGTGACGGAAGCAGGGACTGTGATGAAAGCCAAGTAGGAGAGAGACACTGATCTTCTGTTTAGAACAGGTTTAGTGCTGTGAACTTAGGACTTACCTGTTCTGGAGGAATTATTTTCCTCTTGATGTGTAAGTGGATAAAATAGATTCCTGCAGTAGCCAGTACCGAGAAGTAGGCAACTCCCAGTCCAAAGCAGCTTGAGCCAAGGCAGTTCACACACCCTCCCTTACTGTTGGTGCTAGTTTTATGGTAATTTTCAAGGAAATGCTGAACAGCCCAAGACATGTTCTTCTGAAAGATACTGTCTTGTGTGCCACAGAGGTGAGAGGTAATAATCCGGAACATTCTTGTTTGCCATTGTGCAAGCTGAAATTAGAAGCATTTTCAGTCATAGCAGCATAGGCCTGGAAGCGACCTAGCTCAACACCCTGCATTGAGGCACCCATTCCTAGCAAATGTCTTCTTAAAGCTGTTTTCTTCCTGCTTTCCTCAGAGGTGCTATTCTAAATTGTCTTTTTATTGCACCTTTTGTTCTCTGCCTCTGCCTCTACAGAAATGGTAGCATTCACAACTGGAGTTCTGCAGAGTGTATTTTAAATATGAGGACTAATCCTGCAAATGCTCTGTGTTGCCCAATCTAACCCCTTTCATGATGCTGTATAAAGCACTGGTTTGGTTCAATTTTTCTTGAGTGTGTTAATTCTACCGTGGATCTTCCCGGAATTTAAGATGTTTTAGGAGATTGAATTCAGTCAGTTGAAATCATACAATATGATATGTAGAATTGTTGTGGTGATGTTGCTTGATTTACGTAAATGCTGTTTTCCATATGAATAAGACAGGGTATTACAGGTAATTGGAGTCGTTCTGTTTTGCCTTCACTTTACTACAAATACCTATGAGAGAAGTCTAGTGCAAAACCCACTTTCACCAGCTATATAAATCTAAATATAGCATCATAGCCTTGTGCATAGCATGACAGAAAATAGCATTAGAAGTCTAAGATTTCTCTCTTCAAATACGGAATCTGGTATGTGATCAGAAATTTCAGCTGCGTCCAGCATGCCTCAGAAGGCATCAGAATGCCAGTGTATTCTATGACAGCAAAGTTCAGCCTCTGTTTTTTCCCAGGCCAAGCTGTTGTATTGAAGAGTGGCTCTGAAGTTCTCTCTTTGGATAAACAGGTGCTTTCTATATGCTAGTAATCCTAGGCGATTCTTTTAATCTAGATCTGACAGCTGATACTTTGAGAATCTGTCCTATTTGCTCATAGCATTTTTCCATAGATGTAAGTGAGCAGATGCTAGACATTTTTATCTGCTCTGGTGTAAGTGCTCGTTAGGCAAAGTCAGAATCCGTGTTTTTTAAGTAATACAGGCACAGAAAGGTAGCATAACTTTTATGGAGTTTCCAAAGTGTGGAGTATCTTTTAACATCTGTTGCCAAGTGACAGTGCACATTTTAAAATGCAAACATGGCTAGGGTGAAAATGCAGGTCACATGTAAAGAAAATAATGTTTACTCTAGTTCAATCTAGGTAAATAAAAGACAAATCAGAGGAATGTTTCCAGACAGATAACAGACTTTACACTAAAAGTTTATTTTGTTGAACAGTAAGTCAATGATTGCTATTTTTCAAAGGTGGGGCTTAATCATTGCTGGTGTTTTTCTTTTAATACTTTACAGAGAAGTTTCTGGAGTTATAACACGACATCAGAAAGATGTGAAGACTTCCTGTGAGGTTTTTGCCTTGTTAATTTAAACACTTTAAAAGTGTTTAAAAAGAGAAAGCAACTGCTAAGCAGGTATCTAATAAAAGAAGTGCTTAGTCCTTTAATGCAAACTTATCCATTTTTGGTATTATTCTGGTGGTTCAAAACCAAAGCACAGCTTTAAAAAAAAAAACAAACAACCACACTTGTTTCTTTTGCTTAGGATTTTAATGTCCTAGGAGAAGGGTTACTTTCTTCTTTTGGATGAGTAATTGTAATGTTTTAATTTCCTCTGCTGAACATTTTAGCTAGCTGGTAACACGGCAGAATCCTCAGGATGGAAAGGTAGATCATCACTGATGCTTCCAGTGATTTTCATTGACAGCATGAGAGTATCCCTGTCAATCTTCAGTTGCATGCTTGAAGCCTTTGCTTGGTGCTTACCCCGAGGAGTCTTAAAATAGATTTTAATATATTATGTTTATTTAAAATAAACATGAACAATTAATATTTTTTATAGTCTGCAATTTATTATTGCTCTTTCTGCTTTATAAAAATAAAGTAAGCTGTATTGTTTCCTATTTCATGGCTTTGTGTGTGCATAGAATATATAAATTAGGAGCAAGAAGGCAGGGCTCACAATAATGAGGAATGGCCACCTTTTATGGTCAGTTTTATTTGCCTTGGTCCCCTTTATAAAACAGTTTTCTAATATATTTTAAGGTAATATCTACACTGGTACTGTGGATGAAAACTGTATGATCAGTGGTGACTAGCTGCATTTCATTACTCAAATGGGGCAGGATATGCCTGAATGTGGTGAGCAGCGGTTTTCATGTGAAAATGACAACAAACTTCTTCATATAAATGTCACAGAATGAGAAACTGAAGTGCTGTTTCAGCTACTCTTAACATTTGCTGATTCTTTTATGCAAATTTTAAGGAGATGCCTATTGCAGTCCTGTAGTTTTTCCTAACGTAGGCAGGATTAAGGCATAACGTCACACTTCTCCAGCCCTTGGCACTGACTTGCCATGGATTGCCATTTAAATAAAGAACAACATTTTATAGAAGTCCTATACAAAGCTTTCTGAGGGTAGGCTAAAGACACGATTTATCCAATTATTTTCCCGCCTCAAGATCAAAATGTGTTTTAGAAACAGTTCAAATCTTACAAAGGAATCAGAGACTCAGAATAGTGTGTCCTGGTACCATCACCAGTAAGTGGACTGCAAGGTTGCATTTTCTTTCCTTACTTGTAAATGAGGAAGACAAGCACTGATATACTTACATTTTTATCCTGTTCCTTTTTGATGAATCAAGCAGGCCTGGCAAGCCATTAAAAGAGTTGATTGGCTTTAGCCTGGTCTCCTAAACATGGGACAGTTGTGTAGGTGCCTTCCCTATCCCCAAAGTCCCTGTGCTATGGGCTAGTCTCAACTGAATTTTAAAAAATTCTCAAAGATTACTGAACTTTTTTGAGTCTTATGTAAATAATTGACTATGTGGACATTAAGAAACCAAAAATGTGACCAAAATGATTGATACATTTGGAGTGAGACCAGAACTCAGCTGTTAGCGTTTTGGCAGCTGTCAGTCAGCTTGTGTTACTGATGTGTTACAGCTCTAGTGAGCTGTCAAGGATGTTGTCCCTTGATTACTGGAGTACTGGGGGAAAATACGTGTTTCAGAGTAGAGGGCATTAGGTCACAAAACTGAAGGATGTCGACCTTTATTAATTTCACTGCGCTCAGGAAGACTGCTCACTATAACAGTAATAAACGTGGCAGATCTGTTTTTGCAGTTTTACCTGAGAATTACTTACAGGACTCTTGTGTGACCTGTGGAACTGAGCTGAAGGGCAGTAGTTAGTTAAATCTTTCCTAAAAGCAGTTTTCCTCCATCATTTTCTTGGGGATATAAAATAAACAACAGGGAACCGATTTTGGTTTACTGATTTAGTAATCCTACCAGTTCTTCAGTAATCTGTGAAGTTGTCTGGGAAAACAGAGTAGAGCTGAATTTCTTTGAAGGCTGAGAGCAAATTTTTTCTTAAGTAATACGGAATGGAGATGACTAGATCAGTATTATACTGCCACTTCCTTTGCAAGTTTCTTTTAGAGACAGTTTAAGGAACCTTTTAGGGACGTGGTTTATGCAAGGATGACAGTTTAGTGCTTTTCAGCCTTTGCATTTTGGGATTTCCATTTTGTCAATCTCCTGGTTTTAAACATCCTCCTATTTGTATCTCAGGAACTCCAGACTATGAACAAATATGCAGCCGGCCCCATGGATTCTGAATGGATCAAGATGGTGACATGACTGCAGTAGACTCTTATTTAGGCCTGTACAAAGTCAATCCAAGGACAGGAGGGAAAACCCTCCTGCTATCGAGCAAAAAAGGTGAAGCTACAGTTAGTGGGAAGTTAACTGATCTTGGGTTTGGTCCTCATGCTTACATATAAATTGGAAGATTAAGGCACTTTAATCAGTTGAGACGAGTACTAGTGAGTGTGGGGACAGGGACTGTTGAAAGCCCATTTGCTTTATATTTTTAAGATTTGTTTAAAAACAAAATAAAACAAAAGCAATGTTATTTGTCAGAGACTTTTGGTTTGGTGTGTGTTATGTTGAGCTGCAATATGAACATATTTCCCTCCAAATGAAAGTGATTTGGAGCTTGGACTTCAGCTTGGGACAAATAAAGGATAGCATTAACTATGAGATTTGGAATTTCAATGTCTGAAATCTTAATCTTGTGTGGATTTGAATAACTTTGAACATGTAGTTTTGTACTTACTTTAATCAGTAGTTATTTTTATTAACTATGTGCAGATGGGCTGCATTTCAAATTCTGAAATGGATTAGAAATAGCAAAGAAACTTGACTTATTTTACAGACTCAAGTGGGAAAGACAACATCACAAATATGAGGTGAGATGAGGTAATCGTTGTAGCCATTTGTTCAGGCAGTTTAAGTGTTAATTTTTGTGCTGGCAGCACCCTGTACCAAGCTGCAGAAGAGACAAGCTTTTTTTGATTGTTTGTGTGTTTTAGCCAGGCATGCTACAAATGCTGCATGTTGGAGCCCTAAGGCAGAGGATGGGCTGTGCTCTGCTGTAGCTGCTTTTCTGAAAAGAAAAACCAACCACCCAACCTCCGGGTATGAGTACCCAAAGAAATTGTCATGTGATACAACACAGCATGGATTTTTACAGCATGTTAGATTCTCTCTAGTATCTGTTTACAAGCATGCTCTTACACAACAGTACATGCAAGGCAGAAAATTGCTGGTGTACTTGAAGGCATCTTCTGTGTAGTCATAGCCTTTGAATAAAGCTTTATCTAGAATAAACTTTAAAGCTGAAATTCAGTGAGGTCACAGACATAAGGTTTATGAGTGTCATCTTTACTACCAGAACTGTGGATAAAATTAAGCAAGGAGAAAAACCACGTGAAGGGAAATATATTTCATTTAAGGGGTGGGAATTGAGATCCAAGTTATTAAATGGAAAAAAAAAAAAAGAATAGTTGAAGTCTCTTATGTTTTGCTTGCTATTTCTTAAAGCTATCAGAATTATTGTTTAGCAGTACATCATGTTTGCCATTTAGTATTTCAGACTTTACAAGGGGTTGCCAGTACAAATGACAAACATAAGCCATGTAAAGAGGAAACTGCTTTTATGTGCATATAATTCAAAGCTGCTTTGCTAGCAGAAGAAACTTATATCAGAAGTAAAATGTCAGCTGTTTACTTGCTTTAGCAAAACACTTGTGAATGCTTTCTGCTTTGATTTGAAGTTTTAATTGCTCACAGAAGCCTGAGAGACCTCAGTACTTTGCTAAAGCAGGAACTGCAGAATAACATATTTTGAACTCTGGGCTTTGTAACCTCCATGTTCCTCTTGTTTTTGTAAGAAAGCTGTGATCAGCCTGGGAAATGAACAGAATCCTTTGCTCCTTTAGTGGTACCAGCTTATTGTTTTTATAAAGATGCCATCTGCCATTCTGTAAAATCTAGTTTTATCTAACTTATGTTAATACAACTTCTGAATAATTTCTGTTCTAATTGAAACCAGGTATTTTGATAGCTAGTTTTTCATGAGATGTACTGATTAAGGTAATTGAAACAAACCATCTTGGTCATCTCTCAACCTATGACACTGTAACAGGAAAAACAGTGCTTGTATATGGCAAGTGGGATGAAATCACATTAATAGCAGAAACTGGCACATTTAGAATCATATGGGATGTTAAACATCATTCCCCTCCTAGACTGAAAATATTATGTTAGTTTATATTACATGTGTTTAATCAATTTGTAGACATGATTTTCACGTTCTTTTCTGTTTTTCCTTTTCTAAAAATGTTAACTGAAGATGTTCAGTTAACAGGGTTGTTATTAGAAACAGTCTAAATGACTTTTTTCTACTGCAAGTCATAGGTTTTAGTTAATACCTACCTAGAATTAACAGTTGCTATGTATGTATTGCCAAATGGTATTTGTACTGATTTGCTGATATATAGGGCGCTAATTCCCTCAGACTCAATTACAATTATCCTGATGAATCCATTATTACAGTTACAACAGACCTCAGAGGACAAGTGTCACTGCATCATTATGATTAGCATAACACTCCATTTTTCCCACTTTAAAGGGAATCAGTGATTTTAAAAGATTTTTTATTTCATGGAAGTCTTAAAGCCAAATTTAATTTTAGCGTTCATTTAACAGGCACATTTTCTATGAACAGATTTTTTGAATAGAACCAGAAGGTGGGGTACTGTTTGTTACAGGTAGAAAGATGAGGTTTTTGACCAATCATCATTATTCAAGTTTAGTCCCTCTTTGCATTTACTGCTTCCTGCAGAGTCCTTTTCCGTGCTTTGAAAAATTCCCTGCATGAATCAAAATGATGAATCTTCCACACCATTAAGCTTGCTGTATTTTGCAGGAGCCACTATAACTCATATACAAAATTCCCTTTATACAGCTATTGGGTGAGTGGAGTTAATGCAGAAAAAAAAAATAATCTGGGGGGACAACTTGCCTAGGTACCCAGACAACATCAGGTTATCAAACACAGGCTTATACAGAGTTGGATTATCTACTACTTGCTCTCCTAGTTTCTTTTCTCCTTTTCTGGATGCTTTAGGACTGTATCCATTCCTGAAGAGATTTATTACAAAGGTAACTTTGGCACTGTCTAGTATTAACTATCAGTGTCACAAAAATGCCTTTTTTTTTTTTTTTTAAAGTATCAAATAACTTGTTATTCTTCATTAGGAAACACAAGAGACTGCTTCAACTTTACCAGCCAGCACACTAAACACATACTAACTTCGATTTTTCTGGAACATTTAGGCAGTTTTACTGTTGTGGTAATACTGAGAACCCATTTATAAAGTAGAAAACACAGCATTGACAAAAGTAGCGCATAGTTGCAAGTTCTCAGCCCTTTTTTTGTAGCAACATGATGTTGTCAGGGCAGGTGAAGAACACTTTGCAGAAAACAGGAGGATTTTGCTATAGGAAACAAATTCTGCAAAATCATTCTTGCCAAGTCACAGAGCCGGTTATGATTAACCATGCTACTTTTTCTAGGCACCATGCTGCCTCTTCCCTAGAACTTGCACAGGAAAAACACTGAAGTGGGTGATTCAGTTGTATTCCATCACGTCACTTGTCATCCTGTTTTAAGAAAACGGGTGGCTTTTGGTAGCTGGATTAAGTTCCAACAACTTCCCCACCTTCTTGAGCAAGCAGGCACTGACTGTACTTTAGTGAGCAATTACTGGACCACCAGCTTTAGACACAGTTGAGTGGATGTTACCAAAAGACTGACAGCTGAATCTGACTAGAGCAACCTCTGGAAGGCAATATTAGCATTGCCATTTCTTTCTAGTCATGGAATTTCCCCCCTGCCCCTTGACTGAAGTGTTAATACTGTGTATTTCTTTTTCTAAAAACAGGTGACTCCTCTTATTCTACAGCATTTTTCTTCACAAACAGGGTTTGTTCTTAGAAATTAACAACAATTAACACTGTGGCAAGCTTCCATGACTGTGATGGTAGCAGCACTTGGGCCATCAGTGATGTCTTTGAGCACAATGGGAAGGTGTATCTAGGTAATACAGAGCTGCCTTTTCTTGTGGTGCTACAATAAACTTCATAGTTTTCATAAGGTGAAGCATCAAAAGAACAATAGCAGCATTGTTTCAAGTGGCCATTAACTATTTTTCTCTACTTAAAGGAAGACTGCTACATCACTGAGGGAGAAATGAAACTAATACCACATGGTTAAGCAAAAAATGAAAATACAATGCAGAAATACCTGTTTTAGAAGCTTGTGAAAGCCTGACTTAAGTAGGTTAAAGGTACCAAATCACCTTGCTCTGTAGTTCAGAAAATAGTTATGTATATATTTTTAAACAGCTGCACAGTATCATTCAAGGAATTCAACTCTGTAACAGGGGTTGAGGTAAGTTAGAAAAAGCCTTATGTAGGATTTTACTCTTCCTCTTTCCCAGAGGCAGAACATACTGCTTTTCATTCTGAACAGCAGTTTCTCCATTGTCTCTTTTATTAAATTTTCCCATCTATTCAACTACATCAGTTTCCAAGGAAATATGAGCAAGTACAGCTTGCATTTGAATTCATTCTCTCACCTCTGTGTTTCTTCTGGTGCAAAGTAGTCACATATTGACTTGCTAGATGCTGTACATAAGGTTCCCTGGGACCATATAAAAGTTCACTAACATCCACTGTTAGGTAGCAGGGCAGTAAGCAGAGAACAGGCTTATAAATAAGGAATTCAGGCTTTAGAAGTGTGACACAGCTTGATCCTGTAGAAAGGGTTTAACTGGAATTCAGTGACAAAGATAGGAAGTTTGATAGGCAGTTTATTTTTTCATTCCCCAAAAGTGCAGCAGTGAACAGGGTCCTCTGGAAGGGCACTTTTCTAAACAAACGTTCAAAACAGCAGAAGTGTGCTCACAGCATGCTACAGCAAAGTATGCTCACGTACAGAGAGAGTAATACAAAAAAATTAATTTTGAATCACAATAAATGACAGCTGGCTTATTACAGTGAAATATTGTATGACTTGTAGAATCGGTCTTAAATGTAACTTGATTGAGAAGGTATTATACCTGCTTTGGGTGTGTTTGCATGTATGTGTTCCTGTTACAGATTTATTACTCAAAATGAAGAAGCTCAATTTACTGGGCCTAGCTGGGTAAGCACATCCTAGGGGTATTCACTTAAACTCAAGTGACAGTACTGGATGGGTTTTGGTTTAGAATTGTAATAAAGTTATTAACTGTATTTCTCCCTGTATAGTAGTATCTACTTTATCAGATTAGATCATTAAAATTCACAGCTCTGCTTTTGATAATAATGATTTTAAAATAAATTAAAAAAAATAATCACATTTTAGCTAAACCCAACTCTGTACCAGTAAGGCCCTTTCATTTAAAAATCTGTCATGGTAAGGCTCTTTCATTTAACATGAATGCCTTCAGTTAAGGTACTGATACAGCCATGGTCAAATAGCATATGAAATGGAATATCTAGGAAGACCGTTTACTTTTAAAAATCACTTAGTTGGGAAGTAGATCTGGGTAAGAATTAAAGTTCCTTCATAGTGGTTTTTTAATCATCAAGGAAAGAATTAACACTGTTCATTTAAGGCTGTAAAAATACTCAGAATTAACTGCTTCATGGAAACAGCCGACAAGTAACAAACTCCTCTAAAAGCACTGGAAGGCAGGCAACTGGTGGTTCCTGTTCTTCCTTCAACTACGACCTTTTGTTGAACAGTTCTTAAGTCTTTATCAAAAGTGAGAGTGAAGCAGATATTTTCCTGAACAACTGTTCTGGTTAAGTAAGGACTAATTTCATTCTGAATTTCAATTTAATACAACATCTACTACCTATGATAGATATCAGGTATAGGGTGGTTCTCTGACATGGAGTGTGAGAGTTATTGAGCCTAATTACTAAACACTTTAGAGGTGTGTGCAGGCAGCAGGAGTGTTAATTTGGGTAAAACATCTGGTCACACATACTGACTAATCTGTACCAGTTCTGTCAACTTTCTTATTAGTTATTAGGCAAAAAGTAAATAAATCAAGAGATTTCCTTCTTATGGCTTAAGATCACTTTAAGAAAAGATAGTGTTGGAGTTACACACCTGAAGTTTTCTTTCTATTAAGCAGCAACATAATGCACATTTCTTGCACTGAAACTTAAGTAGAAACTTGACATATGACCTAGATTTGATAGAACTGTTGAGTTTAATGTGCAGCCATGTATTTCACACTAGCCTCCACACAGCTACCAAAATAAAGTATAAACAAAGAACAAGTCTAAGTTGCTAGAATTATCTGAGCAAAACACTATATAAATGAACCTTAGGTTTAGCTCAGTGTGCAAGAAAACACTGAGAGCATGAAAACAACTTTGGTTTTGTTTTTGAAGATGAAACAGACTCTGAAGGTTATTGATGGGCAGACTAAGGCTTGAGAAACAAAGAACAGGATAAAGCTACTGTGCAGTGGAGGAAAAAAAAAAAAAAGTCCTGAGTATTTGAAAGCATCTAAGTGGTTTGAATATCCAAAACCCTCTGCATTTATACAGATGCTCCAGCTGAGAGGTTATCTTTCAAGTGATTTTTTTTTTTTTTCTCCAAATATTTGGTCACTCCAGAGATTGGAAACAATGCGTTAGATTTGAGACAAAAGCTGTATAAAATCTAACCTGTAGACCACCAGAAGTTTACAACTCCAAGCTACATGAAGGACAGCTTCTGTGCTACAGAGTCAAAAGCCAAGAAAGTTCAACTTATCTTATTGTAGCATTGCTCATATCCAGTTTGTGGATTGGTGCACTGGGGTATGCACCTTCACAGTTTCGAAAATGTTATACTTTGTCCCCTACTTAATGATTACTTAGTAGAAGGTTTTAGGTGACAAGGTGAAATCATCATGCTCTCTATTTGGGTAAAGATCTGAAATAACTAACTGAAAACTAAACAGTTGTGCCACAGTATGACAAGGGAATGATTATCTTGCCTGATAACACAGTTGATTTGCCCACAAGCAACATGAACTTATCTTGTAAAAGATACACAGTTCAGTGTTTCTAGAAGGTGTTTTGCCAGTAAATCTCTACAGAAGTTATATGCTAATGCAAGCTTCTGTGTTTTTCACTATTTAGAAAGATACTCAAGTTTGGGTGCAAGTGATAGCTCCATTTCAGAAAAGCCTGATCAGCAGGTTGGAAAGACAATATGACCCTTCCAAAGGGAAACCAAGGGATAACATACTGCAATCAGACAGCTGACATGCTGTCCTTTGGTGTGAAGGCCACTTATGCAGGTTCAAAGTAGTTATGTCTCAACCAAAAAGCAACACACTATGAAGCACTTAAACTGCCTAAAATGGCCCTCTTAGCCTAACTTCTAGTGAGCAATGACTTATGTTAGCTAGTTTGCTTTCAAAATAATTTACCTTTAAGAGTCTAATCAACATAAGATGTTGGACAATTCAAGACATTTGGAGGTTAGAGACAAATCAACTCTACTGTGGTGCCCTGGTTGGGGGGTTTTCCATGGTTTTTTTTGGGTTTTTTTTTGTTTTTTTTTTTAAAGTATTACTTCCATTCATGAATTAAAACAGACTTAAGAGTTAGCTCAAAACACAGGCACACTTATTTGAATACTTGTTAGTCTCAACACTCTTTAACTCCCTAGGAAGCCTATATTAAACCCTAAGAGTTTTTCCAGTAGTACATAGTAACCCATTCCAGCATTTCAAACTAGAAGGAGGTTGAAATTACATTCCTGTTTGCAAGCTACCAAAGCTGTCCTACAAAATTCATTGGTCTCATTTGAAGTGGTCTTGCTGAAAGAGAATATTTAGCATACAGATTTTAATTCTGCACAAGACACTTGCTAGTCAGATCCTACAGTTTTGACTACTGCCTTCCTATGCTATTTTGGGCTAGTTTGCTATTGTCGTTAACAGCATACAGGAAACCTAGAATTAAACATAGCTTTTAAGAAGGTCTGAGACTGAATATGGGTGAGCATTACTGTGCAATAGCACCTGCCTATCTAACCCAACTCAAATATGCATTTATTGTTTTTTAGAACAAAATAAACTGTTTAGATTCATAGGCATAGGTTCACCTCTGTGCCTGTGATATGAAAAGGTACTTGAAAGACAAAGGTGGTAATCAACTATCTGAGCAAGACAGATTAGCTGTGTCTAATGATTTAGTCAGAGTTCAGCTGTAAAATATACATATTGCACAAGGCAACCAGCTAAAGACAAGGGGTTTTCTTCCAAACAGGGTTTGAATAGCCCATTAAAAGTCTTCCAGCTGCAATCAACGAGTTACAGAGACAGACCTGCTGCAGCCACTGGAGAAACCGGTCAGTGGGAGCTGACTGCAAGAGGCTCTTAAGTGCCTTATAAGGACTGTCCAGAAAACCTCCGAGCCCGAACACCGTGATTGCTGAACATGAGCCGTGGGTCAAACCTGTACCTACAGAAAGGAACAGAGTCTGCGTGAGCTACAGTTAGCCCACAGTGACCAACACTCCCAGAAACAGCTTACTTGTAGTACAGCTCTGGCACAAGGCTGCAGGAATAGTTGCTTTCTTAGCAGTATGCAGTAGGGACAATCTCTCTACGTATCACAACAGATTAATTTATAACAATGCACAATGAAGAAGTTGACAGTCTCCAAAAAAATAAACTCTAGCTACAACATACCAATGGCACATTGACATGTATAACGTTAAGCATTCAGGAGATGCATTCTAACAGAAAGCTTTGCTGCCTCAAATTACAGACTAATGTAGCACAACTCTAGGACATTTTAGCTAGTGCTTAAAAAAGCTTCAGTCCAAATTATTACAAACTGAATTCTGAAGTAAGAAGTGCTATTTACTTAAAACAGCTGATTAATACATACAGCTTAGGTCCCACAGGAAACGTTCTTTGCTAACAATGTCTCCAGGAACAATCAGAGCAAGTATTTGAAAAATGCCTGCCTACAGAAACCAGCAGAGCTTTTCCTTGTTTGTAGGCAAACCTGAGGTCACTTGTCTCTGAGTACTCAGCACAGCTGTAATCTTCAGCTTTTCTAAGTCAACAGTGGCTGACAAGACTGAAGTAGTAGTATTAATACCATCAAGGTATATTTGGTAGGTTAAATAAAAATAGAGATTAAACATTTAAAAAAAATAGAAGTATCAAGAAAGCATCTCTATTAAACAACAGTATGTATGCCAGTAATATGATATTCCATCATAAATACCCTCTGAAAGCTTAATTTTAAAATACATAGTTATATTTTTAAATATTAGAATAATTCATTGAATCAGTGTTTACCCGGGATCGAAGACACCTGGTGTACGGCAGGTTGCTCCTGAACAGGACTGCAGCATCATTAATCGATAGTTCATCTTTTCTAAAATTTCTTGATCAATTGTTTTAGCAATGTTATTGATCTGGTGTGGATCTGCAGTCAAGTTATACACTTCCACAAACACCTGCAGAAGAAAGTTCCTGCACTGTATTAAGTTCTAAATGCTAATTAATATTTAATCATATTATTTGGGAAGAACATTTTATGGCAGCATATAGTCTCAAATGTTATTTTCAACTACACTGCAGCATCCCCACACATAAGCTCTATTTAGCCAGGCAGCTAAGTGATTAGAGGCAGGACAGTGTAGGTAAAGCTAAAGTTTCATGACAGTACAGTATTGTTGGAAAAGTTTTTACTTCCACCTGAAATACTCACCTGCTATGCTGCAGATTTGTTTTGTAACACGCAGGTGGAACCAGTCTTATGACTGTAAGACCATAGCAAGAGGCCATGGCTAAGCTAGCTGTCTTCTCCTTAATAGATCTTAAAATACACGATTTCATGACCATAACAGGCTCATCAAGTACTTCCAGATGTCACTCAGACAGGTGTCTTCACTACATGTACAAAATACACTGAATACAAGGAAGCTTTTTTTGTGCACGCTGCTTTGAAAAGGTTTGGAGAATTTTAGGGCAGATTTGTTTTTTGGTACATTAAATCTCTAAACCCTTCTGTGGGACAAACACTAGTCAAATGTATCTCGAGAATTCAGCTGAGGTTTTGTCTGCACTAGAGTAAAAGGCCTGATTGCAGATGATGTTGATTAAAACTTACTGGGTTGTGTCTAACAGATAAAGATGCATCTGAGCAGACCTTGGTTGCAAGCTTTCTTGTAAGGTTCTCTGCAGGGTTTTAAAATCCACATTGCTGCATCTTCCCAATACTGTTAGTCTTAATTTAGCTGACCTAGACAAGCTGAGTGACCCAAAAATGCCACAGTCATACCTTCTTACTTGAAATATAAGTGACAGGAAGTGTCAGATCAACTTTTTACAAAGAAAGCTGCAACACTTATTTAACTTCATCATAAATTGTCAGAAGTAGAAAAATGAAGGGCAAGGTTTGCTAAACAGCATGTTGGTCTCCTATACAGTCTCTCTTGCTATCTTACTGCAAAAACCATCTTGTGGGATTTGCTCCCCTGGTTTAAGTTGTTCATCATAGACTACCAGAAAATGTTTTGTGTGGTGGCATGGTACCTGGGGATACCTGCTGTTTATGCATTTATTGCACATCTGCTGCCAATGCAGTTTATTAGCTTTGTGAGCCCACTGCCTCAAGCCCAACATGCTCTCTGGAGAAGCTGTGTGCAAATGGGCACAAGGAACTGTCAGCTCTGTAACACACAAAGTTTTGTGCTTCAGTGGGTGCTCCACTAGTGAGATCTGAAGTTTCTGAAGGGGAGACATTATGTCCTTTACACTCAAACAATTTACGATAAGGTTAGAGACCTTTCTCACAGTTGTAACTTAAATACTTGCTTTGCCAGGCAAACAAGTGAGCGATAGCCCCAGCGCAGCTCCCCATAAGGCTCTTAGGTGATACCAGAAAATGATAATCATAGTTTAGACTGTTGTCCCTTCCCCACTCCACTCCCAACCCTTTTTTCCTCTGTCCCAGAACCCCACCAGAGTTTTGGTAAAACATTCTCACAAGTAGATAAATAACTTCATTGTTTATCCTGCAAGCAATCTGCTTTTCAGAGTACTTTAAGGAAACATTGAGAGGCGATAAGAGTGCATACAGTCACTCGCACAGCTGACATCTGCTAGCCAGACAGAGACTTACCTCCCGGTCATCAAATTCACAGTACTGCAGATCCCAGGAAGTTGACAGTGTCCTTACACAAGCATATGTGTTGTTATAGGAATCTTCACAGACACAGTCTGGGAAGCAGTGCTGTGAAGTGAGCAGTGAACAAAAACTTCAGAGGAGGAAAAAAAATGAACAGATGAACTAGCAATCCTTTTCCTAGAGCCTAAACCAGCTCAATCCAACTGCAGTTAACTGATGAATACCAGGACTTTAGTCTAACACATGCAAGTCTCCACCAGGGATTTTAAGCATAAATTCAGCTCTTCTAAATTTGAGGAAGTTGTTATTAAACTCACCATGATTAAGTGGACTTTTTCTGGGAAGCTAAGGTAGATACACTGAACAGAACAGCACAACACACACTACTAAAGACAACACCAATGGGATGCTTTACTTAAAGCAAACCTCCTTTGATTCAGAAGTAGCTAGTGGCTCAAATAATAGTCACAGATAAGAACTGTGTGATGAGATCACTGAAAGAACACGATGTGGTTACCACCAGCTATGCCAAGCCCACACCTTCCTGCATGTTTCTCCAGCCCTGAGGCTCTATAGGTTCCCACTGAAAGGGTGACATGTTCTGTACAGACATATGGACACATCGGTTCTGTATGGCCAGATGTCTCCCTCCAATTCTTAAATGCTGCACAGGACTTACAGAGCTAGCTCCTACTTACCAAGACAATGGGAGCTCATTTACAGAACCAAGTTAGTCCATACAGAAAAGAGGTTTAATTCAGCAGCTATTTTCTAATAGTAGCAGATCTTGTCTTGCTTACTGTGACTCCAGGTCCTAGGCCAGGACAGGTAGGATCACTGCCGTTGTATCCTTCTCCTTGGTACTCCACCAAGAAGTCTGATCTCCAGGTCACATTTTTGTCTCCTCTCTAGGACAAGAGGTTAACATGACTTAGTACCCACCGCACTATGAAAGAGAAGAAATTCTCTGTGCCTGGTATAACCCTAACACTGCCCACTGCCTACAAGGCAGTTTGAGTCGTGGCCCCTTGTTGGAGTCAGTCTTAAAATAATATTTAGCCTTAGGTTAGAATGTCTCATATAACTGGAAGACAAGGATCTAACTCCAAAAATATTAAAACCTCACAAGAAGGTGTACTAAGTACTATCTTCAATTTATAAAAAATCATGCAGTCACACTAAATAGGAGCCACATGGCCAGATACTAATATATTACAGACAATATCCCTGTGATAAGGCTGTTTCTCTTCGTATCAGACTACCGCAAAAGATGGAAAAAGATACCCTTGGCATAAGAAAAGATAAACAGCTTTAAGAAGCAACTAAGTTTTCAGCTGCATCGTAAAAGACATGGGGAGAGGGAATTTTAAAATTAGTATACAGCACCATCACAGGAATATACAGCAAAACAGTGAGCTCCAGAGTTTGATTCCATCAGTTTAAATTAGACGCCTTTTACTTGCTTTCATCTCAAGAACAGCTTAAGGTTTGGATACAAGGTTTTAACAGCAAAGCACTGTTTTAAATCTGGATGATCTCCTACATTTCCAAGTAAGCTGCCTTCAAGTTATAAACTAAATTTAATTAAAACTAAAAGTATCAGCTGCAAGCAGCTTTATTCAAATAGGCTTCTGCTCACTTATTGGAAAGGTCAGGTATACTTCATAAAACCACATCCATTTTTCCAGTTTACCAGAGTTTCCAGAGGGGGGAAACACCAAATCTACTGAAAACTGAGGCAAATCAAAGATTTGAGTAAGAACAGTCTGCTTTTCTCCTATGTCTATGCTGAGAAATCCTAAGGAAAAGGGGAGGGAGGATGCAAGGTGAAAACAACATACAGCCTTCAAAACAGGAATTATTACAAATGGCAGGATTAGCCAAAGGACGGCACAACTTTCTATTTTAAAAAGGGCACAAAGTTATGGGGCTTATGAAAATACATCTGCATTTAAACAAGATAGATACCTGATTTTTTATTAAGCTATGAACATCCGACATGAAAGTGACATCAAGGGAAGAATGTGGGATGTGAGTCAACCTAGTCTATCAAAGGAAGTAGTATTCACTTTGAAGAATAACCCCTGCAAGAATTACCGGTTACTATCCCTGTCCATCTACTTACCAACAGCGGCAATAGTGACATCCCATCCATCTGGGTTTTATTCAAGTCATACCCTGCGATATCCAGAATAGTAGGACCCAAATCAATATTTGCAACAAGCATCTGCAAGGTGAGAAAAACTTATTTCAGAAGACCAGAAGCTTACAGATGTAATAATGAGACTTCTGTATTTTAATTTTAGGTACACCTAAACACCACCTAATTTCACCTTTACAGGCTAATGGATCTTGTGACATCCAAAAGCAATAGTAGTGTCTTTGGAAAGTGAGCTTCACACTTTGTTTGCTTTTGTAGCCTGAAATTACTTAAATTTGATTCAAGCAAAAGAACACAGCTTTTTAGAATGTCTTCGCAATTCCTACCACTCCGTGTATTTTGTTTCATTGATACATGTATATGCAGGGGGATAAATTATTACCTAAAGTTGGTAACTGTGAAGCGATGTTAAAAGTAAATCCATACTCTGATTCCACTTCTTTCTTACCTTGTTTGTCTGATTTGGTTTTATCCCTGGTCCTCGAACTAGCAATGGAACTTTGATATCAAATTCATACAGCTGACGTTTGTCTATTGGCAAAGAAAACTGGCCTATACAACAGAAAATGGAAAGCGTTAAATGGCGTCTTGTTTTACATTTTAAGAGTCTTGTGTTACATGATTTCCAGCAGCCCATTTTTTAGGAAGTCAGAAGAGGTTCTCAACCTGAACTACATTAACAAAGTGGAGGATAGCAACAGACAACTTCAAAGTATAAGCTGTACCTTACAGTTTAACAGCTTAGATGCACAACTGCAGTAGTTGTAAATGCATAAATATGTATTTATATTTATACGTCATAAATGCAGTAATATGACGCAGACAGGTCTTTAACAGATTTTTACTGGTTAACTCTTTCACGGCAACTCTTCCTACAGGACACAAGAGACCCTTCCTCCATTTCTGTCCTGAATTGATGTATACCAGGATACAGTGGAAGAGATTAATGCTAAAAACCACCAGCAAACAGAAAAACAACCAAACAATAAAATGCCCGAACACCCCCACATTGCAACTCCAGACTGTTCTGCAACTCAAATCAGTACTTCTCATGTCTACAGCTTTCCACAGCTGCTTCTCCCATTTTCTGGAATGGTCACGAGGGTGAAGTGTTATACAATTCCTGAATCTTCTATAAACGTTCAGTAAGCAGTGAGTTTTACCAGTGTGGAAGCCATTGTCTGATGTGTAAAAGATGTACGTGTTGTCCAATTCTCCATTCAGTTCCAGTTTCTTCACTAACTTCTCTATCAGGTCATCTACTGACAGCAGAGTTTGCCACCTATACAGAAATAAAGTAACTCCTATTAAGAGTATGAAAAATTTAGAATAATTCTGACTGGAGGTAGGGCATTTGTATTCTGCTTCAAGTCAACAGTGTATACACTGAGCAGATTATTTTGCTTTCAAATTCTGAAAACAAACTCCATAGATTACTACACTGTACTTTCTGAGACTGCAATTTAAGATAGAAATGGACTGTTTGTCTTAATTTCTTGTTGATTTCATTCTGTAGTGTCTGAGAAAGACATCAAAGTACTGATTACTTCTTATCTAGAGACAGTCAAGACCAACTTTGAAGCAAGCCGGTGGCAGAGTCAAAGTTATCTCCTGCAAGGTCACTTGTTAGTCACTTGTTATTAGTTCTTTATATGTAGTTTTTTATTATTAAAAAAACAAGACTGCCATGAATTTGTCTATATGGGATCGCTTCTGCTTGAAAACTACACCAGCATATTCCACCATTATTCCAGCATATCTAAAGCCTTGAACAGCTACAAGTTCTTCTTTCCTTTGTCATGGGGTTTACCATTGAGAGAAGCTGATCTTCAAGGTCCCTTCCAACCCAAACCATTCTATGACTCTATGATAAGTGACTGCTTCTGATGTCTGTAACAAGCCTCCACAGACTAGTATTATGCTGAATTAACTAATTATTCAATTCTTGGATCCTGCTGTCTTCAGGCTTAAGATTTTGTTGCAGAATTTTATCTTCATGTTTTATAAAGCAAGAGCCTGGAAAAACCTTGGTTTTCTGTCTCCAGAGTGACAACCTAATGCCTGATAACTCAAAATTGAGTTTAACACTTAAGGTTAAGCTAATGTTTGTTTCAGAGCTTTTAAAGAAAATACACCTGCAGTGTAAAAAAATAAGCTTCCTTTATGTTCAAGAGAGGGAACAAGCTGTATCTTCACATTACTCCCCACACCCCCTTTTATAAAAAGGAATCAAGCACCCACCTTGGCCAGTCAGGTATTCCCTTGTAAAAAGGCCACAGACTGAGAGTCAAGGTTAATAAATCAGATGAGCTGACAGATAAATCAGTCACATTTGATATACACCATTTAATATGAAACTGGAATTCAAGTGAAGTAGAAGGTAAGGCCACTTTTAATGATGACCTGTTGTGCACTGAAAGAGCAGCAGTAGAGACACCAAGCGTGATTGGTTGTTTTTTTATGATAAATGATGGCAGCATTAGGGAACAAAATATTTCTGAAGTCAATGACAAATTTCTTTGCAAACAGTAAACAAAGTCAGGTCTACTGAAATAGATGCCAGAGAACTATTACAGGTAATTTGACATCTACTGTCAGACTCATTACAACCCTTTTAAAAAAATACCTTTTCTTTTTTTAAAAACCAAAAGAAGTTCTGAGTAGAAATCTTAAGCAACAAAAACATTCTTACCGCTTTCTATAAGCATCATCAAGAAACTGTACCGAAGAGTTAGTCATTGGAGTCTTTGCTTGTCGAATTAACCAGTGCTTGTTCTAAAGAAAAAAGACAAAAAGAATACTGTGGGAGAGAAGCATCAGCTTTTAAACCATTCTTAGACCAATCACAACATAAATGTTGTTTAGGATAAAACATACACACGATTTCTGTGTAATAGCCACGCAATGCCATCAAGCTGACCTGACTCCAATCTTCCCTCTTGGTTCATGTAAAATCTAAGTTGCAAGAGTAGAATATATTACAGCTCCATCATGCTCAGCGCTTGGTGAGAAGAAAATAGCTATGGATCTTCTCAAATCAGTTCAGGACAGAAACTTGTGGAAGGACCAGGGAAGGCTTTCCCAGAGATAGTCTGTCTGACAGCCTGAGACAGATCTGGTGAAAAAAATCTGAAGGATGGAGAAGCACTAAGACTGAATGTGGTTGTCAAAGTGAGGTTCTTTTGGGACTAAGATTGGTGAGCATCCTAACAGAGGTGTGGACAAACTCCTGCATGAAAGGCAATTAGGACTACCTAATTCACAAACAGGTAAGAACAAAGATCTGTAATGGTGCCACTACCAGATTCTTGGCAGCCTATGCATTCAGGGCTGGAGACTACTGACGGGAGCAGAAACGTTACCATTTTATTTGGACTTTTTGACTCTAGTACAAAAGCTTTTCTTTAGCTGCAATGTTATTGATTCTTCTAGTTGCATCCCCAACTTCCAGAAACAACCCCTTCCTTTCTACCCTCACCCATCTCCCCAAAGTAACGGAGATGATCTAACTCATACAAAAAGTGATACTCCCACATCCTGAAGCACCAGTCTGAACTGGGTCAGCTGCTGTACAAATACATGGGAAGGTCTGTTGTGAACGCCCTGAGGGTTAGTATTAGTGAGGAGCAGAATAAAGGAGAAAGCCATGTCAATGCAGCTTCACACTTTCTCATTTAGTAGGTCAGAGATGACCCACTCATTCCCTGCAGCTTGAGCCTGTATTTAGTTGGTCACTCCTCTCCATAGAGCCTCTTTGTTACACCATTGCCCTCCTGTCACAAGCGGATGACTCTGAACTGGCTTAGGCTTTAGGGACTTACAAAGTGAGTCATTATCTCCTGCAATTATTCAGTTCCCCTGTTTTCTGTTCTTGCCGACTGAAGGAAAGATTTTTGGTATGGAGACTTAATACCATGTCCAGTTTATTTTATTTAAGCTATACTGAGATCTCTTTTACAGTAGTTATAAAACAATTCTCTGGAGAGATGCTAAATCTATCTCAGTAAGAAAACACAGCATAATCAAGACCAAACATCTAGGACGTGTGTTGGTTGAGAGAGGAAAAAGTAAGGAAAGACATCACAAGCCCCATTCCTAGCTCACCAGAAGTTCTTCAGAGAACAGAGCTGGCAACGTCACCGGTGCACCAGCCACCTTTCACAAGAGGTGAGCTTAGAAGAGGCCCTCCACAAGGCACAACCGTGCTGGGTAACTCGGGTGGATAAGTCACCTAGTGCAGTAGAAACCTCCTATTTTCTGGAGTGTTTTGTTCTTCCTACCTTTCTCTGAAGTTTTAAAAACTTCACACAGCACCTAAACACCTTTGTGCATTTCAGTAAACTTCACACTGACTCAGAGTCCTCAAATCTTCTTCCATGTCAGGTCTCTTTCACCAGTTACAAAGTTGTCCACCAATCCTGCTGTCTCCCTATGTCCCATTCCCAAAGAAATTTTAGGAGATCTTGAGACAGATACCATATCTTGCCAGCAGAATCTGAACACAGCCATGCTCTGATTTTGCAGGAAGAACAATGCATGCAAGAGAAATACCCAACATGTCTCTCAGAACAGCTTAGATCAACCCCTCATCTGGGCTATCAATAGTCCTGCTTGGGAAACCAGACAGCTACCCATCATTTGATATAGTTCATAGCTGAGGATCCCAAGCAGAACTTAAAGTGCACCTCACTAGCCAGTCTAACAACAGTCTAATTCCTATTTTTCATGCAGAGATTCTGCCTGGATGGCATCTTTTAGTACCACTTGCCCACATACTGTATAAGGAAGCTAGGCAACATTAATTTAGGAATCAAGACTGTGCAATGCAAGACTGTCTAGCAAGCATTACATCAATGACTTGAGGGTCTAAGCCTATGTACATGTTTATTACTATTGCAGGAATTGTGCTTGCCCTAGAAAACAGTGAAGCTCAAAGAAGAGTTAGGCTTCAAGACCACAACACTGCCAATTACAGAAAGGCACACTGTTAATAATTGCAGCTATTGTGTCTAGAAGGAAGGGTAATGCTAGTCTGTTCCTATTGTGAAATCTAGTAAAACTGCTGTATCCACAGACATTAACTACCAAACGTTAAGTCTGTCATCTTGCTTTGTGTTATATAGGCATATGCAGAGCTTTTGCTCCACACAAGGCAACTCCCACACTGTATTTTTTGGCTAGCTGCTTACTTTGATGGTCAAGTTATTTTGGGCTATTTCAAAAACATTCATTTATTACAGTAATAGAGCCTAAGACAAAGTTAGGGATCGTTTTATGGAGGAAAAAAAACAACAAACCAATCTGATTCCCACTCCCTAGTTCAAAACTTAACAAGTTGGGCTAAAGTATTTGTTACTGCCAGAAGTCCTTTCCTCCCCTTTCATTCATGTCTTTATATCACACTGATAAGCACATAGTCATTTTGCAAGCTACAATCCTCAGCTAAAAACAAGTCTCACCCTGTACTACATGAGTCACAGCAACCTTAGAAGAAGTATCAACTGGGCTCCAGATTGGCATTTAGGCAATGTTATCTCTTACTATTAAGATTAGGAGAAAATCTTGAGGTGAATCAGTCGAACACTGAACAGTAGTGAGTTTTCTACTTCAAACTAATTGAATCAAAAATACAAAACTTCTGTAAGTTAAGTATCTTACCAGACTAACTGTTTGCGACTTTCACTTACTGGCAGAGTAAATTGCAGTGGATTAGTCTGAGCTAGACCATATTTGGCCAGGTTTACTGGCAGTGTAAGGCACTGCCCTGTCACAAGGATGTCTGTGAGTTTGTAACATTAGGTTCAGCAATTCTGGTTACAAGTTATTTCAACAAATGAGAGGCAAGTTCTCAAAGTCCTTAGTGATTCTGGGCCCATGTGATTAATGATTTCACAAAGTCCTCTGGTTAGCCTGGTAACACTTGTCACCTAGGGGCAGCTTTGCCACAAGCTCAGGTAAGGGACCACCCATCCACATGAGCAGATGTGTGTAGCAAAACAGGGCTCTCATCATTCTTCACCTCAGCCTTTGTGTAGCACACTACTTGTGTGTTCTCCTGAACCTTCTGAGTGCAATGGAAGAACATTTTAAGAGCTTCAGAACAGGCTGGAAATTGGACAAGGAATTAACTTCTTTCCATTTTTCAATCATAATTCCATTGTAACTGCCTTATTTGTGCCACTACATTTTTATTTACAAAATATTGGTATGCAAATAACTCAGTCACAATAAACATATCTTACTCTGAAAGGCTGATTAACATAACCAAACAGCCAATAGTCACGGTATAACCGTATTCTTCTCACTGTTTAAACTTAACATGCAGGTCAGGGTCATTGCAGAGCAGCTCTCACAAACTAGTAGAGCCACCTATGCAGATTCTTGCTAGTTAGCTTACCTTTCCATGAATATTAAAGTTGCTGTTTCTTGGTGCACTGACATTCTGAAAACTCTTCGTATACTGTGGAGCAGCTGTCCAAGGGGAGTGCGGTGCTGGGGTTGAGATCATCATAAAGAAAGGTTCGAAATTAGATTTATACTCCAAGAAGTCCAATGACATGTTGGCCTGTAAACAGTTTGGTTTGAGAAGAAAAGTCACACCTCCAAAGGAAAACAAGTATTTGAAAAATCCAAACTAGACATCCATAACTTCAGATCTCAGTAATACTGGGAACACTTAAACTCCAGAAACATACTGCTTGCCCATCTACAAATGTCCAGAACAGCAGCTCATGATTAAAAAAAAAATCCCAACTGTTATGTTACACAAATAATTTGTCCCACATAGCCAAACAGCTTTCTACTTCAGACCTTTTCATTATTTAGACCTGGAAAGCTCATCAAAAGTTTGTGCCTGTTCCAAGTATCAACAAAATTCACCTAAACTCAGTTTTCATCAAGTGAAATTGGAGCTTTCTTTAACACAGTCTGAGATTCTCAGGTGCCACATCCTGCCTGACAGATTTCAGTTTAGCAGTTTCAATTGTCTTCAGAAACACCAATAGTTCTGAAAAAGTTTTTCAGACCCACTCTTTATAGCATATGTTCATCCTGTAGCAAGCTTCTGCTGCTGAAGCCCGAAGCTCTAGTGAAGGACAGTGCCAAATGCCACTCACACACCACTTCACTGCACTTTCGGTTTTGTTTCAGCCTACACATAATTTCAAGTAGAAAGTTAGAAGAGACTGTGAGTTTTGGCCTTCCTTCAGCCTTTGAAATTAAAGCTTCAAAGACATTACTTGCAGATGAGTTCTTCACTATTTGAATCTTGCAACATTTGCCTTTCCTTTCTTATTACCATACTCCATTTTGGATATCGTTTCCTTTCTCTAAAAGAAACAATACACTAGGAATTTCCTCCTCCTCCTAACTTGTTTATCTGAACAAGTAGGGCTGGACTTAAGTTATCGTCCCTTAACTCTGTCATATAAGAATTGTGTGAAGTTTGAAAACCTGGTTCAGAAACCAGTATGAGATAGGTAAACTCACATAGGTAGTCAACTTAGATTCTGTTAGGAAGCTTGAACTGCAACATGTAGGACTGCAGTAGACAGATCCAGGTATTCAGATTCTTAATATCAGACTTAAGTATCCAGATGTTCTTAGGACAAGAAAGCTCGTGCATCACATCAAACAACACAACAACTCTGCATAAGCAGTTTACTCCTGTGCGTGCCCACTGAGTGAATTAAACTCAAACACTAGCTCTGTAATGCTGAATATGTATTTGGTAGGAGGCAGAATGCAACACAGTGAAAATCATAATACACTGCTGTATCAATAGGTAACGCATCACAAGTAAGAGGTTTATGTAGCAATAACCTGTTGGTCAAAATGCTTACGAGCTGCTGAAAGATCAAAAAAAGACTAGTAAAATGCTGGTAAACAGGCTAGTCTCACTCCTGGCAATGTAGCATTAGTCGGTGTAAATCTAAAATTAATCAGGCAGCTTGTCCAGTACCCTAAGGAACATCAATCAGTTCTGCTTCTAGTAAGCAGCTGTCTGTGTTCAAGAACCCACTGGAATGAAACTATTAGGGTCTGAATGGAAGACTACAAATCGACTGCATGAGAAGACTTCTCAGAGAAAAATTTTCCGGAGTGCTGCATGTGAGTTCCCAGCACTACTAACTCATACACTGCAAGAGCATGTCAAATTAAGACTTCAGCTTGGCAGGTGGGGGGAACACTGCCCCCCTCCAATCTCCATGCTGATACTACTTGCTAAATAGGGCTTCAAAGGAGCTAAAACAACTCTTCCAACTTCCCTTTAAGTAGTTGATATCTTTATTAACTCTCTTTACCTGAAGAGGGTTATAAGGCTAAAAACTCCCCTGGTCAGCCACATATTTTGCACAGTTCATATACCGCCCCCTCACACTATGGAGGATTGATCATCCTTTTGTATTTCCAAGTTATCAGTTTGATGTAATTGGGAGATTACAAGGTAATTAACACATCACAACATCTAACAAAAAAAACATGGTGAAAAGTTACTTTCGCATGCTCAACTTGCCATTGAAGTCTTTGAAATCTTGGCCCAGTTAATCTGTTACAGAAGTTGTGTATTGTAATGAAACACATCCTTCTATGAAGTCATTGTCTACATGCATCATTCTCCTCATGCACCACAGCAGTCAGTATTAACCTCTCAGTGAGGCTACCGGCTAGCAAATGGGCTGTTGGATTCCCTTTCCTCTCCACAGCTTGTACACACAAACTTGTCATTTCTAAATATACCCAGAATCTTGCTCTGATTAATGCCCACCCACCATCACGACAGCACAATTATGTATTTATGAACTAATACAGCCTAGCAAATTATCATCCCCAGCCTTCTTCAAGCCCCCAGCATGAGGCATTATCTGGTCATAAGCAACTTCTGTAACACAGGTGTTGCAAAATTTCTTACCAGTACATCTGTCAGGTAATCTACACTGTAGTTCTCACCATGCCTTCGTGCTTTGCCATTTACTGAAAGGGTATAGTTGTAGTACTTTGAATTCTTCTCCTGTGAAAAAGAAGAGTCACGTGCATATTTATACAAAGTAACATGTACACTGATCACTTGAAATAACCAAAATGAGCTGCCATCAAGCACTTGTCAAATAGGTTATACGCATTTGTCATATGGACACCACAAGACTTCTCAGAACTGGTCTCCAAGAACAAAACTTATTTAAGTTCTATCTCACAAGACTTTGGTTTTACAAGTCAGGGTTTTTCCTCAGGCACCTTAGTAGGAGTAGCTGTTGTGAAAGCCAAGGATCTGATACACAATAAAGGAAAAAAGGGAAGAAAATCTGCATTAAGTTGTGAGATGCTCTTTGCCTGCTCTTTCATGCCCAGCAAAGTTAGAACACAGGATGGATTACAAAGCAACTGAAATTAAGTAGTTTTAAAAAAAGAATGGTCACATACCAAAGCATACCAAAAACTCCATCCAGGAGGGACATGACCTACTCCCCCTGCATCCTCTGCTCCGTACTGAAAAAAGACAGACCATGATTCACAGTTTCAATTACGATGGATAAAAGCTAGAAATTACTTTTGATATTCATGTGCTTTAGTCAACACTAGTCAGAAACCGCATTAAGCCAAAATGAATTTCAGAATGGAAAACACCAACTATATAGAGATATTAAAACAGATGTATAGCCTGTTAAGGAAGCCAGGGTTAAATAACTAGAAAGAGAGTAACTGAAAGCTTGGCATTCACCAATAAAACTTAAATTTTATTCCCTGTTCTACTTTGCACATGAAAACATGTAGAGATCCTGGAGAACATGCGGTAGGTACATCAACAGGTAAAGAGAGGTGATCAAAACATGCAGGCAACAAGACACTCTTAGGCTTTGTGATAACAGTTCACAAGGTACCAAAGATACCAAATTTCGCAGAGACCAACAGCTTCCATCATCCTCCCCCAAAAGGGGGTATAAACTTTAGACAACGCTAGCCTCTTGTCACCTCAGTGCCAAATAATCTGAAGCAACTAGCCTTTAAGCCAGCAAAAAAAGGAAAGTAACTGCTGAATCAGTGCCAAACTCAAAACAGAGGGTGCCTCAGAGCAACACAACGAGTTTTCTCAGGGCTGCCCTCTCCCATTTACATGGCTTGCCTAACTGCAGGGACAGGAGACTGCTGAGTCAAGGGATGCTCAGAGGAAGCCAAGTAGGTTTCCCTTCCTTCCCCTAGCTGCTTCAGTAACATCAGCAGAAACAAATTTCTGCCTGGCTATGGAAATTTATGTTCCATTATTTGATTATACTGCCACCATTTTCCACAAAGAGATGGAAGGAAAATAATGCTCTTAAGAACCCTGTGACCCATCTAGCTCCAAATACACAAGAGAAACACCTGATCTTAGAGCTTTCAGTACTGAATTTTACATCTTACCACAGACTACTGGAAACCACATCTTAGTTCAAAATAGAAAAACCCAAAAGCACACACATACAAGCGATCCAATAATAAAGTATCAGGTAACCTCTAAAGAGCTCTGATAATATCTGTTCTTTCAATGAATTTGCCTCCATGGGCATTTAATATTTAAAATACTATATTAACTGCTAATAAGGAAAACACTCCTCTGATTCAAGGGGATATATCAGTCAGGAATACTGAGTCAAACCAACTTTTTTTTTCTTTAACATTATTCTAGCATCATGCATGGTCTGGCACTGGCTTGATAGTGCTCCTCAGTCCCACATGCCAATCATCTATCCATTTCTCCCAGTCATTAAAATCATAATCTATAACAATTAACACATCTGAACATACTAAAAAAGCCTTGGGATTCCATCATCCTTTCAAAATTACCTTTTAAAAATGTTCAGGCACTTATAGAACCTGATTTTAACCAAGTTAAGTTAAAGATTTGAACTCTGCATCATATTTATCCCACCTCAGCAAAGAGAGCTGTTCATCCAGGTAACACTATTTTAAACATTTTGGGGAGCTACAAGTATAAAAACCACTGAATGTTTTAGAGATGTGGACAAATGCAAATGAACTGAGTCACAGTAAAAAGTAAGAACAAAATACCTCATTCAAATACTTTCCAGCAAAGAACGTTTGATAACCACACATAGTTTTGAGCAGCGCTGGGAAGGTGTATGGTTCTTGAATCTTCTGCCACAACTTGCTGCTACAGTTTCCTTCCAGAGTGTTATTGACAACATGATGATTATGTGGATATTTTCCTGTTAAAATGCTAGCTCGACTGGGACAGCAAAGTGCGCTGGGAACGTACTAGAAAGACAGGATGAGGAGATACAAGATGGATATTGTAAACCAGTTTTTCCTCAAAATTTACAGTTTTGAAATATCAGCTAATAGGTTGATTAAAATGTTCATTAAAGTATGTTTTTTTTCTGGACACAGAATTACATTCCAAGAATTTTCACTAGTGAACAGCTGCATGTGAAACCAGTTTTAGTTTCTGCGGCATATGCCCTTCAATCCCACAAGATCAGATATGGTTCTAACACAGTGGCAAGTATCCATTAAAATACCGTTTGCCAGTTGATTCACTCCATTATTTTAGCCATGGCAATATTAGAATATGAAGAGTGAAATGGGTTTTCAGCACGCATGAAACCAAGTTTTAAGGAGCTGCTTCTAATGCTTCTCAGTTTAAGTCAAATATTTTACTTACTCAGTTTTACTTTACTGCTTAAGGAAGTTAGCACAAGAACTTTTAGGAAGTGAAACTTTCCCCCTCAGATTCTGAACCTTGAGCTATATTCATTCTGAGATCTAAAAGTAGTTAATGACTGAGTTTAAAAAAAACCACACACATATGTACAGATTCATAAAACTACTACCAATTTTGAGACCTTAGATGATCTAAGATAGAAACCACACAAACGCACACACCTCAAGAAGTTCAAAGAGTTAATGCACTTACTGCATTTAGGAAGGTTATTCCCTTCTGTGCAATGAGAGCATTAGTCTTCTTTAGGGGGGTCTGGAAGAAAGGTACCAAAAGGAAATCAGTTAAAACCGTAAGGATGCTAGGCAAAGTACGGGAGTTGAAGAAGTCGTATGACTACCTGGAAGAAGGGCCACCACCACGGTTTTTAGGCAGTGCCCAGGCAAGCCACTCAGAGTGCCTCTTCGCTTGGGCCTCCAGTGACCGCGACGGTTACGCAAGGGAGCCCGAGAGTAGAAGTGGGGGGGAGTTCTCAGGGGCTACCTGCGGCTGCACTGAAGAATCCGCAGCCCTCGACTCCCTTGAGCCTCGGTGGCTCCCCAAAGAAGCTCCGCTCACCCGATGAAGCCCACCGTGACGCTCCCTTAGCGGGGCAACTCGGTCCGAGGCCGCGGAGACTCTGTCCCCGGCTGGGGGCTGGGCCTTGGCTGCGCCGCTTGTCGCCCCAGGCCCAAGCCGCCGCTCCTCCGCGGCCGCAGCGACCCTCGCCTCACGCCGTGCTCCCTCCGCCCTCTCCCCAGCCCGCAGCCGGGCTACGCGACCTCGGCCGGCGGGCGGCAAGCACCCCCTCGGTGAGGGCGAGGCCTCTCGCAACGCTCCGCCGGCCCCCACGCACAACCCCGCGCTTCCCTCGCGGCCGGGCCCGCGGCGGCGTCCCCCGGCCGGCCGGGCTGGCGGCGGGGCGGGGCGAGCGAGGGCCGGGATGAGGGGCGTAGGCCAGGGGAGCCGCAGGGTTACCATGCCGCCCAGGCAGACGTCCTGGTCGTCAGTGAGGATGAGCACCACGTTGGGCCTCCGCGCCTGCCGGGCGGCCCCCGCCGGGCTCAGCACCAGCAGCGCAGCCAGCGCCAGCCCCCGGACCACGGCGACGGGGGACATGGCGCAGCGGCGGCAGGGACGGGCGGGCCGCCAGGCAGCGGGACGGAGGGACTCGGTGCCGCGCAGCCCCGCGACACGGCGAGACACGGCGCGGCCGAGAGCAGCACCCCGAGGAGCAGCGCGGGCCCGCCCCGCCCCCGGCATATGACCCGGGAAAGCGGCGGGGCGGGGGGCGGCGTCACGTGGCCCGGGCGGCCGCCGCGGCGGTGGAGCGGCCCCGCCCCCACCGGCGCGGCCCCGCCCCCCGGCCCGCCGCTCCATGGGGGCGGGGTGGGGGGCGGCCCCTCGGGCTGGGCCCCGCCCCCACAGCGCCCCGCCGGCGGCGCGCGCTGCCCCGGGAGGGTGCTCGGTACTTGGAAAACTCCGCGTTTTGCCACCAAATTCCTGGCGTTAGCTAGCCGAGGCTGCAGCGCTGGCCCCATCGGCCCGGCAGCGCGCGCCTGGCTCGCTCGCAGTGCCACCGCCTTCGTGTGTCCCAGCCAAATCATTCTCGGCTTGCAGGAAGATCTTTTATCGGTGTAGAGGGAAATGAGGAGGCAGGAGCAGGAGGGGCGCGGGGAGCGCTGGGCACTTCAGACACACACGGCGGCCGCAGCCTGGGAGCTGGAGCGGGCTCGGCGGCCGCGGCCGGTGGGTGCGCGGGGCTGCCCCGCTGCAGGCCGGGGCTGCGCTGGGGCAGGCCTGGGGGGGGGAGGCGGCGGCGTTACTCAGCGCAACGCAGCGGCTGCGGGCGCAGCACCACGCGGTAGCGACACAGCTCCCCCGGCGCGCCCAGCGCCCGTGGCCGTACAAACCCTATCATCGACCCTGGTTTTTACGTTGTTTCGCGGTGAGTTACAGCGGCATAATCACAGTCTCCCGGCTACAGCGCTGACGTTACGCCCGGCATTTCCTTACGCCCTCGTCTCGGCCTTCCCGTGAGGAGGCGCAGGGCGTCAACAGACCCGGGCGGCCGCTCGGGGCTGCCCCGCGCCGGCCAGCGAGCAGAGGCGGGACAGCCGCCGGGACGGCACTGGCCTTGGCCGCCCGCCCCGCCCCGCCGCAGGTGCAACGCCCGCCCGCCGCCGGGCTCTACCACGCCGCGCGGTGCGTGGGGAGGGAGTTGCGCCGGGCGCGGCCCTCCTGCCCGCGGGGGAGCGTCCCGCCGGCCGGCGCTCTCCCGCCTCTTCCCCTGCCCGCCCCCCGCCGCCCCGCGTCTCGCTGTGGAACGGGCCGAGCCCGGAACTCGGGGCCGCTGCCGGGCGGCTGCGGAAAATGGAGGTGGGGGAAGCCGGCCTGGGCGGCAGGGCGGGCAGCAGCGCTGACAGCCTGGCCGAGGAGGATGAGGACGAGGAGGGTACTAGCAGCGGCCGGTCCAGCCGCACCTCGTCGCTGGTGAGCGGGCTGCTCACCGAGCTCTACAGCGCCGCCGAGGCGGCTGTCCCCTCGGGCAGTGCCCGTTCCCGCGTCCTCCGGGAGCTGCACCAGCGGCCGAGCCAGGTCAAGTACCTGCAGCTCAAAGGTACGCCCTGCCCAGCCCTGCCCTGCCCGCCGCCCCGGGCTGCAGCCAGCGGGCCTGCGCCTCCCCGCTGCCACCGCCTCGCCTGGGCTGGGAGCTGCCCCTGTCGCTTCGCTTTCTGTCTCTGTGCCTGCAAGTGAGAGTGTCCTGCTTAAAGGTTATAGCCCCCTCTCTACTGCCTCCGTGCCTGTGCGCCCCTCCACGCGCATCTGTGTGTATATGCTCTCCTTCACTTGCTACAGCAGCCTTTACGCACGGCCATCTCTCCCAGAAGCTTTCCCTACACAGCTGGTGTCTCCTTCAAACCAAGGCCTCGTGTGCTGTTCCCTCCCTCCCTCGTTTAAGGTGCTTGTAGGAGCAAAAATGGGGTCACCTACTGCTAGAGTTTCGGGGACAGATTGCAAAGCTTTTGTGCTTCCGTAAGTTCAGTGCTTCACTTACAGTAATGAATCATTGACCAGTTTTCTTCTTTGCTTTATTTTTTTTTTTAAGCTAAGTCCCTTTTTTCTTAAGCTAGAAGAGATGCTACACATACTGTGTTGTAAGAGGTAGTTGTAAAACTTATTTGCAGGTAAGCATGTCTTCCAGGAAGTAAAAAGAAAAGGTGCAATAAATGCTGTAGTCAACTAACCAAAATCTAAATAAAACTATCAAAGAATCCTGATGAAAGCTAAGTAGCTGCAGCGCTGCACGCTGTATGTTTGCGAAAGAATGAGACTTGCAACTCTAAACTGACCCGATGAGGAGGGCTGTACAGAGGCCTGTTGTCTCCTGATGTTAAATTGTTCTTGTTTTTGACAAGGAAAAAAGGCAAGAGGTGAATAAATGTGCCTGTTTTTCAGACCTGTGCAAACAGCTTTCTGCTTCCGTGTTTGGCTTCTTAGTGAGATGATATGCCATCTGATGTTACAGGATGTAGCTCAACTCTTCTGTGTGTCCTGTGGCAATCTGGGACTCAACAAGAAATTTGCCTGTTTGGGAATATATTTTGTAGAATTTAAACTCATTAATTTTGCTGCAAAGTTGTTTTTACAGGGACGGCTAACTGGCATGAGTGAGATTTTATTCTTTCCCACCCTACTTTTGTGGTAACTGTAGAAGTTAGTAGGAATACAACTTTTTTTTTTTTTTTTCTCAGAATCCATAGATGTGGTTTTAAATCACCTTGCCTGGTACAAGTGATTGGGAGTTCCTGCTGAGCAGCAGGTGTTGAAATAGGGTAGTGTCTATAAAATACAGGACTGTTTTACCAGTGGCTCCCTCCCTTGCAGCCATGCTTTCCTCTTCACTATCCCATGATTGATTGTCACTTCAGCCTAATTTGTCCTTTTCTTTAAGCTCTCCAGGATTATTGGAAAAGTTTTGCCGTATGAGCTGAGCTGTTTACTATCCCACTAATAGTAGCTTTTCATGGATAGATACATATTTTTCTCATTGGATCATGTTACTTAAGTATGGATTTTTTGGATTTATTTTTCTTCTAGCATCGGGGAGGCAGGGTTGGATTGAAAGGGACAGGATTTGAAAACTTAGCCACAAGGAACAGAACAGCTGTTTAGATGCTGGTGGCCAGCCGTAGAAGGCTATTACAGGGAAGAGCTGACAAGGTCAGCATGGGATAGGCAAGACTTAAGCTTTCACTGGTGAGGTGTGCCTCTGAGAACAACAGAGGACTCAGAAAAATTAATCCACTTAAGACATCTCCCAAACAACTCCCTTTTCTTCTGGACCTGAAGCTCACCACATGGGGGACAGCAGGAATGTTAGGAGTAAGCTGAGGCATCTTGGTGAACTAAGGGGGTCTGGTGGCACTCTGAATGACTGGTGGAAGTAGTTGAGGCCATGACTGAAGCCACCTAGTTTGCCTCTTAGTGGAAAGAGTTTCCCACTTAGAGGTCATTCTGGAGTTGCATTTCTAGCTTTGCAGGCAGCTTCCTGAATATGTTCCTTTGCCTGTTACTATCTGCTTATTCCCCATGCTCATTATCCACAGGCAGCTTCTGGAGGCTACTGTATTTAAAGTTTGCCCCCTGGTTGCACTGCTATAGGTATATTCTGGTTACATCTGTCATGATGTTTCCAGTTTATAACAGTATAATTACAAAGATTCATACACTGTGCAATAGGTTGAAGTACTTCAGTTTAAAAGAAAATTAAAGACTTTGACTCAGATCCTGAAAATGTTTATAACTGGGAACTATCCCACTCAATAGAACTTGTAATTTGTAGAAAGTTTTGTATTTAAATGTCTACAGGGCAAGTCCCTTTGCATGTCAACTACAGTAATCTGTTTGAATCTTTTGGCCTGTACTGAAGTTATTTTCTCTGCTTATTGGCAGATATCAATGAATTAACAACTATAAAACAAGAACTGAATTACAGAATTTCTGTTCAATCAGCAAAGTTGCTTCGTCTTCTGAAGCAGAAAGACAGGCTTGTACACAAAGTCCAGAAGAACTGCGATATTGTCACTGCTTGTTTACAGGCAGTTTCCCAGAAACGATGTAAGTACTTTCTGTGTATGTGTGTTCTAGTGCAAGTAGTTTATTTCATTAATGTGGGCAGTATTTCAATTAAGGCCTTGCACCCAATTTGAAGTCAAGAGGCCAGGCTGTGTTGTTCCTTAGATATGACCAGCTTCCAGCGATATCAGTGACACCTGGGAACAGTCAAAGTTCCACTAGCTCAGCTAGGGATGCTGCCATAGCCTCAGCTTTGTGTATTGGTGTAGCACCCTTACTGTAGGTTGTATGCCAGGCGTTTTCAGCTTTAATTTGCAGAAAGACCGAGTTGAATTTTTTGGTGTGCATGCTGTGTTTAACTGTGTGCTTCCATATGGTTATAAGGCAGATGCTATGTGGAAATTCTTCTCACTGGAAACTGTAGACAGCATATGCAATTGTCCTTCCAGAGCATCGTTAGCAGTGAGTAACTCCTTTCTGTGGAGTTGATTGAAGATGAGGAGTATTAGTAAAAACAAATCTAGTTCCTTCAAACCTCTTTATCAGCACCTGTGGTTTTGGGATTTCAGACAGGGTGCATGGGAAAGAGGAAAAATACTGCTTTTTAATCGTTTAGCCTTTTCTTCCAGCACAGTGAAGACTTTTTATTTGACTTGGCAAAGATGTCATTTAAAGATAGGCTGAAGTGCTTTTGTTAGTTCTGCTAAAGTGAAACTGCATATAATGCCACATGTAAAAACAAACAGAAATTATACCTTTAGAAAGGACATGTGAAAATAACCTAATGTTCCCTGTCTTATTTTTTCATTAACATGCAGCGTGACAGGTACAGAAATGTTCAGGTATGGTAACTAAAGCATGGTCTTTTCACAAAAATGCCTATAGGAGCTTTGAAGTGCATGTACAAATTTTATTAAAATATTCTTACTGTAGTGGCATGTGCTAATGTAGTTTAGTTAAGGGTTTGTCTATTACTGTGAAACTTAATTTTTAAAAATTTAAAAATGTTCCTTTGTTTTACTTAAAACTAGCATGAAAGTCCTTGTCTGTCATGCACTGTGTAGGCATATTTCTTCTACTTATCTCTTCTCTCTCAACATCAGCTTGATAATTGAGTCCTCAGTGCCATTAACACTTAAGCATATACCGTAGTGTCCTTTTAAATGAGATTACCTGAATTTTTCATGTGTTCATGTATTTAAAGGATTTGACTATAAATTCTGAAGGTCTTAGCATCCTGACCTTAATTTGTTAGGTAAAATCCTATTGACTGAAAGGGATATAGGATTTCATCCTAAATACAAATGTGTTTTTACAAATTTCAGGTACAATTTTGCACTTAAATTAATGGGGCATTATGTTTAAAATGCGCTAGTAACAACTGAGATAGGTGAAGTTTTAAAGTAATGCAGTTTATTGCCTAATATCCATGCATGTGCATGCAGGCTTTTGAAGATTATGTGTAGGTTTGTATATTATATCCCTTTGAGATACAGTGTATTTAACTAGTGTTGATTTTCAGCTTGTATTTCTGACATCCGGATGTCTGTATTCCAGGGTGCCAAAAACTTATTTCTTGCTTTAAGATCTAATCCAAGGCCCCTGGGGTTTGTTGAGTGACTCCTTTGGAGTTGCTCTGGAATAGACTGAGACCGTGTTTTTATTGCTCAGCATAAGTGTACTAGCACTATACAGAGAATGCAGGAATAAGCTTTTGGTGTAGGATGTGCAACTTTTAATTTCCTGGTAATCATCCTTTTGAGGCAGTATTTGATCAACAGCTGTCCAAAGGCAGCCACAACTGGCTGCCTTCCCTACAACCATTCATTCTTGCCTTTGTACTATTTCCCATGTAGTAGTAGGAACCCCTGTGTGGGTTATAATGAATCAGATCGGTGATCCGGTAAGATAATTCCTTTTTTCTTTTATGTAACGGTACTCTGTTCCCAGTTTCTGCAGAAGGGATAGAAATGGGTACCCAGGAGAAGGTGATTGCTTAGAGTAGCTTGAGAAGTGCAGCTGCTGAGTATGTAGTTAAGTCCTAAAGTCTCAGCAAAACTGTTCTGCTAACACTAGAAAGATCTATTTTCTCCTCTTTCCACTTTAAAAAAAGAGCACTTAATGTGATGGGACGTGAAAAAAATGCACATGTCCCCCTCCGCCCCAGTAGGAGAGTTTTTCTGCTCATTAAAGCTCTTGGAAACTAGATTTTCCGTAGACTACCCTCTCATTTTTAAATATTCAGAACATTATTATTAATTTGTAGAAGTATTCGTTGTTCCAGGTTTTTCTGATGAGTATAATGTTGTGTGCCATAAAGCTTTATAATGTTCTTTCATGTACAGCATTAACATTATGATATCCTGTAGTACTAAAATCTTTATCAAATAATTATGGAAAAGTTGTTAAAATATTTTTCCTTTTAAAGTATGTTTTCTAGTGGTAAATTAAAACTTCTTGGAGTTGCATTATCATTAATTCTAATATTTCAAAATATAAGTGATTCTTACAACTGTTTTATATAGAGTTTCATGGTATGTTTATACTGTTGTTGCATTGGGATTTTTTTCCCCACATATAGTGAAATCTCGACTCTAGTTTTAAATTAACCTGAAGTTCACATTCAGATGTTTGAATGCTACCTTTAAGCAATCTGTACAGACCAGTTGCAAACACATGCTGTTTCAGGAAAAGATGGAAATTCTGTCTTGATGCTTAATTCTGTCTTTGTCAGACCCTTTTGAATACTGCCTGACAAATTCACTCCTAGTGGTTAGCAAATTACAGGACTGGTAAGTTTGTTCCCTTGTTTTCTGATGTCTATCATGCTTTAGTCTGCTTCTGCAGGGATAAAAACAGGTACTGTTTAAGAAACAGTATGCTTAAAACTGTATGTTCAGTATCTGAAAGTTCAGTGTGCAAGTTGTGCAGACCACACTGGGTGCCGCCTACTGATCAGTGTTTGACTTGTGCTGGCTCTTGGTCTCTGCTCAATGCAGAGAAGAGACGTGGCCCTCTGGCAGCTTGGGAAGCCCGTGCCTGCCTTGCTTTTGCATCAGGACCACCAATACCCAGCACAGCTCTTGCAGCGTTTGAACTTCTGAGTGGAGAGAGTAAATGTGGAGGAACAAACAGTTGCCAGGAACGACTTCATAACTTAACTGTGATTCTCATTATGCTGTTGACCTTCATCCCTAGTAGATAATGGATGCTTTGCATACAAATAGGTATTACCATAGAAAACAAAATTCACTGCAGAGTGAAATGCATTTTGGTCAGAAGCACAAACGGCTATCGCTCTGTTGAGGGAGGATAAATTGTTCTGTCGGATACATGCTAAAAGCAGCACATGTGCTGTATCTCTAGTTTGTAAGATATGTGACTGACCAGTTTCGTTTTAATAACACTTTTAAAACCCAAATTTAAATAAAATATTCCAGTGAAGAACAGCAGTAAGAGAGAAATCAGTGGCTGCTTGATGGAAAACATGGCTCTAGGCACACGTTTCTCTTACTCTTGTGATTGTGACTTATTTGGAGTAACAAGATAGAAGTTTGTTCTGTAGCATTGTGAATTATTTCAAAACCATTTTAGGAAGCAGAGCACTTTATGTGCTTAATGATATCATTTGAAAAAAACAGAATTTGCTAAGAAATAAATCAAGGTTTTGCAGCCATCTTCTAAATATGCAAAAAACATCACATTCTTTTTTCCTCTTCCTTTTTTATGTGGTGACAGCTTGCTTATATTATTAAATATATTTTGACTGATCAAATTGCAAACCAGAAGTTCCTTGAATCACAAATTCTGATTGTCATTTTTTTTTTTTTTTAAAACGCATGTATTATCTATGAATTATAAGTAAAATCATCCAGCTCAATTGTAACTGGCTGGCTGGAAGCGAGCAAGAATGCTTAAATCTGATTCAATGTAGAATAAGCTGAAATTACATTAATGGAAAGTTCATTAATATTCCCTCATATTTTTAATGGAGAAGTAATTTTAGTAGAAAATGTTACAGAGGGATCATTAATTTGGTGGTATGTGTTTATGGTGCTATATACCTGTAATAACTTTTAAATGGGTCTCGTGCTGTGTCCGGAAAGACGCAGTATTCTCTGTTGTAATACTGGTTTAGAAACTACAATTAAAGATAAGTATTATTCTTCTGCTTTTTCAGCATTTACTCCTGTATAGAATTCTCTAAGATAACAATAAACATTAGCTTTCTCGTTTTTCTTTTTCTTCTCCTGGTTTGATTTAATGCAGGGCCAGTAGAGGGAGACAGTATATTTTGTGCAGGGATACAGGTGTATCTCTGGTTTTCATAGGTTGATGGCTTTCATATCCTTTCCTTTAGCATGAAGGGAAGTGCTTTACAAAGTGGTCAGGCAATAATTGAATGAAAAGATTTAAAGTTAGGCTGTCAAATAAATGTTGTTCACAAAGGAAGTATTAGGTTCCATACGTGAAGTAGTTAAAAAATGGTTACAAATGGCTTCTTAATTATAAGTGGGATCATTAATTCCCACATGGTTATGGAGGTTATTCAGAAGCTCCTGATTGAGTGAGCTGAATGTTTTGGAGTCCAGCTACAGAAGTTCAGAGGTTTATGTCTATACTTATTAGTAATACTTGTGATCTCTTTGAGTGTGTCTTAACTGGATAGAAAGCACCAACAGGCATCACCTAGGCACAGGTTGGTACCCTGTGTGTTCCCAGGGGATGGAGAGAGTTTCCTGGTAGAAGACTGAGCTATGAAGTCTCCTCAACTTCTAAGAATGTGTTACTGACTCTGTAGCATCAACTCTCCTCAGAGGGTATGGAACTCACCCAGACGAAACTGGGAAAGCCTTGCCTGATGTTATGGTTGTATGAGTTTGTTAGGAGAGGACTGAGCAAGATCACCATCATCAGGTGTCTCTGGATAAGTGCACCTTAGATATGCAAAAGTACTTGCACATCTAGATTAAACTTCTGTTTTCTTTCTCCTCACTCCCTCCCTTCAGTAACTTTTTATAGCAATAACTATTTAACTGATCTATCAAAAGTGCATTTGTCCTTTGATGGGGTTAAAATAGGAGGTTTGCTTCTTATGGAGTCTGATCTCATGTGAGTCATCCTCAAATGACTCAACTGGCTGCATGTTTCAGTTCAGTAGCTTTCCTGTTACCTCATTGGTATTTGTGCGCCTGGTTACATTACTAGTCTCTACACTTGGGTGGTAATGAATTTGATCCTTTAAATTGATGCTGTGGCTTTTTGAAATGCATACTTAAGAAATGTTGCTGTGGCTACTTCTTGTCTTTCCTAATGAATTGTTCTTAATTTAGTTCTACCTGATCTTTTCTCCTTTGAAGCCTTTTGGTGGGGAAAGGGAAATGGAACAAAACAGAATCATGACCTTAAAACTGGCTGAATTTTCTCTGCAGTCAGTTGCCCACTTGTAGCAATATATATGTAAATAAATAGAATATTGCTATTGTTTTTTAATTATTGCTATTTTCATCAAGCAGTTATGCTGCATAGAGTGAAGGCTTTCTCTGTTACTTATGACTCAAGATGTGGAGGTGGGCTGAGGATTTTTTAGCAAGGATTTTGTAATCCATTCTATGTCCTGTGCTTGTTTGCAAGCAGTGAAGTAATGGGACAGTTAGAAAAGGAGAGAACCTGTATTTAGGGATGCCAGAGGTTGGCTCAGTGGGGATGGTATCTGTGCACTTGGTCTGTAAGCTGCGCTGGGCCACTGGGCATCAGTTCTTTTGATCTGGATGGTAAAGTTCACCTGCCAGTTCCTTGGGTATGGTCTGTGCGTGAGGGAAAGTGACTGTAAATGTAAGTGTAATCTTAACTGATTTGTTCATTGTTATCCAACATTATTAACAGTGTGATGCTTAAAAGTATTACTGGAGAACCCTTCAAAAGAGCCACCTATAGGAATATAAAATTAAATGCCATTTGATTATCATATTTCATTCACCTTCAGCCAGCCAAAATTCTGGGAAATCTCAAAGCTTATTCCACGTTGCCAGGGGAGCTGGACTGAGAAGGATTACTTTCCTTTTAACACTAGGCTTGGAAGAGAAGGACTGCAAACAGCATCATTCATTGCTGTGCACCAGGTTATGAAAAAATACTTCAATGAGAAGGTGTGTGTCATGTTAAGTATTTGCTAAGGTAAATTAGATTGTGTATTATGGATATCTGTTAGTGAGTCTGGGAGAAAGAAAAGTGAGTGTTACCAAACATAAAATACCAGTGGTGTGGAACACTGAACAAGATGCTGATGCTTTTCAAGGCAACGATTTTTATTTTTAAATGCTATTGGAAATTTACTATTATAGTATTTTATGCTGCTTTGGAAGTTATCCACAAGAAAAGTGCCATCTCTGTGTTAAAGACTGACAACTAATCACTGAGTAATTCTGGGAAGATTTAGCTAGTGAATTCCATGGTTACTTTCTTTTGATGAGAATATAATCTTGGAACTGATCTTTGAACGGCACAGTGAGGATCTTGAGACTCAGGGAGGCAGCGTGAGGGGAAGTAGTCTAACAGAGCAGCAAGTCAGTAAAATTCTGGTACAGCACTGTGCTGCTCCATTGACTCTCATAGGACATTATTCTAGAGAACTATCACGTAAGTTCCCAGAGTTAAAGTGTAATTGTGCTGCTTGATGGGACATGCACACAGAGTGTGGATCTTATAGGTAATGAATTTTGACATCTTTGATTGCTTGACGAGCGGTAGCATTGGTAAGCCCTACGGGGAGAGACCACCCCAGTTCGTTGTGTCCAGCCAGCTCTTCAGGATGATCTGTGCTAGCCCCAGAAAGCTGACTGGTCTGTGAGTCTGTAGAAGTCCTTAGCTGAATAATTCAAAAGACTTCAGCTGACTACCACCTTCTCTTGTTGATATTCTCCCCTGTAAAAACAAAGCCGTAATATAAATTCTGAATTTGCAAACTGTCCCATCAGTTTCCTTACAAACTTGGCAGATTATGTGATTATGCAGATTTGGTATCCCTCAGAGGCCACTTCGGGGCTATCTCAGTTTCTCAACTCCCCAGATGAAGTAAATTTTCTTTCCTTTTCTGGTGTTAAAAAGAAGATAACACTTTCTCTTTTTAGGAATAAAAAGAAAGAGGGTGCATTTGCTGTCTGATTTAGTTATACCTCGACTGAAAAGTACTTGTGATCTGTGCCGCTGCAGAATATCAGATTCAAAAGATGGAAAAAACTGGTGCTTAGAGCAGTACAGAACCTGGAATCCTCACTTTGAGGGGAATTCTGCTTTAAGAATGCAGCAGCTAAAATATCTTGTTCCAGCATGAAATAAAACACCCACTCACAGAAGTCAGTTGCTTATGAAGCAAAATTCTGAAAGTTACATTTTGAACTAAAATGTTTTGTTGAGCTTTCGACACCTCACCCTTTTTTATTTCATGTTATATAACGAAGCCATATTCAAGCAAGATGTTACAATGTTTAATCCCCAAAAGAGTCAAAAATTATGCTTTTAGCGTTTGGAAATATGTTTTCATCAAAGGTGACATTCTGCTGTGAAGGACTTTGTTCTCCACAAGCTGGTATTTTATGGCAGAGCTTTCCATTAAAGTGGTTCCAACCAACTTTGTTACTGAGATCTTCCTGGGAATGTGCAGTGAGCCATCTCCGCAGCTCACTCCCTGGATGCTCAACACTGGGATTGCCAGCCTGCTTTAGGGAGCTGAGGAACCAGCATGCATTTCTAAACCATGTATTTTCCTTCTGTGTGCTTTAGGGATTTTATGAATCCTTACTTTTCTATGTCACATACTTCATGCTATGCTTCTTTGTCCCTAACTCTCACCACTGAAGTGTCTTACCTCCATCAAAAATACCTCCCAGCCCCTCTGAATAAATGCCATCTCATATTCCATCATTGGCGGAAACTCGCACAGTTCACAAAAGATGGCTTTTATCATGGGCTTCTTCAGCTACATTCTTCAGGATTTAACTAAGCAAACTGTCTTGGTGGCTGCTTTGTCTGGTGGCAGGATCCAGAGATAGGGTTGCTTTTGTGACAAACTCTGGGAGTCTGTTCAGGGTTTAGGTACTTAGAGTTTCAAGCGACACTGGACAGTGCTCAGAATCAGCAGCAGGTATAAGATTATACCTGATGGACACTTGAGTATCATTCCACTGCTACTTTTGACAGGAAATTGACTGCATTCGAATTTGGGGTCAGTGCTGCTGGTAAATTGTTGGGGACAGTGTGGAGCCTGCTGACTAAGAGACCGTTACCTCCTTGAGGGGGGTGCTGCCTCCTGGCTCACCACTGCTGCTGCTCATTTCCCAGTTCAGTGAGCTGCTGTCTCTTGGAGGGGTGGGATTTTCCAGGAAAGGGAGGTGCCAGGGGTTCAGGGTTAGATGGAAGCAGACCAAAATAAGCAGCTGAGCTCAGGCACTTGCTTCTGAGAGAAGAGTGCCCTGTTCTCTTCTGCCTCTTCAGCCTCAAATTTAGCCTCAAATGTGCCTCATGCAGAAGCAAATGGCTGCTGAGTACAGCGACTTACCATTTGGGAGATGCCAGGTCTTCACCCACAGGAGTGTGGTGAAACCCTGGTCAACCAGCTGTGGTGTCCCACTTCTGTATAAACGGTGTGCCCTGTGAACTTCAAAGCCATACGCCTGTGTCCTTCCTTCTCCCCCAACTTTGAATGCTTATCCTGGGAAGTAGCAGACATCTGAGGTGAGGGTGAAGCGGGGCTAAATTTGCCCGTTTAAAGTGACATGTAGGCATGTTCTGTAGTTAGTCTCAGCTGCTAAGGCAAAAAGGGCACCCCCCTAAAGTGGTTACCTGTGTGAGAGCATCAGCCACTGCTTAACTACAGATAGATTTCTTTCTTTCTCTTGCTCTCAAATAACTATTTCTACAGGTGTTGGTTTTTGTTTTGGGTTGTTGGTTTTTTTTTTTATTATGTAGAAACTTGATGGGATAGTAACTGCTGAATGTGGATCCAATATAAAAAATTATTCTTGTAGAGTAATTACTTCATTGCTTGTCATGGAATTGAACAGAAAATTCAGTAAATCTTCTGTAAGTAATAAGATGACTGCGCAATCTAGGCCATTTTGTCCTGCGACATTTGATATAGGTTGTTGTAAATATTCTTTGTCAGTGTGCTAGCAGCTGTGACAACAGTGAAATGGTTGAGTTAGTGCTACACCTGAGGCTGTGTTTATTTTGGGTATGCATACAATTCTGAGGTTGACTGCTTGGCTTCTTTTTCATATTCTTGATTAACTGTAGTCCTCTTGCTGTTGCCAAATGGTAAATGACTGTCCAGGATTAGTTTTGTGATGCATGTAGAATTTTGAGTATACTGAATTACACTTTTCACAACAGCTGTGCCATGGAAAGCTGATGTACTGGACAGTACTCATTATATAAAATACTTCATGAGTGTTAGAAATTGGGATTAATGTGATGGATTATTGTGTACGGGTATCCTGGTTCAGCTGGGTTAGAGTTTTTTTGATTATTTATCAAGTAACACTTGTAGTACTTGCATACTAATTTGCCTGAACAGAGTGGTTCTTAAACCAGTGATATCTTATTTCTCTAGTACTGCAGTAACTTTAGAAGGTGGGATTTGATGAGCTTGAAGTGAGGAGGCATGCAGTCAGCTGAAGGAAGGATGCTGCTGTTTGCTGACAACAGTCAGAACGGCCTGTTCTCCAACTACAGTCCCTGTCAGTCAAGTAATCAGAAATAACTGTCAGACACTACTGTTCCCTCTGCTCATTTGCAGCTATTCAGATGGATACCTGATAAGTGGTAAAGTTTGATTAGTCTAATAGTTCCCTGAAAAACTGGAAAAGCAATGCTTTTATTTAGTCGCCCTGGGATTATTGTGGTGAAATGAGATGAGGTACTGATTTCCACATAGGTTCAGGAAGAGTGTGAAATTGAGCTCATCCAGCTCCAGTCCAGCATCTGCCTGGGGCAGGGTGAGTGTTGGCCAGGGAGGGAGGAGTGGGGTGCTCAGCCCAGTTGAGCAAAGGGCTCAGCCCGCAGGTCTGTGTGCAGAAGTAGTCATGGGCTTTGCTGCAAGACATTTTCAGCATCCAGGGTATAACCTAGGAGCTCATTGCCTTAACTGGGAATTTGTGAGGAAGCTGGCTGTACAGCCGGTGCTGCCAAAGGCCACGTGTGAGGGAGTGATGCACCTGAGTGCATTCGTAATTCACTAATCCTTTAGGCACTTCTGAACCGATGCAGATCCTGCTCCGATTCCTGCAGGTAGTGAAAAGCCATGGCATCTATGGCAAGTGTTGGACCATCAAGGTATAGGGATTTATTTGTGTGTGTAAGATCACAGCAGGGGTAGCTGTGTGAGCGGCATAACTATAATGTTATGTCATTGCAATCTTTAATCTTTCTCTGAGAAGCTTTTGGATGTTGAAACAGCCTGAGAGAAAGAGTTGTGCAATTAGATTGTATAGATTGCATAGTCTTTCACACTTGTCTATTTTAGCACTACCTCCTCTTTTATTCTTCTGGGTAATTCAGTACAAGTAACTTTGCTGTTCTTTTTCGTAATGAAACGCTTTTTTTTTTTTTTTTTACCATTGTGAACTTGTAGGAGGCTTAATGGGGCTTCACTGAAAAAGCCCACTAGGGTACATGGCCTTTAACACAGGTGCATTTTATCTCTGAATATAGTGCACACACTAAACATTCTTTTGTTGAGTTAGTCTTTGAAGAAAAGATTTCCTGGATGCTGAAGATCAAATGGAGGATAACAGCTGCTTGGGATAATTAGTGCTAGGAATAGACTAATTTATGGAGCATAGGCAGAGCTAGCAGCTATGTTTCTGCAGCTTTGTGAGATAAGCTTGACATTTAAAAACAAGATGCTAGAAAAGGGGGCTCTGAATTTAGTCAGTTTGGATTAATAGCCCTTCTTATAATTCTATGCTGGAGCAGCTCTGGAAGAAGAATTAAATAAAGAACCTAAAATTTTGAAATGCTTTTCTTCTTGAATCTGTTAATAACCTGAATTTGACTTACTGAGCAGTAAATGAATGCTCCTCATATACCCTTGAAATTTGCCAAGGAAGTCAAGTCATGTTCCATTTTCACCTTCAATCATCTTACCGGGATACTTTCTAAAAAGAAAGTGACACAAACCTGTCATTTCGATCTCTTTCTTAGTAAAAATTGGAAAACCTTTTGCTGTGTTTTGCCAGCAGTGAAACAGCTTCTATATTTAATTCCCTATAAATAATAGTTCCCCCCCTATAATCACAGCAACCTGGTATTGATCAGTATGTTTTCCCTGCCATCCATACAATGCATATGACCAAACTACAGAGCATGAACAGTTTTTGGTTCTTTGGTTGCATTATGCATCACTGAGAGCTAACAATTTAATGTGTTTTTTTTTCTGGGGGCTTTTTAAAATATGTTACTGCTAATTTCTTATGTCACCCAGTGGTCATTGGCAGCAATAGCTATTGGGCCTTAGATCCTGAAAGAAAAATAATTATCCAGTGAGACTAAAGGAAGTCAGAATTGGGAGGTAATCAATGTACATAGCTGATCTTTTTTTTAAAAAATAATAATAATGATCTGAGGAATTTAATATTACTAATATTTATTGTAATCCCTAGAGAGGTCCAGTAAAGTCAGGAACCTAATGAGCTGGTTACTGTGCTAACACACGGTACAACGTGCTCTGAAAAACAAACTTTTAATGAGACAAGACTACTTGAAGGCTGGTAGAAGCAGCACATATTCAGTGAAGTGAGTTGTCCCAAGATACGCAGTAGTAAATAAACAATCAGAACTCTGCTGTTACAAAAACTCATGCATGCGTGGTATTGTACGTGTTGAAAATCAGTTTTAGTGGTTCAAGGCTTGAGTACTAAATGAGCCTTTGATTAATCCTATTGATTAGGATTATGATCCACATGTCCTGTAAGAGTGGGTTATGAACTGATATTTTGTCATTTAACTGTTGACTAAAAAGCTTGGAGTAGTAACGTTGTGACTGATAACTATTTTCTCCTTTTCATCTCACGAACTTCAGCAAAAACACTGTCTCTGTGACAAACTTGCTTAAAAGGCTAACGTACATACTTTTTTTTTTCAGGAAGGGGAGGTGATAGTTTGAAGTTTGTTTGCTTTGTTAGCTGCTTCCTTTTCCAACACTTGCAGAATGTGCTCTGTGAAGCTATGGCCCACATGGGAGATGAAGGGAATTGCATGGAGTAGCTTCCCATACATGCAAAACTGCATGGGAAAATTTCAATTTCTTTACAGAACTGTTGGCATCTGCAAATGGGAACCAATGTATATGTGATCAAAGAACTGGAGTGGTGGTGGAGGACTTCTGTATCAATTGATCATGATCTGTGGTTCCAGGAGCTCTATGGGGCTTATATGAACTTCTCTTGGAATGAACCCCATTCCCCTCCACAACCCCATAAAGGGTTTTGTTTCTGTTCCCATGTAACACAGCTCTGTCCATGGAGGCCATGTGTACTGGGAGAGGGAGGATCTGTGCTGGAAGCGGGACTCTTTTATCCTTGGGCAGTGCAAGAACAACCTGTCTCTTTACTACGTATCTAGCAAAAGTCTTGCATAGCCCGAGCTTAGTCTTTGATGAATGTCCTTAGCATTACTGCAAATAAATACTAAACAACATACAAAAACTTTTATGTATAAACATGGTCCTGTTCCCATAGTGCTTCCTGGCCCAAAGCAAAGGTGTTTTATGGTTAGTAGTTTTTCCAATTTTGGCAATTGCTTTTTGATCTGAGATGTTTGAAAGTATTCTGTCTGTGGATAAATCTTGCCTTGGGGACATAGGGTGGTTTTGTTTTCTTTAATTATGTTGGGGGGATTAGAATCTTGCTGTTTCTGACATAGCAGTTCAGTGATCCCCACCATAAAATTCAATTTCTATGCTAGGTGCTAAGCAAATAATCAGATTCTAATAAAGGACGAGCAGCTCAGTTTTAGAGCTGGGAGCCTGCAATCTGTTTTGACCTCCATTCTTCTGCAAATGTTATCTTAAGCATGCCTACAAATCATACTTGTCAGAATTATTTTTTCATATATTGCATTAGTTTTTCTGCTGACTTGGTGATTTGTTCTTTAAAATGACCATATAGCATTTAAGCTGGATTCTGGGGTGTGAATACTGGCCAAGATATACATTTACCTCATATTGTTTAGCGAGGTTAGGGAACATTTCTTCATTTTAATAATCATGCTTTTCAGCAATATTTTGATGTAGGCCTCTTCAGTGATTTGTCTTCTTAGTATGTTCCTTACCAAAATTACATCTTTTAGTTCTGTGCTTCAGTAGAGACAGTTAACTTCCCTGACAAAAAAAAGGGCATTTGCTCTGAGACCTCCTTTCAATTCATTACTCTCTATTTAATTTAAAAGGTCCTCTATGTGTTTTATCGAGCATGTAAGCACTGCTATGACTTTTATTCCAGTTGTTAACTGTAGACTTTATGCTACTGGTTACTACAGCAGTTAAAATATATTGTTACATCAGCAGTCCTGGTATGACATCTTTTACCTTGCTCATGAGATCCAGCTATCTGCTTAATGTAACTGCATGTGATCTGCTTTACTGTTACAGTCAGCACATGAAAGTGATAAGTAAAATAAACAAATAAATTTACTCCCTGCCCCCCCCCCCCCTTCTTCTTTTCTTCATCAGGACTACACAGATCACTATACTCCTCAAATGAGAATTATAACTTTAGCGTTTGTTTATACAGTTGAACCTGGATACTGTTGTTGAATTCCACTCCTCCTGCAACTTCACAACATGAGTAGATCCATCCACTTACTTATCGATCATTTTTCTCTGATTAAGAGCTTGTTGGAAGTATTTGGGACATATAAAGCTTCTGCAAACTCTTTTTTTTGTAGGGTGTACTTTTGTCCTTTTAGAAGACAACATATATATATACAAAGAATTAAAAGTAGCAATGGACTTCAGCTTGCTATTAACACGCCTGTGTTTTGGTGTTTGTACATAGGTCTTCACATGAGTGCTAGGTGCCAGTGCTTCCCTTATGGTCATTGTAGATCTCGTCAATGTCTTGTTCTCATTGCTTTAATATCCAAAGCTCTTCACAACCTACTCTTCTCTGTTGTCACATCCTTGTTACTTCTTACTCAGTATTCAAGGTTAGCTTGTGCCTCGTACCTCTATCCCACGTTTATTTTAAAACAAGCACCTTCTCAATTATCCCCCATGTTGGTATTTACTTGTAGATGTTTAGCCATGTTGAACTTGAGTTGCTTAAAACCTAATCCCTCAGCCCTCTTACTGACCTTATGCCTTTGTATGTGTCTGTCATCACTGGTACTCATCTTTGCTATGAAGCCTACAAAAACACAACAACAGCTCTTATATTAGGACTACTGTCAACGATGCCTTCCAATATCATCTCACTGACTCCTTGTGCTTCTTCATATACTGATGTGTTTTCTATTCTCTTATTTAAAGCAGGCAGTCTGTTTTTTGCTGTGCTTGTACAGCACCTACTGCAATAATGCTGCAGCCCAGAATTAGGATTTATGGGAACTGCAGTGAATACAAATAGCTTTAATAGAATATCAGGCATACTCAGTTGTGCAAGTTTGTTGTCCTCTATTACTGGCATAATAAGGGGAACTAACTTACTTCTGTCTTGTGATCAAGCAATGTTATATTTAAACCCCTTTTTGGTTCCTGCATGGATAGTTCTGAGTTGAATGTCTGCCTTGTCCTTTCAGTGCAGCCATCGAACTCTGTGTTAAGATAAAGGTTTCCACATCACATTTATTTTGTAATATCAGAGTAATTTTTTTTTTCTTCTGAAATATTTGATCTGTGGTGCATGATGTTTAAAAAACATGAGTCAGTTTCTACTTTTCAGGAATTCTTTCAATTCTCTACTGTTAAGCTCTGGGAAGAATCAATTCCTAGTGGTGGGTCTGGAGTGAAATAGACCACCCTTTGTACCCAGCTCATTGGCACTGGTTGCTGTCACTTACGTGCTCAGGGTTGCTGAATTATCAGCAAATTTTAATTCTTGTATCCTCAAAACAGTTTGACCTAGAAACTCTAGATGCTGCAGAATATTAGCTTTTTAATGGTGTAATGGTGAGAGTTGGTGACATAGGAGAGTTATTAATTTGTGATGTAAAGCATTTGAATATTAACATATTCTTTCAGTGTGATTGTGTTGTAGAGACACGTTTAAGAAAAGCTCATAGCTTACTACTGTGTGGTTTCCTAAAGAACCCAGGAAGATAGGGGCAATCTACTGGACTGAGCTTAGATCAGGGAGAGAGATACATGCTATTCTGCTGTTGCTTTAGCCCTGGTACTGTACTTTCTGCACGTCCCTCATTCATGGAAATAGCTATGTGCTTACAAATGGAGGGAGGTGATAGGCAGGTTCAGGGGGGTCACAGGCACATTTGTACTTCCATTTTAGCAACCTGTGATGCTTTTGAGGGCTTTCATGTTCTCACCTACGTGATCCAACTAGATAAGCATCTTGTCCCACTCTTAAGAACAACCTACATATTGAGGGACCGCAGTCAACCTTACCTGTGCTGATTCATTGCCGACAAATGTGGTGCCTCCAGTAGGAAACTGGTCATCAGAGCTCCACCCCATTGTGCTGTAAACTGGTACAAACCGCTTTCACAACAGATTTACAGATGCCTTTCTTACAGATATATGATATTTCAAGTGTTTTCACTGATGGTGGAAACATTCAGCATACTTCTCAGGGTGTATTGTATCTGCCAAAAACTTCAAGAAGCAATGTGGTTACGAACATTATTCAACCTGTAAACACACTTACTAGGTATAACTGTCCATCGCTCCTGAAAGGTAAATTACAACACACATTTGTGGGCAGGTGATGTTGGGGTCAAGGAGACCTGGCTGTATTGAAGGGACCTTCTCTTTTCTCATTGATCCTGTCTCACTGTATGTACATGTGTAATACAGAAGACAGGAGTGAATAGTGTGTATGGGAGGGAAGGGGGAGAATGAAAAAGATATCAAAGAATCTTGAGTCTGAAGTTCTCTCTTGTCTGAATGTTGATTGTGATAAACTGAGGGATCATGTAGTGTGTATACAGTTGCAAGATTCTTACAGGAGTAATAGTCTTGTAGATTAATTTCCTGTTGAAAGATAAACACTACACTAAGTGGTATTTTAATGATGTTTTCTACATCAGTCCTTGATAGATATGGCTAAACAATATGCAATATTCAGGCATCTTAGCTGTAAACAAAGCCCCATAGCCAGAGAGTAGTGCTCTCTAGTAAGAGAATTCCCCAGATCCTCTGTTTGTCTTAAACCCTCCAAAAACAAGTGGGCTGTTTAAGGGCTTCAAGAGAAGGTTCTGTTAAAGCGTACTTACTGTGTTGTCAGTTTTTGAAGGGGAAAATACATCAGAAAGCTATGTGCCTGAAGTGTAAAGGAGGAAGCGTTGGACTAGAATTGAGCTTGTTTGGCTTTGTTTCTCAGCTCTGCCACACACTTCCTGAAATTAATCATTTATATCTTGTTACTCTGTTTCTGAAAATCATAGATGTTATTTCCTGTCCATTGTGCAGTTTATATTTGCACTGAATATCTTTGTAGGCAAGGACTGGCTCTGCTCTTTTTGTCTGTGATATCTAATATAGGACGCAGCGAGGTCCTGACCTCCTTTGTGACATGTATAAAGTGATACAAATGATGACTAATGCAGTGGAAAAGTTTAAAATATTAATGTTGTGTTGATGAGACTGTGGTGTGTCAACACACTGCACCATTTTCCTGAGCTCTACTCGTTGAAAGTGCATAAAATTAACCTTCTCTAGGCAGAAATAGAGTAGCAAAACTTCATTTTTGTTTTGGTTCTGGAACCTTCCCTTGTCCAGTAAAGACAATCCTGGATTACTTCTCACAGTGCTGAGACCAGCTTGGTGGCAGAACTGAATCTGTTAGTCCAAAATCATGTTTCTCCTTCTGCATAACAAAGATCCGTCCACTCTTACCTGTAGACTCCCTCCTCATGTGGTCATGCAGCTGTGGATATGTGAAACAGTGCTACAGACTCTGCACTTGGTGGTCCAGACAATAGTTAAGAGCTAGCTGGTAGATCAGAGCATCCGCTCGCCTGCAGCGTTTGCGGTAGCAGTACCAGCAGTGCAAGAGGGGATGCTCTCTACCTGCAGGCTGAGGTGAGAGGAGCACTGGACTGTGCCACCTTGCCAGCTTTCATGTTCGAAGACACACACTGTAGCATCGCTGTAGCACCTGTGCCCCTTCAGTGTCAAAGACCCAACAAGCCAGAGGCCTCTTTTCAAGCTGTCAGAGGTGGCACCACCTGGTGCGTTGGAGGCGTGTGAAACTCCAGGTGGGTCATGCTTGTTTTTAGACTTTTAAGATCAAGCAGAAGGAAATGGGGCTGTTTTTGGCAGAGGGTATGTTTAATAATAGAACACATAGAGAACTGGGTAGGATAGCAATTTTGTGCTCCAGTGGTGAAGATGGTTTAATGGGCTAAATGTCTTCAAAATAGTTTTTCCTTCTGGGAGAATCTCAAACTGCCTTATTCTTTCTTCCTTCCAAAGTTGGACATATTTCATTCCATGTGTTTTCTCTTATACACTGCAATTTGAAAGTGAAGTCTTTTCTCTTTTGAAGCTCATGATGAACTAGAATGCACGTCACAACATGTATTGGTACAGATTTAAAATTTCTTGATTTTCTAACTTCTGTAGAGCTATTTGAAGCCAGGTGGTAATGGGATTACATTTTCTGGTTACATTTTTGGGCTCTTAAAGGTAGCATATGGAACTCTTGGACATAGCAGACAATGGCCCTGTGATGTGGTCAATACAGTAGGTTTTCCCTTGTGGTTGCAATACATTTTTTCCCCTCATCCTATCAATATATATTTCTTTCTGATATCTGCTGTATCAGAAGCTGGTGTAGTGATGCTGCCTAAACATAATTTCTAAAATGTTTTGGGATGAAACATATTACAATATTATCATACAGTATATTTGTTACAATGTATTTTTTTCATGGGTACATGTTGCTTTAAGTATTTTTGCTAACACAGGTGTCCAGAAGCGTGGCAAACAAGCTTTCTCCCCAAACTTTCACTGCTTTACTGGGATGTTATCATGCAAATCAGAATTACAGAAGGTCCACACGTTCTCCTGCGAAATAAAGGGGAGGATCTGGAGTTCATGAAATACAGTGACCCAGCTGAAGATGTCTTACCATTTTTAGTCGTTTGATTATGTTTAGTCTTCTTTGCACACATCAGAAGAGAACCAGTGACGTGTGCCTTCTAGTAATCCTGGGTTTGGGTAGTTAAAGCTCCATGCAACCAAACTTTTCTTTAAAAGCAAGATTGGTCTGTGATCCTGTTTCTGCTGCTGTTCCTGTCACTGCCCCATCTGCTTGTGTTCATTCTTGCTTTCTAGCTGCCTTTTACCTCATTATCTCAGTGGAGACAGAAGAGAAGTAGGCTGATGAACAGGGAGGTTTAAGGTCAATGGAGTTGGTTTCTCTGTGTCAAAACCTGGTAGTGATCATAGGACCGACCAATCACCACAAGGCCGATGGTAACAATCGAGCAAGTTGTATGTGTGAACTAGTATTTCTTATGAAGTATGTTCTGGCCTTAAAAAGGAATGGTTAGCAGGTGGTGGTAAGACTGCAGAGATACCAAACAAGGGTGTAAGGCTTTTCAGGAAGTGACTCTGTTGTGTGGGAGGAAATAAATGAACTACAGGGGGGAAAAAGCAAAGTCTGATGTTGGAGCTTAAATATCTGGGCTAGGCAAAATGCTTTTATTTCCCACCCTCCCCAAATAGCTTCAAAGTGTCATCTGTCTTATCAGTAATTGCAGGTGAGGACTTGTGGACATGGCCAGACCTCTCTGCATTGGTGGATCAAACTAGATTCGTGATGGCTGGTGACATCTTTAAGTTAAGATTTGTTGCATTTTCACCAACTTGGAACTACGCTGATTTGTCTGAAATTTTCCTGTCGTTGAAAACTATTTACATCTTAACAATGGTGAATATGGCAAATTTATACAAGCTGCTGACATGCACAGACATCTAAGCATGACACTGCAGAACACATTAGAGGCTTTGCCTGATCAGTGGTTAAAACCCAATGCCATCCACTTTTCTAGAAGCTAGTTTCTTGCCCTTAAAATATGTATATGTCTGCTTAATGGGATGCTTATCCGTGTCTCTAAGATCCATTTGTGCTAATGATCCAGTGAGTCATCAAACCCAATAGTATGGCTAAGCTTCTTCATTTTGTCTTCTACTTTTTTTTTTTTTTTTCTTAAAAGTGATGTTGCATTAATTGGCTGGCATGCAGGAAAGCCTCTTAATGGTATGCTGGTCCTTGGAAGTAGCCATGTTCCAAGTCACAGAATGATTGTCCTGATTGTTTAGTTTTCTTATAGAGTGATAAGATGACAAGTAGGAGAAATAGCAGTAATGAGGACATCAAATTCTCACTTTGAGAGCTGGTTATCCTCATCAGTTAAATATTGATGTCTGTCTTAGAGCTGATTTGTAATTGTTCAAAAATTGAAGGTAACATATGATTATGTTCAGTTTAGTGGGATGACTGAGTCTCACTGTATGGGTAATGAGAGGTTCCTCACACTTTGGCTCCTGAGACTTTGGGCAGTGGCATGTGGTGTTGGGTTAGCCCGTCTTGAAGTGATCCAAGAACAATGTGCTATTTGTGTATGGTACTCAAGGAAGAGGAGAATGTTAGAGACTACATGGTTATTTTGGTATTTAAATGTTTCTGTTACAGTCCTGTTGGTACAATCTGTACATTTAGGGAGACTAATTCATTTCCAATTTGATGTTTTAACCACTAAATCATCATCTTCAGCTGGCACTGAAATAAAATGATTTGCATCATCTATATCAGCAGGGAAGTGTCACCTTTGTTAAAAAAAGAACCACCGACACGCAGACTTAATTATCTATTCAGACTGCAAGCTAGCAGCTCAAATGTAGTGACTTTTCTTCAAAACCGAACCAGATATTTAGAGAGGCATGATCAAAATCATGCTTCTCTGAAAACTTAACAGTAACTTCTAAAGATAGATAGAACTGATCTTAAAATAAGGCCTTCTGTGATTTATATTGTGTATCTTTTATATAATTGGCTTTGCTGCTTATCTGTTGCCAGTTTTCTCCTATCTTTGTAATATGGCTGAGAAAAACATCTTTTTAATAAAGGAGTAAATTGTTGTTTCAAAGCTACAGATGTTGGCAGGTAGACTCAGACTTCTGGTCTCTGAGCCCAACTAACGTGGTGTGATAAATCTGCTCTCCTTCCAAAGAAACGCTGTGTGGATTAGATCATAAAAGCTATAATTATTTCAAATACTTTTCCTTCTTGTCAATCAAACCACTAGTTTGAAATTATTTGTCACACCCTTTTAAGATGCCATTGGGTCAAATAGCACTGGAAAATGCATTTCATAAAATGCTGTTGAATAGCTTATTTTGACAGCTTAGTGCATGGCACGTCATTAGTAATAATTGCAGTGGCAGTTTAGATTCACAGAAAAGGCTATTATTTTAGTTGAGGATGTTCAAAGTCTCTGTGCTAGAGATTCAGAAACACAGAAATAGTGCAGCCCACTTGCTCTTGCTGCTGCTGGGGCCATCCCTAAGCAGTCCTGGCCGCAGGACCTGACCCCAGCCTGCCCTGTCATTGAGATGCTGTTACATCGGTCACTCTCCCCTTGTCCCATGGTCTGGTAGTGCCTGTGGGACTCCTTCCCAGGACAGCTTTTTGAAAGGGGCAGCAGGACTAGCTATACATGTCCAGCTGTAGGGCAGAATCCCACGTGAGAAGTCTCTTTGCTGGATGTTTAGCTCATTTCATTCTCGGCAGAAATGTCAATACTGGCCCCACTTAACAGGCGTCAGGTGAGCAGTGTCCCTACTGCCTGTGTTGGGGGATCTCTGTGCAGCGGTCCTGGAGCCCTTGGCCACTGCTGAGCCCTGCCACAGCCGCCGGCGATCCCTTTATTTCTAACTGGAGCTGCTGCTCCCCTTCGCCTGCTGCATCCCAGGTGGTGCTGGAGCAGGAGGAGGAGGAGAGGCTTCTGGTTTATTCAGGCAGTGATGCTAGGATTGTGGGCGGGAGCAACTCCTTTTTTTTTTTTTTTTTCCCCCCTTTTTTCTCTCCCCCCTCTTTCTTTTTTTTTTTTTTTCTTTCTTTCTTCTCTCCTCGTCCTCCCTCTTCTCTCCCGCACTTCGACTTTGCTGTCTCTGCACTGCAGATCCCCGCCACCCAGCAAAGCCGCTACCGCGCAGCCCGGCCGAGCACCCCCCCCGCCCCACCATGCCCCCCGCCCCGCCGCCCTAGGGAGACCTTCGGGGGCGGCCGGCGGGCCGGGGCTGCCATGCGGCAGGACAGGCTGACGGGCTCGCTGCGGCGCGGGGGGCGATGCCTGAAGCGGCAGAGCTCGGGCGGCGGCGTGGGCACCATCCTCAGCAATGTCCTCAAGAAGCGCAGCTGCATCTCCCGGACGGCGCCGCGCCTGCTCTGCACCTTGGAGCCAGGTAGCCTCCCCCCCCGCTTCCCGGCTGGGCGGCGAGGCGGCGGCCGCAATCCCCTAAACTGCTTAGCGGGGACGGGCAGGGGGAGCGGCCGGGGCCCGGGCCGCCGCCTCCCCCGCGGGGGCGACTCGGCTCGGAGGACGCGGCCGGAGGGCGATGAGGGCCGCGGGTAGGGGTCTGCGCCCCGGGGGCGGCAGCCGGCCCCGGCCCCCGGCAAATGGCCGCCCCTCGGCAGGGCCCGGCCTGCCTGAGGCGCCGTGGTCGCGGCCTGAGGCGCGGTGGCCGAGGCGGCGGGGGGCCCGCCCGCGCTGGGCCGGCCTCAGGGGGGAGCGGGGCCTGCGAGGTGGCCCCGGGCTGGGGAGCGGGAGGGGGAGGCACTGCAGCGGGTGCGAGGCGGCCCCGGCGGGGGAGCCGGCCCGGCCCCGGGCGGGAGGGAGGCCGGAGGCGTCCGCCGGCCCCGAGGGGAGGCAGCGCGCTGCCCCCTTCCCCCGGGCGCGGCTCCCACTCTCCTCCCGCGGCGGATCCCGGCTCTGCCCTTCAGCTCTCCCGTCGCCTTTCCCCGCTCCTCCCGCCCGGCGTCGCCGCCTCGCAGCGCTTTTGTGTGGTGTGGCCGTGCCCGGTCCGCGCTGTCCCCCTCCCCTCCCCTCTCCCCCGGGGCCGCTGGTTCCCACCAGCCGCTCCCCATCTCTCCCCGGCATGGCCCAAGCGCCGAGGCCCCGCGGTCTCCTCTCAGCTTCACTAGACCTCTCCCGCTAAACCTGCTGAGTCTGGGCATGCTGGAGACCCCTCCTCCCGCCCAGCCTTTGTCTGCGGTAGGGTGTTGTCTAAATTCTCAACCATGCCTTTCCTAAGGAGGAGGGCATCGGCTTTGTGGCTGTTTTTTCTGGATCCTGCTTCAGCACCAAGATCTTTTAAGGACCAGGTGGTCAGCCAGCAGCGTGCATTTGCTCCAGGGAGGTGGCCTCTCCACTGAAGCACTGATGGGTGATCATTACTGAATGCTAGATTCTAGTTGCCTGCCATTAAAATTATGGATCATTTGTTTCTTCATGAAGCATTAGAAATTTAAATTCAATTTACAATGTTAGAGCTGTCACTTGTAGCTAAAATGTTGTTGATCAGGTGCCTAATCCTAGGTGTTTATAAAACATGCAAGCCTGAGGTCTGCTGAAATGTAGAGCAATGCACAGAAATATGTAAGGTTTAGTTTCTCATTGTACTAGCTGTGTGTACACACAATGCGGACTGCTTCTGTGTTTGAGATGAGTTTCAGATGCAGGTATTCGTAAGGTCTCAGATATATTCTGGTATAGGTTTATGGGGTTGCTCTTATCAAGATTTCCTGACTTGTAACTCCCACAGACCTCTGTTCCTACAGTAGTCTTCTAATATCCCAGATAATGATGTTATCTGGATAATGACATTGTTTTACTTGCACTCCCACAAAGACCAGAGGAGGTGATCTGAAGCATAACCACAAATGCCATAATCTTAAAGCTAGGAAATCCCACAGGGTTGGGGTTTCCATATCATTCATATGTAAGTAAATACAATAACATCATTCAGGATGCATGTTTTCACAGAGCGATGGATTTGGGGCTCCTAATGAGCCCTTAAAAAATAAGCTGAATGAAATTCCTTCAGATTTTCCTAGTGTTTGTATAAGCTGTCTGTATTGAGGAGTTTCTGTAGACTGCAAATTTTAGATATGTTTTGATGGATCCCGGTGAGCTCTGGCTCCTGATAAAAGTGATTTCATGCAGAGTTACTCAGAATGTTACTTTTACCTCTCATTTTGCAGATGAAAATCTACATTTAGAGATAAATTACAAGGCAAGGCTAAGAATCTTCCTGAATCGATAAGCAGCAATAAGGTGGTAGTTTACGTTGCCGCTTTTTCCCCAAGTTTGGGCTCCCATTGCACAGAAAGCTCCTTTAGAGCTTTTTCCTCGTTTGTTTTCGGTAAAATACTTATTTGCCTTCCATGGGAGAAGTTTCAGCAGCTGCTTTTAAGTACAGCCAAGAACCTACATTGATATGCTTTGTAAGTTTGAAGCTATGGCTTTATAGCTTACATACATGCATCAGAACAGATCATCTTCCCATGCTTTTTCTGGTTTAGTATTTCTGAAAAAAATCCTGGACTTTGCCCCATCCTTTTGTTTAATGTTGCTGAAGAGTGGGAATTTGATTCCTTCATGCAGGTACTTGGCTGACCACAACATTTTTCTTGCTCTTGTGGTTCTTTATGTGGTCCTGTGCTACATTTTGGTCATGCAGTGGAAGTCTGCTAGGGTTTGGAAATCCTAGGGGTATAATCTTCCCTCTTACAGCCTTTCATTGTCAGGAATCATTGTGCGTTTTACATGGAAGAGCTAATGGGACTGGGTTTTGTGGGTACTTATCTTTCTTTTTCTTTTGTTTTCATTCTCTTTTAAAAATATCTTTTTCTGCAGTGGTTTTTGGTGAGCTGGTTGCAAGGGGATTGAATGAGGCCCTATTATGACATTCCCCTACCCTTCAGAAATTTGACTGGTGCTGAACATGTGTGCCTTTGTGTGTACTTGTATTTGTGAAGCTAATATTCATATGTGTTCCCAACACATTCCTGCTTACATGAGTTAATACACTTTTTAGGTATGAAGCATCAGTTGAAAGTATATGAACTGGAGGTGATAATTATGTCAAATGGTGCTATAGCCTGGCTGGCTTGATATAAAGGGCTGAGTTGTACTGACAGCGCTTACAGTCCCTGAGAGTAGGAACTATTGCTGCGTATGTGGTACATTTCTGCTGGGTTGTCCATGCAGAGGAGCGAGGAAGGAGAATTCCCATAAGGTCACAATGCATCTTTTCTGCAAAGAGTTTATGTAATGGAGAGGAATGTAGCCCAGATATGGAGGATTGACAAAAAGGGGAAAATCCTGTGAAAACAGGTGCAGAAGGTCTGCGGTAGGGTTGGATGGGTGTGGGGTGCTGAGAGAGGAAGAAGCCATTGGGGAATCTAAGTTAGTTTGCGGGGAGAAGGCAACTGAATGCAGAATTAAAAGGAGTTTCTGGTAAGATGTCACAGATGATAGAAGTGTAAGGGAGAAAAGACTGTGAAAAAAGGCCCTGGGGAAAGGCTGGTGATGATGCAGGCAAAAGCGTACAGGATGAAAATGACAGGACTGAGTGCAGAAAAGAAATTAGTATGTGGGGTGGGAGATTTGTTAGGGAAAGGGGAACAATGGAGGTAGGAAGGTTTGGGAAGCCAAGAGCGGTTGGAATCGGGATAGGCATTAATTTCCTTAAAGCTCTAAAGTCCAATGGCAAATTCAGTGAAGAGTGTAGGATGGTTCTTGTGCCAGAAATAAGTAACAGGTAATGAGATGCTACTCCTAGCTTGCTGGTTGCCTTCTTGCAGATGCCTCGGGAAGTTCCTGGGTGGGTATAGCCTTTCATTGCACTCTCTGTACTAATTGTGTTACAGCTTTTTTTTTTCTTGCTTACTTGCTGTATTTTTATTGAAAAAGATTGGGGGTGGGGTGGTGGTGTTTTTTTTTGGGGGGGAAATGTAAATTCTTTAAAATGGATAGAAATGAGGAACCATTCCTGTATGGTCTGTGGCTCACTCCACATGGCTCTTCCCCTCCCCTGTCACAAAACCATTACGTAGTTTGATTTTGGTAATATTTCTAACTGGGAACAAATAAGGGGACAGACACTCCATGGCTTCCACAAGAGGTAACAGTGTATGGCCTGACTGAGAGGTTCCTCACCATACTGACGACAGTGTGCCATGTAGTCCAGTGTTAACATACTATTGTCGCTTCTAGTAATTTTCAGACCTGTCTTAATTGTCTGCCATGATTTAATAAACTTTTGTAGATCGAGGTTCAGGGGGTCTCATTTCAGTTTCATTTAATCAAGAGAAACAGGTATCTGGGCCCCTGTCTCAGCTCCCTGGTCATGATGTTCATGTAGCTGATAGATACATTTTGCTTTACTCTGGGGTTGGATTTTATTGTACTTGATCTTTTGCAGACTTGGCTGTCTCTGTGTCTTTCTTAGGAAGCTTATAAGACAAAGAGAGAAGTTGTTACTGGGATCTTTAAGCCTTAGAAAACTGTGAAGTGATTAATATTTAGCTGCTGAGCTGGAAATGAATACACGATTATTTTGGAACACTATTGCTTGTTTGCTACAAGGCAGTGTTAGATAACATGTCAACATCTGTTGCCCTAACAAAAGGAATTCTTGGTCATGATATTTTCTTGTATGTATGAGGGTTTTCCAGTACTTAGCACTAGGTTGCTTGGGAATGAGACTCACTTTTTCACATTTACAGCAAGTGTGATATAATTATCTTAGTAGGTTACTGGCATTGTTACGTTGCTTTGAATTATTGTGAAGAGATTTACCTATTAGGAGTTCCTGCTGAGTGGCAGTGGCATTATGGGGAAGAATGCTAATAAACAGTTACTTCCAGGAATAACTGTTAATCCTTTAATGTTTCTCCAAGACATTTCTATTATGGTTTGAAGCTTTTATTTTTCTGGATCTGACAAGCATGTCTTTCTAAATCTGAAGCAGGGAAATGAAAGCACCAATCCCCAAGTCGCAGTGTTGCAATTCTAAAATGCTAAAATTCTGAACCAAATTGTATTTTGTGTGAATCTTCTTTCTTCTCTTACCTCTCCCCCACCAGAGGAAAAAAAAACCCAACTTGAAGGAGAAGGCTTTGTGTATAAATACATATTGATCAGGCAATAAGGCTTTTAAATTACTTATCAGGACATCAGTATGCAAATGCTGAAAGGCATTTTACATTCCATAACTAGCAAATGCCACTACAGTCTGGGTTTCCGTCAGACTCACAGGCTTAGTCCTCCAAAGCGCTATTGCTGGTGAGTTGATTAGCATGGATTTTACATACTTAAAACCTTGCAGGATTAAAGTCTGGGGTTTTTTTTATATGGCTATTAAAATATATATTTAAAATGTTTGTCTTGATATTGTAGAAAGACAAGAATCTATGCCTGACATAATTTAAAATATCCATTGTATTAAATTACTGATGAAGAAGAAAGAAAGGCTTTATTCTTTATGCCAGAAGACTTGAGGGGTAGATGTGGTGCGACGCCGTGTTCAGCACCTGAGCTCCGGACAGCGGCATTTGAAGGACCAAATTGCTGTCCATTCAAACTGTGGGATATAAAGCAAATTAAAGGTGTTGGTGTTCTTCGTGTTGTGGAATACTCCAGGGCCACAATCAGGATCTAGTGTTGGCCAAACTTGAGATCCTAGTATTTTATGTAATACTGTATTTCATAGACTATTAGCAGGCGTGTTTTGTAACAAATAGAAGAATTTGCTGTAATGGCCAAAATAAAATTCAAGCCTAAATGAGAATACTGGCCGAATGTGCTTTATGTGCTGAGAAGTTATAAAAAAATTTATATTCTGAGCAATAAAATAACTTTAGCATCGCAAACTTAGAAATGAGTTTTGAGTGATTAAATGTCCAGAAGTTGAAACAGGTGGAAGGAAACTGTATGTATTTTTTTTCTGTGGATGCATATCATAATTTGCAGTGTACAAGTACAGTTTGTAGAATAGTGTACTACTACATGACTTTTAGTGAAGTCAGTTGTGCTGAACTACATCATTAAAGAGGGTATTACTGCATTTTAAAACAATTTTGTCCATGTACTTCTTAACAAGCGCCTTGAATCCACTGTGAAGACAAGAATTCACAGAAACAGATTGAAATGTAGTTGTTAAAACACGTAGCTGAAATCTTGTGGGTTTATTTCAATTGTGTTTTGCTTTGGTTTTTTTTTCCCTTCTGAGCTAAATGAAAATAATAGCCGTGATTATTTTTTTTCCCTTTTTGTTTCTAGGGGTTGATACAAAATTGAAATTCACCCTTGAACCATCTTTAGGTCAAAATGGTTTTCAGCAGGTAATTTGATTCATTTTTCTCTTGAGTTTATGAAGGACTGAGTTCTCTTCAATTCGGATACTTGTCCCAGTTCAAAAGTGCATCTGTCATCCTAATGTCATCATATTATTTGAAATATTGCATCAAAAGCTGTTCCATTAGTATTAGAAAAATGCAATAGGCTTTCATTGTTTACTCGGATATCTCATAAGTATGTTCTAGAATGTTATATTTTTGTTATATCTCTTAGTAAATAATTATATTTTCCCTGTGACTGGGTTAAGCAGTTAAACTCTCAGATATATGCAGTAAAATGAAATGAATGTGCATGTCTGCAGTGTTGTAAATATTGCTATACTGTTGCATTAAACTAATGACGGATTTGATACCTTTTTGGATGCTTTTGCTTTTAGTGGCATGATGCACTCAAAGCAGTGGCCAGATTGCCAACAGGCATACCGAAAGAATGGCGGAGAAAAGTAAGTAGACCTGTATGTTTTGTGGGACATACTGCCTGTGAGTTTTTCAGGAGAGGTGAATGACATCAATATTATCAGTGTTTTTTAGAAAACATTTGGAAGTTTTAAGTTTAAGTGGTACTGGGGATTTTTCCTAGTTTACATTCTTCAATGATGACCTCAGGACAGCTGGAGACAGGTAGAGATGGTATTTTCAATAGTCAGGCTCTTTATCCTTGGTGCTTAGGTAACTTATTCTGGTGCAGATGTTATTGCTTCATTCTGTCAGTCTCAAGGAATTGCATTGGTGAAGCTGCCTCTGCAGCTGATGATCAGCTGAAAGGAAAACACATCTCCAGTGTAGGCTGTCATACTTGTGAAGGTGACGTTGATAGATGCTAGTGCTGACAAGAATGCTCATGGAAACATTTGATGGGGGAAAGACAAATTGCGTAAATTAGGGAAGTTCAGAGTCAGGAGTTATGTAGAATGGTATGGTGCACCATTAATGGGAAATTGGTGAGTTGGTGTTGTAGGAAAGGGTCCAGTGGGATTTTGCTAAATTTACTTTATTGCTTTCTTCAACAACATTTGAAGTTCCCTAGCCTAAAAAAAGGCATGTCTATTCATCTTTTCTATAAAACTGAATCACACAAGTTCAGCTTTAGAAATGTAATTTTAATAAAAATAATATTTTAAAGCTTTATAAAATGTATGTAGTTCCATATATTTTCGAGGCATCAGATTAATTTCCTTCTCCTGTTTTCTTTTTGCTATCTTTCCAAACCAAACTGTTTCCTTTTACAAATCAGGGGGAAGGAAATGGAAAACTTACAGTGGCATTATTTTTCTCATACCTCTATTATTTTATTTTTAATCTACAACTCCAGTGAATCATTATATCCATCTAACAGCCTTTTTTCTTTCCTGAAATGTTCTTTTCCCACACTGCAGTAAGTCTCTCAGAGAATTTTCTGTGGTACATTAGTGGCAGAGGTCATAGAATCACAGAATGGCTGAGATTGGAAGGGATCTCTGGAGGTCGTCTGGTCCAACCCCACTGCCAAGCAGGGCCACCTACAGCTGGTTGCTCAGGACTGTGTACAGATGGCTTTTGAATATCTCCAAGGAAAGAGACTCTTCAACCTCTCTGGGCAACCTGTGTCAGTGTTCGGTCACCCTCACAGTGAAAAAAAATGTTTCCTAATGTTTGGATAGAACTTCCCGTGTTTCAGGTGGTGCCCATTGTCTCTGGTCCTGTCACTCAGCTCTATTGAAAAGAGACTGGCTCCATTCTCTTTTTATCCTCCCTTCAGGTATTTATATAAATTGATAAGATCCCCATGAGACTTCTCTTCTCCAGGCTGAACAGTCCTATCTCTCCCAGCCTTTCTTCATAGGAGAGATACTCCAGTCCCTTAATCCTCTTAGTGGCCCCTTGCTGGACTCTCTTCAATAGCTCTCTTGTACTGGTGAGCCCAGGACTGGACCTAGCACTCCAGGTGTGTCTCACCAGTGCTGAGCAGAGGGGAAGGATCACCTCTCTCGACCTGCTGGCAACGCTCTGCCTGATGCAGCCCAAGAGCTGCCTTTGCCACAAGGGCACATTGCTGGCTCACGGTCAACTTGGTGTCCACCAGGCCCCCAGCTCCTCTGAAAATCTGCTTTCTAACTGGGACAGTCCACTGCATATACTGGTGCCTGGGGTTGTTCCTTCCCAGGTGCAAGACTTTGCATTTCTTCTTGTTGAACTTAATGAGGTTCTTGTGAGACCATTTCTCCAGCCTGTCACAGCGCCTTTGGGCTTATCAACCTCTCCTCCCAGTTTTGTGTCATCAGAAGACTTGCTGAGGGTACGTTCTGCCACATCATCCAACTCGGATCTCTGTTTTTCCTTTCCATTCTGCCCATCTCTGTTTCCTCACATGTGATCACATGATGCTAACCAAAGAAGGGATGTGGGATTTTTCACTGCTGTTCCTTGGTTTCCCAATGATTTTAAGATTGATACCACAGTAAAGGAGGAAGCATTTTGTGTTGGCAGCATGCTGATTGCTTCCTTTGCTGGCAGCAGAAGGAGCAGGGTGACATCTGCATTATTGCTGTGGCATGTGACGTTTGTTTTCTGGGGCTGGCAGAGGAAAAGAATCTAGTTAAACAACACCAGTAGGATGACAGCAGTGCCAAAGACTGCTGGGAGGCAGAACTGCGGCATTCCTCTGCATGGGTGGCTTTGCAGAAGTGTGGGAAGGGACATTTAAATGCAGAAAACATGAGATTCTGGGAGCTGTCTATAAATTCATCATCATGCAGCTATCTAAGTGTTTAAATCTGGGGGAAGTGTCTGAACTGCATTTCTCACTTGAGTGAGTTAATGACTGACATAAAACTCGACCAATTTGCTTTCATGATTTCTTTCAGTTTCCTGAAGATCCTTTATTGTTACTTGTTGTCTTTGTATGATCTCTCATGTGTCTTTCACGGTTCAGGAACTCTTCAGATGTTTAATAAAGGTCCAGCCTTTGTCTTACACATGCATAAATCTGTTATGGTAATTATTGGGCTTTAAAAATAGTAAAAATGTTTGTTTTCAGAACTCCATGTAGCACCAACAGTTTAGGAAGCCCTCTGGTAAAGGGTAAGTTACTCTGATCCAGATGATACTTTCAGATCAATCCCAAATAGTTAATGATAGATGCTTCTTTTTCTGCAAAGTTGATCAGAAGAGACCTCTGGTAAAGAGAAGCGCCACTAGATTTCTTTTGTGGGGTTTCCAGGAGATGGATCCATGGTTGAATTTGAGGAAAGCCTGCAGCAGTGTTACCTTTTTATAAAACGCCTTGCCAGTTACGAAGTTAGAAGAGGGTCCTTGTAGGAGAATGTGCTTCCATCTTGAAGGACCCCTGTAGATTCAGGTTCTGCCAACAGACTTGCATCTTTCTAAGCAGTTCACAGATCTGGACACTTAATGCTGACTCTGTTTCTTTCCTTTGTTTTAGGGAGCAAGGTATTACTTTAATTGTGCAAAAACAGTTTTAGATGTAGTCCTCTTTTTTTATATTTCAAGTCTAGCAGTAGATCACATGGGTGAAGCTGATGAGGTTCATCTAACATTATATATATCAAAACTCTTCATGTTTTATTTGAGAAATAATTCATTTCTTGAGCTTCTTTGTGTATTTCTAGGTTTGGCTGACCCTGGCTGATCAGTACTTACACAGTATAGCCATTGACTGGGATAAAACCATGCGTTTCACATTCAATGAAAGAAGTAATCCTGATGATGACTCTATGGGCATCCAGATAGTAAAGGTAGCCAGTTAAGTTGTTACTTTAATTTTTGAATGAAAAGTTGAATTTTTTTTTAATAGATGGAATTTGGGTTTATTTTGTCCTCTGAAACTGTTTTGGCAAAAATTACGTCTTAATTCTCTTTAGCTCACTGAAATTATTCCTTTAGCATCTCTGGTCCTCATGCACAGATATGGTTAGTATTAGCTGGGAAAAAAAATTGCTACTACTGATTTTTTTTTTTTCTTCTACTTTTTTATTTGAAAAGAAATACTGGAGTTTAATGAAGAACATGAGGGAATTTTCCTCTTACCTATAAATAAACACAAATGTTTGCTGGGATTAAGAAAGTATGTTTTATAATACACCAATTGAACATTTTTCAGTTATTTTACAGTAGTAAAGCACTTTTGTCTATGTATGTTTCTTAGCTAATTAACATTTAGTATTTAAACAATGCGCTGTTTTAGGGAAGAGCTTAATAGATTTGTATTGCTGTGGTGACTTAAATATTTGTCTGTTTACCTATTTAGGAGGTATTACTCTATTTAGGAAGGATTGTGTTCAATAGTCACCTTAATTAGAGTATGCAGAGCAAAATGCTTTGTGTTCCTGATTATTACAGTTGTCATCTACACTTGGTAATTTAAGCTTATAGATATTAATTTGTAGCACATTTTACCTTTCACTTACAAATTGCTTAAACCTCAAGGACACTTTCTGGTTTTTTATGTTTTGAAAACTTAATTGCTTAGTAGTTTGTTTATACATCAATAAAAACAGTCACTCTTTTTTGTTCAGTTAAGCAAGCTGTTATGTCTTGCCTCTTTGAAACCTAGATATCTGTTAATATCTTCTGTGACAACTTCATATGAACATCTTTTAGGTGACTTGTTTACTTAAGAGCTTGCTAAACCTATTTCTCTTCAGTAAGCTAAAGGTTTACAGATTAAAAAAGAAACATTATCATCAATTTTGGGAATATGTATTGGGAGGATGGAGGTGGAAGGAAAACTGGGACAGGCGGGAAAACTAAGGGGGGAAGGAAGATACAAATCTTTTTTGTCTGTTCTTGTCTGTCTTCCCCCCCCCCCCGTAAAGGACCTTCACCGAACTGGTTGCAGTTCTTACTGCGGCCAGGAGGCAGAGCAAGATCGAGTGGTATTAAAACGTGTTTTACTGGCTTATGCCAGGTGGAATAAATCTGTTGGCTATTGTCAAGGATTTAACATACTAGCTGCACTTATTCTGGAAGTAATGGAGGGCAACGAAGGGGATGCCCTGAAAGTGAGTAATTTTTTTTTTTTTTTTTTTCCCAGTGTTGATGATTGCTTTTACTTAGTGAACTTCAGAATAAACCAGTGTGTGAATTTTATAGACAGCCAAAAAGAGAAGACTCAAAGGAGTTAGCCAATTTATATCTATGGATTTTTTGTTATCCTCTCTGAGCTAAATGAACAGTTTAAATGTTATTGCTGGTTTGTTTGTTTGTTTGTTTTTTTCAAACAGAAACAAATGAGGGTTTGGCTGTAATAAAAATAAATGGGAACACTGCTACTGACTAGAATAGCTTATCCTATGATCTCAGGTCTGCTTCCAAACACCATAGGTATCTAAAACCTTCAGATTCCATTATCAACCACTTGTGTGGCAGTAGCATGTGAGGCAGTTAATAAATCTGCTGCGTTTTAAAGCAAATTCTAGGAAAACACAAAATATTTAAAATGAAAGTAAATCACTTTGAAGCTACTTTCTGGGCTACATTAGTTGTACAGTGTTTTATTTTTTTAGACCTTTTCTAATTAAAAGAAAGCTTAATGAAATTTATAGTATGTCAGAAAATGAAAACACAGTTTATTACAGGATGTGGTTTAAAGTTTGCTGAGATCTTGTGCACATTCCCTTAAGTAAACTTGCTCATATGTATGAGTTGTGGTCAAATTAGCAAACATGACTGTGACTCTTGAGATATTGAGCTGTTTGTTTTGCCTTAGACAATTATTTAAATATGGTAAATATTTAGATCCACTCAGAGATCCTAAAATATAAAGCTTGTGGTAGTAGAGTCCAGCTAGCTGGTATTTAATACTTAATTCTAGAGAGCTGCCTGTAGTAGGAAGAAAATCCCATCATATATGTTTTATATCAGAAAGTAAAATTTCCTTTCAATAATTCTTGCTAAAAATTTCCTCAGTATTTTTAACTATAATTTGTCACATTTTATGTTATATATAAGATATATATCTTATACTGCCCAGAAACGTCTGAAACGCACTATGATAATATAGGAAATATGGTTGCCCAAGGTTTATGAAGTCCAAATTGATTATAAGAACTGTATGCATCCTTATATTATTGGATTATCTTCTACTGTGAGTGTGTCAGGCTTCTTGTGCTAAGGAGACAATGGAATGGTACCAGACTGCCCAGGGAGGTAAAGCACTGAAGGCTGTTAGCACCAAAATGGGCTTTATCTGGCAGAAATAAGTATGGAAAATTGTTGGGAGATAATGGACATGTGAGCAATCCTACACATGTGCACGCTCGGCAAGGACATAGAACTCAGCAACCAACTCCAGGAGATGGGCTGGGCGGAGAAAGACATTTGAGTGTGGCGCTTATTAACCAATCTGGAGAAGGCTTGAAGCGCGTGGACAAAGCTAACTGTCCAGTCATAAGGATTGCACCATGTACCGTTCGCGTGCACAGGAGAAACCTATAAAAGGGCTTGCTTACCTTCAATAAATTGGCATTGCTTGATCATACTGGTTGTGTGCGTGTCCATAGCTCCTGCAGAAAATGAAGTAGTTTCTTTTCTGAGCTTAGCGTCTGGCCTTTGCAGGGTTGGAATTTCCCCAGAAGAGAGAGAAGAGGGAAAGGGAAAAAAAGAAGGAATGGGGCAGGGTGTGGGGGTAAAGGAATTGGAGGTTAGCATGTGGCTGTTTACTTGTAGTCACTGTGCTATCTAAAGCAAGTGATGAGTGACTTCGGAACAGCTGCAGAGGCTGTTGCCTGTAAAGCTGCCCTCAGGATCTGAGCTATGGGGAAAACATGTTTGGATTATTGCGGAGTCTAGGAGTTAAGGGAGCAAGGGGATTGTTGTGGCTTACCAGTCAGGTCCCCTTTCTGGAAAGGATGTTATAAACAAAAACTCTGTGTCTGGGAAACAACTGCTACTACTGACACCAAGGGGCTTTAACAGCTCAGGATCCAATGTGGTAGTCTCAGTGAATGCCCAGCCAGGGATGCTGGAGTCTTCACTAGTTAAGATAGGCATGTTTAAGTTAATCTTTGTTGACAACTCCAAGTTAGCCTACTGAAGTTATGGTAAGCAAGAAAATTACAACTTGCATATGTAGAAGCTATCAGAGTATGCATAAAAGTCTCATAGATACTGAAACTTAAAAACCATTTTTTCCTGCACATTATTGTGGGAAAATACTACAAAGTCAAATAATAAAAATAAATTTATAGAGATGTGTCATGAAGAAAGTATCTATTGCGAACTGGTAAATACGTGTAGCTGCTTTTTTTAAAAAAAAGCATTCTCAAAACAATTCACGTGTCAGTGAAATAGAATGGACTTCAGTGTTGCAAAAAGATTTCTTTCTTATCCTCTTGTATATCTGAGATTTCTAAACTAGTAGTACTCAGTGGGTAGGGAGCAAAAGCATTTATAAAATGACTTATGTCATAAGAAATTAACGAAAACACAACATAGTTGTAAGTTAATGTTGCTATGTTAAATTATCCTTCTGTTTGTTGAAATATATCTGAAGAAAATAAAGCATATTTTTAAAAGACAATGAGTTGTCCCAGTATTCAGTGGTTAAGGAATGTATTGATAAGATATGAAATTCCAGCTTATTTGTTGGTCACTTATTTCCTTTCAATCCTTTAAAATTAACAAAAACAAACCCACTGCCAAAAAATGTGTAAAAGCTATTGATTTGCCTGTATTGACTACTGATCTACATGCTTTAAAACATGGAGAAGACTGTTATTGCCCCCAAAAAATCTTGCAAGGACAAGTGGTAGTATGCGGTCACAAGCTGCTGGGAGAGAAAAAGAGGCTGTGAGATGGTGTAAGGTGGTGCTTTTGGAAGTCCAGTGTCTGCCAAACTATTTTTGTGGGCATCTTATGAAAAGAGGGGAATTGGAAGGAGGATTTTCTTCTGTGTGTGAATGTGCCATGCTTCTCAAGAATTAGAGGTTGTATGAAACATGAAAAGGATGCTTGTTTGAAATTTTAACAAAGGGGTACTGGAGAGGTGAAGCAGATGGGATGACCGCATGCAGGCTCTCTGGGTACGGTTTGTAGAGTGGCCATAGAGATTGTAAAAGATCCTGAAATGAAGGTCAGTATCTTCTGTTGGGCTGATGATATGCATTAACTTCTGCATATTTTGTTGCATTTGTTCAGTATGTCACAGGACAGTATCCAGTTAATACATTACCACCCATGTAGTTGAGCTATCTCACTTGAAACAGGTGTCTGTTTAAAATGTTTCATGCTGCTTAATTTAGCACCTTTTACAATGACAAGGTGAAGTGCAGCACACGGAAACACATCACAGTAAAATGTGCAGAGAATGTTTTTTAAAGAACAGTATCTTGCATTTTGGAGAGGGGGGAAAAAGATGCTTTGGAAGATCAGTCTTCTAGTTGTGGCAGTTAACAACCAGAGAAGGGACAGTGGAACTTCCAGCAGTGGAGAATCTCATAAACATGTACAGCATCAGAAGTGCCTAAAGTTGCCTTTGCTTTCAATTTGGGCATAACTTACTGTGACATTGATTTTTCGGTCATTAATGGTTCATAAATTCTGGACAGCTTCAAGAAGCCTTTGTACCTTGATTGCTTATGGATACCTAGAGTACCTGTGGATGCTTAAAATGAGAATGTATTCTCCCTGTGTAGGTAGAGATACCAGAGGCGTGTGTTTCCACTCGCTCCAAGCCACTCTTTAGTGAACAGAGAACTTTAAGAGTCTTTTTCTTTTTTTTCTGTTATTCCTAGAAAATAACTGGCTCTAAGTTCTACATGATAATATTGCGTTTTCCCCACAGATCATGATTTACCTAATTGATAAGGTGCTTCCTGATAGCTATTTTGTCAATAATCTCCGTGCTCTCTCTGTGGATATGGCTGTTTTCCGAGATCTTTTACGACTGAAGCTTCCTGAACTGTCCCAGCACTTAGACACCCTGCAAAGAGCTGCTAACAGGGAAAGTGGCGGTAAGTTCAACAGAAAATGCTATTAAATTCCCTTTTGCTATTGTTTCACCTGAGCACTGGTCTAAAAATACAGTCTTTTAAGTGTTTGTGTGAGTTTATTGCTTCAAATATGTATTTTAAATTTTTAAGGTGAAAGATGAGAGTTTCCATTATTGATAACCTTAACATAAATAGGCGGTGCTCTCAGGAAGAAATAAAGGGGAAATAATTTGGTCCCACCACTAACTGCAAATGGAATTGTGTTGACAAGGATATAAAATGTATGGGGTGACAACCACTGTAACACACAGCTTAGTACAAGGGCTACCTTGAAAAGGTTGTTTCTTCCCTTAGCTGAAGATACCAGCGCTGCCATTGCTCCTTGTAGTTGCTAGCTTACATAGCTGTTCTGGGAAGAGTTAAAATGTGAAAGCCAGTAGTGGCTGGTCAGTATTTTCTTCACCCGCATGCTTAGCCATACACATGTGCAAAACTCAGAAGTACCTCTTGGGTTATTACCTGAAAACTGGCTTTGCACTTGAATTTTTTTTCTGATATAGCATTCCCTCCAGACTTTTTTTTTTTTTTTTTTTAAATGAGATACAGGTTTTCTATTTGGGAGTGTTTTGGGGAGAGTGATTTTTTTTCTCAGTCTGGAAGCTAAGTGCACCCTGAGTTCCATCTTAGAAAAGACCTGCTACCTTGTTCTATGTAAATTAACTGTGACTGTGCCCAAACTGTATAAAAACAAAGAAGGGGTATCAAGGAAGTATTTGCTGTTTGAAAGTGTTTTCACAGGCAGCAGCCTCTTTGGTCATGGCCTTCAGTGCATCAGTTGATACTAGGATGCACAAAGTGTTCTCTGAGCATATCAAGAAAGTAAAAGTTCAGAGTTTCAGGTTGAAGTACTCATCTTGTTTGAAACTTAATAAGCCAGAAGGAAAACTGAATGTGTTAGTTGCCTCTGCTAAGCTGGAGGTGCATCAGGATATTCAAACAATAGATGAGACTTCACAGAGACAGTCACCTTCACCTTCATGTAGATAAAAACTTCTTACTCCATTAGTTTCTAAAGAAACAGTGTTTTGGGTGGGTTTTTTTTAATGTTTTTTAATAAAAGCTTTTAGTTCATGGTTTTGGGGAAGGATCTTTCTGATATAAGGAAGAAAAAACTGGTGGTGTTTTCCAAGGTTTACAGTCCCAAACCAGTGCTGCTGCTAAGCGCTTTTTGCAGTGCCGCAGAATGAAAGGTGATTAAGTATCGCGCTTATCTCCATCGCTCTTTTTCTCAGCTTATCTTTGGACAGCAATAACAGAGGTACTAGAGTGTCTCGTGGATTTCAGTATGCTATTAATACTCCTTCTAAAATAATAGGAAATTACAATGACTTTAAGGTTTGTTTGGTTTTTTTTAAAATTTCAGGAGGCTACGAACCCCCACTTACAAATGTCTTCACAATGCAATGGTTTCTGACTCTCTTTGCTACTTGCCTGCCTAACCATACGGTTCTGAAGATTTGGGATTCAGTATTCTTTGAAGGCTCTGAAATTATACTGAGAGTAGCTTTGGCTATCTGGGCAAAGTTAGGAGAGTAAGTGGTTATTTTTATCTCATTTTTCTTTCCAGTGTGAGCAGTATGTGTAACTTATGTTGTTCTGAAGAGTGTGTTCTTAATTCTAAACAAGATGTGATCTTTCAGAATGATTCTGCTTTGAAAAAGCTGCATGAAGTGCCTTTATGGCTTCCCCAAAAACATCTGCTTCTAGCATTGTGTCAGAATGGGCATGATAGCTAATTGACCCTTGCTGCAGGAAATGTCTCCATTTGTTTGCATTGTCTGTGTATAGTATCTTCATGATATGCTTAAAAGTTAGTTGGACTTTTCTGGAACATAGACCTCTGAGGGAGCTGGTAGCACTCTGGAAGGATATGCAGAGAGACTTAAGGGTGACTAGCTAATTTAGTTGGGTATCTGAAGCTGGGGGGATGTTAATTCCCCTGTCTTCCCTTAAGAAGACTTAAGGATTTGAGCCCATTGGCTATACCCATGAAAAGAATTCATTGCTACTAAGAGAATGATTTGGTGTTACACGGTTCTTTTCTGTTAAGGCCTGCAAACAAATTTTCCTGAAATTCTCTGCTTTTAAGCATGTTCTAGCCAAGTTTCTGTTATAGTCCTTTATGGCCTTGGAAACTCACCACACAGGACAAAAGACAAGAGGTGGTTAGTTCTTCTAAACTCCTCTGTTGTCATAGCAAATATTTGCATTCCAAAGAGTGTACAGCGCTGGTGGAGAAATGAGTGTTGTCACTGACTTCAGTGGGAGGTGTAAGCTCTGACAGGTTGAGCAGATGTTAGTTCAGCTGGAACCTTTTCTCAGCCAGCATCAGCAGCTGCATCAAATTTTTTTTGTGGTGCCTACCACCTTCCTTTTTTCTCTGAGACTGAACCACTGGGATTTATGTTCAGCTCTCTCCTTGGAAGTTTAATTTCTGTTTTCTTTCTGAGTAAATTGGCACTGAAAGCCAGTAGTGTTGTAAGAGACTTTGTTTAGCATATTTAATTTTTAATCTGAAGAATAATAATTAGGATAATAATTTCCCAAGGGCTTTATTTGTTCAGTTCATGAATGTAACTTGCATGAATCATTTGCATTAGTATTAAGCTATATGTAGTCCCATTGCACTTTATTACTTTGTACCATACCTTTAGATAAGGTCCTGTTACAGTTGGTCTCTGTGCACTTAAAAGCTGTAATTACGAATGTTCCAACTCATAACATTATTAAAAGTAAGTCATTGCTTTGAAGATTTTACCATAAAACTTAAAGCAAAAATGAAACATGTTTTATAAAAATTGGAAGGAAAAGAATGAAGACATCTATAAGAATATGTCCAAAAGAATAAGCTGATCATGCTGCACACCTTGTAACTGTTGTTTGTGGGGAATAGGAGGAGGTCTGGCAGATCTGAGGGCAATTGATAGAAAGAGACGCTGGTGGGATGACTAGAGATACAGAAGACAGTGAGTCACTAAACCTGAACGAGAATTGATGTACAGAAAGTTTGTGATTAATGATGTCAAATGAGATGAGGAAGTAAAAGATTGGGCATAATGTTTTTGCCTGGAGAAGATTGTGATTTTGTTCCTCTTTCTTCTCCACTAGAAATAGAACAGGAGGGACTTAAAGAAGTGGGGCCTGAAACACTGATCATAGTCTCATGATCTTCATACTTCTCAAGACTATCTTTCTAGGCATGAAGATGGGGTGAGAAGTGCTTATGCTAAAATGTTTCCATCTGACAAAAAGTTCAACCAGCGAATTCATCCATTTCGTGCACAGTGAAGAACTGGTGATGAGGCAGTCAAGAAATCTTTATGCTTCCTTTCTGAGCTGATGGAAAAGCTCCCTTGTGCTTTATTGATTCTCATGTAGTAGAAGTGAAAGAGGCAGAGGGAATAACCTATCTGGACATGCATGAATCCTTTATCATGAGGAGTCAGGACAGTAAACCATGCTCAGTACATTCTTTTACTGCACCAGCCTTTCCAGTGTGATTTGCACAGTTTTATTATTTGGAAGCATAGAGAGGATTGCAATAAACTTAAGAATTAAGGTGACTGATAGAAACGGCATATTTTATGATGACAGAAAGTTCAGTTTTGGTTTGGAGGTCTATTATCATATGTAAAAGTAAAATGAAAAACCAATATGTATTTTGATGTAGGCAAATAGAGTGTTGTGAAACTGCAGATGAGTTTTACAGTACTATGGGGAAGCTGACCCAGGAGATGCTGGAAGACAGTCTGATTGACAGCAATGAACTCATGCAGGTGAGTAGTTTGGATATGTAATTATTGTTTGTATTTTGTGTGCATCCTTCAGGTGCTGATTTCTAACAAATTACAGTTCAGATACTGCAGAAACCTAAACTCTTCCAAGAATAAAAGTTTAAGATAACTGAGTTGAACTAGCATTTCAGTGAAACAAATAGATGACCTGCAGTTAAAGCTAAAATTCTTATCTTTTACATTAAGTATAGAGAATTACTAGGCTCTATTTGATAAAAAGTGGTTGTATATTGACAGCTGAAAGTTTGTCGTGATACAATTCCCAATTGGTTTTACACAGGTAAGATGTAGAATCTTTTAGTAGTCATAATTTTTAGGGTGTTCTTTTGTTTTATTTTTATGTTTTGGTCAGTTATTATTACATTGTGTCCTTTTCATTCTGCAGACACTGTGCAAGACGAGTTTATTATGTGAGAAGGGAAAAAAAACATCCTTCATGGTTTAAAAAAAAAAAAAAGCCATGAACAGACATCAGTGAACTATAAACAAAGACATTTGTAGATAATTGCAGTCCCTGAATTCTCAAAGCATACGTCATTGTGTGAGAACAAAGAGCCACACTGTTCTGGGAAGGGAAAGGAAAGGGCCTTTAGTATTGCAGATACAATTTTATTGATTCACACTTACACTTCTTTTTTTGATATCCTTGAGGTGTTGTCTGCTTAGATGTTTTATAAAGACCTCTGGAGTCTTTATAAAGACAGTTCTGGAGCTTTGCTTTTGATGAGTTATAGCATGGTGTTTAAATGGGTGCAAATACAGAACACATAATTCACCTGCAATAATTCACCTGTTTTAAGGGAAGGAAAAAAAGTCAGTCTCTCTCTATGAAGCTGCATGAGTTTATTAACAGTAGTTAGCAGGTAACTTCTGTCACACATTATTGGAAGCAAAACTTGACTGTCTGGAGTAATACGTTTACCTAGTCTGCTAAAGTACTGTCCTGAAGTAAAGGATTACTTTCAGATTTTAAATTTTTGTTATTGTTGTTTTGTCTCATGAGGGAGCTCTGGGAATGGGAGAGGTGAGTACTGTGTCTTTGTTTTGCTTCGAAAATAGAAATGCAGCTGGAGAGGTACTTACACTTCTAAGCGTTAACATTTCTCACAAGGCAATTCGGATTTTGAGGATGCATGAGGAGGGTGACACAAGCTTGACACGTTTTCATATTCATTGTGTTTCAGTTCCTGGTCTCGAGTGTAGTACAAAATCAAGAACTGGTATTTGTGACAAAGAATAATGTCAGGAAAGCTGAAGTGGGCTTTAGTGACTCTGTGGATTTCTTTCTTTGCCTCTGTGTGTAATGAAAGATAAGGCATAGGTGGCTTAGTGGTTGGAGGGATGGAAGGATCTTTTTGATTTCTCAACTGTTGCAATTACAAGTATATTAATTTTAGTCTTTTTGTGCTTCAGCAAAAAATAAGCACTTGGTGCAAAGTATATGTGTGTTCATAGTGTACACGTGTATTTTGTGACACTGACATGAGTGTTAAGGTAGGATAGCATTGCCATTGATATGGAGAATGTGTCAAGCTTAAGTTTTCTACATAGAGAAGCAGTGTGTCTGGTTTATGTGTGTCTTGTCAGTTGAAGAAACCACACTATAAATAGCATTCTTCAAGTCAGAGGCAGGTACTGGCAGTGTGGCCATCTCTGAGCTGTTCACTCTAGTCTGTCTTTTCTGTAAGTGGAGGGAACTAGGCACTACAGGAGTTTACCATTAGGGAATACGAATGCTACCATGTGTCTGGCTGATGCGTTTGAACAATTTTCTCTGTATTGGAGAAGAAAATAAATAAATATGAACCACTGCATTATTGAAGACACCATTTTTTTAAAATTGCCTTAGGCTTTTTCAGAGGAGTCAGCCAGAGATGAATGTTTAGACTGCTTTGTTTTCAAAATGTTCTTTTTTTTCTTGTTTTTTCCTTTTTCCCCTAATCAAAATCAGAATAGTGAATTTACATGCGATACTTTTTACAGGGTGCCTCAAGGATTAGTATCCTACAACAGGAAAGGATTAATGCCTACTCTGCCTTCTCTACACGTTTCAGTAAAGGTTGCTGGTGGCAATCATCTCGCTGTTCTTTAGACTTGCATGACACTTACATTTCCATCTAAACTACCCGTCTAGGCTCACTTAAGCCAGTAAAGAGTAACAGACACTTTTCTGCCACTAGAAAATGAGTTGTGCTCTAAAAGGCCAGTTTTCTTCCGGAGTTCAGGAGACAGGTGTGGCTGATACTTCAGGGGCAAGTGTTGACAGAGCAGATGTCTGAAGTACATCAGAGGACTCTTGTCCTCATTCTGTCCACCAGCATGTATTGTTGGTGCAAGTTTATCATTAAAAATGCCTGCTTCCCTCCCTTCCATGCAGACAGTACATATACCTAAGATTGAGAGTTTAAAGCTTTTGCAGATTTGGCCCTTATATGGCAAGAGTTCTTACAGTGTTGTGCAGAGAACACGGAGGGATTGGAGGAGCAAGCAAGCCTACAGCTTCCTCCTTTTTCAGATTGAACAGTTTAGGTAAATAAAGGGTAAGTGCTGTACACATCAGATGCTAGACCGCATATGTATTTAGGTCTAGAAGTTAAACAAATACAGTATTCAGCATTGTGATTTTATTGGCCTATTAATAAACTTCGGTTCTAACATGGAGACAGAGGGCTGTATGCCAGGTGTCTGCAGATATTCTAAACAGCATGTACTAGATTGAGTACATGTTTCCATGCCTTCTTAGAAAGCGAGCATTTTTATAAGCAGCTAAGCTAATTCAGTTTGCATGCTTAGAAACATTGCAACGTAGAGGAGATAAGAAGCAAACAGGAGAAGGAGAGGCATCCCTGTGTGTTTACTGTGGTGAAGAGGGATTAATCCCTCTGTAGTACCCTAGCATTTTAGACTATCTCCCAGGGACAGTTACCCTGATTTGATGGGTATTCACTATTAACTTTCTGCTTGAGTAGTATTCTGTCTGTTTTCTTTTGGGTTTCTTTTTTGATTTTGCTTTTTGTTTAGTTTTCTGAGTGAAAATGAAAAGAGAGAACTTTAAACCTGTGTGAGGTGGCTCTTGAGATAAGTGCGTTTGAGCTGTCTGCAAAGGCAAAACTGCTTACCCTCTTTTGTAAGCCACAGCCCATTGCCTTCTGTATGGTGTTCTGCTGAGGGTGTAGATGGCTTTGCATTTTCAGGCTAAGGCAAGTGAGTGACAAATGCTACTGATTTAAGGTGAGAAGAGAGGTTTTCCTTGTCTGTTCTCTTGTTCCTAGAATCTGTCCATTATGGCCATAAATAAGATAATGTTTGGTTGCATCGTGCTTTGTATGTGTAGGTGGTTTCCCTCTGGCACAGTTTCACCAGAATTAACCAGATGGCATCCAAGGCTGTGTACAAACTAAGAACAGGATGCTTTGACTCTGAAGCATTGCTTGTGAGGAGATCACAGGTGCTGATTGACAATAATTTTTTAATTTTCATTGGAACTTGCATCAGCATAAAATTTGTTTGTGGATCTCTTTACCAGGTGGCAAGTGAGATCTCCAGTTATAATCTGATAACAAGTAATTAAGCTAAAAATGTATATGCTAAATGAAAAAAATTGCACAGAATCTGTAAGAGACACAGATAGGAGAGAAGCAAAAGCTAAGAGCATAATCTAAAACAGTAGGTGCAAGGAGTAAATGGAGGACTCAGTCGACTCTTTCACTTAAAGGGTAACTAGCATATGGAACAAGTTACCTGAAAAGGCTGTTGACATAAAGAGTAGAAATAAATTCCAGACACACCTCCTTCTCTACGAAGGGAGAGAGTTGAGACATATGGGGTAAAAAAACAGGAAGGTGTGGTGGAGATCAAACAAACAGGCAGACGCGTTGGGTCAGAGGTAGGTCTTTCTCCAGATCATAAAATTCCTTCGTCTGGTAGACTGTCAGAATATTCCTGTTCAGGCCCTAGAAAATATTTGTCTTTCATGGTAGCATTGTAGTTTCATGGCATGGCAAAGCTTCAGTTCATGCTCTGGGGTTTTGTAGGTATCATACCTCCTTGCCTTAGAGTCTGTGCATGGCTCAAACTGTAAAAGCCAAATTTTCATGCACAAGCCTGTTGAGCTGCACTGTTGCCCTGTGCCTGATACAGACAGGAGTGTCCTTCCTGCTCCTCATTTCTTACATCATTGCTGTTAGTGAAACTTTTTTTTTTTTTTCTCCTTCTTCTGTCAGGAAAGGTCTACTACTGAATTAATGTTTGCAATTTTCCTTTGTGTATTTAGCACGGACAAGGCATGGTTCAAGAATGAATTATGTAGAAATTGTTCAGAATTTCTCCTTAATTGAGGCCATTTGCCTTCAGATGAAAATGTCACTGACTTAATAGCACAGGGGAAAAATAAAAAATGAAGATTTCCTGTCATAGCTAATGAGAAATTTTTATGTTGCTGTCTTTCAGAAGATAGTTAATTTTCAAGATAGGCAAAAGTTATAATGTTTCAGAGAAACTATGAGAAATTATATTTTTGGCAATTTTTTTCTTTTTACTTCTGACATGAGACTCCCAATGAATTGTGTATCAGGTATTTAAAGTCCTGAATAGTTGTAAGTGTATAAAAGCAGGAAAAAAAAGAAAGGCAACTAAAATAGGTGGGAACAAATCAGCAGTGATACTGCAATGAATATGATGTGTCTTTATGCCAGGTTGGCTGGTGACACATATTCTGTTACTACAAACCAACTTAAAACAAAAATAGTGCTGAAAGCAAATGCATTTTCAACTATTTATCTTCTTTAACTCTGAGTATTGAAGTAAATAAAATGTATTAGGGTTTCTTATGGCCTTGTTTTAAATTCTAGAGACTACGTGTTGCGTTCAGAGTTGCGGAGAGGTTTCTTTGTTCACTGTAGAACAAATTTTTTTTTAAAAAAATCAACCGCTCTACCCTCCCCAGAAAAAAACACAAGAAACTCCCACAAAACAACAATCAAAACCAGAAGCCGAGAGAAGAGAAGTTAGCTGGATAATGTTAGGTCCTTCCTCTTTGGCCATAACTTTTGTGTTGAAGTGATTTCCTTCACACGAGCCCTTGGGGCTGCTCAGATGAAGTAATGGATCTGTTAACAGTCCACATCAAGTGAGGATCTGCTCCTTCCTCTCTATGCTAGTGTCAATATCTTGTTTAATACTTGAGCGGAAACATAGATCTTCTGGATCATGCATTCATGTAAGTGAAATCATAACTGGAGGAGGAGAATTTCCAGTGGGCTGGCAAGGAGAGGATTGACAAGGATTATTAAATAAGTATAGGAGTTGAAAAGGACCCTACATCTCATGTTACAAGTTCCAGTTTTGGTTTTCTTTTTTCTCTGGACCATGTATTTTTCTAGTGAGTCAGTCTTTAATTTTCTTACAGCAAATACTGACTGAATCATAAAACTGGACCATTTCCATTTTCTTATAGCACATGAGAATGTGCAGCTTTTAATCCTGCAAGTCTGTGAAAGTCTGTTCATGGAGGAATCTTTTGTGAGACTGTTAGTTAAAGTGAAAATTTTAAAAGCTGCATTTTTTTTTTCCCCTCCCTAGACTGTTTATACCATGGCTCAGTTTCCCTTCCCACAACTGGCAGAATTAAGAGAGAAATACACATACAACATTACTCCTTTCCCTGCAGCAGTAAAATCAACTTCACTTTCAGGGTAAGTTTGAAATGCGCTGCTTATGGCATATCGGGTTATTTTTTACTCTACACAGTTAGTGAAAAGGCAGGTGTCATCTTCCCTCGTATGCCCCTAAAGAAGATAATGATGTTTGGTAATGATTGTATTTAAGAATGTGTTCTTTTTTCTCTTATGTTCTCATTTGACAGAAGGCTGGGCAGAACCAGAGACAGTGATGAGGAGAATGACCTGGATGATGAAGACTCAATTGTCAATGCAATTGGCTGTCTTGGACCATTAAGTGGCTTTTTGGCACCAGAGCTCCAAAAATACCAAAAACAGATGAAAGGTAAAAGTGCTTTTGTTCATTTTGGAAAACGCAACTGAATCTGCATGACCTTGCAGAAATCATCTGTAGCTTCCTCTGTGAAAGCAGCTTCGAAAGTTGTATTTTATATTCATGTAGAGATTACAGCAGGTACCGAAGGACTTGCTCTGCTGTCTGTGAAGGTGTCTTCAGAGTCAAGTTTGAAGGCTGTACGTATACAATAAATGACAGTGTGGGTTAAGGATTTGGCTACACTTAAAAAAACAACTCCATAGTGCTGCCCACACACAAAGAAAAGAAGCACATATGTGGAAAAATGTTCACCTTAAATCCACACTTACTTCCAAGACAGCTATTAGGTATAGTCAGCATTTTCTGAAGAGTGTACATGTAATAAATAATCTTGACCTTTATTAGCATATGCATGGCTAATATTGGAACCTATCAGTGGTGAGTGAATTCTTCAGGGCATTTCACCACCCTTTTGGCCAAACCTTCAGACTGTTTTACGTTTTGGGTATACTCATGTTTTTTTAAAAATTGGGCCTGGGTTAGGATGTTCTGACAAAATGTCACTATTTTCCAAGTCCCTCCATGTTGAAATAAAATTTCTGATAGAATTGTATGTTCACCTGTGCAAGCTCTACAAGCAGAACAAAATTTTGATCCATACAGGAAAAGCAGATCATTTAACTTGCAGCTACCTTTATGAAATGGTACTGGATCAACAGTGATTTTATGATATCCTGGGTGAGGCTGTAGTTATTTATCCCCAATACATCCCTACCACCACCCCTCCCCCCCAAAAAAACCCCTAGACTGATGTCGCAGTTGCTGTTATCTGATCACACGTCATCATTCTTGTGACTTGGTTTTACTGAGACCTATAAGCTGCAATTTTCCTCTTGATTGCTGTGGTGTTTTGTTTTTCCCTTCCTGAGGGACTGTAAGTCTCTACCTGCTGTTTCAAGCTAGCACTCAGTCAGACCATCAAATTGCTGTTGCAAACTAAGCCAAAGACAAATAAACATCCCTTGAAAAAGAGTTATCCCCTTGACCCTGGAGTGCCAGTTCAGTGGTGCATCAGAAACAGCTGTGAAAATAAATTGTCCTGCTGCTGTTGCTCTGCAGCTGTTGATCAGAGACCCTCTCAAGTTGCCTAATCCTCAGCTGCTCTGTGCCTATCCCTTTTGTTGCTACTAGCACCTTTCTCCCTGTGGTTCTATAACTGTTTCTTGATGCTGCTTGCTGGTATCACTAGCTTGGCTGTTTAATCTCATGCCTGCTTGACTGTAATGTATTTTATAACTTGCATTGTTAGCCTCCTCTTTGTCCAACTGAGTGTCTTTAATAATCACTTTCGGAATTACTTCAGTGATGGCTTGATGTACTTTTGGTAATTGAAGAACTGTGCTTATAACTTTGCATTGCTATGTTAATTGACTTTTGTACTCTTTAAACTCCCCTCAAACCCTTGCTATTCTTAAGGAGTAGTTCTAGAAATGTAATGCTACTTATTTAAATAGTGCGGCTTTGTTAAATATGCATATTATAATACATTTTTAATTAAAGACTACAGTTTAATAAGATTATAGGAATCAGACATAGACTTCTCTTGTAGACAATCTGCAGAACTCTTAAGTATGCCAATTTACTCCTCATGTCCACTGTATTCCTACTCAGCAGATCAGAATGAAGAACAAAGTCTGGGTTCCAGTAACATTGCAGAATTAAGTCCCGGAGCAATAGACACTTGCCGAAGCGAGTATCATGCTGCTTTTAACAGCATGATGATGGAGCGTATGACCACTGATATTAATGCACTGAAAAAGCAATATTCCAGGATAAAGAAGAAGCAGCAACAGCAGGTTCACCACGTGTATATTAGAACAGGTAACATACTGAAACATGCTTCATTTATTCATCTGTTACAGGCTAACTTCATCATGGGAGACAAGGCAAATAACATTCTTTTACATTTAACTAAATAGACAAAACAAGGGAGACTGATGGAATATATAACACATTAATAAAAGTGGGTACCTCTTCATACAGACAGATTGTAAATGAGAAGGTGATGTTTCTTCTTCTTTTGTCAGGATCTGAAGATGACGACTCTGGGATTTTTTTAGGTCCCAGGGACCAGCAGAACAATGGTATTAAAAAATGTCTTTGCTATCTGGGTGCATTGTGTTAATCTCTGATTAAAACTTTAAATCACTGGCATTCTTGGAATTGACATACTGATGCACTCTAAGAAGTGAAATGAGATGAGTACAGTTCAGACCAAGTGGCAGGTTCCTAGCTGGTCCATATTATCCTAACTCTTCTGCGTTCATGTGGGCATGGCAAATTATGCAGCTGAAAAACTGTCTCAGATGTTCCATGTGGCTGACAGTTTACCTAGCCATAATGATCCTGCTCTGAGGATTGAGCTGGACATCACTACGTTATTTAGCAATCCATGTTATGGAGTCTGTTTCCCCAGTGGGCAAACTCAACAATGTGGGGCTTAGCACGTACAGCACAGCTGAACACAGCCTACCCCACTCATTCCTCCCCACTTAGGTGTTATCTTTCTAAGTCAGCATTCAACCATGCAGATGGGTCACTGTGGAGAATTCTTACTCCTCTTCTAGATTGTCTAAACTTGTCCTAGCAGGAGCATTTGAATACATAGAGCTGCAATTTTTCATTAACATAATTTATAAAGATTTTTTTTTTTTTTAATATTGGCAAAGTATTTGCTTTGAACGAAGGCTGTAGCCAGCAGAGAGTGCAAACAGTAGAATGTTGATTCCCAAGGATTGCCAACCCCCACCCCCCAAAATAAACCTTTCTAGTCTTACTAATCATGGTGCAGGGCTGGGTTTATGGTTTAATCAAACTGTCACCTAATTACCTAATTCTCAGTCTACTGCTCTGGTTTAATGAGAGGACCTAACAGAGAAGAGTTGGTGTGGTTTATCCATTAAAAATATATTGGTTCATTATCCAGTCACACAGGCCCCATGGAGAGGCTTATTTGACTGACCTCGTATAGGGACTGAATTGTCTCTCACAGTTGGAAGAGAAATGAAGGAGAGGGGAAAGATCAGAAGCCAATATTAATGTTAAACAGTTACAGTGCTGTTCCAAAAATTGAGAAGCGATTTTTTTGTTATATTTTCATGGTATTCCTGGCTCAGGACTTACCCATAAGTAAGAAGTAAGGAGGGTAGACAGGAAATCTTTATTATAGAAGTTACAGCTTTGTGTTTGACCCCAAAGATGTAAGAAATTCAGTGATTTTTTTTTTTCCTACACTTTTTTTTTTTTTTCCTACAAACCTTTGCTATAGTTCAAGAAAGGCATCAAATTTGGTAATGGATCCTTAGAACATTAATTTGTTTTGTTCTTTAACAATACTGTGTTTCTTTTAAACACTTTCTTTCAGACAAAGGGCCAGTTACCAGCCTCCTCCCTTCTCAGGTAAACCATTCCCCAGTGATAAACCACCTCCTTTTAGGAAAGAAGATGAAATTGAATAACAGGTCTCTCAAAAATGCTGTTATTCACATCCCAAGTCATGCTACAGGGAAGATGTCTCCCATTCCCCAAGAAGATCTTAAAACAAAACTGAATTCTCCATGGCGCACTCACATACGAGTTCATCGAAAGAATATTGCTAGGGCCAAAGGCCAGCTGGGCTATGGGGATACTATAGGACTAATAGATGAGCAGAGTGAGAGCTGTAAAACAAATAGTCCTGGTGCAAAGGAGGAGATGTCCAAACATTCTGCATTTGGAGAAAGAGAAGGAGGTGGTTTGGATGACAGGACTACTCGGAAAGCTGACCAGCAGTCATCTGAACCAGTCCCTGCGGACAGCAGTACAAACATGGCAGTGGTTCAGCTAAAACTGGAAGCACTGGAACTCGCCTCAGATAACAAAACTGATGCTGAGTCAACATCCCGTCAGTCCGGCCAGCCACGTTTATCAGAGTCCTCCAGTTCATCCAGTGATGGTGGAAACCAGGCTAAATCTCCCCAGCCTGGGAACCCAAAGCCGCAAGTCTTCAATCCTTTTCCCAGTGTCAAGCCTCTTCGAAAGTCAGCTACAGCCAGGAATTTAGGGCTGTATGGCCCCACTGAAAGAACACCAACTGTACACTTCCCACAAATGAGCAGAAGTTTCAGTAAGTCTGCCAGTGGCAACAGTGGGACCAGGAAACGATGATGTACACTACCTGGCACTTTCTGACAGCAACAAAAAATTTGTATTGGTTTTTTTTCTAAAAAAATGTGTGCGTGTGTATGTGTGTCCCAAAATGTTTCTAATCTTTAATTAACTAATGGGGACAGAAGTGGTTACCAGATGTATAAATATGTGTTTTTGAAAACTGTGCTCCCGTGTTGTTATGGGATAGATTAGTGAAGATGCTCTCTGGCACCCTCTTGCTGATTCTGATGGTTCTGTGGTAAAATAAACACTGATTTGCAGCATGAAGCATGTAGTTTCTTTAAACCTAACTCAGACATAAAATCACTGGCTGCCTTTAACCCCTCAGCCCCCCATGGCTGCCTCCCGTCCCTTTCAAAGCTTGAAGGGCAAATTATCTGGTGCAGCAGACACATATAACAGTTTATATGACTGCTATGCAGCTTTCCCATTAGACCTTGTCATGCTCTGTGAGTAGCTGGAGAAGCCATGACTAACAGAAGCACAAGCAGCCCCAGCAAGCGAAAATATCGCTTTGGGCCTGATATTATTACCACTTACCTCCTAGGCCGTCTGGCTTCAGACATTCTTGAGCAGCTTTTTGTGTTTCTCTTCCCACAGCAGTCCTCTGCTGATAGTATTTAATATAAATGTAGTCATTGAGCATGAGAATAGCAGACACAAGTCCATCCACAACACTGGTTTGCTCCTTTTCTGTTACATATGTACATACATACCTTTCTGTTACTGCTGAAGAGTTGCAGCACTTCAAAATTAGGAATTGGGTACAGCTGTATATGTAGTTGTGTGAATATTATGGCACATCTTGGCTTCAGTGGATTTAAAAGCTATTATCTAAATTATAGACTTGTAATTAAATCGTATTTGCCATCTTAGCAGTAGGTAAAATATATAAAAATTCCAAAGTAGTTTAGGGTTTTAAATTCTATTTATAGAGTTATTAGATACTTAGGGTGCCACATACCATTAAAATCCAACATATTGGCCGCTCTGTAAGTGGAATGGACCTGTGGGACTGCCATGGGCTTCTATGGCTTAGTTCTGGTTTGGTGTGAAAGAACAGTGGCAAAGCGCAGAGTGTTTACTTCCAAATCAAAAAGCAAAGCTGGTGAATACCCTAAGACAAGTACATTTTTCTTCTATATATATTAAACAGGCAGGCAGAGAAACTAAATGTGGATAATTTAACTTCAGGGTTGCAAAACTGAGCAAACTCCAAGAAATTCAGGTTGCTCTTAAAATGTTACACCTCTGCTGAAGTGTATGTATCGACTGTGATTCATGACCTTATTGCTTCCAGGTTTCCCATAACCTGAAAGTGTCATTATTTTTAAACTGCAGTAAAAGTATTAATGATGAATTAGCCCCATTGTATGGAGTATTTTACTTCCTCTTTTAAAATTATTTTGTTAAATTTGCAAATGAAATTAATTAATTGTATCATTGTCTATTTATTAATGTATCCCATAACCTATAGGATGTGATACCAGTTTTACTGTATACCGTAACTTATAAGCTGTACAATATATCCTATTGATTGTCGTGGGGACAGTTTTATTTTGTTGTTGTTTTATACAAGTGTATGCATATAAAATAATACACAAGTATGAACACTATAGATATAAAACCAACGTAGATCAGGTCTTGCCCCTGCCTTATTTTCAGATTATAGTAGTAGTGTCATTAATGATTATTTATAGCACTAATTTAAAATAATGTAGAATTTAGTCACTGATCATGGACTGTATGAGAATTGTTTCTGCCTTGATTTGAAAGGAATGGACTTCTCAGAATTTTATTGTGAATCATTCTCCCCAGTTTTTCTTAGCTTCAGTGTATCACGTGGCTATATACTGAACCAGTAAAAATAAAAGGACTGTCATTCTGCAAAAACTGCTAAAATTTTGCAAGTACGTGTGTGTATTTTCAACATATTCAGATGTGAATAAGCAATGTAAAATTAGCAAGCTTTGCGTGGATAGTGGTCTGGGGAAAGAAATGCCGGTAGAATACTAATTCTAGCAATTCAGACCTAATCAGTAACTGGCAAGTGTGCTCCGAGGGTATTGTACTCTACTTGGACAGTTAGGATTGAGGCAAAGGCACCACGGCAACTCAGTGCGTTAGTTTGATGATGTTTGCTGCGGGAAATTTAAGTACTGCTAGATGAGAAAATTGAATGCGTCATTTTAGCTGTTCAATACCTCAAAGGGTGTTCTGCCTGTTGAATGTACAGCAAAAGCAACTTCATCACTTGGTACTGAGGTGGAACATTAAGACGAGGTCCAGAGATCCAGGAAACTCCAGAGAAGTTTTCGATTATTTTTTGCTAAAGCATCTCCTCAGCAAACAAGGTCTTGTGATGCATCTGTGCTTGGAAGAGTGGTGTTGCAGCACTGAGGACATTGGGAAGTGTGATGGTGGGAGTCTCTGGTCCATAAACCTCTGCATTTTGTTGTCCTTGAGGCCTCCTTGTACTAATGCTCTCTTCCATGCAACTAAATGACCATTCTGTTTGTTGAGGGTTTTTTAAACTACTCAAGGTTTGGGGGTTTTTGAGAAATTATTAGGGTCAGATTGACTTATTTCTGAGAATGTATTTCACCGTCATCAAATGGAAGCTCTCAAGGGATGGGCATTTGATTGTTTTGAGGACACTTACAGTATTCCAAGTGGAAACAGGTCCAAAGATATTCTGAAATTATTCAAAATCGCCTGCACTTCGGGGGTGAAATTGGTAGATGGTAGAAATAATTTTTTTCAGAATTACAGGCAGCACAGTTGATTTCAACTGCAGCTAGGGAAAATATAATTTTATATATTTAACAAAAATCCTGCCAGAATCCATTCAAAAGAACATAAGTGGTTGCTAGAAAGGCAACAAAACGTTACTTCAAGCAAAAATATAATTCAGCCCTTTACACTGATGTCTAATTCAGGTACAAGTTCATGGTCAAAATCCAAGAGGTCTTTACATGTTTCAAACCTCCACAAGATGTACTTTAAACCATGTGAAATTGTTCATACAGAAATAAGGTGGGTGGTTTCACTGTTCTGTAGCTTTCCTTGACTTCTTGCAATGAATTATCTGGTGCCTGTCCACAGGCAGCAGCCACACCTGACTGAGGGGCAGGGAGCCAGTGTCATCATCTGACACTGGCCCCACTGAAGCATGGAGAGACAAAACTTCATCCTAATGGATCCCTGTCCTTGTCAATGCTTTGTTTGCTCCAGTTTTACTCGCTGTTTGTTGGCAGAAGATTTGTTCAAAGCAGGGGGTTGCCATGGAGCCCTGAAGTGATTTGAGATGTGCAGTTGTCCCAGATGAGCACCTCCACGTGTGCCATCAGCCAGCAGGGACTGGCCGGGTGACTGCTTCCTCAAGCAGTCAGAAACTGCTGTGCTTGGACACCTCTGTGCTGGTGACAGCCTTGGGAAGGTGTACTCCTCTGGGAGGGTTGTGTGTGGGAAGGGTGGATCCAGCACATTGCAGGAAAGATACATGTAGAGGTACTTGTAACTTCTGCACACCCTTCCCCACTGAAGAGCCTTCATGACTTGTACAGGCTGACTTAGATTGCCACGAAATACTTAACAAGATTTAGGACACAGAAGTGGCTTGCAGTGTAAGACCATGCCAAGCTAGCCGATGCTCAGGCCCAGGCTCCCCCAGCCTGCAGGATGCCGTCTCAGCTCTGCTTCATCCTACAAGCAGCATACAGCACTTACTGGCTCACCACAGTTTAAAAAAGAACCACAAATGTTTCTAAGTCTTTTCTGATAAAACTATCAAACCACACTGGCTTACCACAAATGAGCAGGCAGGAGTCGTGGTGGCGTAGGAGGCGATGCATGTGGATGGAGAGGTTGGGAGGAGAGAAGGAGCAATGCATCCAGGCAAAAGGTGCAAGAAATCTTGATGGAAAGCAAATGCCTCAGTGCTTGTGCTTCTTTTGAGGTTGGTTGTTTATAAACAACAAATCAAAGGATTGGATCCATGATGTGCAACTCCCTGCCCATCCTTCGTGTGTTCAAAGTGATCATGAACTTGCCTGATGCCAGCAGGAAGCCACACCCTGCGATGTTGTTGCCCAACCTCTTGGTAGCCTAGCAGTTGTTCCCAGCCTGCCCCAGCAGGAGGGAGATGCCAGCCAAGAGCCTTCAGATGCAGTTCACTGTGGCTCGGTTCATACGGTGAGCCACTGGAAAGGGAGTGAATGCTCAAATCCCAGACGGTGTAAAACATGTGCTGTTGTTGTTGGCACACCTGACTTCTCTTGGGCTGTGCTCTGAGCCAGCTCTGCAAGGAGGGTGTAGCTGTGATGACACTGCCCCAAAACTGGGCTAGTAAGTGATGCTAACTGGCAGGTGTGCCAGGCCATTGCTGGATGGATGCAGCCATGCAGCCCCAGCCAAACTCGGTGCGCTATCTGGAGCTCTGCAATGCAGAGCCAGCTTGCTGGCTCAGCCCAAAGGCTTTGCAAGCCTGTGTGTGCTCAGAGCACGGCTTGCACCAGCTGCCATGGGATCTGGTGGATGTACGCACTACTCAACCCACACCAGTGCTTGGGATTTAATCCTCCGCATCTGATTTGTTAGCAGTGGCCCTACCGGTCTGAGAGAAAGGGCTGCTACATGATATGTTGCTTGCTCTGTCCTTCTCTCAAGGGTGTGTACAGTTTTTCATTATCAGGTGTTGGTCTTTTTATATTTTATAATTGTTCATGACAGGAAAATCTTTTGAGGAGTGCCTCATTTTTTGAATACTGGAGCAGGAGAGACAGGGGTGCTTTCTGCATTACAGCACTCAATAGTTTGTGCAACTGTTCCTCTCTATGTTTGGCTTGTGCTTTCCTTTTCTGAACTCCCAACCCTTGCTTGTGTTCATTGACTGTGTGTTTGATGAGAGTTTTCAGGAAGATAAGGATAGCCATGCTGGTTGACTTAGCCCAGCATCTTTTCTCTGACCACTAATGGTTGGAAATGACTAAGAAAGAGTCCTGTAGGAACACAGTGCATCCAGAGACAGCCTTCCCTTGGGGTAGTCATATAATTTTGTTTGGGTTGTGCACATCACACAGAGGTGAGGTAGATAGCCAGGCCAGTGGCTCATCCACAGCAAACCAGTGGCTTGCTGATCTGGGCAGCACAGCAGGGACCACAAACAGTGGTTTAGTAGCAAAGTTTTCTCCTTCACATGAAAAGAATAATAATAATGGAGACATGACCAGGAATGGAAAGAATAATAAACACCAGAAAATGTAAGCCTGAAACAGTAGCTGTTGCTGTGGTTCCTGCTGTGTGCTGGTTTGCCTCTGCGGGCTCTGCTTGCACTTTGAGCCACACAGTGGTTCCTGCCTTCCCAGCTCACCGGCCTCCCCGTGCTAGGGGAAAGCCACAGGCCTGGCCTGGAGGGATCCTCTGAAGGGGCAGGAGGTGGGAACAGGCTGGAAAACCTCACAGGCCCTCAGAGAGTCAGACATGGCTGAAAACTTGGGTCTACCACTTCACACAGCTCATGCAGTGATGAAGGATGCTCAGGCAGTAGTTACTTACCAGTTTTTCAACTCTATTTGGACACACCCAGTGGTATTGCTCTGCTCCCAATGCTCACTGCCCATAATGACTCCTCCACTGCGTTTGTGCACATACCTTGCTTTCCCTTCCTAATGACTCTGCTGGCTTCTCCAGATGACACACAGGTACGAACACCGGCCAAGAGTCCAGGGCAGGAGCCACTTGGAGGGAAAGGGTTTGGCCAGCAAGAAAGAAGCAAGTTTATTCTTAGGAAAAGTAGATGAGGTCTCTAGCGACCATCCAGCACTGGTATAGGAGTCCAGTGTTAACACTTTGAGAGGCCAGTGCTTTACAGCTCACCTGCAATCAGTCATGTGTGCTCAGGGAGAGGAGAACTGAGTGAAGCCTTACAAGGTGTGAACTTGTAGTTCCGAACACCGAATGTGGTGTCAGAAATCTTACAATTGTTTCACAACTGGGACTTAAAATTGCAGCTTTTCTTACTCTCCTAATGACATCTTTTCATGAAACTGGATTTTTTTTTTGTCTTAAAAGATGTAGGTCTATTGCTCTGTACCAATGGTCTGTTTTATCTGCATCAAAATACAGCTGTGAAGCTGATCATCTTCTGCTTGTTCTCACACTACCAGACAGTCATATTAGACATCACGCCCTTTTGAACTCTAGATTTCTGTGTATGATAATTTTTTATACTGTTTCCCCTGCACTAGTAAACTTTTCACCCAGCTACCACAATACTGCTCACTGTCTGGCCCGCTGTGCTCTTAGAGAAGAGGCCTTTCTCCAGAGGGAACAGGAGGACTATTGTCCGCTTGGCAGAGGGACAGGTGACTTGGTGTGGCCTGACATGTTCCTCACCCCTGCTAGCCTGCACTGAGTCACTGGTTTCCATCCAGACTGAAAAATGTTTGTTCCACTCATGCCAAAGAGATGCTTCTTCTGCCATTGTGCGGGAGGCAAGCAGTCCCACACCGCTGCTGAACCTCCAGGCCGGTGTGATGGACAGAGAGTTGGTGTTGCAGTTTGCAGGATATGATAACATCTTTCCTAAACGTGCTAAACTATCTGACCACGAAGATACAATATTGCTAACCACTGGAGGTTGGATCAGGCTTGCAGCCATCGCCACCAGCAGGTCAGTGATGTACCCCGGCCTCAGTCCGCACCGTGTCTTTCTGCGTTCATCTCAATTCGTGGTGATCTCCTAGGTGCGGTCACTAGGTGCCACTGGTGCTCCATGCAAACACAACGATGCTGCAATCCCTGTGAAAGGAAATGGAGGCGGAGTTTAGTGTTTCCGATTTTTTTTTTTCTCCCCCCCTCATTTTCGATTTGATCTGGAGCAGTTTCCAGGCCGTTCACCTCTGATTTCACATTGCGGTCTCTCTGCTCTATTTGACTCCTTTTAGTAAGCTTGCTAACCTTGAGCAGTGATCCCGAGGAACAGAGACAGCCTAACCGTGTCTCTTTAGAAACAGTGCCCATAGCAGTACACTAAACCACTCTAAAGGCTCGGTCTTAATTAGTGGTATAATAGATTTTCTCTCTAGAGAACGAGCTGGCAAACACAATTCAGGTGGCAGGCAAGTGAAGGAAGCTTGCTAGATTCACTGGATACCTTGTAGAGATTTGTTTTGTCTTAAGAGTGGGTCAGCAATGACAACCAGATACTGCCAGTCATGAATCAGATAAGATATTTCTATCATAAATACTGGAGCCGAGCTGTTCCATGGTGAATGTTGAAAGAAAAAAAAAATAAATCTTTTTGTCAAACTTCTGTAAATACAAATCATAGCTAAAATAATCAGTACCTCCTCTTAGGTACTTGCCAGCTTGCTGCCCTGCCCTGGAGACCTTACTATTGAACCCATGAGTGTTTCAAGTTTCTGGAGTTTGAAGAAAAACTATGTTTGGATCTCTTATATGTGGATCCTGGGCCCTGAAGAATTACTTGCCTCCACCGAGAACTGGAATTTGCTGTCCACCTGCCTGTCCACAGCAATCAGTACTGATTTGTCAGGTCCAAGTATGCCCCAGACACAGCCATTGCCAGCGTTAAAGGATTTCACCAGACTGTGGGTATCTCCAGGCTTGCTTTATTAACAGCTCAGAGTTGGGCCATCACCTCAGTGAATGGCCACAGCTAACAAAAAGTGCCCTCTCTATATATACATACATAGATATATATTGTGTATATATATATACATACATACAGTACAAAGAGTCTTTGGTGGTTTTCCAGGAACTTTCAGCTCTCAATCCATCATCAATTTCAGGAGTCCATTGTATTCCACAGTTTCAGCTAGTTCTTATGGTTCCGTTCCAATTCCTTTCGGACACCACTGCTCATTAATGCAGTCTTTGGTCATCATGGTTACTTATCTTCTGAGCAATCTTCATCATAATTCATTTTTAGACTTCTGAGAAAAGACTCAAAATATTCTATTTAACATATACTTAGTCTGTATCTAGCTTTTCATTACCTAGCTTTTCTAAGTTGCTTAAACTGTCAGTATTGTTCCTAGAGCACCTGTGCATACTGCATTGACCACCTGTGCTCTATTAATTAAATGTATAAAACAATATCTGTTTATCAATTATTCCTGCTAATAATAATAATATCCTAAGAGAAAAGAGTTTTCTAAAGCTTGTTCCTTTTACAGCCAGCATCCTAGCAAAATGAGATGAGCCTTGTATTTACAGTTTAATTTTTCAGGAGCGTGCTCTGCAAATCTTCATGACCAGATACATCCAGTGACACAAAGGCTTGACAGAGCCTGACTGAATGTGCACCAGACGGTTTACTGCCAGGAAAAAAAGCACCAGTTGAATGCAGGTCACTTTGAAAACAAACATCCTAGATCCATTTAAGGACTTAGGCTCTTAAAACAGGACCAAGATGTTATTAAGATGCTTAAAAAGAAACAGTTCAGCTATTGCACAGCAACAGAGGCCCTTGGTGCACTATAAAATTTCCCTGTTTGGGCTTCAGCACTCCCAGAGCACCTAGAGCTCTGCCTTTGTCTATGTCACCTCAGTGTCCCTTGGCTAATCCACATGTGTGCAGAAATGTAGCCAAATCAAGCTGAAAAACTGACTCTAATTTATACTGAGATTTGTCTGGCACACCTAGAGCTGCTTCTTGCCATTTGGTAATGAATCTCAGCACAGGAGAAATCTTGATGTGCGTGGGCAAAGCCAGAAATGGGCTGATGTTGGTTATTAATTCAAGATGTGCCTAAAGAGAGTGTGGTCATTTCTAGCTCTAACCAAGTGTGATTAGTCTAAAAATGTCTGGAGAAATTCAGCAATTGTTTGCTTTTAATCTCCATTTCAAGATATGCTTCAAAGAAAGGCATTACTTTTATCCTCAGAATTTGTTTTTTCCTTGTACACCCAGTGATGTGCATGTCCAGAGTCCTTGAGCCTGAACAGTTCCAACCGACAGTTCCCCTCCTGATGAACACACATCTTCACTGTTGAGTGTTGTCTATTTTAGGGTACATGGGAACATTTTCTGTGCCTCCTGTTGAGGTGGCAACACTTCAAACACAAAGTCAAGTTACAGGATGCAGGGACATGGTTTTGTGTCATCTACACAGGATGGATGAATTTCATCCCATGAGCTGTGGCTTCATGAGGGTGAAAGGGGAGGAAGGCATCGACCTCTTCTAAAGTTACAGGTGAGAGTCTAGTTTAAAAAATAGCTATAGATGGGTATTTCATCCACTGGAAAGGCTGCAAATCATGAAGAGTGTAAAAACTCTGTCCTAGAGATCTGGCCACTTATATAGATGAGTGAGACCTGGACTCCAGCACCTGCATGTGGTTAGATTTTACATTATGCAGTAATTATGTAAAAAGAGGATGGAGCCCTGTGCAGGCAATAATCTCAACCTGGGACTTATTTCTTTAGATTAATGAAAAAAGGTTCAAAGATACCAATGACATAATTTAAATATACATTCCATATTAAGGATACCTATAATAAATCTCCTGTGTCATTTCCCAACTTGCTTCCCCATTTCTATTTGCCAGTGAGTACAGAAATAAGACCCGAGCACCTTTGGCTAAGGGAAAGACTGACTGTACTTTGAGCTGAAGTGGGTGCTGATTCTGAGGTGGGACTGGGGAAGGACAGCATGGATTGATAAGAGAGGGAGTACAAGAAGAGATTCTTGTTTTCTAGTCTATATTTTGAATATACAGATTTTTGTGTACCTTTTTCCTTCAAGAACACAGTGAATCAGGCATTTAACTGTATATTTGTTATCTCACAAGTATTACCAATCTGTATAGTGAGCATTGATTACTATTTGAATTAAAGTGATAATAAGCTTGCTCTAACCATTCCCCTCTCTGTGTATGAAGAGACAACACCCCAAGCAGCAGAGGTGGTGATGGATTCTGTTCTCTGAAGCCATGTGCAGCCCTTGATGATACATTAGAGGGACCAGAGCACTAAAAACACGTGCCAAGTTGGTATATGCTGAAGTTCAGTATTAGGAAATAAGGGAATCGGAAGCATCCTTACCATAATGAAGCTGTAACTCCACAGTTTGTATGGACAAGTGAGGTTTTTTTACCATGCTCACCTGCTAGCAGGTTACCATGCAGTGTTGCTGGTCCTAATACTGACTCTTGATTCCTTAAGCTGTTGTTCGTCTCCAGGAAAGGAATTACCTCACAAACAAATGTTCTGGGTTTGACTTATGCTCTGCCGCAGTGTCTTCATGCCAAACAGGTTGGTGCCACCACCACTGAAGATGGCAGACTTAAAGTTATCTATCTATTCCTTCCTTCCTTCCTTCCTTCCTTCCTTCCTTCCTTCCTTCCTTCCTTCCTTCCTTCCTTCCTTCCTTCCTTCCTTCCTTCCTTCCTTCCTTCCTTCCTTCCTTCCTTCCTTCCTTCCTTCCTTCCTTCCTTCCTTCCTTCCTTCCTTCCTTCCTTCCTTCCCTCTTGTCCGCCTGTCTGTCTCATCTTTTCTCCCTGCCTGCCTGCTTGCCTTTTTCCATCCTTCTTTCATCCACAAATAGATCAAGAATATTTTCTAGAGCAGCTAAAAAAAAATAAAACACATAGTGGTACATGATCTGGATGTGATATTTCATTTACTCAGCTTTCCATTTCATATTTATTTCTTCTTAGTCTTGCACAAGACCTGTGATGTGTCTTCAGGCTTCCAGGGGAACATATGGAAAGAGCTGAATGATTTATCTCTATTCCAGTACGCTGCAGGCACCTGAGTGCATCATCTGGTCATGAACAAGGACATTTTTGACACTTACACTCCTGTTATGAACAAGCCACAACTTTCCTTTTTTTCTTTCATGTCTATCTTTCTCCTCATCAAATTTTTTTTTGGTCTTTCTCCTGTATTACAAGCTCTTCAGGTTAGATATTGAGCCAGTGAGGGATTTCTTTGGTCTTTTTTTTTTTTTTGAGGTTTAGCTGCTAATATCAGTCTCTACCCAAAAACCCCCCAAACTGCTCCCTCAGTTTTCTTTACAAAACTAAAAGGAGAACACTGTGTTTCTAGCTCTCTTAAGCTTGAGAAAGTTTTTTAAAAAGTTTGGACATCAGAAGGGAAAAAGTTCTCCCAAAGTTATAACCCCTATTTTGAATCTGGATACTCCTGGGGGCTCGATGTTTGATTTCTTAGCATTTTGATATGAAAAATGATGCTCTCCTTCAAATCAGAGAGACTAGTGTTATTCAAATTCAGAGCAGCAAATAAATGACCCACCTCATGAAGGCAGCTTTTCTCAGAGTAAGATAAGCCAGAAACTGCAGAAGCTTGAAGAAAGGTGGGAGCAAGGTCCTGGCTTGGGGAGGCTTAGAGTGGGCATGGCTTTTGTTTTTCCTTCCTGTACAGGGACCTGTGCTCTGCCTCCCTTTCTCAGAAAATGGGTAAAGTACACATCTGGGACTATATTTTGGCACTCGCTGGAATCATTCCAGTAAAATACAAGTCATAGAAGGGAATTACTACACAGCTGACACTGCCGCAGAACTCGTTGCAGGTTAAAATCACTCTGTCAGTGTATTTCACTGCTACTATCTCACTGCTGCTCAGAGAAGATGGAGGCACTGTGACTTTGCTGCAGTCAAAACTGACTATGCGAATAGGGAATGAGTGAAAGACAGTTATTTTTCTTTCAGAGGTGTGTTCTGCTCTGAGGTCCTGTTGGAGAGTATGGAAAGCTTTGATGAAGGTACTTTGATGATGATGAAAAGAACCATCACATATGTGTAGAACTAAAAAGGAATTCCTTCTTTTATCTTCTTGTTTTCTCACACAATGGACTGACTAATTGGAAATAGAATTGCTAACTTGCATCTTGATTATTCACCGGCTTTTAAACTCCATCCAGGATCACAGAACAGAGACTAAGTCCTGCTTGCTTTTCTGTCAGACAGAACATGTGCCTACATGATTTGCAAGCTCTACAATTCACATATGTAGTTCGTTACAGATGAAATGTATTCTTCATGTTGTTTTGCTCACTACTCCCATGCAGAGAATGGACTGGGGTGGAGAATGTCTCGTAAGGTCTAACCCTGAAGTTATTACACTCAGAGTAAGTGTTGCAATATGAGTATGTTGTCTGGGATGTATTGCCAGGCTCTCTTTTTGGCTTTTGAAATCATATGCAATGTTGCCACTATGCAGATTTTTAGTTTGTTTGCACCACAGGCTCTTGTTTTAAGTTAAGGCCACCTCGGTATGGGAAGAGGATGTCAGCTTAGGTCCTTAGCTGCCTTCAAACGGTGATCTCAGCTGAGGAAGGATGGATTCCTTCTTCCCTTAGTATTTGGAAGATCCTTAGGCCTACTGAAGAGAGCTGAGACGTGCGATCAAAGCTGTGGTTTCTGTCCAGCTCTTCAGCTATGACAGCTGGTCAGTGGGATGCCTCCATCTATTCCACTGACGCTTTCTTTGCAGGAGATGGGGAGCTGTTCTTGAGCCTGAGAATGCTGCCCTAGCAGGCAAGCGCCTTCTTTTCCTGCATTTTCTGTATGTTCTCACCAGAGAGTATGATTTTAAGGCTGAAGTATAGGAAATCTGCCTCCCTGGCTTTATCCTCACAACATCCTGTAGTGGCTTAGACCCATGGCCTAGATGGCACAGCAGTGTGTGCGGGAGGCTGAACAGGACAACAAGGAAAGGAAGAGGATTTGTGGGGACAGACCATCCCATCAGCATCCATCCATCCAGGAACCACCACTGTCAATAACAGCCTGTGGGGAGTGGATGTCCCAAACCTGGCATCTAGCCCCAGTGGCAGCTGCTGTTGGGCCACCCTGGTTTTAGTCTGTGACCAGACTGCTAAACAGCAGGAAGTTTAGAAGAAATTGGACTACTGTTTGCTGCTGAAAAACATAACCAAGCTGACAAGCAAAATCCCTTTATCCAGCAGTCACAGAGCTCTGTGTAGGAAAGCTGAAGAGCTACACAGGGAAAGGTGTCTGTAGAGCTGCAAAGACCTCTAACACTTGTAAAAAAAAGGGGAAGCTGACAGTACGATTTTGAGCACTGTCTACTGGTACATTAATCACTAATAGATTATACATGTGTAAAAGTATAGCACTGAATGAAACAAAGCCAATTTGGTCCCAAAGAGTGGAGTACAGAGCTGACAGGAAAAGTGGACTAATATTCTGTAAGGAGGAGGGTTGAAATGTTCTGTATGGATTTTGCTAGATTTAGTGAAAATGAAATAGAGAAAAAAACAACAGCCTAGAAGTATTGACAACACCTCACACTCACCTTTTTAATGAAATATTGCTATTTTCAGGTTCTGTTTTTACAATGTTTACATTATGTGATCTTACTGTACTGTAAAAAACCTCCCATCCTCAACTGACTTGGAACACCCCAATCCTCCGGCATTTTACTTTGGGAGAAGCATGGGGTTGTTTTGCTCCTTAAACCTGACTGTTAGAGAAGGGAGGAGGAGTTTGTTCTTCCCCCATTTGGCACAAAATATACAAGTGTCTTTCTGTAACGAGCAGGTTTGTCTGAGAGCTAAGCTATCCACAGAGCGGGTGGGCTCCTGGCTTTTGCTAACGAGGCTGAGAGCTCAGAGCAACAAAGACTTGAGCTTCCCACAGAACAGATACTTGGATTCACCTGAAACCTAAGGTAGATTTTGGTCCTTCTTAAAAAATAACAGTGCTTTCTGGTGTTTGTTGTTGTTTCTAACAAAGACAGAATTTAGCCAACCTTCCAAGTTAGGTTGCTCAGAGAAGTGAAAGATGAGATGACTGGCAAGACAATATCAGATTAAGTAAATAAGGAAGCCATTAAGTGATAGACTGCCTTTAAGTTTGAAGAAGAATAGGTGTATAAACTGTCATTCTGCATTAAATTTTACCCTTCCTTTCTGCAATAAGCTGGAAGTCAGTCAACTGTTTGCTGTGACTTCAGCAGAAAACAGCCTCTACTTTTTTTTTTTTTTTTTTTTTTTGGTGCTTACAGGCATCTCGGGTTCAACGGAAAGCTTTCTGACTTGGATCCAACTATTTGCTCAGTTTAGAGGAAGTTTATGATGTTATTCAGTATTTCACAATGGCACTGACAGGAAATTTATCAGCACAGGGATTCTACTTCATTAACAATCTGCCAGGAACACCCTTGGGACAGTAGAGGAAAAAAGGCCATCCAAGGCATGGCTAGAATTTGAGTAGGGGAAGAGGTGTCCTGCATCATGGCAGTAGAACAAATGAAAAAGGAAAGAAAATAAAGCTGAAGAATAATAGGAAAAAAGCAAAACCAAACTGTTCAATTTTTCAGCATATTTCTTTGTTTTACTTGCCTGTTGAGTCAGGCACCTCAACTCAGAGGTGGCTAAACCTCTTTGCCTTTATTATCTAAACATACCTTCCTTTATTTTGCTTGGGCTTCTTTGGCAGGGACATGTATCTGAGGAAGCTTCGAGGACAAGTACACCCATTACCATTTTCAGGGCAGTTGTAGCTCCCTGACGGATGGAGGCTTGGACCCTCTGCAAAGCTTCTCTCTCTCTCTCCTCTCTAGAATGGGTGCCTTGCTCCTAAGCACCCCAAAACAACAAATGATGTAACCTACTCCAGAAAGCAGACTCAGATCCCCACTTGATTCAGATATTATGTTCTGGGAAATGAACTGCAAAGAGCCTCTGTAAGGAGCTAGACCAGAAGTTCCCACCCTGTGGTCCAAGAAAAGCTGGCAGATCACACAGTGAGCAGCAAGACTTATCTTATGCTGCTTTGAGCTGCCTCCAAAAGAGCCTTTGCATTGCATCACATCACGTATATCTTCAGGTGTCAAGCCACAGCTGAAAGAGAAAGCAGTACAGCTCTCCTTTCCACAGAATCACAGAATCATCTAGGTTGGAAAAGACCTTGAAGATCATCCAGTCCAACCATTAACCTCACACTGACAGTTCCCAACTACACCACATCCCTCAGTGCTATGTCAACCTGACTCTTAAACACCTCCAGGGATGGGGACTCCACCACTGCCCTGGGCAGCCCATTCCAACACCTAACAACCCATTCTGGATAGAAATTCTTCCTAATATCCAGTCTAAACCTTCCCTGGCGCAATTTGAGGCCATTCCCTCTTGTCCTGTCGCTTGTTACTTGGTTAAAGAGGCCATCCCCAGCTCTCTGCAACCTCCTTTCAGGGAGCTGTAGACGGCGATGAGGTCTCCCCTCAGCCTCCTCTTCTCCAGACTAAACACCCCCAGTTCCCTCAGCCGCTCCCCGTACGACCTGTGCTCCAGACCCTGCACCAGCTTCGTTGCCCTTCTCTGGACACACTCGAGTCATTCAATGTCCTTTTTGTAGTGAGGGGCCCAAAACTGAACACAGGAATCGAGGTGCGGCCTCACCAGTGCCGAGTACAGGGGTCAGATCCCTTCCCTGTCCCTGCTGGCCACGCTATTGCTGACACAAGCCAGGATGCCATTGGCCTTCTTGGCCACCTGGGCACACTGCTGGCTCCTGTTCAGCTGACTATCTGTCAACACCCTCCACTCTTTTCTTTCTGAGCACTAGTCCACATAAGTTTGAAAGTTCTTGGATTTTCTTTAAGTAACTTTTACTACAGTGACCTGGGTAAACAGGAGTAAAAGCTAAGGGCATTTTGGAGGGGTTTATAGACTGTGTCCTATTTCCTAGAAAGGCATTTTGAAGTTCACGTAAAACTGTGCCATAACTATGAGCAGAAAGACTGTAGAGGTGCATTCTTTTTAACTACATTTCCTTAGGACTTTTCTGATCAGTGTGGGATTTGCACTTGACTCTTGAGTATCAGGAAGGATTTCTACATCTCTCAGGAGAGAAAGATCAAGACTCTAACCAATGAGCATAATATTCATGTTTTCTGTTAGATAATCTTCTAAGACACCAAAGGCTACTTTAACTTTACATCAAAGGGGCTCATAGTTCATACAGTGAAGAAACTGATACAGAGCAATGGATTTAGCAGTTGATTTTTCTTGGTGTGCAGGAAAGGAGTTCCTGAGGTGTTCTGCACCATTCATGTGCTGCTGCTGCTGCACATGGGAGGCACAAAAGGTAGACAGGTGCAACAGGCTTGTAAGCTCAAGAGCATCCTTTGATGATCAGCTTTAAAGATATTTGATCCAGTTACAAGGGTGGGAAAATACCATTCTGTCTGGAAGCTTTCCTACTGAATTTCAGTGTTACATGTTCTCATAGCACCTCCTGAACTCAGGTGCTCTCTTCGCTATCACTTTTCCAGGATGCTCTTCTCTACAATATTTGTCCCTGAAAGACACCTCTACCAGTTGCATCCTCACCGTTACTAAGGCATAAATATTCATATGGAGAAGTAGAGGAGTGTTTTGTTTCCTGTGTGGTTCTGTAAACAATAAGTGGTTGTGGTGGGCACTGTGGAAGTGCCTTGCCACCCTCACGTCTATAGATAGAGTCATCTTGGTGTCTACCATAGTCCAAAGTCATGCTGGCACCAGCCAGGATGAGGGAAGTGTAGAAGAAACAAAAGTACTAAATACAAACAGCAAATACAGGAAAATTAAGAGAAACCCATGCATATCTGATTACTTCTTGAATTAGATACAAAGACTCCCTCCACGCTGTATAACGTACCTACCTAATACATATTCACACCTGCCTCCTCGTAGATTTGAGCACTCCTATAGGCTTTCTCTGTTGAAGAAGACTGGGCTTATTTCATTTCATATTTCAGATACTTTTGCTTGCTTACTGCTCCCATCCGTGGATATCTAGATCCTTATCTCAGACATAAAGAAGCTTTTATCCTCTTCCAACCTGCCTTGGACATGCAGAGCCAGAGAGTGGCTTACCTACTGCTGCGTTCATGAGCTTGTCTGTCCACCCCCAAAAATAACTGAGGCATGTTGTGATGACAAGGAGCATGGGGTGAATGACTTTCCTCCTCCTGGGTCCTGCTTCTAAGGCTAAAGTGACATTTTTCCCCAGATCAGGGCTCACTGATATTCCGGAAGGATGTCTACTTACTGGAAGCAATTGTCTCCTGAACGATTTCTACAGGTAACACACTGTGCAGAGAATAATTTTTCACGTTTAATGTATATGTATATATGAAAATTGGTTTTGTTTCTTGGAAAAATGGCAATATCCAAAGGCTGGATATTACTTAGGAGCATGTTTATGCCCTTACCCTGAGCAATCTGTCCCTTTGTTTCTTGCAAACTAATCCTGGAATTTTTAAAAGTTTTATTTTGCCTCTGCATGTTTCTATGAATCTGTGGTTTGCTGGTTCAGTGCACTGCAGCAGTCTCTAGTTTCCTCTCCAAAACTTTTAAGCTGGTCTTAACCTCCAAGCACAGCAACTGCAAATGGCTTTTGCCAAGGTTAAGTCAGACTCTGCAAGTAAATCCTTTTTTGGGGAGGCGGGGTGTTGTTCTTTGATTCCCATTGTAATTCCCGTTATGCATATTTGATTCAAAAGCTCAGATTCAGGTAAAAACTTCATGTTTCTATTCCTTACAAAACAGGTATTTTCTGAAAGTTTTATTCTTTCTAGGAGTACAATGCTATTAAAATCTCTATAGCAGAGCCTGTAGGCAGGGTCACTTTCTCTAGCTAACTTAGATGTAAGATGTCACCTTTGTCTCCAGGGCTGCTGGTCACTTGGAGAATACACCAGGAAAATATCACTGTGTTTACCCTGTTCTTAAACCTCAGCATCTCTGGCCAGTGTTATAGCCTGAGCCAGGGGAAGCCCTGGGTTAACCCATCAGGGGTATTCCAATGAATTTATGTTCTGTCATTAAATCTCTTCCCTTTGATCCTGAATCATTTAAAAAATCAGCTATTTTCCACTCTTTCTCTTCCTGATTCTCCTGTTGCCTCCTGGCAGGGGTGGAGCTCTTGTTCTTAGTTGAAACCCTAAAGGTTACCACTGTGTTTGCAGCAAACTCCACTTTCCCTGGAGCTCTCCCACGAGATTTTCTCCCAGCTCTCTGTTTCTAGCTCTTCTCTTCCATGTTCATCTCAGCTCCTCCACCACCTCACATCATTCCTTGACATTATCATTAATGGTAGCTGTGAGTAGAAACCTATAATTACATATTGCACAGCAAGTGTATAACCGACCAATAGATAGGATAAAAACACTGAAGGAAACAGCTCCTGACAGATGGAGGAAGGTTACTCACCCTGTTAACACTATTGCTTAGCAGTCATCTCATTAACCAGCTGCTATAACTATTCTTTACCAGAATGTACTATGGGCTGTTGTATTTCTGTCTATGCCTCTTGTAGAGACAGATGTTCCTTGAGAGTTATCTGCTAGAAAGGTTGGTTTAGGGTCTTTTTAATCACCAGCAGTCATCACAGAGTGGGTTATTCGTGGTTATTAGTATTACCTCAGCTACTCTAAAGGTAAAAAAATAATAGTAACATTGAACAGTCATTTTTCTGTTTGTTTTGTTAAGGAATGAATTGCACAGCTGGGGAGCATATAGATCTCTGTATGCCATGATTGCTATCCTTACTGTTACTGCTCTAGCTATAGTATAGTATGACATCAAGAAGGATCAGCAAAATTGGCATTTCATTATGGCAAGCCTGATGTTGATAGGAAATGACAACCAAAGTATTTGCAGTACAGTCTCAAGGTTGCACAGACAGAAGTTACTGATGTTTTATCGTTTGAGACACACAGGCACAGTGAGGTTAACTGACTTGCTGAGTACATCACAGTAAGCCAAAGGCAACAAGAAGCTGAACCCAGCTACCGTCATCTCCAGGCTCACACACAATCATAAAAATTGTTTATTTTCTTCAAATACAACCAATTCAAAACAAAGAAGATTCCTCTTGGGTACAAGATGGTAAACTCCTGTGTCCATAAGTGGCACTGTGTTTTAGAGACTTTTACAATTTTGTAATAACTGTGGGATTTTGTTCCTTCTAGTGTCTGATTAATTATATATTTTGTTACTTGGGTACTAAAGCTGGAACTATCAATTTAATATATGTTTATTTACTTTTGAAAAACACATAATTTAGTTTATGGTAAGATGTGCCCTATCTTTGAGAGTTCTGCATTCAGTCATGCTTCTGGCACATTAGTTGTAATCTTTTACCATTTCACAGTATATAGATGGTCCTGTATCATATGTGAATAAACTTCCTTCTCCTGACCATGTCTCAGCACAAATCTGTTGTTCTAATCTCTGCCTTTTGACATGTACATTGTGTGCAATTATCTTAAAATTGAATATCTCAGGGTTATTTCCTTACTAGCTTTAACTTATTTCCCTCAGTTTAGTTTCTCATCCTCATAGTGCATTTTTTTTGGTAACATTTCTACTTTTTCTTTAAAATTCAGTTGAAAGTTCCTCATTGGAACAAATTAAGATCCTTCCTTGTCATAAAACTCTTGTAGTCATAGGAAGACCAGGATATTTGAGGATTTAACAGCACAATTGTCTCTCGTGAATTATTCACCAGAGAATGCAGATTTTGGCTTGAGATTTTGACTATGTCTCTTATGAGGCAGATATTCCTTGCTGATTTCAAAGAGGAGTTTTAGACATGGTAGAAAAGGAAAGTACTTGAGCAGAGATCATCATATGAAATTAATAAGAGAGTTTTGCTTCATGCTTTCAATGTCCTTGAGACTACGGAAATGATGCCAATGGCATAAACAAAGTACTCTTTACTCTGTTAAATGTTAATGAGCATTGTGGCTCTTATGTAGTCATGACATTTCCACATCTGTAAGTCCATCTGTAACTGAAAAGAGAGAAGTCAGGCTTAGTCATGTGGCTTATTGACCAACTTCTGTTACTCTCCATCCCTAAGCTTTTAAACATCCGACAAATTTTTCATCTAGAAGAGAGAGAACTTCCACTGCAGCAAACAATAGCTGTGAAGGTACCAGAAGTGTAGGACGCCATTAAAAATCTTTGTCCCCCACCAAAAAAAATTATAGTCACTGTCAGCCCAAAGAAGGGTTTTTACTGGGTCCCTGTTACATGTCAGCAGAGTTTATACAGTCCATGTATTTCTGAGATGATGCTTACCATTCTCTGAGATTTTGCCCTTCTGGTCATAGCATGGCTGATTCGGATTTTGTCTGTGAGCTGTGGTTTTATGAGTTTAAAGCAATGATTGTTTTGTGTGTTTAATCCACGTTAACTGCTTTGAATCTCTTTTCTGTTGTGAAAGTGTAAATAATTAGCTCGTCTTGACAGTTCTTCTTCCCTTCTTCCCTCCAAAATATCAGAAAGGCTTTCTTTATCATTTGGTGGTTTACAAATCCAACTTAGAGAACTGAAAAAGAGACAGCCAGCCATGTTATTTACCTTCCTTGGCGCCTTGAGCCCCCAGCAAGGTCATCTATTTAAATTGTCCAGTATTCCCGGCAAAGCTCATCTCAGTTTTCTGGTTGGTTTAGTCCAAACTCAAGGATATTTTTCTTCTATCTGTTCTTTTCAAATTTCAAATCTTTAACAAAAAAGTGGATGAAAGACATTTGCCTTGGAAAAACAAATGGGGAAGCCAGAGAGAGAAGGGAAGAGAGGTTTTCTGGGGAAGCTGAGAATAGTTATGAATATTTCTGAGTGTAAACTACGCAGGAACCTGCAAATCTACAAGTCTATAAAATGTTAAAACAAAAAATGTGGGGAGTTACTTCAGTGAGAGGTAACGCTAGGTGAATTGTTATCATCCACCGTATGTGATAAGATTACAACAGACCACTGTGATAATCTTGTCTGATTCTCTGTCTAACATAGTCATAGAACCTCCCCCTTTGAACTACAGTAGACCGCAGGGGGAAATCCCACCAGCTCTGTTCTTCTGCAAAGCCTCATTTCCAGGGATGGGCAATGCTTTCAGATGATGGCGATCATGCTAATATGATGGTGGGACTTATTTTCTGAATTTATTTAAATGGAAATCTCTAACATCATCTCAGAGGAGAAGCATCTTCCAATCACAGATATACCTATGTAGATATGTACATAAAATTTCAGCTTTCTCTGCCTTAAATGCAGATAACCTTTAGTTATTCTCACAGCTCATCTCTGAATCTCCATGCTTTTAGTTCTGTCTAAACAAATATGTAATTAATTTAAGCAAATAGAAACTCTTTCAACAGGAGAGGCAGAGAGAAGCCCACTTCAGAGCAGCCTGTGCCCCAGCTGTAAGGTGCAATCTTATAAAGTACAAGAAACTGGGTTCAAACCTGTGCTCTCTGCTGAAGGAGCATGAGAAACCCTGTGGCTGGGCTTTGTGTAAGGTCCATCCCTGTAGATGTGTCCTGGGGAGGCCCTGTCCCATCAGCCAAACAGGCTTTTTCCCCCTCATCTGCCCTGTGAATTGTGCTGTGCCACAGAAATGAGGAACTGGAGGTTTAGGGGATTTGGAATCCCAGATTCCTACAGGATTTTGTGGGAAGGAACAGTACCCACAACACCAACTGGCAGAGAAGATAAGATCTAGCTACTGCCCGCAGGACTCAGATAATGCCTCTTGGTGTCTGTGTGGTTTCTGAGACTCTCCTTCTCCCATTTTCTTTCTTTTAGTCATTGCTGAAAAAAATGTTAACTAAAGCAGGGTTGAGTACAGGATCTTGCAGTACTGGGGAGTCGTTTGAAAGTGATCCTTCCACTTTCATTTACCCCTTAATTTACTCAGTTTCTAATTCACGTATGCACTGCCATGTCCCCTTGACACTGTATGACACCTTAACCAGTCATTAGTAATACAAAGCAACAAAGTAGCCTTGCAGCCTTAAGGTTAAAAAAATTGCAGCAGGATTTGTTTTCTGCTAGCCTATCTGGATCATTATTACTTACAGGACCTTCTCCAAAGTGGTGTATACATCACACATGGTCAGAGAGAGGACAAATGGATCTGGGGAGCTCTAGTGGCTCTCTTGGCATCACTTGAAGCTGGACAGGGAATGATGTCAGCAGACACTTGCTGAGGGCTTAGCTTGCTTTCAAAAGGATGCTCGCTAAACTCAGCCGAGTCTTCTGAAGACAGGAAAGTTATATGACGGCTGCATGAGTAAGGCAAGGAGTTAGCCTTGAGTTTTGCTTTCCTGTCAGCCTATGACATGAGGCTGAGGTAGAAAGTGGAAAAGAACTGAGCATGACTGGTTGAGTGTAGAAAGGGAAAACAGAGACAAGAAAAGATATAGGAGGATTAAAGTCTAGACATGGGAGGATTTAAAGCTTCAAGGTCAAATGTGTTTGTGAAGGGGTTGGGAAACAGTTGCTCTTTTCCCAAATACAGAATAAATCACTGCCTTCTACAGCAGCAACAACACCACTTCTCTTCAGTAATAAACCAGCACCATGGTTAGGCTTCTTCTCTGTTTTGGTCTACTAAGGAAAGTCCTTTTTTGTTCTTAGACACACCAGCCATAAAATTCTAGTTGTGTATCTTTGTTTCTCTTATTAGATTTTTACAGTTCATAGTTCCTAATCTGTATTCCTTGTTATCAATTCATCCTTTCATTAATTTATTCTTTTTTAAAAAATATATATATATATGTTTTTAGCTTATTTTGCTCTCCTTCTAAATCAGATTATTTTGTAACCACCACAGCCTTCTTTTCCAATTGTGGTATTGTGGCTTTCTTAGCATCTAGTGAAATATTCTTAAATATCACCTAATTAACATTTTTCTTTATAGACTCATCTCCCAACTGACTTCAGTCAGTTGTTTTCAGCTTGGTAGAAAGTTGGCCTTTTCAAGCCCAAGGATGTATATAGTTTACTGGTTTGGACTCTGTTCTAGTTACACAGAACAAAGGTAATGAAATCACGATCACTGGCTCCTAAACTACCACTACCTCCTGCTTCTGTGAATGGCCTCTGTGTCAACAGGAGGGCTAAATATAAATCCTTATCATGTTGGATGTAATACTTGAACTCAGATGTTTCTTATGATTCTCATAAATGAAGAAAAAACTCATATTTGCAGCATGAGATCCTCGAAACCCTTATTTTCTCCTTCCTGAATGTTGCAGATAGGTCCTGTAGGAGTCAATCATCATCCAAACCTCTTGCCTCACCAAAACTTGAGTTCTTTTGCCATGGACATAGTATCAATTAGGCACCATATAAAACATTTTCTAACCATCCACACCTCCTGAAAACCAGACATGGAGATTTTCAATAGACAGAAAAGCTTGATATACTTTTGTAGGTCTCTTGCTTGGCTTGTACAAAGCAAAACATGATAGATATGAGAGATTGACCTTCAGGATATCTAACTGGCAGAAATCCTCTGAAGTTACTGAGAGAGAGAGAACCTTAGTACTACTGGTAGGTTGAATCTTCTGTAGATACAGTGTCTAGCCAGGAGCTGTAAGTCTGCTCTCTACATCCTTAACAGAAACTGTGAAAAAGTTTCCATTTTTACACACAGTCACGATCTCCTCATATGCAAAAGGTATCCAGCAAGGTATCTGGGACAGTTATTTTTTTTCCTTCTGTTTGAACATTATGAACCCTCCCACTCCCACTCGAGAAATAACTGCAGTACCATGTCTCCTGTTAGGCCACCTTGTGTGGCAGTTTTACAGACCCCAGGAACCAGTATGTGCTGGGGTCTGGCCAGCTGGAAAGCATCTTTGCAGAGAAGGAGCTGGGGGCCTGGTGGACACCAAGTTGACCATGAGCAATGTGCCCTTGTGGCAAAGGCGGCCAACAGCCTCTTGGGCTGCATCAGGCAGAGCGTTGCCAGCAGGTCAAGAGAGGTGATCCTTCCCCTCTGCTCAGCACTGGTGAGACACACCTGGAGTGCTGGGTCCAGTCCTGGGCTCCCCAGTGCAAGAGAGACATCGATATACTGAAGGAGGTCCAGGAAAGGGCTACAAAGATGTTTGGAGCATCTCTTCTATGAGGAAAGGCCGAGAGAGCTGAGACTGTTTAGCTGTATTGGGTCTGGCTGGGATGGAGTTAATTTTCTTCATAGCCGTCCATATGGTGCTGTGTTTTAAATCTGTGACTAAATTTAGTGTTGATAACACTGTGGTGTTTTGGCTAACGCTAAGCAGTGCTTGGTCAGTGTCAAGGCTTTCTTTTTTTCCCACTCTGCCCCCCAGGCTGGAGGTGGGCAAGACATTGGGAGGGGACACACCGAGAACAGGACAGCAGAGACAGATCCCAAACTGTCCGCAGGGATATTCCCTACCATGCAATGTCATGCTCAGAAATAAGAGGTCAAGAAAAGGAGGAGGAAGTAAGGACATTCTGGTTATGGTGTTTGTCTTCCCAAGAAACAACCATGCCTGCTGAGGCCCTGCTTACCAGGAGGAGGCTGACGGGACATAGTGAATAAAGTCCTTATTTTGCTTTGTTTGGGCATGCAGCTTGTGCTTCACTTATTAGACTGTCTTTATCTCAATCTGTGAGTCTTTTTTCCTTCCTTCTATTTTCTCTCCATCCCTTGGGAGAGGGGACTGAGCAGGTGGCTGTGTGGCTGCTTGGCTGGTGGCTGGGATCAAGCCAACACATTAGCCTAGAGAAGAGAAGGCTCACGGGGGATCACAGCAATGTATATAAATACCTGAAAGGAGGGTGCATAAAGGGCAGAGCCAGGCTCTTTTCAGTGGTGCCCAGTAACAGGACAAAAGGTAATGGGCAAAAACTGAAACACAGGAGGCTCCATCTGAACACCAGGAAACACTTTTTTACTGTGAGAGTGACTGAGCACTGGCACAGGTTGCCCAGGGAGGCTGTGAAGTCTCCATCCTTAGAGATAATCAGAAGCCATTTGGACACGGTCCTGGGCAACCAGCTGTAGGTGGCCCTGCTTGCAGCGGGGTTGGACCAGACGACCTCCAAAGGTCCCTTCCAACCTCAGCCATTCTGTGATTCAGTGTGTTTGTCTCATTCTTTTCAAGTGCATCTGCTTACCTAACTTTTAACACCTACCCTGGAACCTGACAGACACATCTGTAAATTGCAACAACTCACTAGCCCAGCAAACACACTGGTTTTTAGCTGCATTCGTAAGTTAACTAAGATCACAGGTTAGTGCAACAAACACCAAACACAGTGAGAATCTGGAAGTGCAGCATCTGTCTGGGCACAGCAGAAGAGTGGGGACAAAATGGGGAAGAGCGGCTGCTTTTTCTGAAACACTGAGCTGTTTGGCTGTCCGCCCATGAGGTGGAGACCGACAGTCTAAGTGATCTTTAGCGGAGTGTCTGTGTTAATTTTCTCTCTTGTTTTTGTCAAAACCCAAGTTTTCTATATATCCGCTTCAGAAAAGGGTGGGGAGTAGTTGCACATCCAGAATGAATCCTGCTCTGTCCAAAGTGTCCAAACAATCACAAAACAATCTACTGTCTCCCTTGAGCTGGCTTTTCTGTAGGGTGTTTTCCATAGAGTCCATGTCCCCTAAAGATCCTAAGAGCACTTTTTGCTCAGGTAGGATCTTAAGACTACCTGGTGCTTCTTAGGCTTATATCTCCTCTACTTCCCTGAACCCATTCTTTTGTTCCTTTCCTGCCCACTTCAGACAGGATGAAGAGTGGCAGTGATATCTGAGCTGCAACACATAGGCCTCCTCTTCTCATGCCAAAAAGTAGAGAAGAAAAGATTTATAACCTTCTTAACATTAAACACTGAACTTAAAAATACTAAAGTCCTGGAAAAGAGATGACTCTTATGTCTCAGTGAGCAAGAGAACACTAAAGAATTGATGCTCAACTGATATCAGTGTTTGGGTTCCACCTACAGCATCTGGTCTTGGCCTTGATCAAATGCATTTTACCTGTTACAGTTTCTATCCAGCTATGGTTGATTGCTCCTGCTGCAAGCACTCCCCTGCTTCACAGGCTCCTTTCTTATCAACCCAAACATCGTTTATTCCCTTAATTCTGAATTTTCACTACTTTAACTGTTGCAGAACATCAGAGGAGGTAGTCCATTCTTTTTACAATTACTTGTACATATCCATGTTTTCAGTAGTAGGAACTAGAGAACTTGCCAAAGGACTTGCTTTTCTAGCAAGTTCTTTGTTTTCAGCAAGACAATTTCTGGCTGCCAGCTGAATGCCACTAATGCATATAGCTTTTCTATTTAAAACTAAAAAAGAGTCCTGTAGAATAGGAGGCATTTTAAAACAGCAAGGTTTTTTTAAAATTCAGTCTGCTACTGAAGGATATGCTTGTGTGCTCTAGTGAAAGTCTATCTGGATTTACAACATGCATTCTGAAGAGGAAGGTATCTGTTTTCTAGGAATGTGTGGTTGATACAGTATTCCTGGGTTTCTAAAATTGAAATTATTACTTCCTAGGTTATGAAACACTGCTCAGCACACACAGGTTATTGTGGGCTTCAGTTATGATAGAAATATGTGTACTTAAGTCTCTCCTGGAGACATGAAAGGATATTTTTATTTTGCTTTGCTTTATGATCTCTTCCAAAATGTGGTCTCCACTTCAGAGACACTGTTATAGTGAAATATTTTCTAATATCCCATGCAAATATCAGCTTTTATATGCTGAGGCCAAAATAAATACAGACTAAATACTACATCTACACTCTCCTCAGGAGCAGGCTGGAGGCCTGTATTCTGGGACCTTGTTCTGCATGCCCACAACATCATGATACTTCTGTGTTCCATGTTGCCTTTTGGGGGACAGTGCTGGATTCAGCATTAGCTGTAGCACTGTCACCAAGCACTGTGGTACGTCTTGTAGGCACTGGCTGAACAGATACAGACCCAGCTGTGCCTCTCCTGGCTGTAGTCTAGGGATACACCAGCTTGGGTTATCTCTAAGAGATGCACATGGAGGGTCAGGGGGTGTGTTTCACTTCCAGGCAGCATAAAAGAGGGGTAAAATTTAGGGCAAATGCAGGCCCATTCAGATGTATTTGAAATTCAGCATAGAAGTACCTAAGAAGATCTGTATTAGATCTGGGGTGTCTCAGCACCTAGATAAAAAGACACGCTTGAAAATCCCCTTGCCATCCTTTGGCAGTCCATCAGGAACAGTCTACTCCCCTTCTACCTAAGACTTCTCTGAACTGTCCTGTTCCTTCTCCAAAACAAAAAACACACCCATGGAGTACATTCACAATAGCTTCTGTAATGAAGTGTCCCTGTTTCCCGTGAGTGCATCTTTCTGAATGTAGTGTTCGAGACACAGTTTGTGATACTCTGTTCGCCTAAAAGACAGAGCTGAAGCCATTTTGGAATGTATTAAATATGTTGCATTAAGCATCCCTTTGCCAACCCTGTTTTGAAAGCCTAAGGAGAGGAGAAGAGGAGCACAGTGTTCCTTCCTGGCATGTAAAAGTTTTTGGATGTTTGTTTGAAGTACATGGCTCCCTGTAATTGCAGTTTTGACTTTAGGACGAAAGATGCGTATTTGTTTGCTTTAGATCTCCAATCCTGTTCACTCTGTCATGGAATTGCACACATTATTCCAATCATAGCAGGGCAGTCCACAGCTTCTTTACTGACTGTGTAGCCAGACCAGTTTTTCTGAAATCAAAGGCTTGGGGCTTATTTTGTTTATTTTGCTTCCTTTAAATAAAGAGACTTTCCAAACAAAAAGCCAATCAAATTTTCCTGTGACCTTCCTAGATTTGTTCTGTTTCAGTTAAAGAAAGATGTAGGACAAGTCAAAGTATGTTAAGAAACAATGGAGAAAAAGGGAGTAATCCACTTTTTCTGTGTTGAAGAGCTCCCTAAACAAAAGCAGTAACCTTTCAGGGTCTGAATCCGGGCATTCTTGAAATCTGCGCCTGACCTCACCTCTCCAAACAATGCGCCTTCTCACAAAGAAAGTGCCAACTGTTAGGCCAGTGTTCATTTGAACTTCCTCCAGCTCCAGAAGAAAGGGAAGCAAGAAATTCCACTTAAGATGCCAGCGGGTCTCATTCGTGTCGCTGGCAGCTCTGAGGGATTCCAGATGGCTTAAGTCCTTCTTTTGAACATATCTTTTGATCTCATTTAAATTTCCTCCTGATTTCACCTGCTCTGTGTTTACTGACTGGAGAATATGCACGTGGATGTATTAACTCCAGCATAGGGTACAAATGTATTAAAGGGAATTTATGTGCAGGAGGGAGGTTGTGTAGCACAGCTAATACAACTCCATCTCCACTACATGATTTATGATTCAGAAACCACAGTATAATTTTAACAGACAGAACAAACAAATGGAAAACCTTCTCCATCCCCAGTGTGTGTTTTCTAAACGTTACAACATGTACTTTTCAATCTGGTGGTCACCTAGAAAGTCAAGCAAGAGCGAGAAACTTTTTTAGAATGAAATTCTGTGATCACATATGTTACCCTGTTCTCTGTTTATATATTTACAGTTCTCTCTATTTACAAAGAAGTAGTTCTTCAAACTTTCAAGCTTTGTTTAGCTATCAGACTTTTTCCATAACAAGTAACAACAACTAACTTGTGTTAACAACAATAGTCTTATTACATTAACATTGTAGCTGAACCCTGCATGTTGTGGAAGGAGGGAGAGCAGTCACGATCATGTACCAGTACGGTGCAGATGCAAGAAGACATGAAAATGCAGCAGAAAAAATAAGACTGATGAGATGGATCCTCATGGAGAAGGATATGAAGCAGGTCAGTCTGCAGAGACAAAGACCTTTGTTGGTTGGGTTAGTGTGTACCTTCATCTGGGAAGGGATTTTCTTGTTCCATTTAAATTTTAGGTGGTTAGGTTAGGTTAGGTTAGGCTAGGTTAGGTTAGGTTAGGTAGGTACCCCATCTGCATGTCAGTTGTGTCAATATGAGACCTGGGTGTAAGATTTTCTCCATATGTGGTTTCTGTGCAGTGCATGAGCTAGAAGAAAGCTGTTTCACATTTTTTTTCCAGGTTAACAGGGTGCTGCCATGGACTTAGACATCAATTCTTTGACTATGTGTTTGTACATCACTTAACATAGGCTCAGTCTCAGCTGGGGCATGACAGCTAAAATATAGATATTTTTGTCTAAAACCTACAATGATACCCTTGGATGGACTCAGATACCTGTCTGCCAGGACTGCACAAGATATGGGCACAAGTATGCTAATGTGAATGGCAGGATCAGAGACACATTTCAGGCTAAACACATCATCTGCTTAGCAGTGTCCTGTCTTGCTGATAGACACAGACTTTCATTTACATCAGTGGGATTGTCATTAGATTAAGAACATCCAGTCAGGGCTCAGGTTTATGTACATTTGGTTATAAATTGGTCTTAAAAAAATGCTTGCAACTGAGAAGATAAGAGTTGGAGTTTTTCTACTGGGAATAGGAAAATCTCAAAATGTCATCAAAAGCCACTAGAAAGAAGTACAACAGCTGACATTACTCATAGAATATAGAACTGAAAAACCTATACAGATGAGGTTTGCCTCTCCTGTGCCCCATGCTATGGTAGATTTCTCTGATGCAGCATTAGAACTAAAAGAAATTGAATTCCCTGAGAAACAACTCTGGATACGTCCCGGTTTTGCCTCCTAAAAATGTGCAGCTCTAGTGAACCCTGCCACTCTACATTCATACTGCTCTGAGTGAGGTTCTCTCTAGAAAGCACCAATCTCTCAGCAGTTAAGGTGCTGCCTAATGCTGGTGAACACATTGACTGAACAATTCACCACAGAAACTGGCCTGAATGAAATTCAGCAGGGGAGAAGCCGAACCCATTAAATTTCCAGTGCTAATTCAAATGGTTCCTTGTCCACCCCAAGCTTTGCTGATGAAGAGAGGTGGGTAGTTCCAAACACCAAGACAAGATTAGTTCGGGTGCTCTGCTGCTCACTGACAAGTGAGGGTGCCAAGGGGGACTAGGCTCTTCACATGCTGTCTCAAGAGTCAGTATTTAAGGAAATCCCTTTGACTTGCCTTGCCTGCATAAATGAAAATAATAAGGGTTTTTTCAACTTCAGAAGGGCTGTTGTAAGAATAAACATCTTAGACAGCATACAGAGGTTGCTCCAGTGGAGGTATCTAACTTAGGTTCCTCAGGTTTTCTTTTATGGCTTGTAATATCTTCAGACTTTGCTTGTCATGTCTTGCCACTCAAAAGGACACTTGCCCTCTCTGTTTAGGAAGAGGTGGCAACACCCTTGCCTTAAAGTTTCCTGGTGTGGGATTGATAAAGGCCAGTGCACAGCATCAGCTTGGAAGCCTGAGGCTGCTTCATAATCTACTGGAGACCCTCAGGATTTTTACTCAGATAAGGAAATTCTTCATGTATCTCTGTGCCAGGTCCACATATGTGTTTAAATGTTTAACTTCACCGATTTCTACAGGAAATTAAATGCCCAGTTGTCTTTAGACCTTGGTTATATCTATTAAGAGGTAAAAAACTGTCCTCCCAGACTACGCAGCCAAGTCTTGTCATAACACCCATGAATGCTGCCTCTTGATGTTAATTTACTGTGACTCCATATTAACTGGGTTCCAGGTAGCTACCTCTGACATTTAGAGGATAAATATGTTCAGATTTTCAGAAAGGTTGATTACCTTCATCTGGCATGAACTTCAGAGGGGACTGTGAGGGTTTCATCAGCCCTCAATAATTGAGCTGCTGTTGTGTGGCTAGCTATAAATAACAAGGATCAGGTGTGTTTATCCTACTGGAAACCTGCCATGATTTTTGTTCAAGAGGATCTCTGATTGAAAAATTATGCTTGAAAGAGCAGATGGTGTTCTACAGAAGGACTTTTTCTGCCATTCTGGACTCTTCCTGAGTTCCAGCTTTGGATGACAGATAGATGTCAGTGCCACAACTCCATTGAAAAAAAAATTATCTCCTTAACTCAGCATTTAACTTCTTGATTCCAATATTGTCACAGCTCTGAGCACATGAGTTAGTATCAAATGATTCCGTCTAGCAGCCTGGCAAGATATTAAGCCCTGAAAAAAAGATTTAATTCCTGTGTGATCAGGTTTTTAAAGATGCTATGAAGCCAAGCATGCAGGCAGACAGTGGAAAATAAATGTCTAGGTGGATTTGCAAAATGTGCCTTCCTGCATCCTGAGGAACCCACACCTTTGAAAAACCAGAGCTATTGTTGTCCGAGCAGGTGAAAGCATAACAGAACACCTGCAGGATGCAGCCCCTTGTGTGATCCTTGTCTCAAAGATGAGAGAAGAAACTCCCCCAGCTATAGGGCTGGGAGGAGAAGAAGAAAGTCCTCTCCCTCCTTATTTGATCTTAGTCCCATTGTCGTGTAGCTCTTTTTTCCTCCCCTCCATAGTGCAGTGTTCCAGGTAAACACCATCAAGCAGGATGCTGTATCTCCACCTTCCCTCTCACTTAGCTGTTTTTAAGTGAAACGTGCTGCAGAGAAATGTAGTTTAGGCAGTTGCTGGGAACAAATCGAAGCCCCCCTGCTCCAGGGCCTTATCCAAGAGTACTCTGCTTCTTCAGCTAGCACACACACCAGCAGCTCCCAGGCCTGTCCTTCCATCAATCCCTTTGCCTTAATTTTCTACCTCCTCCACTACTTGTATCATTCAGTGTCTCCATGTATAAGGTTTTTTGTAGTGGTGGGGCTACAGGGGTGGCTTCTGTAAGAAGTTGCTACAAGTTTCCCCTATGTCCAATAGAGCCAGTGCTGGCCAGCTCCAGGATGGACCCACCACTGGTGAAGGCTGAGCCCATCAGCAATGGTGGTAACACCTCTGTGATAACATACTTAAGAAGGGGGGAAAAAACTGCTGGGGTAAAAACAGCAGTGGAGAGAAAAGTGAGAAGATGTGAGAAAAACAACTCTGCAGACGCCAAGGTCAGTGAAGAAGGAGGGGCAGGAGGTGCTCCAGGTGCCAGAGCAGAGATCCCCCTGCAGCCTGTGTTGATGACCCCGGTGAGGCAGCTGTGCCCCTGCAGCCCATGGAGGTCCACAGTGGAGCAGAGATCCCCCTGCAGCCCGGGGAGGACCCCACGATGGAGCAGGTGGATGCCTGAAGGAGATTGTGACCCCATGGGAAGTCTGCACTGGAGCAGGCTCCTGGCAGGACTTGTGACCCTGTGGGGGACCCACCCTGGAGCAGTCTGTGCCTGAAGGACTGCACCCCGGGGAAGGGACACATGCTGAAGCAGTTCATGAAAGACTGCAGCCCATGGGAAGGACTCATACTGGAAAAGTTTGAGGAGGACTGTCTCCTGTGGGAAAGACCCCACACTGGAGCAGGAAGGAGTGTGATGAGTCCTCCCCCTGAGGAGGAAGGAACGGCAGACACAGTATGTGATGAGCTGACCACAACCCCCATTCCCCATCTCCCTGTGCCACTCACTGGGAGGAGGTAGAGAAATCAGGAGTAAAGTTGAGCCCAGAATGAAGGGAGGAGTGGGGGGAAGGTGTTTTAAGATTTGGGTTTATTTCTCATTACCCTACTCTGGCTTTGATTAGTAATAAGTTAATTTCCCCAAGTTGAGTCTGTTTTGCCTATGATGGTAATTGGTGAGTGATCTCTCCCCGTCCTTATCTTGACCCATGAACCTTTTGTTATATTTTCTCTCCCTTGGCCAGCTGATGAGGGGGAGTGATAGAGTGGCTTTGGTGGGCACCTGGCACCCAGCCAGGGTCAACCCACCACACTTCATTAGACAATGGGACTTCTGGGGTGAATGACATGGTACACACCACTGATGATGCAGACCAGAGAACAAGCATTGCTTAATGACTCTTTTGCTACTTGTTTTTAAGTAAAAACCAAATCATGTTGTTTCCCAGAAATATTTGAGCCCTCCCCAGCTGTGTGATTCATAACTGCTAGAAAGATATGGATAGGTTCCTAGTTAGGTCACCCAAATGCTCTTAGCTTGCCCTTCCTGACCGCTTGCTTTGGAAGGATCTCATCTGCCCATTGTAGACATTTATAGCTGAGGGAGACTTCTAGATGCTATCTCTAACTGAAGGAGAGAAACAGACACTTCCACAGCATGATTCTCCCCATCAAAACCAAACAAACAAATAAGCAAACAAACAGAGCAGTCATTCCAGCAACAGGGTCCGCTGACAAGAGAGGGAACATGTGGCAGCCAGCATAAATTTAACTCGCTGCCTAACATCAAGCAGCATGAGACCCACTATCTATTGATGGCAGTCACATTTGTTCCTTGGTGTCCCCCCAGGTATGTGCCAGTAGGGATGCCACTATTTTCTTATCTTCAGTGTGGTGCCCACACCAACCTGGCATGGGGCACTGAGCTGTGGAGAGCCCTGCCTGCAGCCATTCCTCTGGCTGGCAGCTGGAAGGGCCTCCCCTGGCCATGGCTTCTACTCATCCATTCACATTGGTGTTGAGTAACGTGAGGCACCTCTTCCTCCTCTTCCCTCAAGGACTAAACATGTTGCTTTTCCTATGTTCCCAGCTTCCACAGCTGCTGAAGAACTGCTGCAGGTTTTTCTTCTGAACAGCACAGTATGTTAATCCTAATGGAGCCTGAATACATCCCACTGGAATCAGAAATGGTCAGTAAAGGAGTAATATTTGCAAAGGATGATTTCCCTACAGTTTGTTTGTGGTTTGTTTGTTTTTAATTTAAAGACATCACAATTACACCCACGAGATAGATAGCTTCAGGTTCTTGACCTAATTATTGGAAGGAAAAGACCTGTTTGGGCTTTGCTCTATTTTCCAGGCTTCAATGGGGCTTGTCAGATTAGAATTTTGAACCTACCATCACCATCATAGGAGGTGACAAGGGCATTTGCTAATATGGACATTTAAACTTTTGGTCTTAGATATGGAACCCAGTAGCAATGTCCTTCTATGCATGTCCTGACTGGTGACTTTTGCCTGCAATCAGTGTGTGCTGTTGACCTCCAGCCTTAGAAAGTCAGGTCTGGAATTCAATGTTTCTCATAATTTTTCCGTCATACACAATATTCCGATGGTTACAGACAACTTGGAATGCCTTAAAGAATAGTGTTTTGAAGCACAGACATGAAAATGAAGCCCTATTTACCTATGCTGTGTGGGATACATATCTCTCAGCTCTGGGGCAGATTTTTAGTAGTAAAACCACATGAACTTCCATGTGATGTCCCTGGAAAATGCTCACACATTGACTTTATGTGCATGCAGATTGAACGGCATGGAGATGCTTTTGTTACCCAGTATTCAAAACATTTTGTTAGAAGAAAAGTGGGAAAATAAATGTCTGAGCAGAATAAGCAGATGTTTGCTGTTAAATATCAGCATGTTATACAATTGAGTTTACAATAACTGCTTTTAAATACAAGCTAACTTCTGACCAGTGTTTTCCAATGTACTGTGAAATCTGCATGTCGTTCCTTTTGTCATTTACAAGTAAACACCCACTGGAGTATTTTATAGTTTGTAAAATATGAAAAGGGCTTTGTTCATGAGAGGCTCCTTTGATTTACTGTAAGATGAAAACCTATGTGCCAGAAGTTTTTTGGTTCTCTTAATCAGAACTGAGCAAACTTTTCTTCGGCTTGACCACTCTGATCTCATTGCCTAAACATACTAGCAAATAGCTAACAATTGTGGTGGCTTTTTTTTTTTTCCTTTAACATAGCTTTCCTTCCCTCTGGACAGAGCAGATGTTGGAGACTGGCTTCAGCAGCCAGGAAAGGCCTCTTTATCTCCTGACAGGCCTACAGTACTTGAACCCACAAAACCAACAATAATGAGGAAGCTTTCAAAATAAACAGACCAAATGGGTGCATCTTCTTGTTCCCAGTGCCTCTGTGCCAGACACTAATGCCTAGCTACTGTGCCGAGTCAGCCACTGTGACTATAAAAGTAATGCTAGGTTTGCAAAGGTGGAAAAAATCCTGTCACAATCCCTGACAGAAAGGTAGAGCTGTCACACCTTCAAAATTTGATCATTACTTATAAAAGAAACACTGCTGCCGCTATTAGATGTTTCAACCTCATTATAGCCCTAGGCAAGGAACATGTCTTCTCTCTGCTGCATGCTATCAGCAAAAGCCACTGCTGCAGATAACAAGTTTTCTTCCTTTCTTTTCCCTGATTACAAAATTAATTTAAAAAATCAGGGATGATTTGAACATGAACCAAGGATCTACAACTGCTGGTTTCTCACAGTGTTTCCTGTCTAGTCCTGAAGCAGGTTTGAACCTTTCACGAACCACCACTTTCTTAATTCCCACTGCACGGCCATCCGCATAGCATCACTTTGCTCCCCTTGCAAACACTCTGCCTCTTAGCTGTCATCCTCTTTCTCCCATGTCTTAATCACAAAGCTAAAGCAGAATTTGTTGCATTGGCTTTGAAGTTTGAAAGATTTTTATAGAATTGAGACCCCTCATAAGGAAAAAAAAAAAAAAGAAAAACTCCAGTATTGATTGCTATGCTCTCCACTGAGAATGGGAGTAGTTTGGACATAGGTAGTTTAAAACTAAAAGTACCTAAAACATATAGATAAAAAAAAGTATCTTGCCTACATATAACCTCATGTCAGTACTTCAAGAAAGCCCTCTTCCTCTCTCGCCAGGCATGGCCACCTGGACACCTTTGATTTCTTCTGCCCTTTCCCAGTTCAGAGATGTATCCCACCTCAGCTGATGTCACTGACTGAAAATGGTCGCAGGGAGCCAACACTAAGACTCTTTTTCATTCAAAACCCAGGTAGGCAGTGGAGGGCAGAATCTGCCCTACAGCTTTTGTGCCTAAGGGACTACTCGTTTATTTTTTAACAACAGCCTTATTCTAAAACACTCTCATCACAGGAGAGTGGACTACAGTAAACCCCGGGTGCAGCTGGGTCTGTTGTAGAGCATAGCAGTCATGGATGATTCTCATCAAGCTGCTGTAACTCTTTTGGTTAGTTATTAGTTGTCAATTGGCCACAGCTGGGCCAGGTGGCCCCTTGCAAGGCAGTTGTCAGGAAATAGCCAACAGGACCCGGATCAAGTGGGAAGTAAGAACAACCAAGTAAAAATCTTGGTATTTTCCCAGGCTGAATAATTGGTATAAATTAGAAGGGGTGGGGGACAGATGGAAGAAAACCAGCATGTACAAAGCTTTCTTCTCCACAGAGAAGCTCTTTCCACCAATGTTTTTAGCAAAGCTGCATCTTGCATGATGTCACACTGGATTTGAGTTTTAAAGGGGAGATAAAAATAAACTTCATTATATTCTGTGAAAAGATCACTGAAAAAGTGATTTAAGAGGAGGGAAAGCTAAGCCCTTTTCCCTAGCTATCCATGTGTTTATCATATGCACATATGAGCAGAAAGGGACTTCTCACCCTAGAGGAAGAACTAAATTACAGGAGAAATTCCTAGGGACCTGGAGAAAATTTGGAGCTTCTGCTCTTTCTCTTCTAGAAGCATTATTCTCAGGAGTCCCCAGATAGACACAAAAAGGGGTGGCAAAAGATAAATGATGTGCTGGAACAATAGCTGGGTTTTAAAAAGAGTTTATGTGTGGCTCAGCAGGACTTTGCATTGGATCATTCCCTAAGAACTTGCTAGGACTTCCAGGGAGTCCTGGATGTTTAAGTACATCCATGAACAAAGCTAAGCTTTGATCTAAACATCTAAGAAGATGTCCAGGACCCTCAGATGAGCTACAGTAGCTAACATTCTGGCCAGAAAGCTAAATGCAGCAACATAAATCTCATCACTTGGGGTTTTGAGAAATAGTTTCTTTCATATAGGGTAAAAAGCCACTTCTTTCAGTTGAGGTACCAGAGCTGCCTAAAGCCATGGTTTCAAAACATGCTTGCTGCAGTCTTTCCTCATTATTATAAAATGAGATGGTTAGAGTGCTCACCTGAGAGGTTAGAGATCTGTGAAGTCAGGTCATGACACAACAAATAATTCAAGCGTAGGAGAAGTGTGTGTGGGCTGGTGACCTGGGCCTTCACTGGGAGTAGGCAGTCCCAGGGCTTGCTTGCCTGTCCTAACCCTGGTCCTGTATTTTATGTGAAACATTAACTGGATAGGAGTCCTTAGAAAAGATACTGTAAAAGGCATCTGCTGGCATCTGTGTTAGCCACAGAGCTGGAAACCAGCTACCCCACAGAAGACATGAACACTTAATACAGCCTACTGAACTCTGTGGCTTGGGTGGCTGTAAGCCTCAGAATTGGACGTATACAGGTGAAATCCATAAAAGCAATCCAAACGCTTTTTCAAGCACTTACAATTTACCCAGGGATCAGTAAAGCATCTCTCCTCATCTTTCTAATATCCTGAGGTACTCTGTTTTAGGCTCAGGAAGGAATACATAAAGTTCTGTGGATTCTACTCAGTTAGGAAAGTGCTTGACTCTTGGGTGTCAAGTGCTATATTCACTTCACAGATCCCATCCGAAATCTGTTATACAGCTAGCCTTTTACCCCAAGTTTAGGTGCTCAGTTAAGAACTCAGCAGCTGAAATGGTGTCTCATCCTGTAACCTATGGTCCTGCAGCTGTTCGGCACTGAGCGGCCATGAGCACCTGTCCCACATCTGGCACCCCTGCACAGCCTGGCACCCACCAGCTCTCCCCTGCCCCCTTTAGACTTTCTGGGCCTTAGCTAGATCTGTGCAGCTGTGAAGCTATATCTGATGACAATATCTTGACTACTTTGCCATTGCTAATGAGAGGAATCTAAATGTTTCAGGAGATTTACAGCTGTAGGAATAAGGTGGCACACCAGTCTGAAACTGACAATGACTCTGTTTATGCAGTCCCTTGCAAAGTCTACCCAAATAATTTGAGAGCTAAAAATGAATGTTTCTGAGCACTTTCATAGCCACAGAACAATTTTAGCATCTTGTTAATTGCATATTTTGCAGGAACGTTTGCTTTTGGCTCAGGAAAAGACCACAGAATGCAGTGTTTGTTGTTGATGCAGTCCTGTTGTCCTGGGTGCCTTGCTTCAGAAGAGAGACGCTTCTCAAAACAGTTTTCAGTCAAACTCTGACCTTCCAGCTACCTAGTGTCTTCATGACTGCCCATGCACAAGATACCACAGGCTTTGAGGATTTGCTTATTCAAAACCTGAATGGACAAATCAATTGTCAGTTGTTACCCTCATTTTGCAGATGGAGATTCACTAAGTTCCTTGCCCAAGCTCACTATACAGTTTGCATGAGAGCAGAACCCAGTGCTCTTCAGTTTAGTGCCATCATCGCAGACATCCTGTTCTTATTAAAATTTCAGTGTGTGGCAGTGTCAACATGTGCAGCACGACATGGCTTGATTTTAATATAATAGACCCAGTTTAGTACATTAACTCCTATGGTGGCTTTTCATTCAGGGGAAAAAGTGAGTTGAAGGCTGCTTTTTTAGCAAGTTTTTTTTAGAACAGCAAGGGAAGGGGAAGGGGAAGGGAGTTTAAATCATATAGGTGAGACCCATCTGGCAAAGTTCAGTGTACACACAGCTTCTGTCTGTGATGGATGCCTTAAAACTAGTTAATACAAGCACAGCCCTGCTGGGCCTGGACCCACGGTTGTAAAGGGTGCCTTATAAGATTATGGCTTAAAGGTATACAGTTTCTTTGATCTTGTAAATTCTACATAAGTTTATGGAAGGAAACCTTTGATTTCAGGAATTCTGATATTAAGATATTCAAATTATTTCCTGTTTGTTGTTTTGGTTTGTTTGGTTTTTTTAAGCAATTGTAAGAAAAGAATGTTCTGAGTAAGGATTGAAATAGATAGAAACCCTATTTACTACTCCAAAGAACTGAGAGAAGACGGGTTATTTGCGCAGTCAGACCTGCTCTGTGAGCTTGACTTGACTGATTTAACTTGAAAACAATGTCCACAAATAAGAGCCTGAACTCCTTCCCCTAGGGTTTCCCACCCTGATCTCTTGCTTGAAGAGACAATTCACATTTTTCATCTCTCTTAAAACAAATTAGACCCGCATGCCAGCATGACTTGGTGATTATGTAGTAATTACCCTGAATATTTATGCAGGATTTCAGAAGATAAGCTTAGGTTGAGTCATCAGAAGGATTTTGTACTCCTACAAAGTTTAGTCCCTAACTTCTGCTTTAAAACATCATTTAGTTGGTACTGAAATGGCTTCTGCTCAGCTTGAATGTCATTAAGATTGTTGTGCTACCTGCACTGCAAATGAGAGTTTTATGTGCCTTTCATTCAATGTTTGAATAACTCTTCTATTTGCACGGGTTAAGGCTATCTTTTGCTTGAGAGTCACAGACTTTATCTAGATGTGTTTAAATGTGGATGATAAATCATAGATACAAGATTTGAATTAAAAGAAAGCAAATCAAAGATAAAAAATAAGGTGCTGGCTTTGCATCACTCTCCATGTTAAGGCAAACAGAATTTATCTATTCAGTCTTTCTGATACAATTGCTCTTTGTTTAGTTTGTTGGGTTTTTTGTTTTTGTCCTTAAAAAGATGCAAGACCACATTTATATCTTCTAAATTAATTTTTTGACATCTCTCCAAATGAGTGAGCATTTGTAAGTGGTTTCAGATTACATTGCTCTTTTTTTTTTTCAAATAAATGTCAGTTTTTCATATCTACCTCAGCTTTATTCTGATACATCAACCGAAGGTCTGGGATGTCTTACTTTCCTCGCTCATGATAAGAAGGAACATTTTGTTTTGGCTTGTGACCTCCTCTTATAACTGAAGCATGCAGAAAAGCTTATATCTGGTTTTGTGCAGTGAAAAGGTTCTGTTTCTTTGATATTTTTTTCCCCAGACTACAACTGCTACATACCTGTTAATCAAATGAGTATGCTTGTTTTTCAGCTCTCTAGTGCTGTCACAGTGTACTGCTGAATTACTAATCCCGTATTTCTTTTTTCATAAACAAATTCTTTTTTTCTGTCAGATTTTTGTGGCAGAGCTTGCACACAGTGTCTAGGACTAGGTGCCACGTGGCAAGTGCTTTCTCTTCTAGCTGTCGTGAGGAGAGCTCTGCTCTTGAACTCATGCCTGTAGCTGTTTAATATGAGAAATGAGAATTTCACGTGCTTGATTGCAGCAGCAGAAGCCTAAATTGGCTCCTTCCAAAAGCTGAAAGCATGTGGTCCAGCTCTTGCTCTGGTGAGATAGTCGGTGGCAGGCGTTCAAGGGAGCTATCTTTGGCTAGTCCTTCTATTTTATTTTTTGACCTGCCTACTATGTTTTCTTTCTCAACTTCCTTCATTTTCTCACATCTGTTTTTCTCTTTTCCATGCTTGCTTTCTGTGTCCTTATATTCCTTTAACCTCTCTTATTTTCTCTTTTTTCCTTGTCCCTTTCAACTATATCATCTTTCTTTCTCTCTTTTCTCTTTTTCTTTCCTTCCTGCTGTTCCTTGCCATCCCCCAAACCTGTCTTGTTCTGATTTTTGTTACCCCCACACCTACTCCCTCCAGCCTGCTCTGCTGCTGTAGTTGGCAGTCAATTTCTGTCAGGCAGCCCAGCCAAAATTGCAGCTAAAGATGGCCTTTTTTCTTTTAAACCAACTGGACTAGTAATAATTGCAGTTTGTCACACATTCTCAGTGGGAAATGTTTTGTGAGTAAATCTCCATCAATCATAATCTGGCACTGGAATAAGCACCTTGTTTTGTCTAGGGGCACTAAAAAAATTGGCCTTACATCTTTGCTTTCAAGCTGTATTTGATCCCTGTTGTGTAATTGCCATTTGCATGCCAGAAGGATTGCGTAGGGGTGTTACTCAGATGAAAGTTGCATTCATCTGGGCTTGGGTGTATTAGCTGTAATTAGTAATGTAATTTTAGGAGACAATGCCACATTTGTAGGATAAACTGGAACTACAGCAGCACTTTAGCAGAAAAGCAATGTTGATGCAGCCTGTTCCTCTCCCAGTAGCAAAGACCAGTTGCAGTGGGAGGTATTTATATTATTTACACAAAACCTCCTGATGCATTTCCAAACTGCATGAAATACTAACTGAAACTTAGATATTTTAGTACTGTGGCTCTCACCAGGTGGAAAGAAAGCATTGCAGGGAAAGGATATTTGCTTTGTGTGCTGTGTGAGGAAATGAGAGGTAAGTGGCCACCAGTCAGAGGGAAATGCAGGAGGGTTTGGGGAGGTATTTCAGGTTCCTGTCTATCTTCTCATTAATTTGTTGTTGCTCTTCCCCTTCCAAAGACAGCTCTGCTTGGACATTTCTTTTGGTGCTGTGGGGAAAAAAAATACCAAGCCATCAACCCTTAATTTAATTTGTCCCTTTTTTAAACAAAATGTGTTACGCATTTTGGTAGGCACTGGTTTTGCTCTACTATCTCATCTCGGTCTTGTCTCCATCCACTTCCATCCTTTTTTTTGATGTGACCCAGTGTTCAGCAAGGAAGATGACAACAGACCCTGAGGAAACTGCAGTCCCAAGGATTATGGCCTTTAAAAGTATGGCTGTGTTTGAAGCTGGTCATTAACGACAGGTGAGATTCTGACTATTGCAGAGCATGGCAAATCATGGTCAAATTGTGCCTTAAACTCACAATGCTGTTTATAAATGCAAAGATATCCAGTAAAGGATGTCTTTAGAACATGCACATCTGAGGGACTAAATTGTTTCAAATTTCAGATGTCTTCAGATATGAATATGGAAAAAAAGTTTTGGTTTGAGTGCTACGGGTCATGCTTGTGCATCCCAAGAATTGAACTGAACTGTGATGTATCTTTAAAAACCAAAACAGGTCTGAGGGAATCGCTCCTGTCAGACTTGTCTGACATGGACTGCTTTATCTGTTGCTCAAACCTATCTCCACATGATATGTGGAAGTAGCACACAGACAGTAAGTACAGTGCACACCTGTCTGTGATCTTATTACAGATCCCAGACACACCTGTCTGTGCCCCTTCATTAAGGGCCGTTACAGAATCATAACTCAGGTTGGGAGACAAATCAGAAGATCACCTGGTCCAAACCCCTGCTCAGAGGAGGGCCAGCTGGGAGCTGCATCAGGCTGCACAGGGCTGTGTCTGGACAAGTGTGAACACCCCCAGGGATGGAGACTCCATACCTTCCCTGAACATCTGGTCCAGTGTTTGACCATCTCCATGGCAAATCCTTTTATTCCCCTTTTACTGAATTGGAATTCCTGTGTCACAGCTTACATCCGCTGCATCTTTCTGTGTTGCTCTGCACCCCCTGGAAGAGGCTGGTTCCATCTTCTCTATACATTCCCTTTAAGTACACCCATTGCAATGGCAGCAAAGAAGGAAGAATAAAGCAAGGAAGGGAAAAAGCTGAGTGTTGTTTAAACCTGATAATGGAGTACATGTCTAAAGCAGGGACAGTACAAATGACTGTGTAAAACCCTACAGTCGGATCCAGATCACCCTAGGTGGCTCCTGTTCTTGTGAAAGACCAACATGAGAAGGCAGTGGAAATGCCCAGTTTAAAGAAATGTAACTGGGAATAGATAGGAAGAGGAAAGGGGAAGTTACATTGGTTTAATGCACAAACTAGTTTTTAAAATGGGCATATTTAACTAGTGCAAATGTGCTTGTGGACTGGGCTTTTGCTCTCTCTTGAATGGAGCAAACATAATGTAAAGATGAAAATATATTGGACTGATGTTCTTTCCTGAATTTGGAATAAAGTATGGAAAAAAGAAAAGGAACTGAGATGATTGTTTTTAAAAATCACCTTCCCTAAGTAGAAAAAGTTACAATTCATTACCTTTTGTACAAAGATGTGTAACTCATTTAATTACAGTAATGTTTTAATCTACTTTTTGTTTTGGAATTTATATTTTCAGTTGTATGTTTTCAATTCAGAAGTCTGACACTTATGTATTGTATCTTGTGATTGTCCCTTAGTAAGGTTTACTCCTCAATTATAAACTTTTTCCTTCTGTAAGGCCCACTGGTGATAAAGGAATTATGTAAACCAGGCAATTTGAAACTTGCTGAGGATCTGCAGTAAAATGCTCAGCCAAATGCTTTTGATAGTAAAAGGAACCATTCTTTTATATATATATATATATTTAAATGTGTAGATCACAATGGTGGCTGAGAAATCTTTGCTGTTCCCTCCTCTCTCATCAGCAACACTCATATCCAGGCTGAATAAATCCTTCAACAGCATTCTTTGCTCACAGCCGTTTGATGCGGTTCCAGAAGCTTCAAACACAGGAGGCATCCAAACTGCTGGAATTTGAAAAGGCTGAAACTCCACCATTGCAGGAGCCCCATATGGCAGCGGGGTGGCCTGGCAGTGCCTTGCAGGACCAAAGATGCACACACACCAAGTCCTCCTTCTCTCCTGCTCTGCAATGTAGCAGCACTCAGAGTGTCTTTCCTAGGGGCTGGGACTGCTGGAGAGCCCAGCAGGGTGGTGGCAGGGTGCTGCAGGCAGTGCTGCTGCAGCCATCACCCAGTGAGCACTGGAAGCACAGTGAGACCAACTGTTTGTCGGTTGGAGGGCAGCTGCTGGAAGGAATGACAGCGATATGTGTGCCCTGGCTCTGGTGAAACAATTGGTAATGTGGAACCAAGGCCTCTGCTTACTGGGCTGTACTAACGGGTTCAGCTGCAAGAAGAAGGTGGAGAAGGTGAAGGTGACAGCAGAGACTCATGACTCCTGGAGCAGGGTCACATTGGCACTGTTGTACCCATGACACTCTCTCCTCAGGTGGTGTTTTGTCATTTCTGTGGGTTTTGTTGTAGTTTGGGAGTTTGTTCGTAACATCACCAACCCCAGCAGTTTGGTACTCCAGTGACTGTGAACGGGCTCTGTCTACTCAGAAGCTGCAGCCAAGAAATGGATGGATGGATGGATGGATGGATGGATGGATGGATGGATGGAGAGTTCAAGGCCAGCAGAGGAGACAGGCAGCCTAGTGACCATGAACACCTTTCCTGGACAGCAAATGATACTTCTGCACAACATTGGTCATTTGTAAATGCGGTATCTTCTCCTGCAGCAGGAGGTCCTGGGGAGTCCTACTTGACAGGCGAGCAGGTGGCCAGAAGCTCCAGCATCAATGCCATCACCTCTTTCCAAGCCCTAGGCTGGTTACAGTACACCAATGCCCCCACAAGTCAGGGATTTCTCTCTGATGACCGTGCAAATGAAAAGCTGGGCTGAATTTGGGCGCAAAACTGTTAGTGGCTACAATAACTAGTTGGTGTTTCAGTGCCAGGGTAAATCAGTAAGTGCCTGTTGTCCCTCCTGCCAGGGGCGGCATCTGCTCGCAACTCCCAGGACAGGCCCAGCAGGTCTCCCTTTATCAGTTGTCTTCTGCCTGTCCAGAGATCATTTTAATTCAGCCTTTGGCTTTCTCCTTGACTTGGTCCCCTTTGACTTCAGAATATGGCTCACAGTTTTGAGTTTGTACTAAGTCAAACTGACTGGATGCTGGATGAGGATACTTTCTGAACAAAGTAACTTAGTTTTCTATAAAAAGGCTTTTGTAGAAAATGCTGATGTGTCAAAGCCAACTTTTTTTTCCCCATAAGAATGTATTTTGATTTAAATAAAACTGTCAAAAGGAATCACTTCCTGAAGCCCAGAAGAAAAAAGGCAGACCCAGAAGAAAAAAGGCAGACCCTTCCCAAGATGTGGAGAAATCAAGGATGAGTATGAAGAGTGTCTTGGATTGTCTTTCTTCATCCTTTGTTCCTGCATGGTGGAATTGGTGGAAGTGTGTGAGGTTTGCTACTGCCCCTGCTGAACTATGGTGTGGACAGACTTTGTCTTCCTCAGCTAGCATTCTGTCACCTTTCAAGAGAATAAAATCCATTTTAACAACAAAATTCCCAAGTAAGAAACCTCAAATAATTAGAGGAAACCACTACAGAGGTATACAATATCCAGTTGAAGACCTTGCTGAAAACTGAACAGATTATGCTTGTTATATGTGGTTAAACTGGGCCATTAATGTTAAAACTGTTCAAAACACAAAATAAATTCTGATTTTCTTCTGTCAGAGCTTGTGGTTTGGTGTTCACACATTCTAGGCTCCAGTTAAATGATTTACTGTACAATTTAATGCCTTTCAGCTGTCACTTGCACAAAAAGATCCCTTGAACAATCTGCCAGAAAATGAACACTTGTCCAGAGTGGAGTTTGGCCAGGACTGGAAAACCCAACGTGCCAAGATACACAGGAGCAATCACAAAACCCGCTCTGACCCACACTTGGTACCCAGAAAAGTGAAGGCCACACATCTGTGATAGTGTCTGTAAATGTCTGTTCATTTGAAATATACTGAAACATTCATTCTGCTGTGGGTAGCTGCCTCTACAAAGGCTTGTATCACAAGCATGCTGCTATTCTTTGTCCTTCTTATGAGCTTTTCTCTGTTTCTGATCTTTAAATGGCAAGGATTTTTGAAGTTTTTCTTGAAACTCCTTCACAATAGATTTGAAAAATCCCAGTTCTCACATAACAACTGGGTGAGGAGAAACAGTTGCCATGGGACAGTGAAAAATGTACTTCAGGAGCAAGGAAGGAAATAAAAAAGCCACAGCTCTTCTGAAATTATACATTATAGGGATTGAGTTCTTTACTTTCTCACTAGCTAAAGTTGTAAAGTGCCTCTTACAAACCCAGTATCTGTGTGTGAACAGCACTGAGCTGTGACTTCAGTCACTCATAAGCTTCACCCACCTCTGGAGTGAAGCTGTAGAGAGGCACTCAGGAATGCCATACCTCCACTAGGATTTGGCCTCAGTTCTGGGGTTATTCACCATTTTATATATTTAAGACCAGAGTAATCCATTAGACAAAAGTTTAGACTAGGTGGTCATAGTGTGGAAAGAACAAGAACTTTGTCTTGGCATTTCTACATGAAGCCTCTAACTTAATTTTTAGCTAAAAGTATATCTTTTAGAAGGTCCTGCTTTTAAGACTCAGGTGATGAAGAATCTGCTGCAGTCCCAGGTAAAACCTAAATTATTTAATGTGCTGTTAATAACGTATACTCTGGATCCAGTCTGAAATTTCTTTTTATTCATTTTTTCAGCCCCAGTGGGCAGTTTTGTAAAAGGCCATTGGTTCTACAAGCAGCTGGAGACTGTGGCTGGGATACGTTTTAAAGATCTCCTCACTTCTGCTGGTCTGCTGGAGAGCTGGCTGAGCTCACTTATCCAGCAGAAAACTGCTTTTTTTCTGGTGAGAATGGTGGGTGAGGTGAAAGAAAGACATCTCTTCTAACAGCAGGGCAGCTCAGCCAGTCCTCCTGAATTGTGTTCAAAGTCTCTCATTCTGTGACACACTTTTCCATGATTCTGAATCCACTTTCTCCTCAATTCTCGTAAATATTCCAAGATCTCTTTTGAAATACAGATACTGGAAGCACACTCATTTTTTTTTTTCTGGAACTAGTGCTACACCTATTTAATAACAACATCTGGTTAAGATCTTTAATTCTGTCTGTCGCAGAAAATTACATCAACATCACTGCGAGGTCCTCTCTTGCCCTTTCATGTGAGGGGTGATTCAGTACTGTCTGAAAGGGAAGAGAGCCACTGTAAGCTCCTCATTGCTGCTTCCTTCTGTACTTTGATGGGTAACTCAGCTGGGAGAGCTCTGCTAAACCAGGAAAGCAGACAGGATCAAAAAGCTCAGGATGCCCGTGAGTCTGGGACAATCTCCAGGGCTTGGCTAACACAGCTGACCCAGAATGTCAAACAAACCTCTACTCATGCAGCAGAAGTTACTTCTAGGCTCCAAATACATCTCATAAAACAGCAAAGTTAAGTTCATGCCATGTAGCTGTGTTTTCAGAGCAGTGAGGCAGCAGCTTTATAGCTGCACTCTGGTTTCACAGCAAAATTATTTGCTTCCAATAACAACTTCAGAGATATGAAATAACACTGTTGTATCACTGTCTGTAAGAGGAGGAAGCCTGAGTGGAGAGTTACACAGTGCATAGGAAGCTGGCCTTAATAACGGGTGAGGTTATACTTACTGTAAATTGCTTGCAAGGTTTTTAACAGATTTTCCTTCCCTTCATTTCAAAGGGACATTCATTGGCTTGTCTTTTAGGGACCTTGCTGTGCCGGGTATGACAGACAAAACATACCTCCCAATTAGCCACTTTTTTTCCTTGCAATTATTCTGTCTCAATAGAGACAGAATATCTCAATCTGGGATGCTGAAGGGGACACATTCAAAAGGAATGCGTTTTGCTAGGGGAGAAAGCAGAGTTAAAAAAAAGAAACGTGGGATTTTGCATTCCTCTTTTCATCAAGATGTTGTGTTCAGCAGATCTTTTTCTTTTATCTTAAACTTTTCCAGAACAACCTTTGCGATGTATATTAGAGTACTGCAGCAGTTAGAGCTGTTGCATGAGGCTATGTCAAATCCACTTAAAAGGCAAGCAGGAATCTAAATACTTAACTACCTTCATGGCTCTTTTCAGGTACTTTCTGTACTTATCTCACCCATTTTACTAAGGTGTTTGTGTTACTCATTTGCTTCAGAGAAGACTGCTCTCTCTCAAGCTGAACAGACTTGTCTGAGTGATCAAAATCTATCTCAGTCAAAATACTAACCAACAAACTATTTTCTTATTGTCCTCTAAATCCCCAAGGAAACGCCACATCCAAGGCATTCTGCTGGCCACATGGTTGCTGCTCCTCTTGCTTGTGGGTGGTCCACAAGGTGTTCAAAAATGTTGTAATACTATTGTACCACCAGGGACAAGTGCAGAATTAATCACAGCGTTACTGCAGTATGGAATCTCTCCTCCAAATAGACCAGAAGTGGGGAATTCTGAACAAATGCAAATCTTGTGGATTTTTGGTTAGTTGGGGTCTTTTTGACTTTTTGTTTGTTTCTTTGATTGTTTGAAGTTACTGACTTTTAATTCAACCCAATGAAAGGAGGTAGTAGTAGAGGGGAAAAACCTAAATCAAGTATTTCATGGAAGGCTGGGAGAGCTGGGGTTGTTTGGTCTGGAGAAGAGAAGACTCCAACAAGACCTTACTGTGGCCTTACAATATATAAAGGGGGCTTACAAGAAAGACAGAGAGAAACTTTTTACCAGGTCTTGTACCAACAGAACAAGGATCAGCGGTTTTAAATTGAAAGAAGGTAGATTTAGATTAGATATAAGGAAGAAATTCTTTACTGTGAGGATGGTGAGACACTGGAGCAGGTTGCCCAGAGAAGCTGTGGCTGCCCCCTCCCTGGAAGTGTTCAAGGACAGGCTGGACGGGGCTTTGAGCAACCTGATCTAGTGGAAGGTGTCCCTGCCCATGGCAGAGGGGTTGGAACTAGATGATCTTTAAGGTCCCTTCCTACTCAAACCATTCATTGATTCTATATTACTAAATCATACATTGTAAAGCTGACCAGGAACAGCTGCAGAGACCCACAGGGCTTATGGTGATCCCAGTTTCAGCTCCTTGGTGGCAACAAAGATGCATTTGCTTCCAGAGAGTCAGTGCACCCACCTCATCTGGGGTTGCTGCCCTTATGCTAACACCAACTGGCTGGGCTCCTCTGGGCTTGGGGAAGTTCCTATTTCCACAGATCTCAAAGGTACACAAAAATTAATAAAAACCGCAAACCTATCTCTCCCTGGAAGACCATCACACCTCATTGTTAAGTGGATCAGTGTAACCTGTGACATCTGAAACACTTAGGAGCTCTGGTAATTCTGGGGGTGGGAGAAAGTATCAATCTTCAAACATTCAGCTGCTTTTCAAACACAGTTCATTCCTTTTAAGAACAAACCTTGGAGGTAGAACTATTGCTGCTGAATCACTGTCTTAAACATGATAAATAAAGTGAAGCAGTACAGTCAATACCAAGTTTCTGGTTCAGAAAATACCTTCTTTATTGTGTCTGTAACTGTAAAAGAGGAGAAATAGTTACTCCTTTACATAATAAAGTGGTTTAAAAAGTTGACTTGAATTGTGCTGAGCATTCACTTTAACTTTTTTAGCAGTGGCACCATCTGGGAAATACATAGGTGTGGCAGTCACTCTCCAGATAGACCCGGGAGAGGTGGTACCCACAGCGACCACCCTCATGCTGAAGGGTGGAATTGCGCATGCTGAAAACAGCCGGGGCTGCAATTGAGCACTCTTTCAGATGGATTAGCCTAATTTGAAGCAAGCCTAAATCCAGAACACAAGGAGTTCACATAGAAGCCAAGTTTGACCAACAAAGTCTGGTAATCAGTAGTATGATGACTGGGGAAATGCCAGCCCAGGGTCATGATGGGCTCTGTTTGGGCAAGGCTCCTGCAAGCTAGGCGTCATGGATAACACAGAAGATGCTGAAACGTGATGCATGAGGTATGAACAGTGTGGGGCAGCCTTTCCAAATACTGCCTGCAGAAGAATTAATGGAGTCCTGCAGGTCCTTGCCTACGTGTGAGGCTTGCTGGGGTTGCTGGGCAGGCAGCAAGCAGCACAACTGGAGCACACTGATTAGGGGATGTGTTATTGACATGTGACTGGCTTAGGAACAGTGCACCAAGACTTTTTATGTGATGAGCCAGTTTTGGACTTTTATTGGAACTGCTGAAACTGTGGCTGTGTGGTGCTTAGTTGCTGTCTGGGGTTAAACCACGACATCCTCCTATCAACAGTTCCAACAAAAGTCCACCTCCTCCTCTGACCAGGTTGTCCCCAGGTAACACCAGCAAGGCCAGATACTGACGCCAGCATCACATTTCACAGCTTCTCTGACATTTGGGGGCACATGTGCCCAGAAGCAGCTGGTCACCAAGTGTGCCTGACATCTGAGCTTATCCCTGTAGACCGGGTTGGAGGAGAGAGGTGCCTTCTGCAAAGTATGTGCTTAAAGCACAGACTTGCCTCTCCTCCCTCCCCAGCCATAAGATCCTCCAAGAATACACCAGGAAAGAAAGTATTAGAAAGTACTTACGAGGATGTCCCTCATAAACATCTGAACTGCTTATGAGCTGTGGCTTGGCCATACAGGGTATGTGTGCTAAACTCTCTGAAAAAATCACATTTCCATGCAAAGATTTGTGCAACAAGGCTGTTCCTGTCTTCTGATGGGCTATGTGGAAAGGGATTAAAATGCAATTTCTATATCTAGTATAAACAATAGATTACATTGTTCTAAGACAAAAATATAGAGTGGGTTTTTTTAGCTTTGAATTGTGATGGCTCGTTTAAATTAGTATCATCTGAATGGTGTGAACTTTAGACAGCCACAGAGGTAAGCAATAAACCTTCCCAGATCTGCATGCATGCATTTTCCAACCCCTGATGTTCTCTTAACCTGTTCGTTCTGTGCCCAGTTCACCTTCGCATTGCTGTTGAGTGTTGGTGAACTTGCATGGCTGGGCTGGGCAGCTGCATCCAGCCAGGCACCCGGGAGTGTGCAATCAGCTGTGCCCTAGCAGGAGCTGGGTGCTGGGACCTGCACACAAATGACTGGCCTGTAGCTCAGCAGCCACCCCATCAGAGAGCTACAAGAAAAAATAAACAACTGGGACTCATTTCACTTGAGAATTTTTTTTAACTAGATGCTTTTTTTTGTTTAAAGAATCATGTGAGCAAATCTTGCTGTCACATTTTATAGATGGAGAGGGTGTCACTGTTTAATTGTGATCTTAAGGTTTGGCTACAGCCTGGCTAATCATTGCATCTTGTCACCTCACTGAACACAAAGTCATATTCACACTGCAAGACCTGTGGGATTTAGCTGGATTTAATCCTTATTACGGATGAGAGCAACTTCAGCTGATGCAGTTTCTTTAGACTTGAGCTGAAATGAGTGCAAGACCTGGAGCTGCCATGAATCTGTGGTTCTGAGTGACACCTCAACACCCCTGATGCAGTGCCATGGGCAGGGCAGGCACAGGAGCAATTCTGGCACAACTCCAGGCCATTTCAGGCAGCTCCTGCTCTGCTGCTGACAGATCTCCCCTTAGTATCTGCAAGGATGATTTTTTTTCCATACAAACTCAGTAGAACAGGTGATGTAGAGAAGTGAGAGGGAGGGAAAGGTAACAAATCTGTCCAGCAGAAATAAAGCTGCAGTGTTTGAACTAATAGCACTAGGTCTGGCCAAAGCTTTGAGCCTGGCTTTTGGAATTTGAATCTTACAGGCAGCAAGTCATCTGGAACAGCTTTGAATTTTTTTTTTTTTTTGTCATTTTTTTCCCTAATATTCCTTGAAATGCAGCTGAAGATGGAAGAACAACTGGACCATGCATTCACACCACGTGGGGAAAGCGTTCCAGGTCCTGGCAGTCAGCGCTGCCTCCCGGTCAGACACCCTGTGAGCATCGCCCAGCGTGCATGGCGGTGCTGGCCCCCGGCTACAGCAGCAGCATGGCCACACAGCTTGCTTTGCAGGTGGTAATGTAGTTGTGCTGTTAATTCATACATAGCACAAACAAGAAAGGGCTCAAATTCTCTCCAGCTCCCAAAGAGTTGAGTGAAGAGGCATTAGAAGCAATGTATTTGAAATCAAATGGCATAGCCAGAGTTAAGGAGATGCTAACATAAACTGTAAATTACAAAAAGAAAGCACATGTGCATCGGTTTGCTAATAGCATCGCTACAAAAAAGGCAGTTTGCCCTTAGGGTGTCTGCCTCTGCTTTCTTTCTGTGCCTTATGTATTTGTCCTTTGAACTGTTGCATACATCTGGGCATAGCAGGATGACAATATTAGATATCCAAATTATCAAGCACTATTAGAAGCACTTTGTAAAGCTATAATTTTGTCAGTTGCTTAAACTGGGATTTCTGGGATACAGCTATAGTGATTTAACATTTTATGTTCTTTTACCAGTTTTGACCATCTCATAGCTGCTGCTTGCAAGCAGGTTTGGCATCTCGCTCGGCCTAACTACAGCCTTTCCAAATGTTGTTGAAAAGGCAGCTTCTACTTGACCTATTGTAGTAGATTGGTATTTTAACTTTTCTTGTTATTTTTCTTTAAGTGATTTTCACCCATGGCACATACATTTGTTTTTCCCATACATATGTTCTGTCCAGTGAGAGGGTGTGAGAAATTCTGTAGTTTATTTTCTAATGGCAAAATTGCTTCCAACTTTCTACTGGACTTTTTCTGAGGAATTAATGTCTTCTTTTAGCGTTGTCAGATATCATGGACTTTGACTTAAAGCTTCTCTGACATGGGGGACTACCTCAACCCAGGAAAGTTTGTGCTCACGCTGGCAGTAAAGGCAAAGTGGTGGAAAATTTGCGTGTAAAAAGTTGATGCTATTTAAGAAAAAGCGGTGTTACAGTATGCACTTTGAGGAATAATTTTCTTTTTCTAACCTTTCCAAACATATTCTTCTCATGATTAATGATCTTTCCAAAAATCAGTGGTGAAACTCTGAAAACAAAGCAGCAGTATTTAGTGTCTTTCGAACAAGTAGCAAAATAAATTACTCTGTATAAAAGAATACACTTGCTATTTTTAAGGAAGCACTTTCTAAAAAATTGACAGGAGCAGAAAAAGTTCAGCCATAATATCTGAGGAATTTTAAGTAAGAAATTTCTGTACTTTTTACTGTAGTGTGTGACCAATCACTTAAGCCAATCTTTGTTACAGAAAAAGCAAAAAGCTAGCAAATGTGACATCTATGTCTATAAACAGCTCCTGGGGCACCCCTGGAGATACAGAGCAGCTACATGTTTAACCACTGTCTAATAACCCCTTCATTCCTCACTGTTAAGGAAAATTTCAAAAAATATTTCTTCCTCAACACCTCCTCCAGGTTTTCATCACTCAGGTGTCTCCTCCTGTGCCCCCGGCTCCCTGTTTTTTATACTCTCTCAATCTAAATAGGGTGCTTTCGGGAGAGCACCAACTGCGGGTGGAGGCTGAGCTCCCGTCCTGCCCCGCAGACCCCTTCGCTGGCCCCAGCAAAGAGAAAAGCCCAGCTTACACCAGCTGGTATTTTGCCACCAGAGAGCTCCGTAGCCCAGGGTCCCCCCAGTCCCCCAGCAGGTCAGAGAGGTGCCAGGGGCCCACAGGAGGTATGACCCTGAGGGCTGGGGGACCACTGCTTTGGAGCCTACCAGTCAGAGCTGTTATGCATCCATGCCAGGAAAGCTCCTTCTACAGTAAACCTGAGTTGTTTTACCGCCATCCCAGAGAAGGATATCAGGCAATGGCCAAACTACCTTGCTCAGGCTGTTTCTCGTTATTGCCCCAGGTGTAACGGGGGGCTGGCCTGGCCCTGCCCCTCCTTCCCCAGCCTCATTTCTCCCTGCACCAGACATGGAGGGCTGCAGCCATGTGTGGTGACAGGGGAGTTGGTCTCCTGTTGGATCAGGCTCGCGGGGCAGCAACTACAGTTCCACCATATGAAAGATGACATAAAAATGGATCCTTAGAGAGCTGTCCTCCCTCTCTCTGGCCTAAGCAAGTCTTTTTACTTGGCCTGTGGGTCCACTGACTAAGTAAGACCAGCAAGATCAGGTTAATTAAATAGACTTTTTCCTTTGTAACTCAAAATTTCTCACTCATTAAGATTAATTTTATGCCCCAAATTATGTGTTATTTATTTATTTTTTTATTTATCTCCCAAATAATAAGGTTCCCAGAACTGCAATATAGCAAGGTCAGTAATCACTTCTTGAAGTGGATATTGTTCTTCAGCACAGACAGGATTCATTTTCATTGCTTCCTAGACACAGCATGTTACAAACTCTGTGGTCCTTGACTGTCACAAGATGCAGGAACCAAATCTTTTGCAATCCAAGCACATAACACAGGAGCATCACCCTTGAATGGGAAACATCACCAGGGCTGGACTATTACCTGCTTGGACAGAGGCTCTGAGAAGAATATCCCAGGTACTGGAGGCACCACGAACAGGGCTGGTATGGCCAGCTGGCAGTGCAGGTGGGGGAAAGGAGGACATGGTGGAGGGCAAATACTGGGTGAGAAACATCTGGCTTTCAGTGCTATCCCCTCTTTTGCAAAGGCACAAGAAGTTGCTCTTTTGAAATATCTTTAAGAGCTGTGGAGCTAAAAGCAGAGACAGGGAAACCAACCCCATTGTGCCACCGTTTTATGAGGCTGCTCTAGAAAAGCGATCATCATCACCAAGTGCTGATGAGACCACAGCAGGCCACACATAGCAGTATTCGAAAAACTAAAGCAGCATCTTTATTTTATACATAACCGTCAGTATAAAAAGTTTATTATATAAGAGCTGTTTTGTTTACAATATATATTATATTGCTTCAAGCTGATGCAGAAAGGTCATACATTATAGTTCTACTTTGTTTACAATATATTATGTTGGTTAAATGGCAGCACTGCAGTGTATTTTTAATACAAAGCACTTTGCAAAACTGTAAGACAAAAAAATAACACTGAATTGAGTTATTCAGTTTTTAAATTAGACAACATTTATTTATTTTTCTTAGGGAAAAATCTAAACACACAATAGTAAAAATGTAAAATGCACTTTTCTTTTGTCTTAGGCAAATTAAATCTTTAGTCATTGAAATTATCCAGGTTAACATCTACAAGGTTTTCTGCTTGAATATTGTTACTTAATTTTTGGAAAATATTTGCAGCTATATGATCAAAAAAGAAAGTTTAAATGTAACTGTAGTACAAAACATCATCCAAAGCACTGAAAGAAGCAGCCTATATAATCATGCTATGGAATTATTATAAAACTTAAAAGGAATAGTAAATATCAGCTCAGTGGTTTATAATGAAGCTAATAAAATTCCAGCCAGTAATCTTAATTGTAATGAACAGCGTTTTAACATTCAATCCATGAGAGGTTAATGAAGGCTATGAACTTTGTGTAACAGAAACCATTTCAGATGTTGGAGTTCACCAGATATAATTGGATTCGGGTGGAACATGCCTCTCCTCGGCCCTTTTTGGTGAAGGCGTGTGCTGCCTGTGCTTGCTGCCTGCTGGCCTCAGGGCGCTCAGACCGCTGGCTCCGTACCCTGGAAAATTATCCAGTTCAAGAGAAAAGAAACCACAGAAGCAGGCTCACGATCCACAGCTAATATTTCAAGTGGAAACAGCTTTCCCCATTTGAACAAAGGATTTTGTTATGCTTTATGCAAGTGCGCGCCCCTCTCTGTGCCCCCCAGGATGGACGAGGTGCTGCCAGACAGATGCTCTTGCCTTACCAGGGAGCCCAGGGGACCCTCAGCATGCCCAGGCTATCACTCACCCCTGAGTGCACACGTGCACTGTCCATGTTGGGTGGGTGAGAGACACGCTGATCTCCCAGCCACAGGCTCTAAAGAGGAGCCTAAGCACCCCCCCGGGGAGAATCTGTGCCAGCTACCCAAGCTTGGCTTTGGTTTATGGCTGAATTCAAAGAGAAAGAACAGCAGCAACAATGAACACCTGGGGGGAAAAAAAAAAGCAGTCTGAAACAGGCTTAGCAGAGCTGCTTTGTTGTAGAAAATGAAAACAAACAACAAAAATGGAATTCAAAGTATTACGTTTTAATTGCTTACCCATCTCATTACTTAAATCTCATGGAAATGACTTTGAAAAACTGAGTCCTCCATTCAGTTTTGTTAACCACTTCTTTTTAAGAAAACAGCTTTACCAAAGAGCCATTCATTTGAGGGAGTATGAAGCAAGTCTCTCAAATTAAATCTCCTCTCAAGATCTGATGTTTGGTTTTAGTTGAAAAGAGTGAAATGAAGTGCATGCACTCACATGTGCAATTTAAGCCCTACATAGGCACTTATAAAGCGGGTGAATTTTACCCAAATGGCTATTCTTAGTTTCTTTGCTGAATACAAAGAGAGCTTTGCAGTCCTAAACACAGCAGGACTCTACCCAAACTCCAAGTGATGAAGACTGGAAAACCCTGGAGCTGACAATAACATGTGACTCATAACAAGGCAGTTATGAGTTTTGGGTTTGTTGTACCGGTAATTACTTCTTTGGGGATGGTCACCCATAGTACATACTTCTTTTCACTTGCTGAGTTCTTTATAAGAAGTCTATGACAGGAAGAAGAAGTTTATATTGATCTTATGAATTGAAGTTCATATTGGTTCATTTCCATATACCTTTTTTCTAACCATAGCTTATATTAATGGTATTTCTCCTTCAGAGAATAGCATGAGTACTTAAATACATGTCCACTACCTAACAGCAGAAAAGTGAACTCCCCAAACCTCATTTTCACAGGATAATCCATTTTAGTTAGACAATACTTATTTTTTAATGAAATGACTATATTTATTCTAATACATTTTAATGTGATACAAATTACAGGCATCAGCAGCATTTAATAGAAATGAACATTCAGTTGATGCTGCAATGTAAGGTTCACATTTGTTATGGCTAACTGGTGGGTTTTATAGATGCAAAATTTTTCAACTTTTTTATTATTGATGCTTGAAACACTAAATGTGAATCGTTAGCTAACAGTGATAAACATCAATACCTTATGGGAGGATGTACCGAATGTCTCTTGAAGATCTGCTGTTACAGCACTGTTGCACATGAAATACAAAATTAAACCTGAAGTTCCTACTGGATATATCCAATTGTATTTCAAATAATTTTATAGGGCTATTTTAAAGCCAGTGAAATGATCAGTTGCTTCAATAGGTGTCAGATGGACCATTAAGCACAACAGAAATTAATTCTGACGACTTTAACTTCGCTTTGGGACAATATATTTTGTAGTCTGTGGAGCGTGGGTGGGAAGAGGAGGAGAAAACTCTGAGGTCAGTAAGCATAGATCTTGCATAACTCTTCAAGTTTTCCCCAAAGTTTCTAGGGGACATTTCATTTTTTCTAAGTTTTCATCAGCTTTAAAGTATGACAGAGTTTTATTTCTAAAAATGCCTACCCAACATTTTAAAGCTAGCTGACATTACTGACGAGTACTGAAGGACTTTAGATCCCTTTCATACTATGGGTGGAAGACAAGTATGATCATCTAGAAATCCAGTTGATATCAGTCTTTGGAATTTCTAATATAAGGGTGATCTTGGTAAAACACTTTCAAACGATTCCAAGGGGTTTTTTAAGTAGTAAAAACGATGAACTACTGAAAATCTTTGTTTTATTGTTTGGATTACAGATTAGAAGAAATGGGGTGCAGTATTATTAATGATGTGGAAAGGCTCTTGACACGGTCATTTCTGTATAGCATCGGATGTGTAAGGTGTGTAAGACCCCTGATATGAACTCTCAGGGTTTGTTTCTCACTTACTTTTATTGCAGTGTCTCCCATGCCAGCCTTCTTTACACTGGCATTTGTTGGGCTCAGCACAGGTCCCGTATGGGCCGCAGCCGGGTTCGCAGACAGCTGTAAGAAAGTGAGCGCATACTCCTGACCTCCTGACATTTCATCCAGGGGCACAGTTGCACATTTGCTTTCTCTGGTGTTCCTCATGTTGGGTTGGTCCTGGCATGGGCTGGGGCTCTCACAGTAAATCTGTGCCTTTGCACTGAGCACGTGCAGAGCCCCAGAAGAGTTAATCCCCCCTTCACCTGCAAGGTCAGGCTCAGTCTCAGGCAGAGAGAAGCAGATCGAACAGCAGAGCTGTGTCCACCAGAACCAGCCGGAGGAGGATAGCCCCAGCATCCCTCTCACAAAGTGCTCCCACTGGATTTTAATGGGGCAATGTATTGACATTTTATTAAGCATTTCTGTTACTGAGATGGCACATTGCTGTTTTATAGAAACTCAGAGTACAGGAGAGACTGTGGGGAGGCTTTTGTAAAAAAACAGTTCTGGTTTCATAATTCCCTTAAGTCTGGTGTATGCTGCATGTCCAGAAAGTAAATTCACCTGAAATACTTTGACAACAAAAGATTAGTGTTAATAGTATATAAAAAGATACTGTACAACCAGCTTGATGTTCCTACAAGGACTGATGGAGTAGCTCTAGTACTTACGTTTTGAACACAGGTCTCCCTGGTAGCCTTTGGAGCACTTGCATTTATTCTTACCAGTACATTTGCCTCCATTTCGACAGAGCTGATGGCATTTACCTAGAAATCGAAAACATGAAAACAATGGTCTGAGTCCCTGTACCTACTGCAGAGAGGTGTCTGAGAAGCCGGCCCTGTACCTGAAAAACTCATTGGATGCTGGTGTAAGGGTGTGCACCACAGATCCATCAGGAAGACTCTGCTGTAATTCTGTGCTTCCAATTTATATGCATTCTTCTGCTTTGAAAATATGACAATAATTTGTCACAGCCAAAGCCCATGTGTCCATGCTGCTTTTGCCCGAATTTGTGCCACTCAGACTCCGGAGTCCCCTGTGCGACCAGTCAGTATTGCCTCCGGCTCTCCTCACTCCTCGTGGGGGGAGGCAGCACTGTCCAGACATTGCATTTGCAAAGAGGGGGATTCATACCCAGGGGACACAAGCAAAATGTGATGGTGTCTGAGAGAGATTTTAAGCTACAGAATGCTCAGCAACTGACAAGTATGGCTGTTCCTTGCAGACAATAAATAGATTGGCTCTGCCTGTCAACTTGCAACAAGAGACTGTGGAGCACCACAGTGCTGTGGATGGTGCAATGAGGGCTATTCCACACCACAGCTCAGAAACTAAAGACGCATTAAAAAAGCATGCCCTTTGTTCCTATTTTCAAAGAACAGAGCATCTTTGGTAACAGTAATTAGAACTGGCAGACATTTTTCAAGGCTTTTGGTCTGGAAATCACTTTGCCAAGGAAGAGGCTGTGTCTGACAGCACTGTTGTAGGAAGGTATGTTTGGCCCTGACTCGCCTGGGATGGAGGAGGTCCACATTGATGGAGGACATCCCCATTCAAGTTCCTGCTGGGCCTGTCTCACACCAAGGGCCTTCCTCAAACTTCGTGGCAAGTGTCCCATCACCAGACTGTCAAACACTTGTTAGAATTTGTATGCATTATTGAACTAATTAAAGCACGGCACCCATGAGCCAGGTCACCCTCAGGCCGAGGGACGCTCACTGCCACATCCCTGGGCACTACTGGGCCACCAGAAACTACACCCTCTGTCCCTCACCCCCTCAGTGGCCATATGTACCAGTGCAGATTTTCTCACTGTTGTCCAAAACATTTTTCCATCTTTTTTAATCCCGCAACATTTTCTAGATTCTTCAGAAAAGAGGAAAAGAAAGCCCTTCCTAGATTTAGCACTAATATTTACCAGAATCCGTGAGCAAACAAAAACTGGAACCTGGGGCAGCAAACTGCTACCTTGCCTTTCCGTTTTGTTAAAAAGGATGTTAATTGAGACCTGCATATGATAATTTAAGCATCAACATTGGCTTGCTCTGCTGAAAACCTCAGTAAATGCGCTCATCTCATGATCACAGACTGCCCCCTTGGGAGCTCAATACCCCAGACAGTGCCTGATCAGTTCTCAAGCTCGGCAGGCTTCTGTGATGCATGTGTGTATCAACATAAAAGAAACAACTGTTCCTAATGTGCATAATTATTTTAATAGTCCTGAAACAAGCTTCATAACAAGCTGACAGAACAAACCATGCTAAGGAGAGTTTCTGCAAAAGCACAATTTCCCCATGGGAGCCTCTGGAGAGGGAACCTTCAGGTATTCTAATTTGCAAGCATTTGGATCCCAAGTAATTAATGACCAAAAGGAGCAATGTTAAAGAAATCCATGAATTCTCCTAGTTCTTGAAGTAAATCTAGAGAATATGGGTCAAGGGATGTGATACCAACTTCCACAGAGCTGCATTTGGCTTAGCAGAGCTCAATTAACTTTGTACTATTTTCACAGAATGAAGGAAAGAGTAATTACTCTCTCTGTTATTGACTGAGAAATGGAAAAAGCAACAAAACAGTTGGTGACAAATGGGGGAGGAATCCAAAACAAAACAAAACTCTCTGGACTCAGACTGAAACACTAATTAGAGACAATGCATAACTATAGCTAGGAAAAAATCTGGAAGACTGTGAATGCTTGTTAGTATCGTAGACTGGGTCCAGTACATTTCCCAGGAGTCTCACAGAATGATTCAGCTATTAGACAAGCACTCAAAATCTTCAAACAATCTTTAAAAAAAAAAACCTAACAACTTTGCCGTTTTCAGAATATGGCTTTCTGCCTGTTGAAAGTTTCCCCCTTGTTATTTCAAGACCCCCATGACTGAATGTAGCTGGCCCTGGATCTAAGAAAAGAGACTGAGTTGCATTTTTCCTCTGTAGGCTGTTTCTAAGCCTCATCTAGCATTTCTTGCAGCCTTCCGCTGTTGTGCTGGCACTGGTGCTGTGCCCAGGGGTGGTAGCAGCGATCAATCACAGTCTGACAACTGCTGTGCCAGCTTTACAAAAGCCAAGGCAAGCACATAGCTTTCCTTGCTCTCCTCAACATGATCTCAGTTTAGCTCCTAGCATATTGTGATTCTGAAATTTTTTTTCTTTTTTTTTGTACAGGAACTATTTTACTGCCTGTATTTAGTTAATTTAATTTAAGTTGCACAGGTAAGCCTTTGCAAGAAACCAGTCAGTTGCACCTATCCCAAGCAGCAGTAGACAACAATGAGCTTGAGCCCCTCAGACAGATCAATTAAATGGATTACCCTTAATTAGATATGCTGTAGTATCAGTTCTAACAATACTCTCAAAAAACACTACTGACATAAAATACACGCTTCTCAAACTTCAAACCAAAACTCATTGATCATCTGAAAAGTGTCAACAAAGTTGACTTCTTGGGGACTGAAGAAAGAAATGGGGTTCTGTCAGTGTCAAATTTGAACTGGATGTAAGCAAAGGTAAATTCAGTGGAAACTCACACTGTTGTTCTTGCTGACATCTGATCTGAATTTATATCAAAGGGTAATTTTCATTAATTCAACAATAATAAAGCTTTGCTGCTTCAATTTGGCTCAAGTTTTGATGAGGTAAAAGGAGTTGCACAATGACTTGTAACATGCAGACACATGGTGAAACATTTACATACATCTACTGTTTATCTACACATAAATACTGAGCAAAACATAGGTCTTAAAGTATCCGCGTTCTTTCTTTGCACAGTAATTCATTTATTGTCCTGTATGGGCTGACAGCACGTTAGTTTATTTCCATGTGTTTCTAAAATATTGAATGATACAAATTTCCTAACTGTGAGAAGAGTCTGTCTCTACTGATGTATATTAAGAAATCATCTCTTACATATCCCAGGACAAATACTACTCTCTGTGCACCTGTGAAGGTGCTGGGGAACATCACCGGGATTATTTACAACAGGGGAAGCTCCTCGCACAGTGTCTTGTTAGAAGCTTTAAGCCCAGAAAGAACAACCTGGACGTACGTTCTCAGCACCAAAATGTTCATACTCTATTCAAGTGTGGGGAACTATAGGCTTAATCCAATTTAACAGAGCTGTGAGAAAACCCTTCTTTTAGTGAGATCAAATACTTGACAGCTGACCTCCCAGGTCTGTTTCAACCTAGCCATATCTCCACCCCCAGCTTTACACAGCACACTTAGATCAACCATGAGCTAAAATATTTTGAACTGCTTTGATGATAAACTTCTGAAAATAGCAAGTCTTTTGATGTTTGTGACACAGATTTTCAAGTTTCCATGTGAATGCAACTTACTATGTTACATGAAAGCTCTCAGGTCTTACAGTTCAGTCCTCCCTTTGCCCCAAACCCTATTCCCAACTTATAGCAGCCCTTTCAGAGGTGCAAGCTCAAACTTAATCTGCTGTGCCCAAGTACAAATTGCCATAACATTTGAAAACAGCTGCTTCACACAGGCTTGGCATAGCAGCACATCTCTCTGCCACAGAGGACTGCTTTCATACTTATGGTTTGAGGGTTGTTACCAAGCTCAATTAGTAGTAAAACCAAACCAAGGTAGGGAGTGAGAGAGTCTCGCAAGGAGTCAAACTAACAGTAAGAAACTCATTTGGAGGCATGTGGCATCTGACTCTGTGAGGGCCCCAACCTGCTGTGTGAGACCCTCACTGTGAGCCTGGCAGAGGCAGGTTTCACGTCATGATTCAGACACTGACACTAGAAGAAGTTGACGTAAGTGAAAGCAAGCACATGAAGATGCTACTCACTAATTTCACATTGGTCTCCTTCATAGCCCGAAGGACAAATGCATTTTCCCAGATAGAAACACGTTCCTCCATTGTAACAGGTTGTTGTGCAGTTTGCTGAAACAAATAAACCAGGAATGAACTAAGACACTCACATGAACTCAGTCTGACTTGACCATAATGTTTTCTGCTGCTCATTATAAATAAACATTGAGTAGGTTTAAAAAAGTTGCATTAACATCTATTCATCTGGTTTACAAAGGAAGACTGAAATGCTTTTTTTCCTACGTAACGCTTTACATGGGTGCACACACACACACAAATCAATATAAAGACGAGTGAACAATACAGCAGTGAGATCCCCAAGGACAGATAGTGTTAAATCTTTATCAATCCTCACATGTAAAGCTCATTGAAGGATCAAGTCACTATTGCTACTGAAACTGACAGTGTCTGATAAAAGGAGCACAACCTAGGACTGGAAGTTACCTCTACAAGAGGATATTTCACTACAGTTCTTAATTACTCCTTGACTAGAAAAAGATGTTTATAAGTTTTTGCCGTGTAGTGACACAGATGCAAATGATGTGTCTCTCGCCTGTCAACTTACTTACATTGTGTTAGATGTGACTTCGCCAAACAGCTGGGATTCACATTAATCCTTTAAGACACTGGGAACATTTCTTTACGGTGTGTTTTTGAAACATTTTTTAAATGCAGTAAAAGTCTCATCGAGGACTAGATACAAGTCAGAAGGACACTGACAACAGCAGTTTGTGCAAACATACCTAAGGGCCTAGGATGGTTCCCATTATTTTGCTGGAAAGTCTGCTAGGAACTCTTGCATTTAGTCTTTACTTCATATAGTTCTCTACAATTAATGAAACATGATGATTTGTAATCTGTTCTGCCATGAGCAGGTCAATTATATTTCTGCAGAAAACTAATTTTTTTTTTCTACATGGTAGTTTGGACTGTTCCAAATTACTGTTCTGAACAACTGATTGTTCCTTTTTATCCTTCCTGAGCCACAAAGCATCAACAAAAAATGAATAGCCTGCTTATTTTTTTCATGTGTCCAGAAGCAGCAAATTAATGTACTAAATAATTAGTAAAACTAATTTTACTCCAGGGAACTAGAATTCAAATAGAGGTAATTTTTTTTCCTAGGCCAGAAATACAAGTGAATTTTGTTGGGAGGTCCCACAGCTTTCAGTGGATCAACTAAAGCAATTATCTAAATTACTCTTCACAGAGCTGGCATATACAGATGTTTGCACACCCAGTTCAGAAAGCCCTGAAAATCCCTACATTCTTCCAGCAGCTTCCAGGTTGTGCTAGAGCATCTATCTGAAGTATTTGAAGTTTTAAAATTTATTTACTTCATCACTTGCTTGACTTTCCAAAATCCACTCCTAGAGGGAAACTAACACGGGTGAATAAAGAGAGGCTGCTGGATATGGAGTCTGGGGGGTTTTAGCTGGCAGTTACCTTTGTCACAGTTGATGCCATAGAACCCTGGGGGGCAGATGCAGAGGCCTGGTGTAATGCAGAGCCCACCATTCATGCAGCGAGGAACACACAGGGCTGAGGAGCAGGAAGAACCAAAAAAAGCATCACTGGTGTGATAGCAACTGACTATTTAAATACACCCATTGACTCCTTAAGTTACTTTTCCTGATACTGAAGGTAGTAAGTCACCTTTGCAAAGCATCTTTGTTAGTCAATTAAATCAATTACATCTCTGGTTTGTATCAGGCAATTTGTATATGGTGTGACTAAAAAAGTGAAGGCTAAATTAAGTTCAAGTCTGGTTTCATATCTAAGCAGAAATTGCCTCTTGCACAGTTTAATTTCAAACAGGGGAGAGCAAATTGCCCACCTACCCCCACTGGACATTTGAAGCCCCCCCTGACCATTCTTCTCTGTATCTGGACTCTGGTGCTGCAGCTGGTGCCTCAGCTCTGCAGACAGGACTGTCTCTTTAGGGGCTGCACTCAGAGGTGTAAGTAATTCAGTGGGGTTCCCAGGCAGGCTTTACAATGAACCCTCCCTTCTCCCTCTGCATACCTGATCCTAAGCACAGCTACCTAATTTAGGCTAGGGAAGCCTGCCGCATGGCCTGGTTTGGTGGCCAAACTGTCCTACATGCTGCTCCCTGTGAACCTTCTCCAGTGTCCCTGTGCTCTCCCAAGACTTCTCTTCAGTTGTGGCCACCACATAAGGCTCTTCCAGGAAGTCATATCGGGGGCAATGCTTCATTTTGTGGTTGCCCACAATTAGTACATGCAGAGAGGTTGGGTCCAAACTAGTGAGTTAAACAGCACCCAGGCATGGGACCAAGTGGGGGCACAGGATCATCCATCTTGTGAAATTGTTGGTGCCATTCCTGGCACAGCTTTGGCCCCAGATGACCAGGCATGGCCCTGGGGAGAGCAGCAGCCATGGGCTCCTCCCAGCAAGCAGTTTGGAGGGTTTTCTTTTGGAGGGTAAGAGAGTTTATTAAACACACAAATGAAAGCTGTGCCATGCCAGCTGGCCTCCAGGCCAGAAAACAATCCCTGACCCTTCATAGTTAATATTTTGGATGTAGCCACAGTGTCTGAGACTAAAGGATGGCACTGGAATAGGATGCCCATGGGGATGGTTTGCTCCATCTCAAGTCACCCCAGGGAGGTTCTGCCACTGGGGGAGGAGGAAGGAAGAGACAGGAAAAAGAGATGGTTTCCTCAACAAGTCACACCACTTTCCTGGTCCTTCACTCCTGGAAATGTTGTTTGGGACTGTTAGTCACTAATGGAAGGGAAAAGGAGACTCTTTAATCCTCATATCTTTGTTGTCAGCCTGTCTCCAAATTAGATCTTATCTCCAAATAAACAAACACAGAACAACTAAAGTCTGTGCTTTGTTTCCCAGCTAGTCCTCATTAGCAGAAGAATTTTATTTAATCTTTTTGCCAAATGGATTCCCTGTGATTAAGGATCACTTAACTATTGTATCAGTTTTTGTTAAAAGCAATCTCTTAGAGAGAAAACATTTTTCTTTTAAGCAATTAATGTTTCCATTAGCCCATGGATGATAATAGTAATTCTCTTACATGTGTGAACTTAAGATACACGAAATCTTCAGAATACAACATTATTATTTTTAGGAGAGGCTACAGTGCAATAGCTACAGTTTTGCTGAGATCATGGTAAACAAGACAGTCGAGAAGATTTTTTTTAAATTACCTTTCTCACAGTGAGGCCCGTAAAATCCATCTGGACATTCACAGACATGTCTTTCGTTGCAAAACCCTCCATTTCTGCATCCTCCTGGACACTCCGCTTCATAAAATATAATGGCAGTCTTAATTTAATATTATATACTACAGCTGTAAGCCAGCTCTCAGTAAGATCAATATATTCCTTTGATACAAGAGTAAAAATATTTGCTGACAGACAGGCAAATGCTGACAGAAATGGAAGTTGAGCTAAGACCTCCTCAAAGAGAAATTAATTTCTTCTGTGTTAGAGGTTTCATCATGTGTTTAGACAAATGCGCAATGTGCTTGTTGACAGACTGTGCATTTCCACTGCTCTGCTGTTCTGTAGGTGCATGAGCAATGTGGATGCTCTGCTCAATCCAGCACTTTTTCCTGTGTGTGGAAATGAGCAGACAGCTCAGTGCAGGACTTGCATTGCTCATTAGACCTGCCCTCATTTTACAGGACCAGTTTCAATTTCTGCAGCCTTAAGTAGACTGCACTGCAACTTACACTGCATTAATTACTACAACTGTAACAACTGAGGTGACAAAGTGATGAAATTTGTATTCAAATGAAAGAGTCAGCTTCAAGGCTAAATGAAAGAAGGCCAGAAAGGAAGATGAAAGCATTCCTGCACAATGGTCCTATATCATCATCCAACTCTTATTTCATATCTCAGCTATTGATCAAACACTGGTAAGAGCATTTGGCAACACTGGCTGGATTATACAAGGATGAGAAATACCTCTGGGTACCACCACCATCCTCAAACCACCAGAATCCATTGAACAAAAGGCAAACTAAATTGAACCCTATGGAACACCATGAAAACATGACTGCTGGGTAGAAAAACAACTACTCAAAAATACCTTCCCAGATCTCTCACAGAGAAGGCAGCAGGCAGGAGAGGCTGCCTACTTCCATTAGAAAACTTAACAACACTAGTGATCAGTGGTACCTGGGTAAACCACAGGGCAGCTTTAGTAGAGAAGTCATGACCTTCTTATCTTGATACTATGCCACATGACACTTCGAGTGACAAGGTTCAAAAACTCCAAGGTAGACTGGCATGTCTCAACCCAAACTTGAAGGTCATCTATTAGACAGCAATTTGCTCTAATGTTGGCATCACATCTTCTTTCTGTTCCTTTAGTGTAACAGTGCTGTAAACATCTGTGACACCTGTCAACAAGCACCCTTACCTCTCTTTTCCATTGCCTCATCAGGAAGTGCTGGCACCTACCATCCCTAGGTTGTAAAGATGTACCATCGATTCACAATGACTCCCAACTAAATAATACCTGAGTTCAAACTGAAGCAGCTATGGCCTTTAAGGTGCACTTGTTTAAAGAAGCAAGGAGTAGCAGGATTTCTATAAATTCAGGAGGGGCAGGTTGCCGGGGACATTTTTGCAGCCTACAGAGATTCTTTAAACTGTAACTCCTACTAATACAGAGGAAAACATAATCCTGATTATTATCCCTTCTAATATTTGAGTCAGGTGACATATCTGTTATGTAGACTCATACACAAATGAACTTTTGGTTTTGAAAATTTATCTAATAGATTATTAGAGCCACAGGAAACGATGGCTGCTATAACTACGCACACTATTCTGCTGCGCTCATATGATTTTAAAATGCTCTGCTATCCAAGGCCATAGATACATGAAGCAAAAAGTGTTGCTTTAAAAGTAAAGCTGTTGACAGCAGCAGTAATAGTGGTAAAGGCTTTTCCGTCTTATTGTGTTCCAACACCATATTCTAGGACTCTTTCTGGAAATGCTTCTCTCTTTGTACCCAAATGCAGAGCTGCTATTCATTACAGAAAATGCATACATAAATACATACTATGTCAAACAGAAAAATGGGAAAACATAATTTTTTGTGTGGCCACCTCTTACCCAGAACAAATCCTCTCCTCTCCTGCAAAATTGCTCCCTTGTTCCCCTTGCTTTGGCAGGTGCCCTTCTGCATGGCCAAGAATGACTGGAAACAGTGACCAAGGCCCCAGCAGGAGGAATCGGAGCTCCTCACTGTGAAGGACGTCTTTCAGAGTAAGGAAACTCACCCCTGCTCTAACACCAACAGGTAAGGACATTCTCATCCCTCTCAGCATCTGTCCCAAAACACTGCAGTGTCCACCTTACCAGACAGAGGGCAGGAATGGGAGTTATCCCAGTACGTGCTGGGATAGAGCACGTAATCTAAAGTTTGGAAAATCATCCTTGTGTCTCTCAGCTGGCTCTGGAAACAAAGGACCGGGACAACAATCACTCCCAGCTATCCTGAGAAGCCATATGATGTAATACTGTTAAATTGTTAAATATCACATCTCATATCAAAATGGTAACAGCAACAACTAATAGCACAGAAATGATAACTTGGATGAATGCTACTACTAAACTGAGTTTGGAGCCCTTTCTGTTTAAGCCACATTTTCCTACAATACATACCTGTAACTCTGCTGTCCCTATTAGATTAGGGTGATTAGATTAGATTAGTGTTGGGACACTGTTTCCAAAGTTTATTAAGTTCAGTATCTTTGAACTGAACTGAATAACTGAAATAAAAGATAGCAAATGTTTTGTGTTGCGTTTACATAGACATACAACTTCATATATGACATCTGATTGCTTCCATTAAGATACCATTTTCCTTCCTGTTTCTCTGCCCACTTCTCCCCCCTCCTCCACTCTCCCTGGGCTAATTGGCAGCAGCAAGGCTTCAAAGGAGACAAGCAGCTTCGCTACTTAGGTGTAGAGAGGTTTCGAAGAATAAACAGCTCCTGCTCCTGCTGCTCACTCTTCGAGGCCACACTACAGTGAATTAGCTCAGAGAAAAGAGCAGAGAAGAAAGTGTGAGACTGGGAATGAAGATTTAATAGGAGCAGAACAAAAATCTCACTCTTTGTACATCAGCCCTGTCATGGGTTAATCTGACACAATTGCACATGACATTGGATAACTGCCTTATCTTAGATAACTGATTTTTCAATTTCCACAGCCTCAGTTTAAACTGATAATTATAGTTGTTTGTAGTGTACCAAACTAATCCAGAAAGTCTTATTACATAGTGTTTATGGTTCATAGATTGGTTGATTAAATAGGTTCCCTCCTTTCCAAGTAAACACTGTAATAACTTCATGGTGACCTTCTACTTGCACATCCTGTGTGTGTTTACTTGCATTGATGAATGCAAGTATTGAGGACCAGCTTCCACCACCTTACCTGTATCCAAAACCAAGAGGCTGCCATTTGAGCCCCAGAGAAGGTAAAGCCAACTTCTGCAGAAATGTTCTGATTTGGGATTTTTGCATTTGGTTTGGATGTGCAAGTTAAGATTTAAGGAACCGTTGAACTAAGCCACCAAACAATATTAATTGAAGTCAGTGTCCCCACTACAGATCCCAGAAGTTCAGTTCTCTAAATTAGGTGCCTTTTCTGGAAATGTTAGCCTCGACTTGTTTTCACAGGACTAGCTCTCCTCCTCGCACGTCAAATCATTTGCTAACAGGTGCTTTTCATATGATACATTTCTACCAATATCCTTGATGTGATAAGCAGTGAACGGAAGGAGAAATGCCTCCAACCCAGCCTGCTAAGGGAAATGTAGTTGACAGTAAGAAAAGTGTTAGTAAACACATAGTAAATGAACAGTAAAGCCACAGACAGAGCCAGAACAGCCTGGCATTCACCACCACTACTACACATTGTGTGACCACTGTATTTCCATCTTCTCTAACCTTTAGCCTGAATGAGACATAACAAAGTTAGATGCCCTGGTCTAACATTATTCTGGCACGTTCTCTTTAGTGTTACCTTGCTGACAGGTTTTAAAGAAGATGGCATTCTGAGGTGTTTGGAGAATAATGTTGCCTTCTGAATTCATTATAATCACGTTCACTTCAAATGCAGCAACCCCATCTTGTTTTCCAAGGCAAGGAAATCCAACCTGAACAACTGAATGAATAATAATAACAACAATAATATTTATATTTACATGCATATGTATCTATATACATATAAAAGCATACATCGAAATACTAAAAAATCTAGATAATATTTATATTTTAGAGTAATGCTATTGATGAAAACCTGTAACAGAGATACACAGATCACCTTATTCATAGGCAGCTCCAGGACTGGAAGTACAGCAGCACAGGAGATGAGTCTGTGCTCATTTACTGACATAGCCTCAACAGTCTAAACAGTCTACAGCACAGACAGCAATCTTGACACAAACATACTTTTGCTTGCAGATGACGCAATTACTCATGTGGAGGTATCTAAGGATACACCAAAACAAGCTGGAAGACTACATTTAATTTTCTAAGATGAGTTGATCACTTCTGAGTCTAAATTTTGCAGGCTCTCATATGACTTCTGCAAAAACATCTTACACATTTTGGAAAAAAAAGTTACTTTAGATATGTTTTTCTGGTTTGGATATTGCAATTAATACTTAAACAGGATACTGATTTAATCAAAACTTACTCCATAAAGTGCTGGCAAGGTGGGTGCGAATATTTCAAAAGAAGACATAGACTCACCACTCCGACAGAACTTGTTAAGTGTAGTGATATTTGGAGATTGCCTTTCCAGGAAAAGTATTCAAACACTTTGAACTACAAAGAGTTTAAATGCATAATTAAGGCCAGTAAATCTGGAGTATTTTAATGAGGAAGCAAGCCCAATACCTCAAAGCTATGAAATGCTCTGCTGTGATTGTCACAATTAATCTTAAATAATCTTCAGATAAAATTATTTTATCTCTTTTTTTTCTAAATTGGTTTTCCTAGCTGCTTTGTAAATTAGATCCAGCTAATAGAAATTGTTTATTCATTTCTTCTGAAGCTGGCCTGAGATTTCAGAACCAAATATTGAACTAATAGTCCTACATTTGGTTTGCTTTAAATTGCTTATTATGAAAAATTTCGCAAGTCATATTTGGGCCGTTTTTGTTATTTGTTGCCTTGATATAATACAGAATAATTTATAGCTGAAACACCTTCTGCTTCTGGTAAGTCCTAAGAACTAAAAGGTCTGTTCCAGTTTTCATTACAAAGCAATTTCATTGTTGAGGCATTTTTACAACAATCTTTTAAAAGACAGTTACAAAAAGCATGTAACCAATCTGGTAAAAAGGAAACTCTTACAGTGGATTAAATACAGTTTAAATGCAGTGAACTTCTTAAACTGTAGTAACCTTCTCACAGCGCAAGTGCAGGAAATCAGTGCTTGTATTGGGATATGTGTGACCGAGCTGACCAAATTGCAATGGCAAGGAAGACACAGTAGATGTTTAATGATGGCACTATAGTCATATCTAGATTTCACTGAATCACTAGCAAACCCCTGAACTCCCCTGAGATTTGACTGTGGGTTTAAATGCCTAGGGCAAAGACCAGGGATGCATTTCTACAGGCTAAAGTCCCAGGGGACAGGTCAGAAACTCCTTATTCCAGCACTCCGCACCCTGGAAGCAGATGTATTTTTGGAGTTCCCATATGTCCAAACTCCTAGGCACAGAGAAATGTAGTAGAGGACCCTCATGTGCACAGTAAGCACCTGGATCCTGGCTGAGCTCTGTGGTGGTTCAGAGCTAAAATAAAGTCCCTGAACTCTGCATGAATCTCTGCCTTCTTATGCCTGTTTGAATAATGCTAAGCACGTACCAACAGCACTACAGTCAAAACCAAGCACAGAGAAAAAGTCCCTTGCATCCAGAACCATAGCTGTGAGCTCCCATGGGCTACCAAAGCGCTGAGCAGGCCTGTGGCAGGGAAAACCTCAGGTCTGGTCCCTGCTTCCCAAATTCAGGGTGCAGTTTACATTTGTCAATCACTGGCTAAAAACAAGAAGAGGGAACCACAGCTCAAGACTTCTCTCTGCTAGCCATTATCCCATCACCAGGCCACAGAATCGCCTGTCCTGCACATTTATATTTCTGCATCCTCTGGAGCACTTGCACCCAGAGCTGCAGAGCAGATGGTTCTAGCAGGAGTGAGGAAAATTTAACTAATTTCAACAGGTACCTAAAGAAACCTAGTGATTTATATCTAATTTAATTTTAGCTAGTAATTAGAATGCTCTCCTGGGATGTGGAGGATGCAGATTTAATCCTTTTTGTCAGGGACCTCATGCCTTTTCCTTCTGTTCAGGAAACCAAGGTTCCCTAAATTGTCTCCAGTAGAGGCAGGTTGAGAGTAACTCCTGCCTGTCTGCACAGCTCTTCAAGTCTGCAGGCCACTTAGTTAATACGCAAAAGCACCACCAAAAGCCACCTACAGTCTCAGGGGTGGGATTGCTTAAAGGACATCTGAATTACCAATCCCAGTAGCATGTGGGGTCTGGAGAAGAGCAGGAGTCCATGCCCAGCCCTGCAACCCACTGTCCCTCTCTACTAGCATGGCAGAGCGAGCAGAGACGCTGCTGCACCCAGAGAAGGCACTGGTTTCTTCCGCTGAGCCAGAGAGGGTTTCAGCACCTTTGGTTGTTCAACACGTATGTTTTAATGTGTCAACACCAGCAGCCGGCAGGAAGAAGAGGTGTCCTGAGCCTGGCCAGTGGGCTGGGAGGAGCTGCATGAAATGCATGAAGCAGCACTGTGCCAGCATCCCAGGCACATCAGCTTGCACCAGCAGCCCTGGCATGGCACTGCACTGGCTGGCGCACACAGGGACAGGAGGGGCTGGCTCAGGTCGTTTAGGGGGCCAGGTGCTTCTCAGTCACAGGCCACTATATTTCTTATGGGCACAGACCAGTAAGTGGTTTTACTTCCCCGAGTGTGGTGTTCAAGACATTAATCACTGTCGCTACCAACAACACTTGACTTTGTTTTGAACTTGCTGATCTCAGTTTGAACCGTCAGATCTTCATAGGCTTTCCCCTGTGAAATGAGCAGCCAGCTTCTCATTGTACAGGTATCCACACTCCCCTCCAACAAGTTCAGTAGTCTTAGCTCTTTAAGCTTTCACTGAAAGGCATCTTCTCCAGACTTCTTAACATCTTACCATGTGTCTAGGTTTAACAATACCTGTGTTGTGAGCACTAAATCTGACAGCAATCCTGTGATATGGGGATGGGATTTTCAAATGAGTCTAAGGAACCTAAATGACTTAAGCCTCATTTAAATTGGAGGAGAATTTGACACCTTATCTCATTAAGAATAGATTGAGTTAGAGAAAGCTGAAGGAAGAACAAGGCTGCATCCAATGAGGAACAATTGACTAGGTTGCAACTCTTCTGTCTGGCAAAGATAAAAATTTTGGGGAGCATAATTGACATCTACAAAATCATGACTGGTATGGATAGGATCAACAGTATGGATTGACTGCTGTCCCTACCAGTACAAGGACCATCAGATGAAGCTGCAACAGCCAGACTCAAAACAACAGGAAGAGGATCTTTATGCAATGGAATGCAGTGAACTCCTTGCCAAAGCAATTGGAGATGCCAGAAGATAATATGGACTCAAGGAGAGCCTGGACAAGTACTGGAAAGAGAGATCAGTAACCCATGTAGAGTTATAAAAAGACAAATCACTTAAGACTTGGGAAATCCTCCAAACTGAAGCTAGTCAGATCTGAGACGGTAAATGGAAGTATCCCATATGCTTGCTCTCCTTTTGTTCTTCCAAATGTCTTCTTATTGGCCATAAGACAAAATAGAGGCTAGGCAGGCACTAAAGAACTAAAGCCATCCTTATGCTTTTTTGGTGGTAGGCAAATATCCTCAAAGAAGTTTTAAAAGTCCACTGATTTTGACAAGACCACTGGGTTCAACTGCCTCTGAGTAAGATACCTAACTGTTAATCCTCATTCTTGTTTCCCCACTCTCATGCTTAATACAGTCGCCATTCCTCTTTTATTCCTCCTTAATTGCCTTTAGTGTAATCTTTTGGGCTAAAACACTTTTTCAAGAAATAACTTGCTATTGTTGATTTGTTACTAAATATAAGCTGGTGACTGAATTTCTTCTAACATGCATATGTGTAAAAAAATGATTTGGTAATGCGATAAATCCAGGCAAACTAGATTAGATTTGTCAGAACTGTTTTGTGAACATATAAATTATTGAAATGATTACAAAGCAGCAAACATTCACTACTTTTATAGTGTGTATTTATTTAAGGCTACTTAGTTAATTTTGGACAGCTAGCAGGCAGTGTAAAAAAGCCACCATCATACTAGTGCCTCACTGTTAAATAGTGTACATGCTTCAAATACTGTACATGTACTGATCATCAATCACTGCTAAACACCAGACTCACTATAATGCCAAACAGAACTTAAATATAGCTTATATATTCTAAGCGCAGTGGTGCACTGCAAATGATCCAGGATAGGGAAACACCATGGACATGCCCATATTAGTCCTGGAACTGAGGTACCAGTGCTGCAAACAGGATAAGTCCCTTTTGGCTTTAACCAGACCTCGCATTATGATGGTTAGCAGATCTTCTGCTGGAACTATGAGATCTCATCTCCGGCCTCCCTGCAGCTGTATATTATGTTTTCCTAAACACAGTCAGAAAGGGGTCATTTTGGTCTAGCCTTTCTAGATAGTTAAAAATTAAAGGAGAAACTAGTTTGTATTAGAGGATGCTGAGTGCAGAGCTTCCCACATACCTCACCTGCTTTATACAGAGATGGAAATAACGCTTAACAAGAACTTTGCCTTTGTGACTTTTTAGTTACTTTAAAATGTCTTTACCTGCCAATTTATTGGGCTTGTAAACAATTAAATTGCAGAAATTATGGTACAAACATTTGTACCCAAATCCATTTTGAAGACCACTCATTCAATCCACACTGAATGGAGAGACCAATCATCAGTGTTAAATTCCAGGTGCCACAGCAAAAAGCTGTGCTGCAACACTGTTTCAACATCATTCTACTATAAGCCAAAAATGGAGGCTATCAAGCACAAACTTTCAAAATGTATACTCTGAAAAAGAGAAAGAATGGTTAGATTTAAACCTGTATATCAGTGCTCCACCTGGAGTCCCATCTCTGTTCCATTTCTCATCTCTTTCCCATTTTATCCCACATGGTCTTAGGTTAGCTAAGGCTGATCATGAAACCATGATGTCTAAGACATTACTGTCACCCAAATGTACATTTCTGACTTTCTGCCAGAGACTACCACATATTAGCCCTGGAACAGATCACATCAACTGTTATTTATCCATTTCAGAGCAAAGTGGACTTGATAACCTCTCACAGAAAGCTTTTACTCCACCCGGCTCACTGTGCACTGTGGTGCTTCTGGAGCACTCGCTTTGGCTTGGGCTCAGTCTCTGCTGTGGGCCTATAAGCTCCAGAGAAGGACTAAGAATGCACAAGTAAGGGAAAAGCGGTAAATGACAATATCCTAAACTAGAACTCATGTCTTTGAGCTGAATGCCTGATGATAACAGCTGATCCAAACTGAAAGTAAAACGTCCACAAATGGCAATCTCTGAGAAACAGAATAATTTGATAATGAGTTGAAGTGTCGAGGCTTGGACAACCGGCCCAAGCCAGAGTTGACCTATAGATAAATCCTGTATATTTTATAACTGATAACCATTGTGCTAGTAGGTATTGTACTGAGTTATAACAACCCACTTACGCTGATGTAAAAAGTGCTAAAGCATTGAAATATTGAAGCCTGAACAAAGGCCCCAAGCTGAAGCTGCTGACTTAGTCTGTAATCATTAACAAAGTGTGTAAGCTCACTAGTGAAAGATGCAGCCTAGAATATAATCAGTAGTGAGGATGAAATGCTGAGAGAATGTATCCAGCTTCCCTTGTTTAGCCTTGTTCAAGCTGAGAACCCACGTATTGGCCTTGTTAGAAACTCCCTTGGTCTCCCCCCCTGAGCCCTGGCCAGGCTTTGGGTGGAATCCAACAGGAGGATGAAACCAGAAATTTTCCACTCAAAACAAAGGTGCCAGCTATTCTGGCTGGCTGATCTCTGGTATATAAGGCTGAACCTGCTCACAGTGACTTTGGCAGCCTCACCTATGGGTGGACACACCGTGTAGGATTTCCCCCTTGCCGGGCCAGGCTCCCCAAACCCTCGCTGTAACCGGGGCTGCCCAGCCACTGCGGGTCTGGGTGATGGTAACACATGCAAGTGGTGATGCATCTTTCTTAATCACTATTCTCTCTCTCATGTAGTAATGATTTGATGCATTACCCTGTATTTTCCTGTTTGTTGCTTTAGGTGCACTATTCTGCCTTTTCTTAACTGCATGTCTTCTGTATTACTCTGTTACATTATTTGGTTATCACCACTAAAATACACCTACTCTTTTCACTCTGGTGTCCAATTTTAATTGGTATCCTTAATCAGCAAACCACCAGTCCTTATAGTGATCAAAGATTTTGTTTTCCTAAAGTTGCACAACTTAACTAATAGTACTCATGCAGATGAATTTTATGCAACAATTTTGAACAAGTTTCTGCTGATTTATGTATGCATAAAAGCTTCGTGTGACTTAGCTCAGACAAAATATGCTGCTGCAGTTGGGCAAGCCACTCACAAACTGTTCAGTGTCAAGCACTGTGGTGAGCATTTCTTTAGCAATAAACTTCAGAACTGCAATTCATAATAAAATATTTAGACTTTACTGGCTGTAGAATATTTTTTACAGGAACACAATTTATAATATCAACAGCACAAACCTGATGCTTTATGAGGAACTGTTCCAAGCAGAGGGATATTTACAGTTGGATCAGCCATTATGCCTTTATCCAAAGAGTGCAAAGACAGGAACTCGTAGAAGTACTCAGCCTATGACAAAATAAATGAAAAATCAATAGGTATTTTAATTGCATTCATGAAAGCAAACTATTTAGCATATAAACTACAGCAGAAAAATACTACACTTTTCATTATGCCATTCACTGGATTAGTTTCTATTATTTCCCTGAGTGCTTCTTCACCTAAGTGTAATTTTCAGATAATTTCCTCTTATTTCAGAGATTGCAGGTGACCGAGTATTGTAAGGACACAGCATAACAGCAAGGCAAATGGCATGCATACAGTGAACAAATGTTACACAGAGAAGACATTTTTTACAAGCCACACCTTTTATCTGACAGACGACAAAAAATGTATGAACACTAGGCTAATCCTTAAAGCTGTTTTTTGGGAAGAATCTTTCTGGAACTGACTGGAGAGCCTGGATGACATGCCTGCACCATAAGTTTAAAGGACATATGCACATGCATGATGCAACTGTGGCGTGAGAGTATCTGAGCTTGCTCTTGGTTGATCTGCACAGCACGGCACATCACATTGGGGAAACAGTGTCAGACAGTGAATAGCCACTTTGCTGGAGCACCATGCTAGGACACATACCTGGCTTACAGCTCCAACACTGCCGTGTTCAAATTCAGTTCATTAAACTGTTCTAAGAGTGGAGCTGAGAGGTCTCCTACAGAGTTGGTTTCATGTCAGTCATTATTTACTGCAACATAAATGATTTGGTTTGGTCATTCCCAAAAGGTGTTGGCATAATTTAAAAACTACTTTCCACTACCTTCATCCTACTCCCTATATGCACCTGCACCGTGGCACAGACTGTAGGCTTTGGTACTTTCTTCCATGGAATCCTGGCCTCTGTTGAGTCATCTGTTTGATATTTGTTCATATTTGATGCAAAGTGACACCATGCATCTGCAGCATAGCTGTACATACCATGTACACCTGAGATGTACGCATCTTAGCAAGCCACTGGAGGCTTCCACTGCTGTCAACGGCACAGCTGCAGGTGTGCAGAGCAAGCCAAAATGAGCCTCTTGCCCTAAAGTCTGGCTTCTCATTTGTCCTGAAGCATACAAGGGATCACAGCTAATTAATTGTACTTGCTGCTCTCAGAAAAGCACTTGAGACTTCAGCATGGGTACTGGAAAAAATGTGTTTTCATTCAAGAACTCATTGATAGTAGACAATATTGTTATGTCTGATTTTTAGCTAGAACAGTGAAACAAAGAGAGAATAAAGCCAAAATTTTATGAGAACTTTGGGCTTATAAATGGTACTTAATTTATGTCTATAAGATGGCAGTCAATGTCCTTAGCCAGAAGACTGTCCTTTTACTCCTGTAATATCCTGGTTCCATAGTGCAAGGAAGATGTGGACTTATTGGAGCGAGGCCAGTGAAGGGCCACAAAGATGATCAAGGGACAGGAGCATCTGACATACAGGGAGAGGCTGGCTGAGAGAGCTGGGACCATTCAGCCTGAAGAAGGCTGAGAGGTGATCTAATCAATGTGTAGAAATAGCTGATAGGGGGTACAAAGAAGATGAAGTTAGGCTCTGCTTGGTGGTGCCCAGTGACAGGTCAGGAGGCAACGGGCACAATACAGAAAACTCCATCTGAATCTGAGAAAACACCTTTTTACTGAGTGGATGACTGAGCACTGGCACAGGCTGCCCAGAGAGGTTATGGAGCTTCCATCTGTGAAGGTATTAAAAACCCAATGCAAGTGGCAAGTGTCTCTAGGTGACCCTGCTTGAGCAGAAAGGTGGACCAGATCATGTCAAGATCAGACTGTCTGGTCTCAGATTGACCTCAGCCCTTCTGTGATGCTGTGCTCTGCTAACTTGAGCAGAAGCCCCAGCAGCGTGTGAAAGACCATCTCCCTTTAGCTCCTGGTGACACCAGCAAAGCATTCATGAGCTGGGTAGAAAGGTCATTATGAAATTCCTGATCAGCCCTGGCTGCACATCTTCTCGCTCTGTGGGGACAGCAAGGAGACCCCAAGCAGCATGGAGGGGCTACATTCTGCACAGACAGTCTTCAGAAGGTGTTGTGTAGGCATGGCGAGGACTCTTAAAACAATAAGGAAGGAAGCGATGAAAGTTTTTAAGCATGGGTTAAATACACAGAATATATGTGGGAGGGAGAGGGGACATAGTGGAGAGAAGCAGTAGAACAGGATATGAAAACTGAGGTCTGTGGCAATGTTCAAGAGGCTGCTTTTAATTAAAGATATTTTTTCCAATACAATATACCATGCCAAAATATGAAAACAAGCCATAAAGTCAGATTGTGAACATTTTTGTTTTCAAGTAAAACTTTGGTTCAGAAAAATAATTATATGTCTCCACACATCTATAGAATAGTACAGTGAATGAGTCAATGCTGTACTGTCTGTTTCTCATTGGTTAGCTTTGATGTTTGGTTGTATCTAAACCAGGTCATAATGGGCTGGGATATTAAAACATTATGTTTGTACTATTCTAGTAAACAACAACTGGTAACTAGACCAAATAGGTCCACTCCCATATTTCCATTCCAGCCAGGCTGTTGTAGCAGGTCCGCTTGTGAGCCAGAGCCCGGACTTGTAGGAAAGGAACTGGAATCCCATTTTCAAGAGTTGAAATGATGCCTAAGGACAGAGAAAAAAGAATGTTTGCTGTGGGAAAGGGGACCAATTGCTGCATGAGCCACAATACTCACCACTTCTCAAAGAAGGAATTCCTCTAACCACAGAATCACAGAATCATCTAGTTTGGAAAAGACCTTGAAGATCATTCAGTCCAACCACTAACAGTTAACTGACAGTTCCCAACTACACCATATCCATCAGCGCTATGTCGACCCGACTCTTAAACACCTCCAGGGATGGGGACTCCACCACTGCCCTGGGCAGCCCATTCCAACACCTAACAACCCATTCTGGAAAGAAATGCTTCCTAATATCCAGTCTCAACCTTCCCTGGCACAACTTGAGGCCGTTTTCTCTTGTCCTATCACTTGTTACTTGGTTAAAGAGACTCATCCCCAGATCTCTGCAACCTCCTTTCAGGGAGCTGTAGAGGGCGATGAGGTCTCCCCTCAGCCTCCTCTTCTCCAGACTAAACACCCCCAGTTCCCTCAGCCGCTCCCCGTAAGACCTGTGCTCCAGACCCTGCACCAGCTCCGTTGCCCTTCTCTGGACACGCTCGAGTCATTCAATGTCGTTTTTGTAGTGAGGGGCCCAAAACTGAACACAGGAATCGAGGGGCGACCTCAGCAGTGCCTAGTACAGGGGTCAGATCCCTTCCCTGTCCCTGCTAGCCACGCTGTTGCTGACACAAGCCAGGATGCCTTTGGCCTTCTTGGCCACCTGGGCACACTGCTGGCTCCTGTTCAGCCGGCTGTCAATCAACCCCCCCAGGTCCCTCTCTGACTGGCAGCTCTCCAGCCACTCCTCCCCAAGCCTGTAGCGCTGCTGGGGGTTGTTGTGGCCCAAGGGCAGCCCCCGGCATTTGGCCTTATGGAAACTCCCCCAGTTGGCCTCAGCCCATGGCTCCAGCCTGTCCAGGTCTCTCTGCAGAGCCTCCCTACCCTCGAGCAGATCAACACTCCCACCCAACTTGGTGTCCTCTGCAAACTGACTGAGGGTGCACTCGATCCCCTCGTCTAGATCATCAATAAAGATGTTAAACAGGAGTGGCCCCAAAACCCAGCCCTGGGGGACACCACTCGTGACCGGCCGCCAACTGGATTTAACTCCGTTCACCACAACTCTCTGGGCCTGGCTACCTAGCCAGATTTTTACCCAGCAAAGTGTGTGCCCATCTAAGCCACGAGCAGCCAGTTTCACCAGGAAAATGCTGGGGGAAAAAACAGAGTAGAGCTGTACCAGTGATTAGTGCCTGAGGCAGGAGTATGTTCTGCTCACATGTTAAAAAGATGGAAGACACACTGTACAAGTAAAAGGCTGCTCAGAAGGAAAGCCACAGATTGCACTGGGGGAGATACCTGCTCTCACCATTGCTGTACAAAGGTTTGTACATCTGCTGGGTAGACAAAAGTTGAACTACTTGAAATGATAGTATCTAAGAAGACATGAAAAACCTCAGGTAGATCCAGCTAGCATGACTTCAAAGTTATGAAGTCATGTGTTGCAGAGTATGTTTGCAAATCATGTGTGATGGACTGAGTTGGTTAAATTTTGATATAAAAATTATATACAAAACCCACAGTCTAAAGAGGCTGCACAGTGGAGAAGAGTAGTTTAACTTCTCAAAATCTGAAAAAAGACTTGGCTGTCATAAATCCTATCTATCTGGAAAAAAATCTGTCTTGACACAATCCCTATATCCAGTCTCCAGTACTGACCTGATGTAATTTGAGTCAATTAACTTGCATTAATCACCATGACTGTAAAGCAAACAACATGCTCTCAGCAAATATTTACCATGCTCCAGCCTAGCATGAAATTTAGTTGTGATGGTTAATTGAAGAGATATCTCTGTGCAATTAAAATATTGTCTAAGGACTACCATAATTTGTGCTGTAAGTGGTCATTGTGAGTGACCTGGTAGCAAGAACAAAATTTCCTTGAATACTGTTGAGAGATAAAGGGGAAAACCCCCTAATCTATAATCCCTTCTCCATTCCAAAAACAATCTTGTGACTTTTTTTTTTTTTTTTTTAAGCCAGCCTATGAACTGTCTCGCACATGAGGGGCAAAATTTGGTACTGAAGCTAACTCTTAGAGGAACAGTGTTATCAGAGGTGATGAAGGAAACAGGGTTTGAGATAAATTGTTGATCTCTGACAACTGCACACTCTGCAGGCACAGAAGACTTTTTGGTTTTTGCTTGACTTCAGGAAGCACTCAAGGAAGAATATGCTTTACTTGTGTAAAGACTTTTTTTGAGACCCTCAGAAACTGAGACAAGGGCCGCTGCAGACCTTGTGTGAACAGTCTGGGGACTCGGTGCCTTCAGGCAGACAGTAGACCCATGCAGCTGCCCTTTAACAGTTCCCCATGTGGGCAAAGCCCTCAGCAAAGGGAGGAAATTTCGTTTTAGGCAAATAATTCCATGGTTGGGATTAACTTTTATGGAGTTTAAATGGCTGTTTTCTATAAATCAGAGGAATTTAAGAGGTTATAAAAATAATGAAGCCCTCTAACAAGTATTGTAGCAAACATCTGTCGGCAGTTTGGTTTTAAATGATATACAATTAAAATTCCTATAGAACCCCACTCCTCAGCACAAGATCTACTGCATTAGAGTTTTCTTATTACTCAGGTGCCATACCTTGTGTTTATTTCATATCTAATCAAAGCATTCACAGGAATGTGCTTAATGTTTTCTTCATTTTACATGAAAGATGATATAGGATTGGAAGTAAGGATAGTAACTGAAGTAAAGGAGAATAGCTTAAACTGTTGTATGTCACAGATCAATAACCTAATGAAATCTTCAGCCTTTCTAACAAAGAAAAGAGAATGTGTGTTAGCTTTGCAAGTAGATGTAAGAAATTAACTATATTTTCTTCTCATTATTTTAAAGAGATGAATGCTAAATTTTCTATTATGTTATAAATTAAATGACAAATATACCCTAATGCCAATTTTCTAAATTTAAATAAAGAAATTAATCAAAAAAGTTCATTTTTATCCCAGATTCATGGATATTTCTGGCTATGCACACACTAGAAGATTCTAGCATGTATTATCCATAGCAGATGCTCACAGCTGCACATGCCATAAATAAAATCACAAAGTGAGGCAATATGTATGTGTTTGTTAGGTGTTTACAGCACGGACCATTGCTTCTCCAAGATATTAACTGCATTAGGTCAGAGAAACTGGTCTGTCTATGTTCCAAGATGAAGCATGAAGCAAAATGAGATTAATTTCAACAAAGAGGAAAGGCCATAGCCGCCCTGTACGTACCAGGGTATTGAAGGAGTCTGGCCAGGGTATGAGTATGTATGTCAGCAACACATTTTGTTACTGCAGTGCAGTCTAGACACTGCTGTAATGAACAACATAATCATGCTTCCTTAGACAAGTAAATAATAAACTGTCTGCCTACAAGGTTTTGTTTTTCTGCTAGGGAAGGCAGCTTTGCCTTACCTGTTAATTGACCCTGTCAGAGAGTGGGTAAACCATTTTTTGCACTTCAGTGTGACACCCAGAGAGACTTGCCATCAACCTCACTATAGTAGTCCCGAAATGGGACACACGCTTAACAATATGAAGTGATACAGAAGCACACTGAGAAAACCAATTTACACAGAAGACAGGATAACCCGCCCATTTTCCAGTACCAGTTGCTAAGTGTATTGGAATGAACTGAAGCAGCAGGATTAACGAAAGCAGAGATGCACACGAAAGGCAAAATAAAGATATTTTGGTGTTTCTAAAACAGGACCCAAACTAGAATTCAACAAAATGGGCTACCTCAAAAAAAAACCCCATTATGTGACGGTGTTAATTACACAATGCTGTGGTGAAATACACACAGCTCTGCAGAACCCATTTTATGCCTGCTTTCTTCACATTAAGAAAACTGTGGCAGACTGAAGAAAATCCATGGATGAAGAGGAAGACTTTTGTAACAATGGAGTGACCACTTGTGGGTTTAATGCTTTTAAAAGAAGAATGGTACAAAAACTCTCTGATTTTGTCAATGGAAGATAACTGACTGGTGCCTAATATCTCCTGCGGCAAGAGACTGTGGATGGCAGATCAGATCCCCCAACAGAGTGATTTAGAAAGCTGAAAAGAGAAATTTCTTGGTTACTATCAAAAGGAGCCCCAGATTTTGAAAGGTGACACTGCAGGCTTCCAAGAATGCCTTGCACAGGAGAAATGGATAGAAATCTTTGCAAAATACATTAGCTTTTCCTCCAAGTAATGAGAAAAGAATTTCTGTAAAGATAAGCAATATGAAGAAATCACTGTCAAGAAGTTTGGTGAGGTCTCAAAGTAATAGATTTAGATTACATTTAGCAGTTGAGTTTCTGACAGTAGTCTGCTCTTTGGGACACATGGGAAACAGGGTGGCTACCTGGTCATTTTGAGCTGATATTTTCTCTCACTAGGCCTTGAGTTATGGAAGCCCTCTAGCATTTGAAGAGGTCGTTTGAAACCAACCCGAGACTGGAAGCTGAAGGGCTTGGCAGAAAGAGTGGGGTTCAAGAGGGACACCAATGAAAAAGACATCCAAGTACACCAGCAGAGCGTTAACTCTGAAACTCATGTGCAGGAAAAGCAGCCTACCTGAAACAGAGGGCCAAACACAGGCCTACTGCACATTCCTGTCCATCATTAGCCTGCTAATGAAAATATGATTTTGGTTTAGATCTGAGTCAATCCTTTTGATGCAGTAGGTATCTGCAATGGGGACAGTGGGGTCATTCTACAAGGCTAACGCCTTGGAAAGCAGCGTACGGGCAAAGAGATCCACAGCAATTTCCAGGTAAGTACAAGTACACTGATGCAAAGTCATGTGGCATGCAAGATTTCTTAAAAAACAGTCACAACAAATTTACAGTTCCTTGTTGAGGAAAGTCTTGGAGTGTCTCACTCCTCCTCTACCTTGCTTTATTCAGAAACAAAAGAGAAAGCAAGAGAGCACAACTCCTCATATTTAGACATTTTCTTGTTTAACAGATTTTCTGTAACATATTTTATTACTGCTTCACTAGAATTACTTTTGAAAAAATAAAGCTAAAAGGAGACAAAATCATCAGGGTTTTGATAAATATGCACAGTTAGTTACACCTTGAAAATCTCTAGCAAGGAATAATATTTCTCAGCATGAACCAGGCTGGAACATACACGTGGTACACCAGTTTCCTCTAATTTGTTTTCTCCTATGCCTGACAGATGAAAATTAGATAACTCTTGCTTTGGGAAAGGGAGGATAAGCAAGCAGTACATCAAAAAGAGAAATAGCATTAAGAGTTCAGATAAAAAAAGTTAAAAGATACACAAGCCTTCATTACCTTCAAATATCTAATGAAACATATTTTTCTGCTATCCTGAGAATTGCTAAAAGTTACTCTCCTGAGAAGTTATTTCTTGTTCTGGCACAGCAAGTGCTAGTTCATCCTTTTGTCACTCAACAAAAGATCAATGCTCTCTTCAGTGGAGATTTCATGATCACGTATGTTCAAAATGACAATTTTCTAAGGCTAATAAAAAAGGGAAAATTATTACTGCTCCTTAGAGAAAATAAAAATACTGTCTCATCAGATTAGTTCCTAACAAAACAATGCTGTACAGGTCTGCTACTGGCACCTGCAACCTGTGGCTCTATCTACACTGAGAATAAACTGAGAGGTTATTTTCTTTTCCTCACAGCTTGAAAAATAAGTGAAAACCTTGGCTGGCTGGTCCTGGGAGTGCATCTTTACATAGACTATAGACTGTCTGCAGTTTTAGGCTCTAGATATATTTATTTATAATTAATAAATTACCCTGAAAATTCCTTTCAGAGAATGTCAAATCATTTCAATAAAACTTTTACAATTAGGGAAATGATTGCACTAACAAGCATTTAGACTAGTTATGATAGAGATCTGCGTAGACACTACATTTAATTAAACAGAATACTTTAAAAAGCACAAATGTAAACCTTAGAGATGGTGGCTCATCTGACGTGACAAGAGAAATTTCACAGCTGAAGAATAACCCAATCCACCTCTTGCACGGTGGTAAATATGGATAATGCACAGAGATTCATTTTGGCCATGCTTCAAACTTCCAACTCTTTGTTCTTAAGACTCACAGGACAGCTTTGAAGTTGAGGATAAAGCTCCTCTAGCACGCCATTACCAAAGAACAACCTTCTGATTATGATCTCATGAAAGTGTAATCAATAACTTACACAAGTTAAAAGCATGGCAAACAGCAAAGGTCACATAATTGGGCCCTTATTGAGTCCATGTGTTTCACTCTTGGCTTTAACTGGCACTCCTGTATAATAAATATCTCTCCCCAAAATGTAAGCAATGAACTTTGTCAAAAATTATGAAATCTCACAGCAGCTTCTGTCAGACTGGAGCCCTTCTAGGGTCTCAAAGTGGGACGCTTCCATTTTTGTATACCCAAGTGACAGAAAGTTTGAAGCACCTCTGAGTTTCTTTATTTACTGCTCACTAGATAACGGTCTTTAGCCTTGTATTCCAAGCAAATGAGTGCTTAAAAGTTATGGTGAAAAGGTTTTGAAAAAAATTCAACTCTTTCCTGACTAGTTGTTAGAAAAACTTCCTTAACACTGCTCTCTTTCAACATCTGCTGCATGGATTTTTCAAATGCCTTTTTTTGTGAATATACAGAGTAATTTTGTTCTTGTTTTACAGGCTGTCATTGACCAAAGCAAATTCTAGACATTACCATGAAAGAATAACTAAATTTGTTATTTAATGTTTGATCAGTGTGTCTGAAAATGAACTTCAGTGTTTACTGTTGTACTTGAAATCACTGATTTGTCTACCGAGACAAGACCCCGGTATACGGACATATATGACTGACACACAGGCCTCCACATAGTTATGCCCTCCATAACTGTACTTTGAATTTTTCAAAGCTAGATGGACTTATCTTCATAGCAAAGCAGGGAAGTATTACCTTATTCCCAGTTTCTGATTCTACAAATAACTTTTCTTCTTTCAGATTGTTTCCACAGGCAGGGTCCACACAGCTTCATCCCTGGGTTACAGTACCAGTCTTACAGGGTCTAGTCTTTTGAGTTAATACACGGCCCAGTGTATTTCCCAGCATTTAAATGAAGTATCTTCTTTAAAGTCAGCTCATCCTCAACTTCCTGTACATTCAGAGGAGAGAGATCAGCAGTTGCAGAAGAAAATTCAGCCCAGCCAGAGTCTGATTTACCTGTTGTCTTGAACTGCCTTTCTCTCCCTCCCTGGGTGCAGATGGAGTCTATTCACAGCACAGGCATCTTCACATGGCCTGGACTCTGCTGACTTCCTCTGCGTTGGTTTGCTAGCAAAGTCACACTCCAGAGAGGCAGCGAGTCCTGAATTTCACTGTGGCACATGGGCTGCACTGCTGAACACAGACACTTCTCTGCACTTGGTATTGTTTCACTGAGTTTTAGGAACAGTTATTTGGAGAAACTCACTAAAAATGTCTTTCTTCTGCCCCTAGCCACTGCTACTGTAGAAATCCCTTCCTATTATTCAAGGTCTGTCCTTCTTGCCTTCCCTTTCTTCTTGTCACAATCTTTCTTTAAAGGGGATTCAGATGATGAACATGGCAAAGAGCCATTCCGGTTTTGCTTTTCTGTCCTCCTGCTATGGTCCCTTTCTTCAATGGGATTAAGAAATGGTCCTGGTACTTTCTAGGTTAAAAATTTTGTGCAGATGAACTTGGTGAAAGACAACAGCAGTGTTCTGATACCTGCAGTACTGGCATCACGAAGGCAATTCTCCATTCAAGGAAGATGAAAGAAATTAGGAAGAGTTATGACAGTCAGGGTCAAGCTGAGCTTCCAGATGAATCCTTTGCAGGAATGAGTCCTACTCAGAAAGGTATGAAGTTTATTTTTCGAAAGCTACATCTTTCTGTTGTTTTGTTTTGTTTTCACGCTGGATAATGTGACCTATCATCTATCAGTATAAATACTGACAAGGAGGGCCAGCAGTTCACAGTTCTCCAGAATAATGTTTTGCAGAGACCCTAACCTCATTCTTATTAGAGAAAATGCCACTGGGACAGTTCAGCTTCAGACACGAATGTGTGGACCTTCCCAAGTCCAAATTTACCTCTGATGAAAAACCATATGGACTTCTGACAGCAGAAGTCTATACTCTGCTTTGAGAAAACTGCCCCATTCGGGTTTAAAGAGTTTTGTTAAGATCCAAGATGTAATTTATTCCTTGACACACAGCTACAGTAAATCTGGTCTGCTCTTGCAGACCAAGGTCCAGTTGTCCTTTCTGTCACTCACTAATCCCAGATGTACTGACAATCCTAACTTCTGCTGGAGTTAAAGGCTGCTGGAGGTTCTCCAAATCCCCCAAACCAGCCTTTCTTGACTAAATGAACTGAGAAGCTCTGGGCTGAGTGGAGTCCATGGTACTTTCAGGAAGAAAGAAATTGGAGCAGAAGGACCTTGCTGGCTTTCAGATCTGCTCTCTGCGTCACTACAGGGCATAGAAATGCAGTGCTCAGCACAGCAGCCTGTGGATCAAACCTTCCCTGTCATCTGCAGCGGGACTCTCTTGATACCAGTCAGCTGAGTCAATTGTGTTTGGTTCTGTTTGAATTTCTGCCAGTTAGAAGATGCTTGGTGTTTGGGAGTTGTTTTGATGTGCCACATTTTCTGTAGCTCGCAGTACTGGGACTGCACCAGAAAAGCTCAAGGCAGCCTAAGACTGTGCTGTCACAGTCCTACCCTCTTCAAACATGGCCATGCGATGAGCTAACCAAAACAGCAGATCGAGTTAAAAATCAATGACTTCTTTCTGCAGGACTAGTTTTCAGCCAGAGAAGCTCCCTGAGCAGCCACATCAGCACTGGCACGAGAAAGAGAATAGAAATGTGTGATCAGGCATGGGAAAGAAGATGGGATGGTGTCAGCTGCTAGCCTGGCTGAAGCTGTTGGGGGAAGGCACTGGAAGTGAGACAAATTGTTCCTGTGTCATTGGCAGACATCAAATTTCATTATCCTGGTGTGGGGAAGCAGCTAAACTGAGAATCATCAGTGAGAAGATGGTTCCTCACTGCTCTGCTGAAACCAACAGAACCTGCGCCTGGATAGGGCATGCGCATTCCTGATGGCACTACCAGAGCCATCATGTGGCCACAAGGCTTTTTATCTCTGAGAAAAATGAAAAATCCAAACACATGATGCCACCCTCAGAAATATCTTGCTATAGTTCATTAAGGTTATACATAGGGAATAATTCCAGTTGACTCCAGTTTGTCATGTTTTTCAGCTTGAGGCAGTTCACGTTGACAGGTTTCTTTGGAGCAACACTAGATTACAAACACATTTCTGAAACGTGGCCAGGGAGCTGTACTCTTTAAATAGAATATAACATACCTCTTGGGAAAGTGAGACAAGCCAAGTGCCACTCTTCTGACTGTGCCATGCTTAGGTGTGCTGTGCAGCTGAATTGAGCATAGGTTACACATCTGTTTTCAAGTGGCTGTCTCGGCACGTCTTGGGAAAATGTTGTACAGAATCTTGCAGAAGAAACTGGACGAGGATGCTGCACCAGAAGGCTTTTGTAATCGTAACAACCATACATATAATTTTCCAGTGAGGAAATCACCAGTCAGGGTATGACCTGTCTCAGCTGAGGATGATGCTGCTTTGGTGCAAAGGTGAGGCCCATGCTCTGCTGCTTTTTCTCATGAGGTGCTCAGGCAAACCAGATTGTGCACTCCTGAATCAAGAGACTCTCGACTCTCTCCAACAGCCTTTGCCGTTCCGGTGGTGCACACAGCATATGAGCTCCCTCGTGTGGATCTCCTAAGAGGCACCAGGGAAGGGCCAAGCAAGTACAGCTCAGGAACAGCTCTGCTGGGAGGAGGAACTCCCACACCCTCCCCAGGTGTGGGGAAGGCGATCCCATCTCTGCTCGGCTCAGAGAGAAGAGACACGCTGCTGTCTAGACAATGGAATTAAGTTTAAGCAATATGCAAACTAATTTCAAATTTTTAAATATCTGAGGAACAAAGAGAAGTTTTTTCCTAATCCTTTCTACCTTTCAATCTTTTTTTTTTTTTTTTTTTTTTTTTTTTAGGAATCTGAGGAAATGCTTCACAAAATCCACTTGTGTTAATTTAAAAAAGTTTCATGACGTCTTAAGGTATCCAGTTAAACAGTCAAAAATCAGGAAATACCAGGGAATAATGCTGTATGTACAGACTTAACTCTGTCTCTGTTTTTACAGGACATTAAAACCTCATTAAGCACATGAGCCCATACTAATTCTCATGTATGAGACATAACATCATGCAGGTTCTTTTGTAAATGTGACTCTTACACAACCAGAGAACTAGTGCTGAAGTCCTGCAGGTTTCCTCAGAGTGAATGGCTGTTGCAAACATTGAGTAGTCTGAAAATCTGGCCCATTAAGTCAACTGGACACGTTAATACGCAGATACACAGTAAACCACACAGTTGCAAGCTGTGCAGTACAAGACATGCAGAGGTCTAGGGAAAATATGCTTGCACATGAAGGCCAACTACCTTAATGTAATAGTTTGTTGCTGTAACCTTTCAGTTGTATTTAACAAACTGAGATGCATATGAATTAGGGGTGGCAGAAACTGGAATGCCACAACTTGCTGATCACAAGACTCATTAGAAATTTTTTGGGGGGTAATATGTATGGAAAAAACTCTCAAGCCCAAGCAATGCTGTTCATATGCAAATATCCACAAAAGTTTTCAAATGCAGATTTTTAAAGTAGTATAAATCTGTTTTCAGAAAAATTATAATTTATCTGTAGGATATTACCATACTTCTGAAGAACAGGTGAACAACGCACCTCAGTTAGAAGGTACATTTTCCATGATATACTGAAAGATACGTTTAGTTAATGGTTGAGTTTTCAACATGCAGTTTGTACAAATTTTAATCCAAGGCTTTTTTTTTTTCAAAGAAATGTCTTCAAACATTTTCTCTTGAGAGTGGTCAGTAGCTCATCTTGTGCTTGCCAGAAATATAACTTAGACTTTACCACAGGAACTAATTTAAGTATACCATTACTAAATCTGGTTTATCTGGAAGTCTATAATCAGAGATAAAAAGCAAGCTTCACCTAAACATCTCTGCTGCTTGATAAATTGTCAGAGTAGATGCTTATGCATTTAAACTGTCCTGTGAATGTGGCTGAGGTAGCAAAACCACATTTGTTGGTCAAGGCAAAATGTGGTGTGTGAAACAGTGTTGCAAGCTCTCATAAACGAGTATCAGTTCAAGAAATTCTGCTCAGGTTATAAGAAAAGCTCCAGCCCTCCTTTCTATGTCTCACCACACTTAGGGAAGCCCCTGTGGACTGGCTGCTTCCCCCATCTTCCCCTCTCCTGGGTGAAATAACCAGTCACAGCACAAGCAGGAGACTGGCACAGCTCTCTCCTCAGAGCAGAGAGGGTTAGTTTGGGGATCCTCTTCTGTTTTGGTGGGGAGTGGTTACAAAGGAATAAGAGAGAATTTCATAATACCACTTTCACCAAAGGGCAATGGCCATCCTTTCTTTCCATCTCTCACAAAACTGGCTTTCTGCTTCCCACTCTTCATGAGGCCTCTGGCCTGGGGAAGTGAAGAAATCCTGAAGAACCTGGGTACGCTCCATCACCTGCTCTAAATCAACATGAGGTAAAGATCTTACTGCAGTTATCTCAATCTTTGCAGACAGGAACAAGACACATACAAACCTTGAAGCAGAAGTTTCTGTTGCAGTTACTGGGGTTGGGGAGAGATGGAGAAACAAAGATTTCATGAGAACTTGCAGAGGCTGTGAGCTCTACACCTCAAGATAACCATTCCTCCTGCCAGCAAATGTTCAGATTTCCTTTTAAATATTTCCCCATTAATTTAATTGAATTAACTTACACTGGTTGTATTTTACAGGATGAGAAAACCTTACTTTTGGATGGATAAAAGGTCTTATATAAATAAGTTAAATACTTAGGAATATTGTAAATCTTGTAATTCTACTGTTAGGTTTCAATTAATTGCTGTCTAAACAAATCATAGTAACAATGGCACCATGACAGCAATTATATAAATTATCAAGTTTACTTGACTGCAAATGTTTGGCAGGACAATTAAAAAGGTTTCATTAACTAAACAGGGTATTCACACTGACACAATTCAAATGTGAACTCCTTCAGTGGGCAGGACAAGGCGCAGACTTTGTCCCATCCAAGGAAAACTACCGTTATGTCAAGTGAAAATGTGAAACCCAAGTGGTTCTTCATGTGATGAAGGCCTCTAATTTCTGTCTGTAAGGGACAGTACAGGCTTCTCCACACCGTAGCTAATACCAACAGGTCACAGGTCTGACTGGAGAGGAGCAACATGTTGGGTCATAAGCTTTCAGCTATGCTTCTTTGACAATACAGAAATCTTATCATCCCTGGGCAATCTGAATAGATGTTCCTATGCAGAACTGAAAGGAAGGAGATAAAATAAACCTCAGCACAAACGAAAAAGATAAATCAACCAAGGTAATAGTCAACATGCCCTGCTAGTAAATTATTTCCCGACTCTTAATATGGCTATGCATTTCATCTGTTTCTTGTGATTACAGACCCAGGTAACTGTATTTTGCCTCTCCCTCCTCTCTGGTAGATGGCGGTGTGTTCTGCTGTGCAACCTGCCTGTTCTCCCTGAAGGTCACTGTCTGGAAGACTGCAGGCACATAGCTGCTTGCAGCTATTTGATGTATCTGTGGCTTCACAAGGAAAAAACTGTTTCAACCTGGTCACTCAAATGGACTCTGTTTTAACAGTTCAATTTATTTCCCAGAACCTCTGCAAGAAAGAGAACTGGCTAAGGCTCAAACTTGGAAAAATGAAAGCAGTGTTTACTGCAGTTTAAAAGGAACAGGCTGAAGTTGGTACTTGTACTCCTTACTGAAGGTGTTCAGTGGACTTGATTATTTGCTTATGTGGCTTTCAGTCTCAGATTCCCACTGACTATATCAATATTCACAGATTTGCAAGTTGAGAGCAAGTAGAAAACATTGCAGGGAGAGCCTGTCTTCTCCTGCTCATCAACAAGTTGTGATCTCTCCATGTCTTCCTCATGTTCTCAGAAAAAAATAGGTTCATAATCGCAGTACTGAAAGCTCTGAACTCATTCTGTGATCATCAGGATGGTCCAAGAGCCTGCCCTCTCCTTCGCTGGCCAGGCATCGTTGTGAAGGCTGGCTCCACTGCTCTTGCTACTGGTTTCTGTGCTTCAGTGCTCAAAGCTGGTGACAGGTCTTCTCATTAGCGGGCTGCTGTTTGGGGAGTTTGTTTTCCCTGGTGATGGGCCAAAACCTGAGGCTGGGTGATTGCCAGCTTTGATGTCAGGCATATTTATTTCCTTTAGGATTGGTTGGGTTTAGCTAGCCGTTTATCCAGGCTAAGGGGCAACTTCAGAGGATTTGTGGAACCAGCTCTGAAAGCGGTGTTTGGTCTCTAAGTTATTTATTGAAGTATTTGGCAGTGATGGCAGCAAGTGCTGAAGCAGCTGGAAGGTAATTGCCCACTTTTCCTTGTATGGCCAAACATGCTGGATTCCACCAGTTGGTTGCAAAACAAAGCAAACTTTCATATTAGATGCAAAACAGCCAGGGGTTTTGTTGTTGTTTGGCTGAAAAAAATCCACCCCAAATCTTTGTGAGCTTTTACTAAGGCATTTCTATTCCGCACGTGCCTCTTCTCCAAGTCAGACAGACTTGCCAAGTAACTCCTCCTCAGCATTTTTGTGCAGCTAAGTGGTCTTTCTGAACGGACTATGAATCCACATACTATGGTGGATTTCAGGTATAGCTGGATAAAGTTTTCTCATTGCCTCTGTACAACAGTATCACTGTCTTTGCTTTATTTATATTACTTTTTCTGAGGCAGATTTTGGTTTGCTGCTTCATTGTGATTGCACAAGCCAGTCTCAGTTTTGTGTTCCTGCCTGGCTCATTTTGTGTTAATGGCTGGGTGGGAGGATGACAGGAGAGCAGTGGATTTTGTTTACCTTGACTTTAGTAAGGCTTTCAGCACTGTCTCCCACAACACCCCCACAGAACAAGTGAGGAAGTGGAAATTACGTGAGACAGACTGCTGCACTGCCAGGCTCCGTAGGTTAGTAGCAGCACCACGAAGTCCAGTTAGAGGCCAGTCCCTAGTGGTGTACTTCAGGGGTTGATACTAGGTCTCATACTGTTTAACATCTTCATTAACGACCTGGACATTGTGACAGGGTGCACCCTCAGCAAGTCTGCAGCTGACCCAAGACCGTGAGGAGTGGCTGATACACCACAAGGTTGTGCTGCCATCCAGAGGGACCTTGACAGGCTGGAGGAATGGGCTGACAGGAACCTCATGAAGTTCAACAAGGGTAAGTGCAAAGTCCTTCACCTGGGGAGGAACAATCCCATGCACCAGCACATGCTGGGGCCAAGCAGCTGCAAAACAGCTTGACAGAAAAGTACATGAGGGTCCTGGTGGACACCAAGTTGACCATGAGCAATGTGCCCTTGTGGCAAAGGCGGCCAACAGCCTCTTGGGCTGCATCAGGCAGAGCAGTGCCAGCAGGTCGAGGGAGGTGATCCTTCCCCTCTGCTCAGCACTGGTGAGACACACCTGGAGTGCTGGGTCCAGTCCTGGGCTCCCCAGTACAAGAGAGACATGGACATACTGGAGTCAGTCCAGGGAAAGGGACATGATGGGATGGGAACGTGCCTCATAGAAGTCTGAGGATATGTTGTGTTTTTCCCCATTTAGCTCTTTCTTCTATGAAGTACGTGTAAGGAAAGAGGCAAATCTTCTGCAGGTTCTTCTACAGGCTGACAGGTCTCATTAGAGCCTGGGAGGACCAGTGATGCAGGCAGAAGCCCTGTAGGACTGTCAGTGCACGCACATCATCTGCCAGGGTGCTACCCAAGGGGAAAACACATCTGATCTCAATGCATACATACTCATTGGGCAGGACTTCTGTTACTTTATACAATTAGCTCAGCTCAAAGTGTCACAGATAGCCCAGGTGCTTTTAGTACATGGATCTCTACTTTATTTTGTATAAGAACAGCCAGTCTTTCATTACATTAATATGTACATTATTACATATATTTTATTACAATCACAATTTAGTACAATTAAGATTTTAAAATGTCAGTCTCCACAAAACAAACAGCAGGGAAAAAATGAAAACTTAACTGTGCATTCAACAACCCATTCAAAATGTGATTGATTTTGTGTTTCTTCCATTTACAATTTTTAAAAAAGCCATTTATGTAACAAAATACCAATAAAGCAATCTTCTACCTTTACTGAAACATACACCTGCAGCAACAGACATCTACTACATTTTATATAATTCACTGCCAAGAACACTATGTGCTTTGTTATGGCAAGACTAAGTATTGCAATGCAACTGTCCGTTCTTTGCTGTGCATTTTGCTGTGAATTTTGGGTGACTGCAACAACTTTCCAACATGCCTGGGCTACAGTCTGGTGAACAAATAAACAGTTAAAAAGCAAACAAGCAAACAAAAAACCCCAGCAAAACAAAAAAATCCAACATGGTTGAACAGCAGAATAAAAGAGACTAATGGAAGTAAAGTAGCATCTTTCAAAAGGTAGAATTTGTACACAAAAAGGAAACTAGAAGAACAAATCCTGTCAAGCCAAGTGTAAAGCCACAGGGAGGCGAAACAAAAAAAGGTCTGAGATGCATTTTCTTGAAAGCTTTAAAAATACTAATCAGAAACTCATTGCTCTGAGATAAGGTATACAATACTTAAAATTCTGTTCAACATGATGCAAGCAGCTACTACATATCACTGCTTTGAAAACTCTGGGTCATACTATATTCTTTACATACATGCATGCCCTAGGAAGAGCGTGGTTTTCTTACACTTGTTTTGGTTAGAAGCAAGTAATTCATACTCGTAGCTACCTTGAAAAACCCCCTGACTTCAGCACCCTGAAAAACCTCTTTGGAAAGCATGATACCAACAAAAGAAGCTAAATAAATCTGAAATTCTTCCAGTTAGTTCTCATTATGGTTAGTTCTTACTTTTTACTCCATGGCATTACAACTTTAGACCACTACAAACATACTTGGGGAACTGTCTGTAAAAAAGAGGTGATGCTGACAGAAAACATTTTCGCTTCCACAAAGAAGAGGAAAGCAAGACAGCCTGGATTTTATATTTCAGAAAAACTACTAGTAACATGGGGAGAGAAATCCATATATTTTCACAAAATATAGTCTTGAAGCTTGGAGTGTCCTGTTAGTTTCAGTGGTTTTCAACAGTTATGTTGTACAATGCAGCTACTACTGTAAAAGTAGTGAAAGTATTTTATTACTTAAGGGGTTTTTTTGGTTAAAAACTTATTAGAATATTTATAGAAAGGATAAACAATGAAAATCTTGAAGAATGGTTTATTTAGTGCAGCTTTACACTGCTGTGTAAAAAGAGTAATTGTGTAGTTTACACACATACCGTGTAAATTACTATGGAAACCAGATGTAGCTTACACTACAAGGTGCCTTGTAACTCATCTCTGCTAAGCAATAAATCCCCCCCTTTTCTTCTTGGCAAAACTTTGAGAAACTTTACTGCTGTTTTCTATCAGCAGATACAACAGATGGCTGGCACATGCCTGCTTTACTAAGAAAGTGGGATCTCTACAGCATTACTTTGATCCCTGGTGGCATGTCTACAACACTGAGACGCAAAATACCACAGCTGAGCAGAATCTAAATATTAAAGGTTTGGAGCTGTGCTCTCAATATGAGAACCCCCTGTCTAAAAATCATGCTCACAGTATGTAAACATCTTCACATTCCACATGGAAATTTTGGTACAGAGGCTAGAAAACGAAGTTTTTCCTCTGTTTGGTGACATGAAACCGCAGTGAAAGTACTACTGTAAATCCCGAGAGTGTGAGTTTACACGACTGCCTTGACCAAACTTCCAGAACAGCCATATTTTTATTGGAAAAAAAACCTAAATTGTGCATATGACACATTTTTTTAATCTGAAAAGCATCACTGTAACAACTGGGTATGAATAAGATGTTTACAAAAAGTTCAGCAGTCTCTTTGAAGGAAAGTTTCCTTTGAAGAATTACATGTTTTGAAATTCACTGGGTTTTGTTTCCTTTCAGTTTATCAGGGAAATAGTGATATTTGAATGCAGCATCCTATTGCACCAATAATGCCTTAAAATTGGCAGTCTGTAAGCTTTCCTTTGAGCATGGAAACAAAACTTCTCCTGGCATAGCTGAATATTCCATTTCATCTTCATGGTCAGGCTATATCTCAGTGATATAAGGTAATTCTAGAGAAATCAGTTGAGCTATTTGGGGCTGATGGTCACATTGCTGAGATCAGAACTAGCCTCCAGGAGCTGCAATTATGTACCATTCCTAAGCTCCACTTTAGAATATAGAAATGACGCTATAAAATGCACCGATTACATATATTCCCTCTTCTTAAGTGGTGGGCATCTTTTTGCTTTACTTAAGGTTACCAATAAGTCTTTGATCAGGAGTAATCCAGCCTTTCCAGCAGGGACAGGTCCAATTGCCTCTTTCAGGGGCTCTGAGGACTACATGCTGGGATGCCCCCTTATCTCCTAACACTTGTGCTCTTGTGGCCAGAAGCACTCCCAGACCAAAGACCTTTCCCCAGCACTTGATCCCCTTGTACACACATGCGTATCTCCTGTCACAGAGCAGAACCACCACTGTCATATCACAAAACGGCATGCATCCAGCAGCACAAGGCTGGATATATCTTCAGCACTCAATATACATGAGGTATCCATGCACCATGAGATCCCCTTGTGCTCTACATGCATCCTCCAGTCCCATGGGCCACGTCCCATTCATGCACCAGCAGAGGACTGAGTATTCAGGTGTTACATCATGGGCACACATATAACTGTGCAACAGGAGAGGAGCTGCGGGGTACTCACAACAGTTGGGAGTAGGAAGCAAGCTGCTACAATAATTCATCTGACCCCAAATATTTCTCCCATATCCGAAAAGAAGAAGGTAGCCTGGGTGTGTTGTGGCCCAGACTGATTGTTTCTGTGGATCAGACCAGAGACTGCTACAGACAAAAATTCCAAGTTGCTCTTTGGTTTCTTTTTTCATCTCTCATCTATTAAATCAACCTGGATGCTGCTCTGTCACTGACCACTTTCTTCCTGTGTGTTTTTTTTAAATATGGTTCTCTCCCACCACTACTCACTCACATGTGAATTTAATTTTATTGCTGTCAGAAGTCCCACTGAAAGTTAGGCATACATATTGGTTTGTATGGATTTGGAACTTAAATACCTGTCATAAATTCCTAAAAACTGTAGAGATGATGTTATCACTGCAATCTTTGGTACTTTCCACTGGTGGACACAGTGAAACATGCTTAGTTAACATAATAGGGTCTACTGCCCTCTCATTGAGAAGTCTTTAAGTGCAGTCTTCCCCAGAGGATGAGACTCCCAGAAGTTGTTACTCTTTCTTTTGTAAAAACCATACAGAGTAAGAGCAAGAAGCACACCAGTAAGCTCTAGTGGTTACACACATGCCTTCCATATGCTATATATTAACACCAATATTTGCTTTTTTAAACCTTTCAAATCAAGGAGCAATCTTTGTAATTACTGATTTACCCAGATTACATTTTTTCTAAAGAGGGCATAACATCTGTAATCTTACGTTTAAATTCATAGGTAAAAACGTAAAGTGCATAAAAATGTAACAATCCCCTTCTGCAGTACTCTAGCCTTCTCGTAACTGCTGGCTCATCCTGACTTCACCAGAAAAACCCTGTATTCTGCATCTTCAGACCCTTAAATTTTGGGCTTCCCCTAATATTTCCTAATTAATTAATTAGAAGTGATGAACTAAGGACTAAAAGCAACTAGAGCTTTTCTTTGGTTAATGTTTTCTAGTGAAAATGGCTTTAATTGTTTGTTTACCATACAAAATCTTTTCCACAGAAAATGTATCCAGGGCACAAAGGCCACTGTATGAGAAACTAACATCTAAATGTAGCGGATTTTTACCACTTCAGTTGACACAGAATACAGATATAGTCCAGTCCTTCAAATATTGCTTTCAAGAGACATTTTTGCATAGAATATGGACATATGCCCCAGTGCAGGACTGAGAAGTATTGCCACTCCCCAGGCTGGATTATTTACTCATCTACAAGTTGGATCATTATTTATCCCAGGAGCAGGTAGATGGGATCTACCCACAGGATATTTTTACCCACTTTCCAGAGGTGTAAACAGGGAGGCAAGGTGCATATTGAGGAGAGACTTAGCCCTACTCTGTTGGAGATCCCAGGTGTGGTGGGTTGACCTTGGCTGGCTGCCAGACACCCACCCAGCTGCAATCTCACTCCTCCATCTTGTTGATAGGAGGGCTAGGAATCATGTAATGACATAGACAGGATCTCCTATACCTACTCAGAAGTCCGATACCTGTAGACCAAAAAAAGGTCTAGCTACTGCTAGAGGCTGTGGCATATACTATGGACAGGCCCCAAAACCTTAGAGCCCTAGAGAAACATCTTCAACTTCCAAGTGGGGTACAAGGTTAAGAGGTCTTATATATAAGGCACAAGATACAAGACTTGCAGAAGAAATTATTTCAGTTTTACCAAACAGTACAGTTTAACCAAACTGTACGCTAGTTAACAGTTGTTTTACAGAAAGAAGTCTCATACTTCAATATCTTGAGTACTAGTTTCCATTTCTTTTCCTTTTTTTCTTGCTTCTCTTCTCCCCTTTCCTCTTCTTTTCTCTTCTCTCCTCCCCTCCCCTTCCCTCCCTTCTCCTTCCCTGACTTAGGAAACTCCCAGAAAGAAGTATTCTGCCAGAATAAAGGTAGCAAGTATTTAGTACTTTCCTGGACAGGTCAATGGAAATGTCGAAGAAATGTATACTTAAAACCAAAACAGAACAATGAAAAAAACTGTTAAAATTTACTCATTTCTTCCCCTCCTAAAATACTGGAACTTCTGGAGAAACTGTGTTCTTTTGCTACAAATAACTTCTATCCTACTCCTCTTTGCAAAACTACTGTGGGCAATGATGTTGTTGCCCTACATAGGCTACAAAAGAAATACTCATGTTTTTTTCCTGTCCCTTCTCATCATGTAAAGGGCTGGGTGGCATAGGGACAGTAAGTGCCCTAGTTTCAAGAGAGGATAACAAGAACTGTGTGTAACCGGCAGCTGTACTCAGACACCTCTAAGGGATGTAAAACCCAGCAGGACTGTTTGTGATACCAAAAAGTAGACATTTTCTCTAGGATGCTATGTTTGCTTTTCCCCAACTCCTAAAACACCATGAGATTGAAACTCCTTCCTTAGCTTAGGCTACTGGTTGAAATCCTGCTCCTCATCTGCAGTGTAAGTATCTAAATATCTACAACCAGAAGACCAGGGTGCCAGTGTTTATATTGACTAGACACACAGATGAACTTGTAAGGAGTAGCTAGATGAGATTATAAAATCTGCAAATGCAGAGTGTCTCAGTTGTGTCTCAGTCAAACACTTGTTTGATCCATAAATATATGAAAGCTAACTGTTCTAGGAATAGTCTGATGATGTTACTTTAGCCATTTAGGTATTTTACTTACTAACTACGTTTTGTCTAACAGGAATTCAGTAATTCAGCAAAGAGGAGGAGGAATAATGGGTTAAACAGCTTTACTGCTTCTCAGAAGGGATTTCACTCTGCAAGTTGCATCAAGGGGAATACTTGTCTATGCTGTCCTTAAGCCTGAGGCTTTTTGCACTGAAATCTGTGTTACAATCATCTTTTTCTAATGAGCTACCTGTAGGCAGCAAAGGAGGTAGAAGAGAGCACAAGAAAGAAGGGCAAGAAAAGAAGGACAGGGTTCAGTCTAACATCTCAATCCTCCTTTCCAGAAAGAGGTAGTGTTATCATGGATAGCAGCTGAAGCTGGCAGATAAATGGAACAAGAAATATATAGTCCCCAAACACCTTAATTATTTCTAGGTATTTGAATGCCAACCCTTGGCGTACAAAGTTGTTTTCTCTGTAAAACTGGACTGGAACGTCAAAGACCTCAAGCAAGTCACTTTGTGAGTAAGTTTTGTCTCTCCACATTCCCCCCCCCCCCCCTCTCTAAAAGAGGAGGTGAAGTGTTTCCTGAACTCAAAGGCTTTGTGAGGACAGCAAAAAATTACAAGGGCCCCAGACAACACCTCAAAGCCAAACAAGTCCTGTAGTTAGAGTATTTTAAAACAACTAAAACCGCAAGCAAATTTGTGAAGCTGCAATTAGCTGAATTATACAAGCAATTTTCACTGCATATTTCAAGGTAAATATTGTTTCATCTTCAGCAGGCTCTTTATTGTATAAAGTCAGTGTTCAGCCTTGTAAAAACGAATTAAAGTTATCCATCAGTTTTATGTTAAAACTGTTTTTTCCTGTACCCATGATAACATATGCTATCATGTGTCAGCGTTATGCAAATTTAACATATGTTGTCAGTGTGTCAAATCATGCATATGTTTCTGCATGAAAATGTCACACATTCTTATCTTTTCAGCAAAAGAATCCAAAGGATTCAATGCACTGCAGATTTACGTGTTTTTGCAGTTAAACTTGGTAAAATTAAGTCTACAGGAGAGAACTCTTATTTACCAGAAGTACAAATTAAGCGTGCACTTTTAGTAAATACAGATCAATGAACAACCTGTAGTATACGTCCATAAGCTAAGGAAAGTTGAAAGAAAACTGCCTCCACACAACTACTGTCAGGTAAAATGTAATTAAAAGTAAAGGCACGGGGTGTCTTCCTGGTGAGCTCTGGCGGGCTGCTCACGCCTCGCCAGCCTCCCGGTTTCTCCGGTGCCCGCGACACCCGCGGGCTCTCCCACGCACTTCGCAACCCCAGACACACTTTCCCGGCGACCTGGCCGCGTTCCTCCCTGCGCCCCAAGCTCCCCCCGCCCTCCCAGCGCCCTCTGCCTCCCTCTGCCTCCCCTGCCCGCGCCCCGGGACCCGGCACCCCGCCGGGCGCTGCCCACGCGTGTCCGGCGAGGGGCACGACGGCAGGCGACCCACGCCCAGGGCCGCCCCGGCACGCCTGGAAGAGGGTTTCCTCGACTATTCCAAAGCCAAGCCACCTGCCCGGGTCCGAAGAGCCGCCCCTCGTGTCGCCGCACCTACCCGTCCCGTTGCCTGCCAGGTGAAGTTCACGGCGTGGATACCGACGGGGATGGCGGGCATCCTCTGCTGGGCTTTCCTGAAGTCGTGGGTGAACGGGGCCATCTTCCCCTCGGACACGATCAGAATATCCTCCTCGAAGCCTGCGAAAGGCAAAGGGGCGCGATGGGCGGCAGCCCCGCCAGGCCGGGCCCCGCTCGGCCGCGCGCTGACGCCCGCCGCTCGGCCGCCGCCGCCGGCCCGGGGGAGCGGTCCCGCTTACCGATGAGGACCCGCGCTTGCCGGGCGCCGATCCACATGTAGAGCGTGTCGGGCTGCCGCGGCGCGGCCCGCAGGCTGCAGAGGCTGAGGGCGGCGCAGAGCAGCGCGACGCGCAGCCGCCCCGCCGGGACCGGGACCGGGGCCGGGGCCATGCTCCGCGCACCGCGCACCGCTCGCCGGCTGCCGCTGCCGAGCCTGCCCTCTGCCGCGGGGCGGCCCCGGCGGCGGCGGGAGGGGGGCGCGGGGCGGGGCGGGCACGGGGGCGGGCGGCGAGCCGCGGGGTGCTCGCAACCCCCTTCCTGCGGGCGGGCTCCTTCCCCCGCCGCCCGGCCGTCAGCGATCCGCCTCGGCGCCGGCGAGCGCCGGGACGCGCTGCGTGACCCGCGGCTCCTCCGGCGCGGGGGACGGGACACGGGGTCCCCGTGGCCGCCACATGCTGCGCACGAGGTGCCGCCCGTGTCCGTCCGCCCGTCCGTGTGCGCACCCCCCGCCCCCGCGGCGCTGACCCCGCAGGGGCACGGCGGCGCCCCGGCAGCCCAGATGGCCCCGCCGCAGGCACCACCGCATCGCTGGCGGCGCCGGCGCCCGCCTGAAGAAACTCGGGTTGTGCGCGGCGGGCACCCGGCACGAGCGGTGTTTGGGAGAGGGGCTGGGGAAGCGTCACCCAGACGGCGGGGGGGGCTCCCGGCAAAGCCGGTCAAGGCGGCGGGCAGCGCCGGCGGGGCGGGCCGCGCCGCGGAGCCAGCCGTCGGGCCGGCCCGTGCGGCTGCTCGGCGCTGCCCAGCTCTCGGGAGCGGCGCGGGGAGCGCGGCGGCGGGCTCAGGAGGGAAAAGGCTTCCGCCTTGCGCTTGTCCGAGGGAATCCGCAACGGTGGTGGCGAGAAATTCTTTTACCAGACAGTGTTTAACTCTGTATTTAACGAGGTCAATAAGCGATGAGAGAGGGCAGAGAAGATACCCTGACCGTGAGAACAGATACATCCTGGCAGAGTTGCTCAAACAAGGCTGGTAAGAAGGAACAGCTTGGCCGGACAACAGAGTTGGGAAACATCCAAGGAGAAGAAATTGTCCTCAAAAGACTTATGACGATAAAAGGGAAAAAGGAGTAGGGGGCTGACTCCCCAAACGACCACCGACGACCACCCGAGACTCCCGCACATGCGTAGTGTAGTTTTGCAACACCGGCACTATATAAACGTAGTAGATAGGCAGAAAGGCGGAGACTTATTGGAAAATGTATAAATATTCATGTCTTTAAGCTATATAAAGGATGAGCTTTTGTTTTAGGGTGTGCATGTTAGGAGGAATGATCCCACATGCACCTGGCACTGAATAAAGACATGCTTGTTTCTTAATGCTGCATTGGTGTTAAGAGGTTTATTCCCAGTTGTGGTGATAGTGGAGAGTGAAAAAAGCTGAAATGTTGCCGTTTACACAGAAACTGGAACTGGCTCAATATAGAAACTTAGTAAAGTTGAAATAATTTTCTATTCAAAAAGCTATTTAAACAGAATCATGCCTTTCAAAGGAATAAAAACGATTGTTTCTATATTTTCTGGATTCATTTAAAAAATTTAAATTAACCAGGATAGGTAAAGTTTGAGTAAAACCCCCAAGTTTCTGTCTGTAATGTTCTGGAAGGAGCTGGAGGGTATTTTCTGCCTGTGAATGCTGCCTTAGATGCTGCTGTGCTCTATCCCATCCTGTTAGTGTGACTGCAAACGTTACCTCAGGATTAACTGCCTGACACGGAATTCTTCAGGTCATGGCAAACAACATGAAGTTGGTCTCGCTTTTCCAGACAGATTGATTTGAGTGGAGTTTGCCATGTCAGGTTACACAAGGGGAAAAGGTACTGAGCTCTGTCATTATTTTTCTTTTTTATATCAGAAGAGCATAGACAGAAGGGTAACGGTGATTTTTTTTCAAGCAAAAGGTATATGGTTCAACACATAAAAAAACCTCACCCTCCCACTGACATGCTGTATGGTGAGTTTTCCTGTATCTTCTTCTGAGGATCTGCTGCTGCTGTCAAAGGATCACTTCACTAATCCCGTATCGCTGTTTCTGTCCTCGAGTAGGTACCCCTCCCTCATTTCTGTTGTTTTGGCTGCTCAGGATTTTGTTGTCACATTTCCCAGAACAGCACACATGCGTACCAGAAAGAAACACACGTATTTACACAGCGTGTGCATGTGTGTGTGTATATAGGTATACAGTCATAAATACCTTGCAGTTGTGAAGCACGACATTACAATGACATCTCTATATTTTCCATACACAAATACCTGTAAGGCACCTGTGCACCTCCCAACACTTTCAAACACTTTTTTTTTTTTTTCTCCCAGTTTCACTGCACTTTATGGGTGGGCAGCTGCTGGGACACAGAGAGGGAATGATGTGCTCAAGTTTATCCAAGGAACAGATACAGGCTGGAATACTGTTATTAAGAACAGATACAGTTCTCCCAAATCCTCAGCTGGTTCCCTAGTAACTGTCCCCGGAAAACTGGAGTCAGAGCGTGCACCTTAACAGAAATGCCCCAACTCTAGGTGCTTATTACATAAGGGTGATTACTTACTTTCTAAAAATTATTTACAATTACTTATTGGGTGTAGAATGCGGTTTCTCACACTGGCTCCTCAGTGCTTGCCCCTAACGGACTAGACAGAAGGATAACTGCCTGAGGGTGCTCCCAGGTTCACGCTTCCCGCGGAAGGGGGGGGGGGGGGGACCGGGGGGGCCCCGGGAGGCGGCCGGTGCGAGCCCGCCCTCTGCCGGCCGCCGCCGCCCCTGCAAGCGCCGGGGGGAGCGTGGGGGAGCTCGGCGCAGCGGCTCCCCGCGGCTCCCCGCACCCCGGCCCCCCCTGCCCCGCCAGCCCGGGGGGGCTCCCCTCAGGCTGGGCTGTTCTTCCATAACCCCGAACCCACGGGTCGAGGGTTCAACTTGCAGCAGGTGTGCAGCCAAACCCCGCGCCAAACAAAGCCATGTCCCGTGGAGATGGGAGATGCCTGCAAGAGAACAGCTGTGAATTATTTTGGAAATTTACTGCTAGTGGGTTTGATTTTAGAAAGCAGAAAAATAGTTTGGGTTTGAGAATTAAATATGATTCGTTTTTCTTAGCTTCAAAGGGTACGAGCAATTTTCAGTTTGCGACTAAAGAGAAACCAAGTGGGGAAGAATAACATCTGAATAATATCTTTTAGAAAGAGGTTAAAATGTGACCCTAATATAGGTATTAATTTTTTATATTCTAATACAATTTGTCACTTAAAAGGGCTTTCTTAAGATCTACCAAAGGAAGAGTATTTAATTGCTAAGTAATAACCCTGGAACATCTTTTCTGAAGCTGTGATGGTACAACAGAAATGCTCTGAGTAAAAAATGAAGTAGTAATGAGCTTACTTTCTGCAGAAGTAAGTAGTAAATAGTGTCTGACATACTGTTCAGTGGGTATGTATTTGTATCTACAGGCTATTTTCGCCCATATACACCTATGTATGTGTTTGCACATCGGTGTCTTTCCTCCAGCATCTACCAAGGCTTTGGTAGCCCTGCGTTAGTACTGAGACTGGCCTGTTGTACCGCAGTGCCTGTTCTCCTAAGTTCCTCTCTATTGTAGTATTCTACCGCGATGAGATTCATTGAGGACATGGTTTGCAAAGCTGGTGTTCGTACTGCCTGCTTGCATTCAACGGGAAGATCTAGGTAAAAGCTTGTTATATTTCTTTTTGATCTCTTACTTAAACGTCTCTTCCTCCTAACTTACATGACATATTTCAGGGAATAATACTCACTTTTTAAGTGAGTTGAGAGCATTGTGGAGGGTGGGTTGGAATATACTTGGAAAAGCAAGTGTTTCATAGTTCTTTGTTCAGTGAAATGGAAAACATACATGAAAACAGAACTAAGTCATGAATGTGGTTTCAAGATCCACTGACTTTCATAGGAATGCATATATAGCGCATTTGTGGCCTGCTCTGACATTCATTGCAACTGACAGCATCCCCCTGATGACAGCCTTGGCATGAATTAATGAATAGATGGTTTGAATGATGATCTATCTAGGGAGGGATATGGAAGTCAGTGCCTGATGCCCTTTGATCACCACTTATGAGTAATGTAAAAAAAGAGAGAGAAAAAGGCATAAATAACAGTAACGGGTATATATGCAGCCTGAGGTGATAATTTTCATCCCAAAGGTTATACATGCTGTTTCACCTCAGGTCTACAGAAATAGTAAATACATGTTTTATTTATTTGTTTCTTTGTGGTGAACATTGGTAGATAATAACTAACATCTGCACAATTTAAATAAGGAAGAAGATGCCAAATTGAAGCAGGATTTTCAGAAGTGCTCAGCCTTCTCTGGGTTTATTCACTGAAGGGAATCACAAAACTCCTGCCAGTTTCAGCAGAAATAAAGTTTATTCATTGAGAATTAGATCCCCTTAAATTCCTGTTGGTTAGGCCAAAACAACTGGCATTAAGATCTGGCAGGGGAAAAAAAAAATAAATCATAGAACTGTTTTTATTAGAAAAATCAGTTTTGTGGAATCAGAATATGTTGAAGTTTCCAAAACTTCAAACGGAAAATCAAAGATTCCACCTGTAATTATTCTGAATATAACATTCCAATTATTTATTTTAGAACACTGTCTGCACAGTAGCATTAAAAACTGTGTTAAAGCAACACTCTGAAGGTTTTAAGATCACACACTCTAGGGGCAGGAGAAGTCTCTTTTATGTCACTTATGATACACTTTATTATCTGTTCTGTTTCTTTTCCTACAATATTCCTGGCTCATCCACTGGAGAGCATACAATTAGTCTGGCTTTGAACCAGGCTAGGTACTGAGGAAGAAAATTATTTTTAGAGCCATTGCCTCATTTGTTGCTAAAGTTGAAAAATGTATAGCAAATGAGACAGGAGTTTGCAGAAGCAAACATAAAGAAGTTAGAGAAAGTTGTCCTCATCCTTGTTTCTGTCACTTGCATATGTGGCAATAGCCAAGTTACTTCTTTTTTTTTTTGCCAAGTGGTCACCAATTTTTACTCTTCATTTCAGGGTGCCTGACAGCAGGTCTTCAGTCTTGTCTGAAGAATCCCAAAATCCAGATAGCTTATCCCAGAGGTGGTGCAAATATGTATACTTCTGTCTTTCAAAAGGATAGTATAGCAGAGGAGATCAAGGCCAAATGATGAAGAGTTTGGAGAAAACAAAGGATTCAAGTAGGCATTATTTGTTTTCTGCAACTGTATTATTAGCTACCACCTTACAATTCATGAACATGTATTACACTTAATTCTGGGAGCTTTAAAAGTTTTTGAATGATTGAATTCGCAATGTTTTAAATGATAGGGGTTTTTTATAACTTGTGTGCCATTTCTCAGCTTTTTTAAAAAAAGTAGATTTAACCTTTTAAACTGCAGTAGAAAACCACACTGTTTTAATTAATTGGTACTGTAATTTTCATTATTTTAATAGACTGTAGTAAATTTAGACTTTAATTATTTCATTTTTAAAAGGAAAAGTGTACACTATTTTAGTTCCATTTCTGAAACTTATTTTGTGTTTGAGATGTGTACATTTATTTCAAAACTGTGAGAGCAAAGTAATTTTAAATAAAGAAAATTAGACCTGTTTGATTGTTTTATTACATTGTAATAAATAATTCCATGCAAGTGTATTTTTAATTACTTCAGTTTTTTCAAATCTCAATTATCAATTTTTTCAATGAAAAAATATGTCATGAAAATTATATATCCTTAAAACAACTGAGAAACATACTAAACTAGTTATATTAGTTTCGTATTAACATAATTCATTGCACCTTTCCTATTTATAAGATTAGCAATTGGACAAAATTTAATTTACCCATGTTGCATTGAAGTATCTATATGTGAAATATTATCAGAAATAATTAAAAGGAAAACATTACATTGAAATACATATATAGAAAAACATGTCTCTCGAGCTTCCTTTTATTGCTTGCGTTTATGAAACTTCTAGTACTTACTAGTGAACGAGGAGAACATTACCTCCTCACCAAGGTATTTTGTCCTGTGCTGTTCAAGAGGGGATGGAACATTGCCTAGAAATGGCAGCCTTAGCTTAGGCGGGTGGTCCAAGGGGCTGGTGGCCCACACCGGTTCTGCAGAAGAAGCAAAAAACCTATTTAATCGTGACATTCTGTTTACCAGGATGGACTTCTGGGGTGATGAGAAAGGCAGCTTTTTGCCCTGCTTTCAGGGGAACAAAGCTCGCCCAGGGATGCTCTGGCGCAGGGCTTAAGCTCAGCGCTTGCTGCAGCCAGGCAGCGCTAGGTGGAGCGCCAGGACCCGGGCCACCGCAGAACGGACCCGGGCCACCGCAGAAGGGACCCGGGCCACCGCAGAACAGACCCGGGCCACCGCAGGGTTTCGCTTTGGGCAGCGCCGGAGACTGCCAGGAGGCTGCCAGGCTGTTTCGGGCGCTGGTTTTAGCTCTTCTCGGACACAGTGAATTCCAGTCTAACTGGCCATTCCAGGGGCGAAGGGGAAATCTCCCAGTTTTGAATTTCCTTATTTTCCACGAGCATTCCCTTGGTTTTCAGACTAAGGAAACCCTTATCCTTCTGCTCTCTACTTAGGGCTCTAAACATTATCATGACTCGAGCTGCTTGTCTCTTCCCTACAGAGCACATCCTTGCTTTCTCTTTATATCAGATCTTTTCCATGTTATTTTTTTCCCCCTTTGCTGAATACCTGCTGTCTTTGCAATACTCTTTTTAGAGATACGTTGGCAAGTGCTGTTGGCAGGGTTCCAACTGAGGCCACATATTTTCCTTGAGAGCATTGTTTCATTTTTTTAGCTTGGTTTCCTATGGAAACAACATCCATGCAATTACGATGTCTGTGAATTTATTAGTTGATTTCTACCAATTTTAACAGGTAAACATAGGATTCAAAGCATATTTAATATCTTACTGCAAGTAGTTAGTAGTAGTAGTAGTAGAGCAGAAAAAAGGAGACATCCTCTAAATGTCCCGTCTGTGACAGAAATGCAGTCTGTCTTTATGCATTATTACATGTAAGAAAATGACATGGAAAAGAGACCTTTTCCCCAGATGTCCCCAAATGCAGAGGAAACTTCAGTTGAAGATTACACTTTCTCAGAGAGAAAATCAACCAGTCACAAGATGCAAACTGCAGTAATCCAGTCTATGTTGGATTCAGGACCCTCTAAGATTGCCAGTATTGTTCATTATCCCACTTCTGCATAAACAAACTCTCTTTTAGCTCTTTTTCAACAGTCTCAGTTACTTACATTGGTCTGGGACAAATCATCCTAGATCTTATGAAGAGGTACTGGGATTTTTTTTCCACTCTAGTGGACATTGTTTTATGCTAAGCAACACTGAATTTAGTGAGGTTTTAGAGAGAAAGATAGATCTTAGCAAAGTAAAAAATAAAAGGGAAGAAGAGTGGATGCAATTAAGTTTTAACCTTAGAAATTACAGAGAACATGAAGAGGAGCTGACAGAAATTCATCCTTTACAATATTATTATTGTACTGTACCAAAGGAAGCAATCTCTTTTATGAAAAAGTTACTTACCTGCAACATCAACTTCAGAGGGCTTAACATCTACATCTATCGGAGGAGATAACAGGCAGATTTGATAAATATTGCTCACTGAAAAGGAATGAGATACATGAGAGCTGTATGATTTGTAGTTGAATGTGGCTACCCACAAAGCTTTTGATGCGTATGTCATACACTGGAGATTAAAAGTGAAATTCTGTGACTATGGGATCGTGCAAGCTTCTTGATAACTGATCAAATGGTCTGTGACTTGCCTAGTAACAAATTTAAAACTAAAGATATCATAACAATTTCTCACAGAAATAATAAAAAACCACATAAAAATCCTTTTAGGAACATTCTTGGAAAACTATAGCAAATGTCTGAAGAGACCATCACAGTGACAGTGCCTTAGGAGCAGAAAGACAAGATGTATATTGTCCATCTGTGGTAGGAAAGAATAGACATGGGAGGGATTATAGATGTCATAGCATGAAATAATGCCTTGCATATGGTAAAGAATATGTGAATTGTAAAGTGGAAAAAAATCACTTTGGGCCATATGTTCCCCTCTGGCATTAAACTGCATGGGAGAACAAAATAATCCAAAAATCATGTGATTTTTGAAGCGTAGCCATTCAACTGCATTCTCCTGCTGCCTTTGTACACTATGCAGACCAAGATTCAGACGTGCTGTATGAGAAGTTGCACAACACTTTGAACAGTGCTGAAGAAAGTGAAGCATGGCCCCACTCATCTCCCTGTTCAAAACTTCCTCATGCTGGAACTGGCAAGGAAACAAAAGAGCAAGGGTGGGCAGGGCAGGAATCCCAAAACTCAGTTCAGAGTTTTGGTAGAGTATGAGTCAGGCACACGGGATGCCATCCTAGCCTAAATAAAGGCAGTGGTAAAACTGCCATTGTCCTAACAGGGCCAGAATTTCTGTCTCTCATTATATTATCTTTGATACCCCTGAAACAACTGTGCAGCTGCTGCTGAGGCATCGCCCTGGGCTCCCGGTGCCGCTGTACCGCACAGCTCTCCTGTCAGCGTCTGGAGATACAACAGGACACTGAGTGATTCATGTTCAGGGCGGGACCACCTGTACCCCACATTTAATGCAGGTAGACTTTAGGCGGTGTCAGGAGTAGGACACTGTGGGGAGCTGCTCATTTGTCAGCTCTTCCTTTCCTGCCACATCCTCTAAAAAAACCCCGAAGTCTATTGGCCACGTTTTTACAGAAAAGGGAGTACAGTTACTTTTCTCCTTGGAGCAAAACCACTTGAATTCCTTAGTTTTGCTGCTTTCCTTACCATGCAGCTGGAGAGATGAAAACATACACCTGGGAAACCTGGAAGGAGTGCTTTGTAGGAGCTCTATTCAAAATCCACATGTTAGCAGAAGATAGGACATGTGACGGTTCTGCTTACACAGGAAGAAGGCAAAGGTATAACAACACGTCCAGCTATGAGGGAAGCTGGGTAACGACATCATTTAGAAATAAGGAAAGTGCATTGACCTATAAGGCTAGATAGAGGAAAAAATTAACACACTGAGGTGATCTGAAACAACAGGAAACTATACCATGAAAAATAAAGAACTTATAATTAGGGCCTCTTACATTCTCTACTTGTGGAATATTCCTTCCCCACAAATTATTTTCTACCACAGACATTTTCTTTTCTCTGTTCCCTGGGCATTTGTGATCCACTTCTTGTTTTCTAACTGATGATGGTTATTACATTGGCTAAGTCTAATTTCTCACACATGAAGAAATAAAGTCTTCATTGACTTTCAACTGCCTGGGTATGGGCCAGACTAAGAGGTGGGTTTCATGTGGGAGCAAGTACGGAGAATCAAAACATCCAGACTGACTGCAAAGGCTTTTCCATCCCTTTGGTAATGATGGGTAAAGGAATTGAGGAACTGAATGCCAAGGGTTGTAATCCCCTACATATAGGGAAGAAAGCTGAGAGAAGAAATGCAGTAACAGATGTAGAAGAACAGGGTGCTGGCAAATTCAAAAACTATTAAAAGATCTGATCAGAAGAGAATATGACATGCCTGGCATTAAACACAAAAACTGCAAACCTTTTTAATTGCATTAAAGTTCTTCCATATTTACTTAATGACACATCTGAAAATTATCTAATTAAAATAGGGTGTTCTGAGGAAATAAGAGAGTTCTGAATCTCTGCAGAAGGCTGGTGCTGCCTGTTTACTGAAAGCAGTAGCATTCCAGAGGACTTTTGAATTCCTGTCTATGGTAGGTAGTGACAATGGGTGTCTGAGTGACATATAAAAGGACTATACTGCTTAGAGACCTCAACACCAGGATTTCTCTTTGTCATATTAATTCCTGCAGATGGAGGTTTGCCATGATCTGGATATATTTTAACAGAAGTGGTAGATTTTAGACAAAAAGCAAGAGCCTTTTTGGTTCCACACTACACAGGCAGCACCTGAAGCAGAGTGAGAACAGCAACCTTAGTACCCCACAGTGAGTACCAAACAGGTGAAGCAGAGTGGATGTGCTGAGACAAACAGGAAGAGATTCAGTGAAGGGAGTGATAGAATATCTGGAAGTTGTTATGTATCCTCAGCAATCCATTCATTACGTAAGCTAAGTACCAGATGTCAAAAGGAGAAGAAATAATGTGAGATTATGGAAAAGTTGGAATTAAAACGTGGATTCTGAGAGCAATGGATGGATAATGAGAGCATTAAAATGAATACAATATCTACACATACTTAGAGACTTTTGCCTGGCGTGAGTTCTTCAGAAAATCCTAATGGACAACTGCAGATAGATTTAAAAGGGCGCAGATTTCCACAGTTAACAGAATGAATGAGGCAACTTGTACAGCCAACACAATGTCAATATTAATGATGTAAAATGATGTAAAAAAATGATGAACTGTGCATGGTAAAATGTTTCCTAGGGGAGGGAGTAAGGGAGTAATAGGTCCTAAAACATGGCTTCAGTAAATGATAGCTTAAATAGGAAATGCTCCAGAGAGTCAGTAAAAAAGCCATGGAAAGCAAAGATATGTTATAAAAGAAAGTTAAAACCAAATTACAAGGCAGTGATATAAAATAAATGTCACAGCATCATGCAAAATATATGGAAGCAATTGAAGCAACTACTGTTTTCATGCAACAATTCAGCCTCATACATGTATTTATATTCTTTCAGATGATCATAATAGGTCCAGATGTATCTAAGAATAGGCATGGAGTAGTTCTTGAGTTTAGGATAAAGGAGCATGGAAAACTTGCCTGCGTAAGAGCAAAACCAAAATGATGTTTAAAACCTGTTGGATATTGTTTTTACTGAGATTGCACAGTATTCTCAATGCCAGAAGGTTTAAAACATTTTATAAATAAAATTGAAACATCATTTCTAAATTATGTATGTTCAGTTGCATATGTAAAATGTAGACTTAAGCATTAATTTAAAGGTACCATCTTGGTCAATATAATAAACAGCTGACTAATCGGCTGTTTGTAGATTTTCAAATGGTTATAACAAATAACAGGTGTACACTAGGTTGCAAATGTGCATGTATGATACTGAAAACTTCATTTGAGTGATTATTAATAGCTACTGTAGACCTTAACTGGAAAAGTTTCACCCCTATATTTTTCTAGATGGTTTTCAAAATAATTTAATTTAGATTTGTGAATGATTAGCATTTCTAAAAACTGGTCTTAACGTTCATCTGAATTTGGACACTTGGAAGATAAGGAACACATTACAAAAGGCTCATTTGAAAACTTTGGCTTGCCTATCTTCCCCATTTTACTTCTTAAAGCTTGTAGTAAAGTTAATTCTGTTTCCCTGGGTACCAACACACAAAGAAAGACCTATACTCCTTTTTGACCACTTATAGTGCCTTACCTCAGCTGCTGTGTTTTCTTATTTCTGCTGTAAATGAGGTTGCTGACTTTAAAATTATAATCTTCCTTTTATTACCTAACACGGTCTCATTCAGTTCTTCTATTCGTGCCTGTTTCAGCATACCTCTAAGATGTACTCACCTGTATATATGCTCACTTGTTTCTGCTTATGACAACTTTTAAATTACATAGTCACATACTGCTTTTTTCTCCAGAATGAGTAGCAAAGTGGCATTTAATTATTTGCCTGACTGGCTCTGAAACACAGATAATTCTCTTTTAGCACATCTTCTGTTTGTTTATAGTCTATAATAGAAGTCATCTGGCATTTAATTCATTAACGTGCTTTTGCTATATAATTTGCAGCTTTTGCTATATAATTTGCAGCTTTATTATCTCTAACAAAATACCATTCACAGTAACAATGACATCATTCTGAAAAAAATCTAGCAAGAAGAGGGCAAAGGATGGGCCAGGGAGAGCACTGGAATAGAATTCCTACTTCGCTCTTCTATAACATTTTCCATCATCATCCTTAAAGCACTTTTTCAAAGATGAATCATTATCTCCATTTGCCTATGGAAGAAACTGAATCACCTGAAGAGGAAGTGATTTGCCATACAGCAAGTCAGTGGTAGAGCCAAGAGCAAAGAACAAGGCTCTTCATTTCCTAACTGGTGCCCTCATGACATTAACTCAGTTTACAGCTCTGCCACAGTCTTCTTTATGACCTTAGGTGAGTCATTTGGGTCCTTTATTCTGCAAACACTGAAGTGCATGTTCATTCATGCTTTTTTTTAAGATCACAACTGGAGAAAAATCCTCCACTAGTACATTGGCCACATATATAGATGGGTCATTCTTTCTCACAGGTTCTTTGCAGGGCAGAATTTTTTATTCAGCACACTATTATATGAAGTAATTTTTTTTTCCCTGCTGTGTTTATTTTTTCCCAGGAAGTTTTCACAAGGACTAATTTTAGCCAGCAGAAACCTGTGTCCATAGATGATGTGAAGTGGTTAAGTTAGAGGAGCCTCTATTCTGTTGCTATGGCCCCCAATTCTCTAGCTTTGCAAATGCTATTTTCCTTTTCCATAGACATCTGCAGCACAACTGTCTACACTCCAGATGAAGTCACGGTGTGGATGAGAGGAGAATTCACTCCTCCACCTACTGCTCCCTAAGCAGTGTGGATGAATAGCTGAGAACACCACCTTCTTTCCCCTGCCCTAACTCATCCCGTATGTACATAGAGCGCCTCCAAACATCCTCTAGGATTCCTTGTAAGAACACCTCTGCACTGTTCTACAAAGCCTCATGTGGTCCCAAGGAGTCATTTCAGTATTTGGCTCTAAATTTGTTGTGTATTTTGCTATTACCACTTTCTGTGTTCCCTCTGCTTTCTCCTATTCCTTTTACTTATCTCTTTTTGATACTTTCTCCTATCGCTACTGTGTCTTCTCCTTTTTTCATTTCTGTGTGGGTTTTTTTTAACTTTTTATGCTTTTTTTCCCCAAGAAAAGGAAAAGTGTTCCATGCTAGCCCAACCTCAGTCATAGAGGTATGGAGAGGTGAGCTGGAGAGCTGGCAGAAAGCGTTGCTCTTGTCTGACTATGCAGGGAGAGGACAAGGGCTTTGCTGCTGTGAGGATTTCCCAGAAGTAATATTGGAGCTGGTCCAACAATTTACAGTAAAAGGACTGCAGTTCTAATGCAAGTTCAGCAAGGTGAAGGCCATCTTTTTTCAGGTCAGGTACAATAACCAGGAGTGGCTTGTCAGATGTATCTCTGGTCTGAGAAATTAAATAACATCTTTGGACAGGATGCTACATGGTACACCCTGGACTTGAAGGATCCAGCCTTCATGTGAAGTCTAACATTGAAGAGGAGAGGCAGATCTCTGGTCTGTAATGAGCTTGAAGAGTTAAGAAGAAAAGGCCCTACAACTGAAGGACATTATTGTGGGGTCAGGGCATGAGTTTCTTGGCATCCCTAGCTCCATTCTCCAACCAAGATGCTCAGCAGTGTTGACAAAGGAGACTGGCTCTGAAGAACACTTTGCTTACATTTGGGTCAACCTAAGAGGAGTACTAGGGGGAGAATGTGTATTGGGGTTATAGCCACCTTTTCCTGAGCAAAGGACAGACATCTTAGATGCCTTTCAAATCTCTTCAATGAATGATGGCTCTTCTTTTAAACATTATTAGATGAATGAAATAAACCTAAGTTTTCAAGACATTAGCCTTGGATCAAAGTCAGGGGTGTAATTCTAAACTGTATTCTTTGTGGCTATGTCTACACTGCTCTTCACATTGCTGCCAAACACTACCAAGGTCCCAGGCTAGAGAGCCATGTCTACACCCATATTAAAGGTTGTTTAGGACATCACCAAAAAATCTCATCAAGTATATTCAACATGTCTGCATCCCGCATGGCACTCACAGGTATTTCCTTAAGTAAGAAAGGTACAGGAATGCAGGAAATGAGGCATCTTCACATTTTCAGAGTTCTGTGGATTTCAGCCAGACAGGATCCTTCCCCAGTATTTTCCTGTGATTAAGGATGCATGTCTATTTTTTATCATTCCTTAGACCTTGAAAATATTTGCAAGGGATACCTACTAATAGGAAAGTAGGTGCTCAAAAGCCAGACTAATGTATTCCCATGACTTTTGGACACAATATGCTGGTTAGGGTATTATACATATGTAGAAGTATCTCCGCCAGTTCTGGGGAGCAAATGTGTGTTTTATCTAGTCAGAGTTTCTGTATGTTAGGAGTAGTGAACCAAGATGAAAAACACTCTGCCTGACTACCAAGTTCAGATTCGCTTTTTCCTTTTCAAATTCAGACAAAAACTCTGGATGTAATCTACTGCAATGCTTCAGAAAATGAGTAACACAACTGATTTGTCACGCACTTAGAACTGTCTATTACAGTATGCACTAGTCTTCTAGCAACAATTACTCTGAGACATAAGATAAAGGGGCAAGAAGGTTTTAGGGACCAACAGCCGAGTGACATTTTGATACTGTCCCACTTACGAGATTTACCCATTCTCTCTGAATAACTTCAGGATGGGCCTCTCAACCACTCATCAGCATTCACGATTTCATACCTGCCTTCTGTAACTACAATGTTTCCACTAGTTTCCTGAAAAAAAAGGCTGGAAGGCAAAAATTGACTACTATAATAAACATAATCTTTTAGCCACTATTATTTCTTTGTTTCATTCCTAAAGCCCTTGTGTCTATTTTTTTTTTTTAAAGCTTTTTTTTCTTATTACTTCTTTGTCACACCTTGTCACTCTTGTCTTCTGATAGCTGGCATTCTTTTTTAAGCTCAGTTCCAGGGGAGCTGGATAGCTGGGGTTCAGGTTCTGAAAGAAATATACCTAACCATTCTGCTCCCTGAGAAAAGAACTGAACACATAAAGCAAATTTTAGTGAAAGGCTCATACGTAAATAAATTGTCTTTTTTAAATAAATAGTTTTTTTAATCAAGTCTTAAGGATTTGGAGTTCTGCTTGGTGGGGGTTTTTTTAACATATAGAGTCAGCAGTAATGCCTCCAACAGTTCCATTATATATGGCCAGTGCCCAGGAATACAGACATAATGAAGTGACAGGCATTATATAATGTGATCAGGGAGAATACCCAATTGAGAATAAGCCATTCTATGGATCATTATAGGTTATACAAAACGTAAAGTATTAACTGCAGGAGTGAATTCTGTTGCCTTATGAAGACACAGACATGAACTAAGAGGGTTTGCTTTTAGTGACAAGAACTGCACAGTCATAGCAGGTCATCACACATTTTGTGGGAGTGGAACTACTGGGGAACACTTAGGCAAGAACTGCAATCTGGAAACACATGGCCTCTTTGTGGGACGTAGGCTATCTAGCATGCTGTGCTCACGCTGTTGCAATATGCAAGCAGTTCAGCACCACATGGGAAGCGTCAGTATTAGATACCTTGCGGGTGCCCACATCTTAGCCACAAATAAGCAGCAGTGCAAAGGCAAGAGACAGCATAAGCCTTTTGAACATTAACAGGATGCCCTCAGGAAAAAAAAGCATATCAGCAAAAGATGTATCAGCAAAAGACACAGGCTCACGTGCAGAATGGCACAGCCAATATATAAACAAATGGTATGTATTAGTACCGTTACACTGCTGTTAACTTTAATAAAGATGGATTCATTCTTGTTACAAAAACTCGCATGGAAGTTGTAAGGAGGAGAAATAAGAAAAGAGGGATGTGCAAGTGAGTCTGTTCACACAGAACTGTCATGGTGGCAGCAACTGTAATATTTAAACATTAGTTTTCTTAGTAAAAAGCCTTTTAAGTTTTATAAGCAGAAAGTTATTTCATGTTCATCATGTAGTATTTGAAACAACTGGATAAACCAGGGTAAGTAAGTTTAAAAATAGATTAATACAGTTTGTTTTCATAGTGAAGAGTGATTTCTTCCTATGCATACTGTCTTAAAAGTAAATGTACTAGTTTCTGGAGTTCTGTGATTGTGTGACAATCACCACTTTTACTGAAAAAGAAAGAAAAAGCACATTCCTACTCTTCACTAACTTTCATATTCATTATCATCACGTTACTAACAGAATGTGAATGTGATTTGAGCATACCTTAAGGCTCAAAAATCAAAAGGTAAGAGGAAAGACACCAGCATTTACAGTACTGCAGGTTTTACAAGAGGATCATATTTGTTTTATATGTGGTTCATGATTTCTCCGTGCTTCAGGTATGCGGGTTGTATAGAGACTGGGTTGCATGAGTTGCTAGAGGAAGCTGCAGTAAGAGACATGCTAACCCTAGAAAGGCAACTGTCATTCATAGATTCTAAGAACTTACAAAAATGCATAAACATCACACAAACTTGGAATCAAGAAAGAAAGGTAAAAGAGGTATTAAGATACAACTTCGAATCTCAGTCCAATGAGGTCGACAGAAGTATGTTGTTAACTTCCAAAAGACCACTTTTTCATCCAATGGTAGAACTTGCAGTTTCCTGAGAACACCAGTCATTTAAGGATGAGAGGGAAAATATAACCCAAAATGTCTTATTCAAAAAAAACCCCACCATTTTTTTTCCTGATGAAGAGCAGTTTTCACACTCCCTGCAGTCAACATTTACCTTTAAAAAAGTAGCTACTTTCAATATCTACTTAAAAATTTACTAGGTGGATGTATCAATACTAATGAGGCATTGATATTATTGACACTAATGTATACTATTAAAGAAATGTGGAGATTTTAAATTGGTAGTAGAAGTATCCTTACTTCAGTATCAACCAGAAGAGATATTTTTGAAACATTTAAAAATATTTTGGCACACAGGTTTTAAAGCATGACTTGGAGTATGCAGACTTTTCAGTCAGTTGTTCTGCGTATCGACATGCTACAGTTTTGCAGATGATTCAATTGTTAACAATTTATAGTATTTACTGCTCTCCTGCTGCTGCTGTAACAGACAGAAGATATGAGTTGCATTGGTGAGATGACAGGATCTTCACCTCTTGCAGGACACCACACATTTTTCTAAGAGAAGGAAGGTGCCCAAGCGGGCACTAGCCAAAAGTGCGCTTGCCAGAATGGTATCTCCTCTGGGACTGACTGCTGCTGGTTTGGCCAGTGTCATGGGCAGCTGGAGGTAAATGCTGCATGGGGGTAGGGGGATCTTCAAAAACATGTCCCACATAGATTGCTGGTGGAAGGTGTGTGTTGCTTCTCACTGAGGAGGAGGAATGGAATGTTGGAAACATTTCTTGTGGCACTTGGGATATCAATTAGCTCCTACAGACTGAGAGATAGGTCAGAGCAGGTACATTTACGTTAGCGGTATAATGTGCAATTGAGTTAATGTTGAGTACAACCTTCCTTGCAGCTGGAGTTCTGTGCATTTCTCCAACGCACAATCCTGCTATATGTGAAATGGTTCCTCTGCCAGGGAAACAAGGAGGCTGTGCACAGGGGTGCCATGTAGCGAGCACCAGCAGGACAGACCGTTGTCTATTACTGCTCAGCCTCACAAGAGTTGTGTTAAACGAGGCCTAGATGAACAATAGGACGGGTTCTGCATTTCCAGGTGTGGTTGGTCAGAAACGGAGGGTGGGGTACAGGAGTTAATCATCACCATTCATCATCATCATCATGATGAAAGATTGCTTCAAGCCACTCTTCTGGGTCTGTAGACCTGGCTTGATCTTAAGCACATAGCCGCCTTACAGCTACCTTAATTCCTGCTCTGCAAATGTTACACAATAACAAGTTTAGCAACTTCAGTTTTGACATTAGCAGGGCACATCCACAATATCCTCGCTGCAGCAGACTGTGAGGGGGAACGTACAACTGTTCCTGCAGTTGGATCTTGTTTCTGGACCACTTCTGCACATGGTGTTATAAGGCCAGTCAGAGTTAGGTCAAAATGGAAGCTCAGCCTCCTGTATTTATCATGGAATAAGCAGCAGGTAAGCCCAGGGTTTTGTCATTTGGGGTGAATAGACAGACAAATGGGTCAGAAGGAGATTTTGAAGCCTCTACATGAGGTTCTGTGGCCAAAGGGCCAATCCAGAAGGGACAGCGCATGCCTCAGGCTTTGAGAAATGCCAGCACGACATCTCTTTATATTGGCACAATCATTTTGACAAGTACACATTTCCCTATATAGTTAGACAGATAGTTTCAACTGTAATGTATGTGAAAGACTGTATTTTCCCAAAGAAAAGAGCAAAATACATGCAGGCAATTGCAAACTTAATGAGGGTGGTGCTCAGTCGCTGACAGTGAGGATGCAGCCTCCCAGAGCATTCACGCTGTTACACTTCACGTGTCTCCTCACAGCTGTGATGTCCTGATGCTGGACTTCTGAAAGGGAAAAGTTCACCCAGCGCGATGGGGGAAGCGAGCACAAGCCCTGGGGAAGAGCCCACCACAGGTACGTGTGTGGGCTCTCTGCATTTCTTCAGCCATCGCCAGGCTAACTTTGTAACCTGGAAACGGAGTTCACAGATGTTCATAGAATCATCTAGGTTGGAAAAGACCCTGAAGATCATCCAGTCCAACCATTGACAGTTAACTGACAGTTCCCAACTACACCATATCCCTCAACGCTATGTCGACCCGACTCTTAAACACCTCCAGGGATGGGGACTCCACCACTGCCCTGGGCAGCCCATTCCAACCGCTAACAACCCCTTCTGGAAAGAAATGCTTCCTAATATCCAGTCTAAACCTGCCCTGGTGCAACTTGAGGCCATTCCCTCTTGTCCTATCACTTACTACTTGGTTAAAGAGACTCATCCCCAGCTCTCTGCAACCTCCTTTCAGGGAGCTGTAGAGGGCGATGAGGTCTCCCCTCAGCCTCCTCTTCTCCAGACTAAACACCCCCAGTTCCCTCAGCCGCTCCCCGTACGACCTGTGCTCCAGACCCTGCACCAGGTTCGTTGCCCTTCTCTAGACACGCTCGAGTCATTCAATGTCCTTTTTGTAGTGAGGGGCCCAAAACTGAACACAGGAATCGAGGTGCGGCCTCACCAGTGCCGAGGACAGGGGTAAGATCCCTTCCCTGTCCCTGCTGGCCACGCTATTGCTGACACAAGCCAGGATGCCATTGGCCTTCTTGGCCACCTGGGCACACTGCTGGCTCCTGTTCAGCCGGCTGTCAATCAACCCCCCCAGGTCCCTCTCTGACTGGCAGCTCTCCAGCCACTCCTCCCCAAGCCTGTAGCGCTGCTGGGGGTTGTTGTGGCCCAAGGGCAGCCCCCGGCATTTGGCCTTATGGAAACTCACACAGTTGGCCTCAGCCTGTCCAGGTCTGTCCGCAGAGCCTCCCTGCCCTCGTTGTTCTATGTTAGGTCTGACATTCTCGCTGCAGTGTGTCCCCAACAACGAGGCGTTCAGCCAGCAATCACGTTTTAAGGGCTGTTTACGGTCGCGCACACAACAGCGCGTTTCTGACCGGATCTTCCTTCCCAGCTCCCAGAGCGACCGCCGACAACCCCGGCCGCCTCTCGCGCCCGCCCCGCCGAGCTCGGCGCCCCCCGGCCCGCCGGGGGTACCTGTGTCGCGACCTCCCGACCATGGGCGGGCAGGGGGCTGCGGGCTGCCGCCCGCTCGGGGGCGGCCTCCTCGCCGCTAACCGCCGCCCCGACACCCCCTCCCCGCACTCGGCGGCGCGGCGCGGCGGCAGGGGGGTGTCTCGGCCGGGCCGCCCCCGCCGCGCGAGGCCCCGCGCGGGGGGCGGCCCGACGTCTCTCGCAGGGGCGGCTCGCAGCGCCGCGCGCGCCGGCGCCAGCCAACCCCCCCGCCTCCCGCCGCGCGCCGGCCATTACTGAGCCGCGGGGTGGGGGAGGGGCCGCCGGCGCCGGGCGGCCCGGCCCCGCCCCGCCCCCCCGGCCCCGGCGGGCGGTGCCCGCGCCGTGACAGGCAGGTCTAGGCCGCAGCCGAGTGCGCACGCGTCAGTTCCGGCGGGGAGCGCGGCGCGGCGCGGCGCGTGGGTAGGAAACGCCGCGGCGGCGGGGGAGCGGAAAATGGCGACGGCCGCGCAGCTCACGGACGAGGAGCTCTTCTCGGAGCTGAGGCGCTTCGGCTTCTCCCCGGGGCCGGTCACCGAGAGCACCCGGCCCGTCTACCTGAAGAAGCTGAAGAAGCTGCGCGAGGATGAGCGGGCTGGGGCCCGCAGCGGCGCCAACAAGACCCGGAACAGCAACAACAATAACACGGCGGCCGGAGCGGCGCCGGGCGGAGGCGGCGGCACCGGGCGGGCGGCCCCGGTCGTGGGCGCGCGGCTGGTCGGCGCCGAGCACCCCTACCTCCCCGGGGCTGCCGCCGGGAGCGGCCGGAGCCGCGCAGCACCCTCTGCCGGGGGCGGCAAAGTGCTGCTGGGCTTCAGCTCGGACGAGTCGGATGTGGAAACGAGTCCCCGGAGCCAGGCCGGCGCCGGCGGCGGCAGCAGGAGGGAGCGGGCTTCACCCCTCTTCCGCGGGCTGAGGCCCGACGGCGCCTGCGGCGTGAGTAGCAGCTCCCCCCCGGAGGAGGCGGCCAGGCGGAAGCCCAACGCCTGGTGGGGGGCGGCGGCCAGGAGACCGGCGGCGGCGGCTCAGGGTGTGAGGGAGCCCGGGGACGGCGACGAGGAAGGAGGGGAGGAGGACGACGAAGAGGAGGACGACGAGGAGGAGGAGGAAGGCGAGCAGCAGCGGTGGAAGAACCGGACCGTGAACGGTAATCGGCTCCTCTCCTACGGCGGCAGCAGGGACAAGTACTCGGACTCGGAGGAGGAGGAGGTGGCGGGGGCGAGGGCCAAGCAGCAGGTACCGAAGGAGGAGTCTGCAGTTCGCCGGCCCAGACGGAGCCTCAGCAAGTCTCCTGCTCCATTCATAACAAGCAAATGCGCTGCAGCCGGCGCTGGCGTGATGGAGACGGGCCAAGAAAGGGCTGGCGGAGGCTGTGGTGCTGGTGTAGTCGTAACGAATGACAGGGCGGCGGCGGAGGCGGCTGCTGCTGGGAGTCTAGACACGGGCAGAAATCAGGAGGAGGCGGCGGCGGTGGGGGGAGGAGGAGGATGCGAAAATCTGGACTCCAGTCCTCCCAGCCCCAGATACCGCATTGGCCTGTCTAAGAAATCCCCTACAGTATTGTTGCTGCCACCACCGCTCACGGACGTGGACAGCAGTAAACTCACTGACCCTCCAGGCACCATTAGGAAAGCGACCAGCAATCATGTTCTCAGCGGTGCTGCTGGTAGCTATAATGTTGAATCCAGGATCTATTCAGCTAGTAATAGCCTTTCCCCGGGTGGAACCACCTCCTCCCTTAGACTCAACCACTCCAATCATACGGGTTCAAATCATACCTACCTGAAAAACACCTACAAGAAGAATCTCTCAGAGCCCGAGGAGGAGCTTCTCCAGCAGTTCAAAAGAGAGGAGGTATCCACCACTGGAGGCTTCAGTGCACATTACCTGTCCATGTTCCTCTTAACTGCTGCATGCTTGTTCTTTCTGATACTGGGATTCACATACCTGAGAATGAGAGGTTCTGGAGTAGCTGAGGATGTGGGAGCCAACAGTAAGTATTAGGTGAAGGGTAAGAGCAGTTTCTTTCTGCAGCTGGATATACAACTGTTAATTCACTTTTGCGTTCCCACACATCCCTTACTGAGCAGTTCTGGGTTCCACCTTGGTGTAATCTTTCTATATAGGATGGAGCACGGAGAAATTGTCTTTCCTTATATACGTTGCAAGCTGGTGTAATAAGCCTGCAAGACATTTGAGGACAGACTCAAATCCTGTCATTCCCTGCTGTAATCTGTTGATACCTTGTTTTCTAGCAAGTTTTCTTCGCAAAGCAATTTTATGTGTTTTGTTGAATATAGCAGATGTATGGTTAATAAAGATTTGACGAGGGTAAGGCTTTACGCTAATCTTACAGAAGTAACAATGCACATTTAGATACCTGGGATTCCTAAAGGGCTAAGATTTGACTGTAGTTGTTTGTTAATAAAGCAGGTCGTTTTCATTTTTATGTACTGAGGCTTGTAAATGATGCTAGGTTGAGATGTGCACACTACAACGAACTTCGTGCAGTGATTGCTGGACCTATTGTGTATTGTTTTCTAATAAGTCCTTTTTTCTAAATTTAGTGGAGAGTAAGTTTATACATGAAACACTTGTGGTTTAGTTTGAATTTCAGAGTATTCTTTCTTTAATCCTGAATTACTTGGGAGTTTCTTTAATATGTGAAAGTAACTTCTGGGAATGGATTTAGAAACTACCATTTTCTATTCACAAAGCATACGAAAATGGAAACGTACCACCTAAGGGTGATGATTCATGCTAATTCAGTTCTTGGCTGCTCTGAAATGGACAGTGGAGATTCTAACATCAGAAAGATTATGCCATTGCTGTCTTAATTTCTCATCAGGAGCAATGAAAAAAAATGCAAAAAGCTTGTTTTGGGACGTGAGAGCATTAGAAGGTGTGTGGGGTGTACACACGTGCCTCTATCCTTCTTTGTATAGAGTGTAGAGGATTTATATACTCATGTGTGGACATGGATATATACAGTGCCTTGTAAGGAGTGATCCCACTGTTAGACTGGGATCTGCGAGATGTTACAGGGCAGGAATAGCAGCGTGGGCTTCCCCCCCCCCCGGTTATTTATTACATTATGGTAGCAGAATAGTTCTTAACTCTGTTTTGTACTCTGCAGGAGAGAGTAAAGGATTTAGTGTTTAGGGACACAGTAGCAGCAAGGACTAAAAGCATTTGCGATGATTTCATTGCTGTCCACGTGGCTTTAAGCTACAGTCTTGTTTTTTTGGGAAGGCAGTGAACATATGCAGGTGGGCTAAAATTAGATACAGTGTACTGTGACTGTTGGGACTCCTCATATTCTGTGGTTAACTTCTGGCCATAACTGCTTGAGACAGAGATAATTTTTTAATGTATTGATATGTAATTTACTACCATGTATTAGATTTTTTTTTTTCTAGTCTTGAAATATGATTATTTTAATAGGGGAGAAGGTCTGTCAACCTACTGGGGTAAACTTTCTGACTGTCAAGTTCAGTGGCTGAGTTAAAACTTTCCTGCCGTGATGGTTGATAAAGCTGAATGCCTCAGCTATGCAGATAGCAATAATACTGTAAAAAGAAACCCAGTCTAAAATTTTTGTCTTGGGAGAAAACTTTGTTCTGAATGTGTGAACTGTCCTATAGAGCATATGGAATCACTGTGTTGAATATATTGCTCTTAAAAAAGTTAACCTAGCTGGAACTGATATACAGGGAAAATTGTTCTCTTTTCCGCTTTTGCTTAGGTTAGACTGCCCAGCAAAGGGTCTGGTAGCCCAATCTTGCTTGGTAGTTCAGTTAAGCCAGTTCTTGGCCTGTTCCTATTTGTTCTCTTTTCAGTAGAACTCCTGAAAGTGGATTTCCTGAAGAATTGTTCTGGCACTCATATTTCATCTGTCGTCCTTCCTCACAGCCCTGGGCTTTGCAACGCAACAAATGGGAACAGGGGTAACAGGGCCTATTGGAAAAAACAAACAACAGATTCTGTGGATATAGCTACTTTCATAGGAAGAGGAGCAGGCTGCTGCTTTCAAGTAATGTGGGAGTGAGCAGGGAATTACCTTGCCCATATGCTCAGCACGTGCTCACTAAATTCTTACTTCTGAAATGGGTGTATGCAACGAAAATGTGGTAGGTCTGTAGAACATGCAAGAACAAGCAAGACAGGCCAATAAAGACTGATTGCTACTGGGAAGGGAAAGAGCCCTGTCTACTATTACATGCTTCCCTAAGCTTGAGCATCATCTGAGTGAGTCCTTTGGCTCTTACTCTTGTGTGGGTGTATTGTCTGTTTTCTTTATAGAAGCAAAACTGATTCATACACTTCTATTAAAAAATAATAGTGTATCTCAAGAAACGATCTTTTGGGTAAGTGACTGGATACTGAGCTTTCTCTGTCTTTCAGATTGTTGTAGGTAAGATTCTGTTTGCTGAGAGTGATTTGATTGTGAAAAACTCAGTTATTCTGTTCATAACTATTTCATAAAAAGTTTTAGGATTCAATTGAGTTGCACTATACCCATCTCCATAATTATCGTAGTTACTGTGAGAAAACAACAAAGGTTTATATTTGGATGACTTATTATTTTAACTTCGAAGGGAATGTTGCACAATGAGCTTAATGTTGGTTGTCTTAGTTGTTCATTACCTAAAATTGTGTTACCTAAAGTTGTGTTGAGTGATATTATGTCTGTGACACTGAAAAATATTTATCACCAAGTACATCCAATATCAGCACTTACAGTATTTGTCAGTCTGTAATCTGAGAACAGAGGAGGTGTGTGTAGGGGGGGAGGCTTAAAACTAGGGGTTGAATTTAGACCAGGTAAGGTAATATAGATGAGAAGCAGTAAGCAGAAAACTTGAGAGGGTTGTCGCTTATATCTCTCATAATATTCAAATGATTTCTTATTCAGAGCTCTGAAACAGCTATGAAGTGCCTTAGTTTTGCCACACATGCAGCATAAAATGTTGAAAGACAAATCATAATTGGGCTGTTTCATCTGTTTCTAACCTGCATGTGGTCACTTGAGGTAAACTTATGCATTTAGCTGTCTAAAGTGTAGAAAATTATCTATGGGGCTTTTACTAGAGCATCTTAAACCATTGAAATTAAACTACTCTTCAAGTGTACATAGAAGACCAACTAATGCATAGGCACATATTGTGCTTGCTCTCTCTGACAGTGTTGTCTGTGTAAAGAAAGATCAGTTCTGGCTTGGTTGCTGGTAACCTCATTTGTGTGGCTCTTGCAATGAGGCGTGTTTTGCTTGCACCTGCCTTCAAAATACTGTGGAATTCCATCAACAACTTGCCAAGCCAGCATAGTATTTTTGTCAGGAACATGGTAGGTTTGACTTCTGTCTACTTCTTAGGGTTCTCCAAACCTTGAAGAGTTGGGTATCTCTTCCAACTTCTTTGGTTTTGCTTTGTGATGTTACTCTGAGCATCTCAAGTGGCTGCTCCTGGGAGTTAGTTCTAAAGTTATTTTTCATGGAAAGCTAATAACTATCAGATAGTAGATGCTGATTTTGGGTCTGGTTTATTTTCTGGAAGATGAAAGTGCTAGTGTAGGTGCTGCTAAGGTTGTAATCTGAAATGGTTTGCATTGAAGTTACTCCCACTGTTTCTGCTCCAGTACTTTGCCTGGGGAGTAGTTGATATGGCAAAAAAACAACAAAAAAGTGATCTTGAAACTTGCAGGTAGGTCTTGTTTAAAATCTTATGTTCTTATTAGAAGAGGCATTTGAAAGTGACATCTCTTGCTTTTGGTCTTTCTATGGTACTTGTTACAAAACGATTGCTAGGAGGATAATACTGTATTTGCTACAACTTGTGGTTTTGAAATGTTAATTCAGGGAGATTTAGCAGTTGTGTATATTCCAAGTGGAAGTTTATGCAAATCGCAATTCTAAGAGTTTAAATCTATTCCATTGACATTCCTTTGTACTCAACTTCTAAATCTCTCAGGTGTTAAAGCTTCTGTGGAATTTTATGCAGGGAACTTCATTGGTAAGAAGTTAGACTTATTGTATAAAAGACAAGATGAAGACTGTTGCACTCACAAACCTGCAGATTACTATTAAAGTGCTGTGGTATTTCACAGATAACTGTTACGAATATACTTGTTTTCTAGGATCACCTTCTCAGAAATCATCTTGGCAGTGTTGGCTTCAATGGAAGAAAATTAATTTTGGATAAGAAATATTTATAGAAGATAAGATGGTAAAGGGAGAAAGCAAAATTAAGAGATTTGGAGAGTTCCTGTGTTGTGTCACTATTATCAATTGCAAAGCACAGGCAATAATACCCTGACTTGTAGCTGACAATATAACAACTTCTTCTATTGACATATTGGCATAATAGCTCTGTTTCACTTTCCTTGTATTCCTGTAAAATAGCAAGTATTTCTTTTCTAGGTGATACAAAAGAAAACTCTGATCTGCATCTTAAAGACTAATCTGTCTTGTAGCTGATCTCACTTACATGGTTTGGTGAGTTTTGGATCAAGATTACAGAATCATTCAGGTTGGAAAAGACCCTTTTGATCAATAGATCAAAGAAGCCCTAAGCTACCTTTGTAAGGTAAAGCCAGGCAGAATAGTTAAATTTCCGTATGATTCTTGACACTTTTAATCTTCAGTCTTCCTTATGGTATATCAGAAATAACAAAAACGAGAACAAATTTTGCCAAGACTCGTACTCAGGAAAGTCCAAATAATTGTTACATAGTGCAAAGTAGTTCATCTTAGCTGACAACTTCAGATTCTTCCTAAAGGACAATAAACAGTCTATTTACTTTTACAAAGTATGAATATGAAAATTGCTCATAAGCATTTGAAACAAAAATGATGCAACTTTAGAATTTCTGTTTTTAAGGAGCTAGTGTGGTGTTTGTTCAGAATATTTAGAACTAACTTACTTGGCATTCATACCTGAAATGTGCCACTGCTTGCAGGCATGCACAAAACTTTCCCTGTGCTATGACTTTAGATATTCTTATAATGATGTTTTTTCAGTGTTACTGTTGTAGGTTCTGCTTTTTTGTGAAGTCAGTCATGGGAAACTGGAACTAGGATTACTTGCCTGGGGAGTAGGGATGCAGAAGAGTTTGGCAGGAACTGTTCACTAGGTATCAAAAACTAATTGAAAGCTTGTGCTCCGTTCCATGGTGCATAGTAGTTTTCTTAAAAGAAAATTTGGTTTGTGATGTGAGGAAAATTAAAGGTGATCTAGGATCTGAAAGCAGATCTGGTTGCCACTTTTCTATGTTTATAAAGCACTGCAGACTAGAAAGGAGTGGGAAAGCAAAAAGCAAACATGTTTCTTTTGTTAAGAACATCTACGAGCTAATAGTTTTCTTCAAGTGCAATGCAGATTTTTTTTTTTTTTTGCTTAGGACAGATGCATACAGCAGTAATGGATGCAGTGAAAATATTTCAAGGAAATTTCCGTGATAACTAAGGGCTTAAATTTAGCATTGTAGGAGCCCCACTTTGCGCTGTTTCATAATCTTTAAGTATTCCAGTACAAGAGGAGAATCAGGTCTACAGTCTTTCTATTCCTGGGGATCAATTGTGTTTCTAAACAGTCATGTACATTGTAATTCCTGCTGACATCTGTGTTTCATCTGGGAGTAGTAGGTCACAAAACTTTGGCTAAGCTGTCCAGGAGTGCTAGAGTTGTAGTGAACTGATCCCTGTCATGCTTCTGGACTTGTGCTTCAATAGTTGAGAACATGTGAACAGGCCAGAGCTGCTGTTTGAGAAAGTTACTTGGCCACTTAACAAAAAAACTTAGGCAATTTAAATAAGCAAGTACATCAGGTTTTTGTTGATAAAAGTGCTGTTCCAATACTGTGGAGAAGCACAGTCCGTTGTAATCATGAAGCATATATTCCTTACACCTTTAAGGTTCTTGTGGGTATTTGTATTCTCTGGTAGAATTAGTTATGATTTGTGGTAGGCTGAGGGGAGTAAGTTGGCTGGTTAAGGGATTGTGAAATCAAGGTACATTAAGAAAAAGAAGGCACTTTTTGGGGGACTTACATGTTTGCTAAGAACTTCAGTAGTAGTATCTTTGTCCTTACTTTTCCTTTTTTGGTTCCTACTGTTGCTGCTGGTAGGTCTAGAGTTGTGGGGGAAAATGGCAACACCTTTGCTGTGATTGTAATAAACAAGGGCATGATGTAACTGCCGCTGATCAAAGTAACCTTGATACCTTCTGTCCACTGAGGAATTCTGATTTAGAAAAACTTAGAAAAGGGACAGTGTTACTGATGGAAAGAAGCATACTGATGGATGCAAGGATAGATTGAAAAACTATTGCACAACTTAAAGCTGATCTTATGTAGGTTCTTTGTAGAAGGCTTGCTCCAGTTTATAATGTATGATGTTGAGTCCTACTGTGCTGTACTTCCCACAGCATTGTTTAGGGCTGTTCACTGTTCTGCTGTGTATTTACAATCTTATGTGGAGGGTGAAAGGGTAAGGAGCATGTGAGTGTGGATGTATGCATGATGTCAAACAGGCAAACGTGGTGTGCCTGTTGGGCATAGTTTGTTGTAGGAGATGTGCTGTTGTGTCTGGTGTTTTGCAGAGATGAAGTCTTTTTGCAGAGGAGACGATCAAATTTTCTGCATACTGAGGGTCATATTGTAACACAAGTATCCTGAATAAAGCTGCCTCTTTAGAGTCTTACATTCCTTTAGCTTCTTTAAGTGAACTCTTGAGTGACTGAATTCATATAGAAGGGGAGGAGAAGATGTAGGGGCTTAAGAGGTCTTACACTGCATTAAGTGGCATTAAAACTTACTAATTAGTCTACAAAATCCATTGAATTCTAGTGCTGCTGTACTAGACAGGTAAGAAAGGTCTGCTCATAAATGAAGGGTGTAGACCAATTCCTAGGCCAGTTTTTCTCTTGGAGAATGCCAGTTACTTAATGAAAAATTGGAAGATGACTCGTTAGAAAAATCATTGTTTCATATACAGACTAAGACTTTCTTCATACTGCCTTTATTCACTTAAGGCTTAATACAGGTTTTACATATGGGTCACATCCCCGTAATGTTCTCTTTGTTGAAAAAGTACAAGAAAGCATAAGCACAAATGCAGGCTGGGTAATGAGCAGATTGAGAGCAGCCCTATGGTGGAGGACTTGGGGGTGTATCAGCAGATTGAAAACTGACTTACAAACCAGCAATGTGTGCTCACAGCCCAGAAAGCCAACTGTGTCCTGGGCTGCATCAAGAGAAGTGTGGCCAGCAGGTCAAGGGAGGTGATTTTCCCCTTCTACTCTGCTCTTGTGAGGCCCCACCTGCAGAGCTGTGTCCAGCTCTGGGACCCCCAGAGCATAAGGAGGACACAGACCTGCTCAAGTGGGTTCCGAGGAGGCCACGAAGATGATCAGGCGGCTGAAGCACCTCCTTTATGAGGACAGGCTGAGAGAGTTGGGGTTGTGCAGCCTGGAGAAGAGAAGGCTCCAGGGAGACCTTATGGCAGCCTTCCAGTACTTAAAGGAGGCCGACAGGAAAGATGGGAAAGGGACTCTTTACCAGGGACTGTAGTGATAGGACCAGGGGCAATGGTTTTAAACTGAAAGAGGGTAGATTTAGATTAGATAGAAGGAAGAAATTCTTTCCTGTGAGGGTGGTGAGACACTGGAACAGGTTGCCCAGAGAAGCTGTGGCTGCCCCCTCCCTGGAAGTGTTCAGGGTCAGGTTGGACAGGGCTTTGAGCAGCCTGATCTAGTGGAAGGTGTCCCTGCCCATGACAAGGGGGGGTTGGAACTAGATGATTTTTAATGTCCCTTCCCACTCAAACCTTTCTATAATTCTATGAAACTTTTATACTTGGACTCATGGCATTTTAGGTTAATGCAGCTTCAGCCTGTTCTTGCTAGGGAGTCAACTGAACAAAACTTTGTTGTGAGAGTCTTCTGGGATGAGTTGGATAAATGTAGTGTTATTCCACACTACATTTTAAGGCCACATATAGATCTTAATTTTCCTTTTATCCACAGAAAAGGGTTTCTTTGAAGGTCAGTTAAATCTCTGAATTGCTTATTGGAGAAGGCTCAGACTGTCTATTGACTTCGTAACTGCTTGTGTTAGCTTGTGGATATTTTCAACAGGCTGCCTATCAAAGCTGCTCACCTTAACCATCTGACCCCTCAGTACTCATCTTACTATGTGAGATGATTTTTATACAGTCAAACTTTCCACAGCACACTCATTTAGTAATACTTATCCTAGTGTCTGTTCAGTATCATCAAGCTGCACAGCACAAGCCCATCATGTAGTATTCCCATATCTCTCGGAAGTCTAGCCTAGAGCTAATCTGAAACCTGTCAGTAGATACTGAGCATTACTGTGAATGAGGGGTTTCAAATATCAAAAGGTAAATGTGTGTTTGGGTTTTGGTTTTGTTTTGGATTTTTTTTCAAGAGCCTGAAACAGCTCTTGGTTGTGTTGTGTGGTTTTGTGTGTGTGTTTTTCTTTTCTTTTTTTTTTTTTTTAATTCCCAGGATATTTTCTGGGAAATGGTAAAACATTCATCATTATTTTCTCTGCTCATCTCTGTTGTTTGATCTGAAAGTTTAGTGGGCTGTTTGTTCTTTTCCAGGTGTCATGCCTCAGACAATCAAAGAGGGTATTTGTTAATTTTGTTGAGTGACAGAATGGGTGGTGCATGTGTGACAAACCTGAGAGGCCTCTTTCAGACTATGGAGACCCACAGTCAAACCAAATTATTGGGAAAAGGCCGAACTGGCAGTCTTGCTTGTGCTGTTTCTCATTCTTGGAAATAGTTTACTGCCACTTTGTAAATAAGAGAAGATGATTTATGAAATTCATTGGTGGGTTCTTGAAAAGAAGAGGAGAATATGATGTCAGGTTCATTCTGGTCTGTTTCTGTATTGGTTTGCACCTGATACATGATCCAAGGAAGCTTCTGGAGGTGAGACATATTTCAAGAAAGAAGCTACAGAGGTGTGTGTCCTAGGAACTTTATGCTGTCCTGGGGAGACTTTGCCTAGCTGAGAAAAGGTTAGAGATGCAGATTTCCTTGAGAATGAACTAGTGTACTTATTTTTGGGTTTTGTTTCTCTTATCTGTAAGCAAAGTACTGCTTATGCAAAACCAGCTTTGGATAAAGGTGGTTGTAAATCACTGTGGGAAATAGGGGATTTGAGCTGTATCTAAGTGATTGTATTCTTGTTTGGGTACTTTGTCTTCTGTATATAATAGCAAACATGTGTTCATTTTCATATAAACTCAGAAAAAAATAAAATGGAGTGTTGAGTACATCTGAAAGAGCCATACTGTTGTACTGTCTGTACAGTGTCCTTTGAGATAGTATTTTTTCATTTCTAATTGGAAATTAGATATACCAGCCTTTTAGTACTCCTAAGAGCTCATTCATTTGAAGTGGGCAGGTGTATGTGCAAGTCTGACTTGGTGATCCTAGGTGTATTGTGACCAGTGTCTGTTAAGTTTGACTTCCATCAAAGGTGGTACTCCCTGCAGAAATGCTGTAGACACTCTTTTCTTAGCTTGTTTACATTGAGCACTAATGTGTCTGTGTGGTTTGGAATTGGACGGTGCAATGGTTAATGTATTTTTTTTTATTTATAACTTTAAATGCAGTGTTTTTTCTCTTGACCTTCAGCTAAAGGTGCTGCTTATGAACTAACAACAAAGATGTGCTGATAGAGTACAAATGCACATGTTGTTTTGGGGGGAAACAATGGGGTGATAAATCCAGACTTGTTTTATCCTGCTGCATAGCATGGGTGGTATTAAAGTCATTCCTTTGGAGGGAGGGCAAATGTAGAGGGAAATCACATGGAAGTAGCAGCCTGGGAAGGATCTGTTCCAGTGACATGAGGACGGAAGGCCAAATAGGGTCTGCCTGTCCCTTCTGTAAGGGAGTGAATTAGCATGTGGATGTTCTTTGCCACTCAGGAGATGGGAATATACTGAGCTTCTTACACAACCCTTGCTGTCAGACTACTAGCTATATGGCCAGCTGTGCTTCCTTAAAAGCAGTGATAAGTGGTTTGAGTAAGGAGAGTTAAGATCTTGTTTTGTAAACTTAGTTTTATAGTTTAAGCTCCTAGCTTTGTACTAGGTGATACATACTTTTGTATGTAGTGACTTACATACTACAGAGTTGTTATGTATTTACAAATAGCCAGTGGTGTGGAAAGGTTTTATTGTTCCCAGTGTTTGAGATCTGAGTCAATTGTTCTTCCTTTCCATCTTCTTTTTCTGCTGTATGGCAGATAGGTTTCTTGCCAAGATAGATTCCTTCTCCTCTAGATCTGCCTGGCTCAGGAGAACTGCACACAGTACTGCTAGAAGATTCATCAGCTTAATCCACGAGCTCAGGATGTAATCCTTTAACTAGTAGACATAACCTGTTTAATTAACAAACAATTGTGATAACAATATTGGAAGTATTAGTTCAAGCAGACTCTTCAAGTGCATATAGGAGCCAATGGCAAGGCATATATATCAAGATAGCGGTGGCATATGGCTGTGTGGTAGTCGAGTTGTTCCCTTAAGATAACAATTTTCATTTGAACCAGTGAGTTTATGCTGTCAGAATGCAGCTGGTATGGTAGACAGAGTAGAAGGTTAGACAACTCTTTAGAGTCTTAGTCCAACTGAATAAAAATGGAAGTTACTGAATATTGCCTACTTTTATTAATTTCCAGTCAAGTGATGTTACATCTTGAATTACTGCTGAGCTCACCTGGTTTTGAGCACTGCAAACTTCAGCTATATGTGGTGGGCAGTTTTCTGTTTAGGTAATATGGATACTTCTGGTAAGATGGCTGATGCTTCCTCTGTGAAAGCTCATCTTTGTCATGACAAGTGACCTGCTAGCAGCTACCTCTGTGTCCTGCATAGAGTAAGCTCTTTTTTCTCCCTAGGATATGCTAGAGTGCCTATTTTCAGAGTTTTACTGCGGTGTTCAGGCTTTGTATAGCTCATTGTTCAGCAGTTCTGCTGCTCTTAGTGCAGCAAGCAGTGATAGATCAATGTGTGCTGAATGGTTAAAACGACAGAGGCACAACAAACCCCCAGTTTTAAATATGAAAAACCTGTATGTGATCTTTATCTTGACTTTGTTAATGTCTTTGGTCTCCTGATTGACGGTCTTTTGAGTTCTGTCAGTGCTCTCCATTTGAATGTTTTCTTTGGATGCTGTAAACTGTTCATACAATCAGAGTATATTGCTAATACTCTGTAATTGAAATCTATCTGAAAGAACAGGTTATAACTAGGTATTTTTATATTGGAAACTCTTTCAGACAAGAATCCTTCCTGCATGTTACAAGATCGCAGGAGGGTTTCTATCCAGACTGGGCACCTTGGCAGAGTGACAATAGATTTAATATTTAATTGCAGATTCCTATTGATTCTTAAACCTGTGTTTTAATAACACTTGCTTTATGGGTTTGCTTTCCATCTTGAACTTTGGAATTCGAGGAAAGCAGACCACTTCCTAATTTAACATTGATCTGCTTGTGCTGATGTGTTTTCAAGATGGAGTTTCCACTGATTCTGAATATCTTTGGAGTTTTTTTCATTTTCGTTTATTGAAGTTGTGGGTATGTTTTGATCTTGTGAAGTATAAGGAGCTAAAATATTTGGAGGGAGCACAGAAGAGAGAATATTACAGAAGCCTGTTCCGGATCTCTTGACAGTAAAGGTATTCTCTACCCATTATAAAATGCTGGTAGGTGTCTGAAGTTCTCCTGGTAATGTTTTGCAACTATTGATAAAAAGCAGTCTTAGTGTAGTTTTTTTTTTTTTCTTCCTTTCTTTTTCTTTTTTCTACATATAAACGCTAGCCTATAATGGAGACTGTGTATGTGTGTGTGAGGAATGTAGTATTACCTAATTTTTACAATACGTGGCAAATGCACTCCTGAGCCATTTTTTTCCTAATAGAACACAAACAGCTGTTTCTTCATTGAAATATAGTATGTTTTGTAATACAATGTAAAAGAGTGTGTGTGCAAATCCTGTTGCTATAAAACATTTCCTTACACTGCTAAAATTGGAAAAGAGGGGCTACTTTATTGTAAGAATAGTTTTGGCTTTCCACAAATACAGTTCATGAGAAATGATTTTGCAAATAACCTAGCAGTTTAATGTGCTCTTGCTTAAGACTGCTCTTGTGCTGAGTATGCTTGATAGAGGAGATAGAATTTGGGATGCAGACCAGTTCCTTGGTGGGTGTAGCAGCTGGAAGCATTGTCTGAAGTATTTGGTGGCTGGTACTTGCTTCTTCTGTTGATGCCTCTCTTTCCCCCCAAGTTAGGCATGTGAAACACTGCCCAAACTTCTCATCTGTCTATGGGGTTGGGGAATTAAAATGCAGTATTGTTTTCTTGCTAATAGGGGCGTTCAAAAGCTTGTTCAGTTTCTTGGTGTGGCTGCATCAGTGGTTCTTTGGGCTCATTTGCTTCTTTCTCCATTTGTTGCATACAGTTGTTCTCACATGGTCTTCTAGAAGGAAAAGTGAACTTTCATGCTTTTTTCATAAACAGAGGCAGGTTGCACATTCTTCCTTTTGAAACAAGTGGTGTATGTAGCTCTGTATGTGTGTGGTTTTTTCCTCCCCGAGTCTTGCTATGGTTGATGGTGATACTTAGGACACACAAGACCAGAAAGAAGGAAAGACAGTTTCTTTGTTAATATAGACTGAGTTATCATCTCTCTTTGAAATGGGCAGTTCACTGCAGTAGATTCTAGCCTGCAGCGGTATTCATGGAGTTAATGTGGTAATAATATAGTGAAAACTTCCTCTAAAGTCAGCTGTGATGTCTTGGCAACTGTTTCAGTTTTGGATTTATTTTATAAGGCTTTTTGCTTAAAAAAGGTGATGTTCTTAAGAACTGACATATTCTGTTTCAGTTTCACAGTATGAGGATATCTACAGTCAGTATGAAGAGTAAAATACTTGACTTCAATCATTTAAGCACAAAACTTTTGATTTCTAGGTTTTAAATCATTAATACAAGTACTAGAATGAAGCTTAATATTTTTATTCTAGTGAAAATTAATAATCTGATGAGAAGCACTCCCAAAACACTAGCCTCCTTAAATATGGACTGAATTGACATGACTCTCAAGAGCATCTTTCAACATTCAGGTCTGTTCTAACCATTATTTAAATAGGCTGGAGTAGATCTGAGCATTTCTGAAAAGGGTGATACACCTAAAATATGGAGAGGTTTTTCTAAGAATCAGTGAAGAACTGAACTCCAAAGAGAAATTCTGGTATTTCCCACCCTTTTACCTAAAGTAACGAAGACTCCTATTTTGAGGGCTTATAGAAAATGTGTCTGAACTGAAATGTCAATCACAAATATGATTATTTTAATTATTTTGGAGGAGAGTTTTGTAAAAAGAAAAAAAAGAATTATTAAGTAGTTTGATTATATCATCAAACCTTCTGTCACCTATTCACAAACAGAATGCATTCAAATGATATTGGGGAAAAATTATCAGTAAAAGCTCTCTGAACTGAGGCAGTTGAAAAACTAATTTGATATTGAGGAAACATTCAGCTGTTTTTAGAATTCGCTAATCGTTGTTGCAGATTGTGTGGCCGTTCAAAATGGACATGGCCAAGGACTGTTCAAAACGTAAAGGTGTACTGATTTAGAAATGTAAAAACGTTTTCCAAAGCACACAAGCATGATCTGTAGTGAAGGAATTGCTTAGTTTGACATAGAACTTTGTGTTTTAATATCAAAGCACAGAGATCTAGCCTACTAATTCAAAGTGGTTTCTACCTGAATTAGCACAGTCTGGAGATGATGGTCATGCAAAACTGCTCATTTGTTTTGAGCAGTGAGTAATCGCAGAGAGGAGAATAAAGGCAGGATTATTTTGTTCAAGCTGTTTGAAAGATGGAGCTCTGGAATAACTTATTTTCTGTAATAACTTGTATGTTTTTTTTCTGGCATTTTAAGGTTTAGGAGCTTTAAGAGACAGTGTTTTAGAATTGTCCTTGACACATACACGGTATGTCACTGGGTGGAATCAGTACTTGACCCCAAATTTATGGGAGAAAAGTTAGATTTGTTAGTTGATACTGAAAATACTTGGATTGTAACATTATTAAGAACTTAGTTTTGAGGTCATGTAGAAAAAGGCTGGGCTAAAGGCCTATTTCAGACAGCAGCGCTTCCAGTATTGTTGTTTCTTCTGTTAACAATACATTATCCAGCTAATGTATTTTTTTGATGAAGAAAAAATTCTAACGGAAAGCATTAGGTTATCCACTTACTGCACACACCTTTACAGGACAGATTTTGGAAAAAATATTGCTTCTGTTTTGGGATTAGTCTGCTTGTGACATGGTGGGTGGGGAGGAGAAAAGTACTTTCTGCTTGCAGGGAGGAACATTCTTGCTTCAGCAAAAGTTGCTAGCTTGGAAGTGTGTGTTGCAGTGTAGAGGCTCTGAATCCTTGTGTAGATGGTATTTGGCACTTTTGGTATCATCACATTGAGAAATTAAGTGCATACAGGTTAATTGGGATCATTTTTGGTTTTGCAGCTGTGGCTTTATAGCTCCTTAAAGTTGCATTGGGAAGTTGCTTTTTCATTTATGAAATAAAATTATCTGTACATTCAGAAATATTAATAGGTTATGCCATAATCTACGTCAATATTGAGTAGTGGTCAAGAAGGAAACACAATGGTAGGATTTTCTGGTTATTAGGAAGGGAACTGAGAACTAAGTATATTTGAGAAACTGAGAATATCAGTATGACACTAATAATCCATGTGCTCCTTTATTTTGAATAATGTCCAGTTCTGGTCCCCAACCTCAAAAAGCACATAGCAGAGCTGCAAAAAGGTTCAGAGAGTAGTGATATAATCAAAAGCATAGTATGGCTTTCATAGCAAGTGTGAGGACCAAGGTAGAGACTGAGGAATGAAGTAAAGGTGTGAGTATTGTGGAGAGAGTGAACAGGGTCTGATTAATCACTGTCTCTCATACAAGGAGGAGTTTGAGTTAACAAGTGACAAGTTCAGAGTAAGCAGAGAAGCTGTTTATTTACACATGCATTTTTAAGTTGTGGAACTCTGACCATATGTTGCTGAAGGTAAAAGCTTGCTTGGGGTTAATGTGGGACTAGATAAATCGGTAGGGAAACATTCATTGGGGTTGGTAATTGAGAAGAAGAAAAATAGCCACTTCTGTCTGTCTCAGGAAGTCACTGAGGTGCAACTTTTTTTATGACGGGGAGAATATTCTGTTGAAGTATCAGAATATACTTTATATTCTTATCCTCCATCTCATTTTTGCCACTGTTCTTTGGATCTCCCCCCTCCAGTTAGGAACAGGTATCTCTGAAAAGAGTTAAACTTCTTGCTACTGCTGGAGGCAGGATTCTGGGCTAGTTGAATCCCTGGTTTGTGTTGGTGTGACTGTTCCTTCATGCTCCAGTTCTAATGTTATGTGTTGAAGTGTATTGAATACTGAAACTGCAAGAATGCTAACACTATTCGGGGCAGGATACCACAGCATCTAGGAGATTGCTGTAGTGGAACAATTAGCTACTTCTTGGTATCCAAACTTGCTGACCAGGAGGTAACTGGATCCCTTATTTTGGTACCATATTAGTGATGTGGTTCTACATTATGTCCTAGGAAAAGGTATTTTTATTTGTTCATGTCTTCTAGGTATGACTGCCTGTGAAGCTATGTTAATCTTTGGAACATTTACCTTTAAGACTCTCTAAAACTGACTTGTGTGTTCATGAATATCTGCAGTTAGGCTGCAACTTCACATCTGTCAATGGTTTGAAGAAGAGGAGAAATCCCACTTTGTGCTGTCTTGCTGAAGGAAACTAAACCCTTGTAAATACTGTGTCTGTCTGCAATTGTTACCGGTGTATTAGGGAGGAAAATAGGGATGGGGATGGTGAGTGGTTTTATTGTTACTTTCAAGATGAAAGCTTCTGTATTATAGTGAAAACCTTGTATGTTGACACTGACTCCATTTGTATTCCTAAAATTGAGCATCTCTGTGAGATGGCTTCATGTAAGCATTTGTGTTGACAGCTTTGGCTGGAATGCTTTGGAGCTGTGCTGTGACCTTTAGCTTTGTGTTGGTGACTTTTTGTTACTTGAGACTAACCAGTTCTGCCATTCTAAGGAACTTTTGTAGTCTGTAAGTCATCATTTACAGCTTGTCCCAACAGTAATATGTGTAAATTAGTTGTTTCTAAGGGTCATTAGTAGTCTTTTCAGTTAACCAGAACAATATTTGTAAGGTGCTTTGATTTATTTTGCAAGCTTTTTGGGCATCTTATTGTCTTGTTCTAGATTAACATTTAAATAAGATTACTTCTAAAAAATTGAATTTAAATAGCATATCCCTTCCTGTTTTGTAATCAAGTTGCATGGGAAGATGATGTCCCTTAGTGTGCTTTTTGTTTCTTTCCATGTCTGGCTAAGTATCCTATTCTCATTACACCTTGCCAGGAATCTCTCAATGTATCAAACTTTAAAGCAAAATGTTTAGCTGTTACAGTGCCAAGTTTTTGAGATTTTTCTTCCGCGAAAATACCCTTGCTTTTTTATCCCACAGCTAGTATTCACATGTGGCCAGGTAAAACTGCCATGCTTCTCACACTTTGGCTGCTGTGTGGAGAGTTCTAGTGGACAGTGAGATTGCCATGTCCAAGTAGTTTGTTGCATCCCTCCTTCTTTGAGAGCAGTGGATGTGGTTCATTGGTTGGCTACCTGGAGAGAAGACCCCCTGGGACAACAGTCAGGACATTTCCTGCTTTAGAAAATTATCTGTCTAGTTTTCAGTTTTGTAGTATAAGTAGATGAGAATCTGTTCTTTGAAGCTCATAAAAACATGAGCTTGCTAGGTAGACTACTTTCAAGACTGGTAATTGTTGCTGTATGGTAGAGGGCTTGAACCGTTTTTGAGGGGGGGAACCTTGAAAGTGTGATGTGTTCACATAAGAAAGTCTTCTATTAGTAATTGATTATTAAATTAATGCTTAGTTTGGTAGAACAATAACTTGTTACTCTTAAAACAATACTTACATATTTTAGGAATTGTCAAGAAACCTTTTGAACCAATAATGTTGATGTAATACCTAGAAATACCTCAGATGTGTTGGAGTAGATGAAACTACAGCTGTGGTGGGAGGATTTGGTAAGAGCTTAGATCCAGAGGAATTACTGAAGTAGTTAAGGACTGGCCTTATTAACTCAAGTTAATCAAGATATGTGTAAGGAGATGCAGATTGATTTAACAGTTGTTAATTAATTGCAGCGATTTGTCAGCTGCATATGCAGTTGCATTTGTCATCCTTGCCTCTTAAGGCATCAGACATCCTAAACTATATTAGCTTAAGTAAAATGTCTCACTTACTGCTAACTTGCCATAAAACCCCTAACTTCAGAGGGAGTTAATGGAAATTCTGTAGTCTGAGTTAAAATAATGAGTTACAAGAATTGTTAAATTTTTGTGATACATAATTTTGGAGGAGAGTCCTTTTTTTAATCCATTTAACCACTCTGTATTTGTGAAGAAGAGGCAAACCTTCACATCTCATCTGGATTGTTTCATAAATTCAGTGTTTTAATTTCTCCAAATACAAAGTTGTTTGCATGTGAGATTGATTTTACACTGGGATTGTGACGCTGGGAAAGTCTGAGTGTAACACCACCATTGCCTTCACTTAATTGCTGTGCTGTCCTAGTGTATTTAGAATTGCAGTTGACAGTTCCGTTTGCATCTTTGCAGCTGTGGAAGGACTGCATTTGTGTTTGTTCCATGGCTTTCATCGGTGCTAAAATATGTTTGTTAGGTATACTGAAATCTACACAGCGTTGTGTCTCATGCCCTCCCCCCCCCCCAATCTACAACCATATAATCAAGGTTTCATGTATACTCAGTAAGATTGACCTTGGGAAGAGACCATAATTGCATAATTACCCTGTCTGGATAACTAACGATCAAACTGGGAGGATGGCAGTCATCTAGAACCTTGGCTGTGTTTCTCTAATCCCATTTTAGACTATTTAGATTAAAAAATTAGTGTACTGGCAATGTTCTGCTCAGTTAATGAATGAACTACATAGAAGCTTTGTCAAGTTGGTAGCTTGAATCTAGTAGGCAATGTATGAGAATTTGCTTCTATAGAATGAAATCATGAAGTGGTATAGGCCTTGGTTTACAAGAGTGCTTAACATCTTCTGCTTCCACCAGTTTTAATTAATCTGATATCTGAATCAAGTATTCAGATGTTTGAAAATCAGTCCCTGTGTTTGGGTGTGTTTGGTTTTGTTTTTTTCTTCCCATTTGTTGTGTCAGACGAAGCTGAAGTGTTTATTGCTGTTGGGTAGGTAGCATGCTTCATTTTCTTCTGAGCTCAGGCACATGGACAAAAGTTTCAGAGGCAAGCTTGCTTTTTCACTCAAAGCATTTTCATTGCCCCACTGTTTCATACATAATTTGTTGGTTGTAATTATAGAGATGTGTTTCCGACCATTGATACATTTAGAAGCAATGAAATGGTAATCACTCCCACTACAAACTTGCCTTTCAAAAATAAGGTAAAGTTGCTGGCTCAGTGTCTGGCTGCTGCCAACAGTGATATGGAAGTCTGTGCAGGTAGTATGAATTATTTGTAAAACAATTTTTTTTGGTTATACGATGTATGTATTTTCAGTTACTTATCCAGATGCAGTTAGGCTTGGCAAAGGTTAGGGGACCCCTGGTTTTTAAGTTGGTCCTTAGTCTCTTTTCTATCCTCTGTTTCTTCTAAATGAGAAATTTTGCCATGATTTTGATCTACTGTGCCCACCTTTCTTTCTCTTATTTGGCCCATTTATAAGTAAATTAACTGATCAGCTTCATAATAATAGTTGTGGTTCAGGAGTCAAGATATTGTCAATCAGCTGACTGTTGGGGAGGCAACTCAATGTTTTGTGAATATCTTTACGTGTGCGAGTGCCTCTATAAGAAGTCAAATTGGTTAGCACTATCAGAGGCTGTTGCTGAGTTACCTTTAGATACAAGCAGAAATGTTGTGTAAACAGCTGCAATATCTGGTGTGGGAGGGTGAGTGTAATTACACCATATAAATGGAATTATGTATTTTGGACACCATTTAAGATGGTACTTGTCTTTTACTATGTCTCAGTATAGAAAGTTGAACTGCAAGATTTCAAAATGCACAGAACTCTTTGCAATCTCTATTCCAGAGATTTATTCCAGTTTTTCTATGCAAATTCATCAGATCTGGAAGTAGTGGAAAGTACTCTCTTTTTTTTTTCTTTTGGAAGAACCCTACTTTTTGTAGAACTGTACATGGAGCAGTGTGCTCCTTCAAGTGCTACCTGTTCTTGGTGTGCTTTCAACATCCATATGATGACCTACACAACTAGACCTTCAATTTTGTGTCAGGTTTCTCAGGATACTCTTTTTTGTTTGTTTGTTTTTTTGTTTTGTGCTTGGTGAACTATAGTTAGTAGAAGCTTCATTTTGTGTTTGAATAGTGTGTAGAACTGCTAATTTTTGTGTAAACTCAGACTGGTGAAACGAGTTTGTGGCTTAGAAAGGCAAGACTATGCTTTAATGGTGATTGCTTCCTGCCTTGGTAACTTTTCAGTTAGCAGATGGTCAGTCTTAAGTGGAAGCATAGCACAAATTACTTGTCTTTTTTCAACTTCTCTTCCTTGAAGAATATATTTTTGTAGCCAAGAGCAATATAATACATAAACTTGTGCTTTCAGGAGCTGTGGAAATTATTTTGTTTAGAAAGGAAGGAATGGTCATTTAGTCACACTGCACTTTTCACCTGAGATCTCAGTATGTCATCTCTTACTCTTGTCAAAACAGAAAATGCTGATGAGTTGTACAGCTTTGTTGTATGGATTATTGCTTAGTAAGAAAAAGTAGTTTTATTTTTTAAACTAGATACTGAAAAATGTAAAACTGTCAAACTACTATTTCAATGCAGTTGAGTCATGCAAGAGTTTATCAAATGATAGGCATAGTTTTGTCTGCATGGAAATAGCTGTGAAATTTGCAGATATACAAGATCCTTGTTTAACCTAAATACTAGTATAGTGCATTATCAAATATGGAGTTAAGTCAAAGGTTAATAGCTGTCTTATTGTTATTTGTCATATTATGGACTTGTTTATCTACAGATGACAGTGTTATCATAAAGCTACAGTGTTAGTATACCTTTTTAGCATTTTCAGACTCTAGAATGAATTAATTTTTTTTTCTTTCTGACAGTCAAGAATCCCTTCAGTGAAGAACTACAAAAAATAGAAGTAAGTAAACCCACTTCATATTGAGATTTTAGTCTGTACAATGACTGTATAAAAACAATATATATTTGTTCAGAAGGATGTAGTTTCAGGATGTTTTGCACGAGATGAACACAATTCTTGCAACTCTAATGTTTTATTTTTTTGTTTTTCATCTTGGGCAATATAACTAGGATTACAAGTTTTGGCTGTGGCATGCTGGTTGCTTTATATACTAAGAAAAAGTTACATAATCTGTGTTGTAGAGCTATGAGGAAAATGTTTTAAGTTTTGAGACTAAATTTACCACTGCTCTTACTGTTACCATTTAGTTTTTCAACCTTGAAAGGACAACTGGTAAGACATTATTGACTTTGAAACTCCAGGATCTTATGTAGTGCCATAGAAGAGCAAGGGTTAGCCTCCTTCAGAAAATGGATTTAAAAGTTTGCTTTTTTCACTCTGATTCTATTCTGTTACTTGTTCCTGTATTCACTCTTTCAACTGGAATATCAGGATAACCATTTCTGAGATGTCACCATTGAAGGTATCTGTATTATTCTTAGTTGTGCAGCATGTGTTTTGGTGGTTCTCTTCTGGCCTTCAGTCTTTCTGCCTGGACTGTAATCACTATGTAAACACAGTGATATGCTTTTGCTAGGCATACATAAGCAAGTATTGCAAGATAATTTTGTGGGGTTTGCTGGGTGGGTTTTTTTGGTTTTGGATTTTGTGTTTTGTTTTTTTTTTTTTGTCTAGGATTGAGCTCTCTAAAAGGGAATAATTAACTTGTCTAGTTTCTTGGGTAGAAAATGATTCTGAATCTTTTGAGCAAATCGAATTTTGTGGGGTAAATTCTGAGGATTCTTTCAGAATGACTAGCAGTGCAGTGAGAACAATGTATCTTGTGCACTGGGTTTGACAACTTGAGAACTTGTTTTGTATGTTAGTTTCTTCTGTGTTTCTTGTGCACTATTCCATAGTAATCCTACTCCAGTTTGATTTGTTCATTGGCTTCAAAGGTTATACTGTTCAGTTCCTTCCTTTGGTCTGACCGTTAATTTACAAAAAAATAATTTGGTCACAATTGTTTCATGTACCTGTCTCAGTGTAGCTATTAGTATAGTCATGGGTGTATGTATCTTCTGATGTGCCCAGTATTTTCCAGCCAGGAAGTGAATTAAGGTTGGTTAGTTTCCTGGGGAGTACCAACTATATCAATTTAATCTCAGTGATGGTTTTGTAGGACCAGAATGAGGAGAGGTGATGCTGGTAACTGTTTATATTGTCTATGGGAATTAATTTCTCAAATGTTTGCTCATAGAAAGTAGTATTCTGCTTTTTGATAGCAGTTTTCTAATGGAAAAAAATCGGAGTATTCAAATTTTAATATAGTGTCAGACAGTGCAGATGTATCAGGGAATTAAAATATATTTTTTTTCTTTGAGTATAATTCAGCAGATGCACAAGCTGGAAAATTACTTTCTTTGCATATTTTCTGAATAAAGGCTCTAGCCTTATCTCAGCCATTTGACTGCCCCAGGAGTCAGAGCCAACTTTAAAAAGAACCCCCAATGTTTTAGAATGGCCATTAGTCCTCAGTGTATGTAACTGCATGTTCCTCATCTTCATATTTTGAATAATTTTCTTCTATAAAATGTTCCTGGATATATTTTAATTAAATTGCTTAATATCTTGATAAGTTTAGCTCCCATGTAAGTAACAATTATATGACATCTCATATTCCTGCCTGTTTTGGGAATTGGGCCTTTTTATACTAGTGGCATATGCAGGGATTATCAACAAAGTTGTATACTCCATGGCTTTCTGGGGTTTTGTTTCTTTTCTTGCTGTTTTGTTTTTTAATTAAGTTACTGAAGTTTGAAGGTAGACAGCAAAAATCTTTACTTTGCTATGGATTTTATGCAGGAATATGACCAGATAGTACTTTAGTGTGGTTTGTGTGATATGTCACTGCACATTTATTATTAATAAAACTGCTTTGTTTTTTATGTAGTAGCTATTAAAAAAATCCCCAAACAACCACTAGACTTCTTCTGGGTCACTGCATTATTCTCTCAATAGTATTAATATAACCTTTTGAGCTGTCAGTCTTAACTGGCAGTCTAGTTTAGTTTCCGTCAAGATCTGAAAAATCAATATTGTGAAAACTTAGATTCAAAATCTATTGCTTGCATCACTGTTGATTTGTGAAACACTACAGCTTTGCACCTGTATGTGTAAAACCTTTCTTTTTTCCTCATGATATATATATAAAGATTTTGGGGGTAAATGTAACAAAATGCATCTCTACTAATGTTTGTTTTAACATTAATATGTTTTTCTAATTCTAGGAAGATGAAAAGATGAATGTTCTCATGATGAACAGCTTATATGCACTTCATGATAAATTGGCACAAGTAGCAGGTAACACTTCAAAAATATTGTGACTAAGAGTGTTATGGCAACAGCTACGAAGAAGTCTATGCTCAGATAGTGATTTGTAACAACTGGTATATGGTGGGGCCCCGATAGTTCCATTTTGGGAAACTAGAAATCCCATTTCTTGTTCACTTACACTGCCTTTTTCACCAGTGTAGCACCTTTTATTGCAGTGGTTTTTAGTTAACAGGATAGGCTGTTGAATATTGTGATCCTGTATGGTTCTTGATCTTAATGCTTTATTAATCTGATTTTATTAAAAGATTTAAATGTGTTATATGTAGAGAGAATATGCATGTTTTTTAAAGGTAGCTGTTCCACTGTAGTGGAAATATGCCTGAAAAACAGTATTTCGCAGCAATCAGAAAAAGATTACTAATACAATGAACAGTCGTGGTTGAACAAGATTGCCTTGTTAGACAAAATAGTCTAACTTAACCATACTAATTATATAGTAATGAAAATTGCTGTAGATAGTAACGTCAGAGATGGTGTTTAGGATTAGTATTAATTACTGAATATTCAAAGTAAAAAATATGGTGCTTTTGCCTAGGTTCATGATTAACACAGCTTTAAACTGCATAGATACTTACACATCACAATCAGGAAATGGTAAAGACTGGTTTTATAACTTTGGCATTTGGTGAGTGTGTGTTACAGCAGAATCTTATTTCATGATTATTAAGCCATTTATTTATCATCTTTGCTTATTTAATCCATGATGTGTTTAGGAGCTAGTGGTTAATTTTTGGGGTTTTTTTTTTAAGCCTTTCTGTTCTTTGTGTCAACTATTTGTTTTGCAACAGTAACTTGTACCAAGAAGGCTTTTCCACTATTATCAGGTGCTACAGACATTTCTCAAACTTTAAAAAACGTGGAAAAAACTCTTATCAGATAGGAGGCTGATGATTTAATGTCTTGACTATATAGGAAATCTCTGAGAAATTTGAGCAGTTCTGTAATACCTTTAAATTGCAAGAGTAATCTTCCTGCAGAAGCTTTTTGTTTTCAGGGCATTTGCAATATCCATGGTGATTAAAATAGATGTTTGGACAAAACTCATAAATTTCTTCTTGTTTGCATTATACTTTAACCCAAAATAGAGAACGAATAATGTTTAACCTGAGTGCATGCAAAATAATAATTGCTTTAGTCTTAATTTTGTTGCTTTCTGTCTGTGAATGCCTTGCACTGTTCATCTTTCACAGGTCAATTACATCTTGATGCATTTTTATCTGTTTCAAACTATTTCATACTTAATAGCTGGTAGTAGATAATTCTGTGCTTTAAGTCATTGAGGCCAAAAGGTATTTTTTCCATGCGAAGTAGCCAACCTGTGGTGTGTAGGAATGTCTTACGAGACCTACAGCTGTGTGCAGTAGAGCACTGACTTGTGTGAAGAAGTAACAGGTTATGCTTTCTCTCTCCCTTTTGAAATGAAAATGTAACAGCTTGCTTTTCTCAGTGTGTTGTCTAGCCCTCCAGTGGCCATACAGTAAACAGTGTACTTGCCTAGATAAAAAGGTTTGGCATCTCATTTCTACATTTGTGAAAGGGACTTGTATTCATTAGCTGGGGCTTACTTACATGCGTGTGCACTAATAAAAATGTTTACCTGTCTGCCTTATGAGAGGAATTTGTATGCTCCAAGATGATTGTGTTCTTCCCCAGGTGCATTAATCTCTGTTCTTGGCCAGGAGAATCTTCAGTACTTACTTTTAAAAAATAAAGCTATACTTTCTTGTCAGATGATTCCCCAATCTGAAGCCATATTGCAAGAATACTGGATTGCAGAGTAGCTTTTGTAAGTTTAAAGAATGACCTAATTCATCTGTACTTAAACAGAAGTTGTCCTCAATGCCAAGTTTCATAAGGTATGAGAGGAAGAAGTCCGCCATCCATTCTTGAATACTGTATTGATGTAGACCTGGCATAATATCTGAAAGCTCTTTAAAAACTCATAGAACAGAGAAAGCTGCTAGAGAGATGCAGGATTTAAAAGTGTTGATCTTGTACACAGTGCACCACTTCAAAAGAGAGAAGTAAAGGAATGTAGTTTTACTAAAAGTAGTGCTTTTCAGGTCTCTCTGTCACATACTTGGAAAAGTTTCATTTCATACTTGGCTATGAATCATTTGTTCATGTTATAACTATTAATATTAAAAAGGCAGGCTGGAAACTTACAGTAGTCTGGTCTGTTAAGCTTAATTCAACATCTGGACTACCATGAAGATGGTTGCTTCAGAATTTGTTTTCTATCACTTTGTTTTATTAGACTACTTATATTTTTTCTGAGCTAGTTTCTTGCCTTGTCAACTTCAGTTGGAGAGCAAGTGATGGGGCTTTTATTTTAGAAGGTAAAAAAGCTGTTTGAAGGAAGAAAAAATTAGGGTAACAGTTTGTTCTTTTTATTTGACTTAATATATTGTGTTCCAGCTGCTGATGCCTAATCTGTGTGGTGGTGCTTTATGATGTGAAATGATTTAATTATCCTATATAAAAATAAATTGCCTTTAATGCATTACTATTCTCAGAATTACTAGTCTGCCAAACCTATGGTGAATAATGTGTAACTCACAAGAAACTAGAGGGAGAACTCTATTCATCCAGTTGAGTTGAAGTTTGTGTTCCTGTGTTCTTCTCTAATGGTTCAGCCTTTCTTCAAAGCAGCAACTTTTTATAGATAGTATATATTTCAGTGCCTAACAGTTTCTCCTAAACCAAAATATGCGATTTATTTAAATTAGATTTCCTCAGGCATATGCTAATTACTGGATGTCTTGGTCTTTCATGGAGAGACTTCAATAGATCACATCCATTTTCAGTCAGGCTTGCCAGATGAATAAACCTAACCACTATATCCATAAGAAGCATCCAGCTACCCATGGGTATGACCTTACTTTCTTGTATATAAAGAATTTTTATTTAGTTAGATGTTTCTTTTTGCTCGGCATTCCCCATGGAGTGATGATCTATCAGTTTTAGATGGTTTCCTTCTGAGCTAATGGACAGCACAAGTCCTTGAGATGCAGGAATGACTTAGACTTCATATGTAATAAGGCTTACTGATAAATCCATGGCTATAAGAAAATCCTGGCAAAATCCTAGAGTTAATTTCAAGTGTCAGCTACTGTGTCTGATTGCTGTCACAGGCTCTCTGTTCTGTCACTCTCCTTAATCTTTAGTTCTTCAGGTAATTGATACTGTGCTGTTTCCAAGCAGTGATTTAAAGACTATTTAGCAAGTTCTGGTTTTCCACAGTGTTATGAAAACTGTTGAATTTGCCTTTGGGAGATCAGACATTCTTGATCTCACAACACTTGTTCTGCTCCTGCTTTTCTTCAGCTACCCACTTTAGTGTCCCACTGCAAGTAACCTCTAAGCATTAGACCTGCTAAGCAAATGTTTTATACACTATTTCCTTTTTGTATTGGTTGACTGTCACACTAAGCTGTAACCTAGAGATCTGTGCTAAATTCATGTGTTCCTTGGTGTATTAGATTTCCACTGGGTTTTGGTTCTGGTACTTAAAGAGAATGATTTACATTGTAAAGCAAGTATTTTGAAACTCTGAATATTTCTGTTAACTATATATGCTGCAGTGCATAAATTAAGCTAAACACCCAAATGAAAGTTAGTTTCAAATATTCTAGCCTGCATGTAAAAGTAGATCTGACTTACTTTCTGTATTGAAAGCAGTTGTGAGAGCAGGCTTAAATGTTTCTTTAGAACTAGGCTTTAGTTGCTTTTTGTTAGTATTTATAGGAGAACAACTCAACTCGTGGCTTGCCCAAGTACTCTAACATAAGCTAAAAGGTAGTTTTGGGATCTGTTATGTCTCGCCTCCCTATAATGGCAAGTAGAATGATTCTTTGATTGCAATAGAAATTGAAGTGATCTGTGCCTGAGAAGTTGAGCACAAAGATTGTAATAGATATTTTAAGAGGGACAGTTGTTACAAAGAACTCTTATGCATCTTGCAGCAGACCCGTGTAAAGGGTTTTTTTGCCTCTGCTTCAGTTTTATTTCTGGATATAGGGCCTCAAATGGAACAGTTGGGAAACATTTTTGGCGCAGACTATGGAAAGTGGGTTTCCAAGCCAAGTGGTTAATGATTGCACCAAAGTTATTCAAAGTAAGCCTTCATTTGCAGAACTATTAGCTAAAGCGGTGACTGAAATGGCATATAGGAATATCCTGCTGTTTGTAGTAAAACAGAAGGTTGTCTGACTTGTGAATTGCCTAACTTTCTGCAGGCTTTCAAATTCATGAGTTTCTCAGAAGAAAGCTGCTAAATGGTTCTCAGCAATAGATGGATTGGAACGAAAACTTCGTTTCCAACAGGTTTTTGTACCGGACTGAAACTCTGTAACTCTAATTAGTTTACTCAGTTCAAGAGTGGGAGGCAGGATTAAAGTGGTTTGTTGTTTTTTTTTTTTTTTCCCCAGCATTGCATGAGGGTAATTTGAACTGATAGGCCTTAGATATTGTCAGAGCCTAGGCAGCAAAGGTGCTTTTAACTGTTAAACTTGTTCAGAGGGAATATAGTCTGAAGAAAATTGCAGAAGCAGGACTTTGAGGAAGTTGTCTGTTGGTTTTTGAAGACGAGACCTGAAGCTGTGAAGTCAGTGTGTTGGCTGTATACTGCATAAACATAATTCCTGGAAGAAGGCAAATAAGATTTGAATTTAAAGGTACTAAAGTAATGCAGAAGTCCCATATTAAAGAGAGAATTTGTCTTCTTGTAAGAGGTAATGCTGTGTTCTTGTGAGATTGTGATAGATTCATTTTTTAAAAAAAAAAGTTTCAAGATTCATTTGGGATTTTCAATCTGGTTTCCTGCTTCTGTGTTTTATTTATTTGCTGTGTATTAACCTCACCCTTTTATTCTTTCTTATTTCATAAATGGGCTTTCCTTCTTATCTATGTAATCAAAAACCAAGCTGATCTGTTCAGTCAGATTATGATTCACATGCTTTTTCTATATTAGAAAGACCCTAGGAAGACTTTAGATCTTACTGAACAACAACAAAAAAGGCGGCATAAATAGATTTATCTATCAGACTTGGTCATGTCATACAACTTAATACCGGATCAATATTGTAGGTGTGGCTTTTACAGAGATAAATTTTGGTTTTCTTGTATTTCATAGAATCCATTGGGATGGAAGGGACATTAAAGATGATCTAGCACTAATTACCTTGCCATGGGCAGGAACACCTTCTGCTAGGGAGGGGGCATCCACAGCTTCTCTGGGCAACCTGTTCCAGTGTCTCACCACCCTCACAGTAAAGAATTTCTTCCTTCTATCTAATCTAAATCTACCCTCTTTCAGTTTAAAACCATTGCCCCTGGTCCTATCACTACAGTCCCTGGTAAAGAGTCCCTTTCCCATCTTTCCTGTCGGCCTCCTTTAAGTACTGGAAGGCTGCCATAAGGTCTCCCTGGAGCCTTCTCTTCTCCAGGCTGCACAACCCCAACTCTCTCAGCCTGTCCTCATAAGGGAGGTACTTCAGCCACCTGATCATCTTCGTGGCCTCCTCGGAACCCACTTGAGCAGGTCTGTGTCCTCCTTATGCTCTGGGGGTCCCAGAGCTGGACACAGCTCTGCAGGTGGGGCCTCACAAGAGCAGAGTAGAAGGGGAGAATCACCTCCCTTGACCTGCTGGCCACACTTCTCTTGATGCAGCCCAGGACACAGTTGGCTTTCTGGGCTGTGAGCACACATTGCTGGTTTGTAAGTCAGTTTTCAATCTGCTGATACACCCCCAAGTCCTTCTCAACAGGGCTGCTCTCAATCTGCTCATCGCCCAGCCTGTGTTTGTGCTTGGGATTGCCCCAACCCATGTGCAGGACCTTGCACTTGGCCATGCTGAACTTCATGAGGTTTGCACAGGCCCACCTCTTGATCCTGTCAAGGTCCCTGTGGATGGCATCCCTTCCCTCCAGCATGCTGACCACACTACACGGCTTGGTGTCATCAGCAAACTTGCTGAGGGTGCACTCAATCCCACTGTCCCATGTCTCCAACAAAGATGTTTAACAGCACTGGTCCCAACACCAACTCCAGAGGAACACCACTTGTCCCTGCTCTCCACTTAATTGAGCTGTTGACCACAGCTCTCTGAGTGCAACCACACAGCCAGTTCCTTACCTACGGAGTGGTCCATCTGTCAAATCCATGTCTCTCCAATTCAGAGACGACAGTATTGTGTGCGACAGTGTCAGATGCTTTGCACAAGCCCAGGTAGGTGATGTCAGTTGCTTTTCCCTTATTCACCAATACTGTGACCCTGTTGTAGAAGGCCACCAAACTTGTCAGGTGTGATTTGCCCTTGGTGAAGCCATGTTGGCTGTCACCAATCACCTCCTTATTTCCATGTGCCATAGCAGAGTTTCCAGGAGGGTCTGCTCCATGATCTCGCCTGGCACAGAGGTGAGAGTGACTGGCCTATTAGTTCCTTTTTTTCCCTTTTTAAATATGTGGGTTGTGTTCCCCTTTTCCAGTCAGTGGGAACTTCACCAGACTGCAAAGACTTCTCAGATATGATGGGTAGGCTTAGCCGCTTCATCTGCCAGTTCCGTCAGGATCTGTGGGTGCATCTATTCAGGTCCCATGGACTTGTGCACCTTCAGGTTTCTTAGATGGTCTTGAACCTGATCTTCTCCTACAGTGGGTCATCACTCCTTCTCCCAGTGATGGCCTTTTCCATCTGTCTCTTGGGCCATGTAGCTGGAGCCCTTGGTGGTGAAGACTGAGGCAAAAAAGTAATTGAGTACCTCAAGTCTTCTCCATATCCTAGGTAACTGTCTCCCATTTCCTTCCCGAGAGGGTCTGCAATTTACTTATCTTCCTTTTATTATTAATGTACCTATAGAAGCTTTTCTTATTGCCTTTGACATTCCTGGCCAGATTTAATTCTGTCAGGGCTTTGACCTTCCTAAACTGATCCTTGGTTGCTTAGACAGTTTCTCTGTCTTCTTCCCATCCACCTGTCCTTGCTTCCACCATCTGTAGGCTTCCTTTTTGTGTTTGAGCTTGTCCAGGAGCTCCTTGTTCATCCATGCAGGCCTTCTGGCATTCTTACCTGATTTCCTCTTTGCCAGGATGCATCCCTCTTGAGCTTGAGGAGGTGATCCTTGAATACGAACCAGCTTTCTTGGGCCCCTCTTCCCTCCAGAACTTCATCTTGTGCTACTCTGCCAAGCAGATCCCTGAAGTTCAGGGTGGCGAGCTTGCTGTGCACCCTCCTCACTGCCCTAAGGATCTTGGACTCTACCATTTCATGGTCACTGCATCCAAGGCTGCACTTGAGCGTCACACTCCCCACCAGCCCCTCCTTGTTGGTAAGAACAAGGTCCAGCATAGCACCTCTCCTTGTTGGTGCTCTATTGCTTGGAAAAGGAAGTTATCATCAACACATTCCAGGAACCTCCTGGATCGCTTATGCCCTTCTGTGTTGTCCCTCCAACAGATATCAGGGTGGTTGAAGTCCCCCATGAAGACCAGGGCTCGTGAACATGAGGCTGCTTCTATCTGTGTATAGGGGGCCTCATCCACTTGGTCTTCCTGGTCAGGTGGCCTGTAGCAGACCCCCACTATAATGTCTCCTGTCCATGACTTCCTTTTAATCCTGACGCATAAGCTCTGGGTCAGCTCCTCATCCATCCCCAGGCAGAGCTCCATGCACTCCAGCTGGTCACTGACATAGAGGGCGACACCTCCACCTTGTCTCCCGTGCCCATCCTTCCTAAAGAGCCTGTATCCTTCCATTCCAACACTCCAGTCGCAGGAGTCATCCCACCATGTCTCAGTAATGCCAATAAAATTGTAGCCCTGCAGATGTGCGCACAAGCCTAGCTCTTCTTGTTTGTTCTCGGTGCGACATGCATTTGTGTAGAGTCATTTAAGTTCTAGATTTAAAACCATACGTTTACACTAGAGACTATATATGTGTGACACGTTATCCAAAGTTTGCTAATCTTGAAGCGTGAAATCACTGATGATTGTGCATGTAAATTTACAGGTTGTGGAGTTTATACGTCACAGAAAGAATGGCTGCCTAAAATTACATACAAGAGTAGCCCATAACTCCAGCTGTGGTGCTGACTTCTAAATTCAGAGTGTTCTTTGACAAAGATGGTGTCAATTTTCATTGGTGATCTTCTGTAGTTTTGCTGTACCAGTGACTCAGGCACTTTGGAAGTCTAAGATGTTACATGTTAATTATCAAGTGAATCAACTTAAAGTAGTGTCTTTTCTGCTCAGTGCTTGCTTGAAAATATGCATATGCACACAGGCTTAGTTCCAGCAGCACTTCTAGGCCAGACACTCTTAAAAAGAGTGTTCCTATTCTTTATCCTAACAGTAAGAGAAGAGAATCCCTGTTATGCTGATGTTCTTGAAAGGTCGATTTCACTTAAATCTGTTCAAGCATATTGAACAAAACTTTGCTTTAACAGTCTGAGAAGGACTTTCATGTCATAGAAACACCTACTTCTTTGAAACTCCCTACTGTGAATGAGACATGAAGATGCTTCTCGTTAACTTGGTAGTGTTTTCTAGTTTTTGCTCAGATTGCCTCGAATGTTCTTGTTTGTGTAGGGAATTAATACTTGAAGTTGCTCCGTTTAAAGGGTATTCCAGTGTGGAGTAATTCCAACTTTAAATACTTCGTAAGAGTATAAGCAAAGCTTTATATTTTGTATATGCATGAGTATCTTGAACTTTCCTAGCCTCACTATGGCTTCGGGAATAACACAGCTTGGCATAGATTCAGGAAGGTAAGGTAGGTATAACCCTGAGCCAGTGAAAGACTGGATTTGTTTCCTATTTCATTGTTTTGGCACAGTAACTAGATGCCAAGATATTCTATTTTAGAAAGATCAGGAAGAAACTGATTTGCCACTCCCTGACAATTCTTCAGAATTGATGGCCTAGTGATAGATAAAACTGGTGTTAGACCTTTTTTCTGTGTGACTTTGTGTTGGTATGATTGTTCCTACTTTTTATTTAATGTACCTTAAGTTTAGCAAAGAAAATCAGGAAGATCATGGCAAGTGGCTGTGAAGCCTGACTGTGCATATAATCCTTATTTCCTGACTACTTCTGCATACTTTCCAAATGAATTAGGAGGATGGTAAAACCACCAATTTCAAATCATATTGGGATTTTGTGCATATTCAGGAAGGTGGGGAATTACTGTGATAACTTGGCCAAATCTAAAATAGTTCCTGAAATACTATTATGGCTGTGTTGCAGCTGGAACTAACCTGGTTTCTATTAAAAAAAATCCATGTTTCAGAGTGAATGGAAATTACTTGGAAGAAGCTGAGTCAGGGTACAGCAACTGTTTTATGGTAACATCCTTCGATAGTTCTTCATACTACCTTTTGTACTACTTTCAGTGTGTACATACTGAAATATATTTTCTGAGCAGTACATGAAGTTGTATTCATGTGATTTGCACATACTATTAGCAGTGACAATCTCAAGTTTTTTTAACTTTCTTGAAGAAGTTTGTGCAGAGCTTTTTCCATATTAGTGAATATTATTGAGGTACTGCTGCTTGTGTAGACTGTGTTAACCATGAGTTTGTGTCTAAGTGGTTTTGGTTTATATAATGCAGTAATAAGTAGATCAAAATAAACAAAATTTTAATTTTACCAGGGGAACACGAATGCGGCAGCTCTGTTCAAAGAAATCTTACCGTCCAGGAGGCAGCTGCATATTTAAAAGTAAGCAAATGAGGTATTTTTCACTGGTTGTGTATAAGATTTGTATAAATTACAATTTTTAAGGCCTGGTTTCATATCTAGTGTATTAACTAAAATTTGACTTAGCATTGAATGTTATTTGGAAATGTTTGGAACTGATGTCTTTAACACATGCTACTTACGATTTTTATTTGGGGATGTAGCGAGGTTTTGAGGGACAGGGCAGGTTAAACTGGCTTAATTGCAATGAAAGTGCAGATAGCAATGCTTCAGCAGCATGCAGGTTTTTTCCCTTTAGTTAAAACACCAGGGCATAATTTGGAGATAGATGACCAACATGAAAATCATAAGTTTATGAAATTCAAATCTCTAGAAGCTTCTCCAGAAATCAATACACTATGTTTAGAGACTTAGTAGGAAAGGGTACTGTTTTCCTTTCTTTGGGAGAAGAGGCTGACACGTGGATCTATGCAGTGGGCCTGACAGGCAGCAGCTGTATGAAGGCACCATTCATTGATGCTTTAAATAGAAATGATCAAAAAAGGCCTTTTTGTTAATTTGATAGGTGTGCAGTATTATGAAATTCCTCTGCCTCATTCCCCAAATAAAAGATGACTCTTGACCTGTCTTGACAGCTGTAGGGTTTATTTTAGCCCCGCATTGGTGTACCCTTCAATGGAAAACTACTTGAAGCTTTTAAAAGGCTGAAAGTGTAAGATTTCTTTGATTGGGTGGGGGGAATTAAGCTGATGTGACTTTTAATATATAAATGTATCGAAAGTTTACATTTTGGCAAGTGTTTACATAGTAAACAAAAGGGGACAATGTTAAGAGCATCCTGAAGAAGCTGCTAATACTGGTTTATGGTTTGGCAATGATATTCTGTATCTGTTAAAACCAGTGCATTGTGGAAATACATTGGAAAAAATTAAGTTGATGCCAGATAACTGATGGTCTTACCTATCTATTGTACTGAAAAAATGATAGTTGTTATCAAAACAACTGTTTTAGCTCTGATAAGAAGCTCAAATTCCATATGAAAATCTGTCACTTTGTATGAAGTCTCATTTAACTCTGCAATTCCTCATTTTGGGATTATAAATATAACTCCTTTGTAGAATGTCAGTGTTCAGTGATAGAACTTTAATGTTTTACTCTCAAAGTGAAAATGAAAGTTACTGGTTTTAAGTGCTTATCCTTTAATTCTCAGCCATTTACATTATGTGAGGTTCAAAGGAAAGATGGACATAAATCTTTCTGGAGAGTGTAATTTCAAATATAATAGTAACTTTCATTTTTGCTTTTCCTTTTCTGCAAAAGAACATGCAAGGTGAACTGTGGAGACAGACTTAGCTTAGATAGCAGTGAATGTTCTGTGATAGTTGATACCAGCTAATTAAAAAGAAAAAGTCAATTTCTATGTAGTAATAGCAGTTCTTGAACTACAATCACTGAACTATTTGCAAAATATCAGTTAAAACTGGTTTTCCTCTAGCTTCTTTAAAAAATACCTGAACTGCTTTTATAAGACTCATTTACAGTTGAGTTTATATCTTACTTTGTTTTATTCTGGAAGTAGATTTTCAGTGAGCGCCGCCTAGTGGCTGAATAATTTTTTCTTGCTGTAGAATTGCTAGTAACAGTGAATGTGACTTGGCTTTTCAAACAGTCCTTAATTTTGGAAGTGCTAGTAAGTCTGATAACTGCTCATAGCTGGTATAGATTCACTTTGTGTAGTGAACCCTTATGCAAAATCTGAAGAATCAAGAATAAAACCACATAGTTTTGGCTACTAATCTGTGCAGTATCTAGATTTTATTGTGGCATGATAACTTCCTGGTTATTTCTAAAATTAATCATTAATATTTGTATTTTGACAGAATTTAGATCCAGAATATGAAAGTGTACTTAACACAGCATTGCAATGGATCTTGAATAGTGGGGAAGATGTTGGCATAAAGTAAGTTGTCTTTATTTCTTAACTTAATTTATTCTAACAGATGTATCATTTTTCATAAATACCGTATGTTTTTGAATAGGTGTTTCAGCAATGACCCTAATGAGATGGATGTCACTAATGTGACAGACGTGAAATACCTGGAATCCACTAGTCCGAAGATGTCTTTCAGGTGTCGTTTTCGCCGTGCATTTATTAATGTAACTCACAGATTATCAATATTGCTTTTGGGTAAGTTAATATAAACCCCCAAACTTCTTTGTTATAACTTATGTTTCTGTAAGAGCATGGGGAAAAGTAAGCATGCTGTTTACAGAAAGTTTTTATTCAGCTGTAAAACTTGGAGTTTCTATCGGTATCTTGATTACAATGCAGTTTGCTTTGCACTTCTCTTGCACTACTGTATTTTCAGTTTCGTTGCTATCTGTTGCTGCTGTTCAGCTGAACATACTTGTTTTTTGGGAACTCTTGTCTTTTTCCCTGCCAAAGCAATACCTTGTTTCTTTCAAAAATTCCAGGTTAAACTGATTTGAAAAAGTGAAATGCTCAGCAAAAAGACATGATAACCTTAATTTTGAGAATATTTCACTGTTGTTCCAGGAACTTTGGAAACATAACTACAGAAAACATGATTTTCCTATTAGGAAAAGTTGGTTACCCAACATGGTTGTCACCAAAAATTCTTACCTTTAAGACTGTGTTGTAAAATTTTATCTAATCCTTCAGTAGGCATAATTCATTTAGTCTTTGATAGTTCTCTAGTTAAGTTTCATGTTCTTTCATGTATATTTAATTGTTAACCATACTGAAAACTATGCAACATAAAAATATGGTACAGCTGAGTGAAAACACTTGATTCCTTTCCATGTGGATGGTTAGGAATACTGAAGATGTGGAGCTCCTCTCATGCACCTATTGAATATTTGATAAATTGTTTATCCCAGTACCTTATGCTTATGAGCGGAAGACTTGAGACCTTCTGCGCTAGTCTTTTGATGAACCAAAAGAATCAAACTGTCCCAGGTTGCTGTCTTTCTGATAATAGTTGACATGAGGGTTGAATTAGGATGTGGAGGTGAAACTCAGTATCCAAGTCAACCACTGGTCTTATCAGTCATGCTGAGCAAATTGCTCCCTGTCTCAACTTTCTCATCAGTAATTAAGGTTAATATGAATCACGTTTTCAAACCACGGTATGAATGTTATATGTACTGTCATTAACTAACACTCATTTTGGCCTAAAATGGTGTCCCTCAGTCTCTTAGATGTAACAGTTACTCTTGCCTTGCAAACACAGGTACGCAAAACAAACTATGTAACTATTGTAACTATAATTTGTGTATGTGTGGGTTTGTGTTGAGGGGTTTTTTTCTTTTTTTATACTGTTGAGAGATCACAGGTGTAGTGATACCCTCAGACCAAGATAGAAGAAGGAATAAGATTTTTATTTTTAGTTTATGCTGCTGGCCTTCCTAACTAGATTATCCTTTTTGGGAATATTTTAAAGTATTAGAAAATGAGCATGCAGTACTTTGCAAAAAGTACAAATCTGTAGCTGAACTGAAGCAGTCCAGGTTAATTAGTTTTGACTGGTATATCGAAAGCATGTGACTTGTCTATGAATTAGTGAATATTGTGCATTTTTAAGTCTTAACATGTTCTGAACTGTCAGTTTGACTTTTGATATGAATTAATTTTTCCATTATTCTACTATTTTTCTTAATAAATGGGTAAAATTTCAAACCACAGTTATGGGATACCAGGCTATTGTTAAAACAATGAAATGTTTTTCAAAAGGTAATGCTCTTCAAAGTTTAAGAGTTTGTGTTGCTGTGTTAGTAAAATATAAAATATTGACAGTGAGTAGCTTTGAAATTTAAAGTACTTCAAAATGTTAGCTAGTTCAACCAAATTACCTAGTTTCAATCAATGTTCTACTGCTGTATAAAGAGTATTATACATCTTAATGCAGGTATAGCAATGGTTTGGGGAGTCTTACACTACATGAAATACCGTTGGGCAAAAGAAGAAGAAGAAACAACGCAGATGTATGATATGGTGGTAAAAATCATAGGTATGGCTTCTTGAGTCACATCTGATGTATCTGTATAAGCTTTTGAAGTACTGGCATTAATTCATTTATGTTTCCTGCTTAGTTGTCAGTTACCATGCTGTTAGTTTTTGGTCAAATGTGTGGTTCGTGTGTGTTCCCTTTCTTAATTTTTTTTTTTAAATCATCCTTTAAACCTAATCAAAGCTTTTGGTATAAAGATTGTACTTTGTGAATAACATCACCATGGCTATAATAAATGTCCATTGACTTGGTGGTATTTTATCTTACTATTGAAAACAAATATAAATGCAATGTTTGTTAACTAGAAGTATGGTGACATGTTGCTTTCTGTATTTGTTTTTTCAGCTATCTTTAGCTAAATCCACTCCTAAGATGTGTGTTAGCTCTCAATTCCATTCCTAATTGCTTTTCATAGAAAAAGCAGCTTTTTAATTAGTAACTTTGAACAGAAATTATGTAACCAAAATAGAAAACATAATTAAGTTCTGAAATTCTGCCTTTTCCTTGAAGTCACAATGTTTTCGGGAGTTTGTGTTTGTAGTTTTTAAGCTCTGTTTTGGGCTGCATTTTTACTTAAATTGTGTTACTACTTTTGCCTATGGCAGTCATTGTAAATACAGAGATGGTAGACAAATTGAAGCTGTTTTCCTGTTTTTACCATTTTCCTACCTTTTTTGTTTGCAAAGCAAGTTTTGTTGGGGTAGGGGGAAAGCACTTTGCTTTCAAAGGTGGCTCTCTTTCCTAACAGTTAAAAGTACCAAGCAAGAGTAACTGCAAGAAATCTTTTTCTTTATTCCAAAGTTATTTGGGGTGCTTGGAGTCACTGTGTGGTTAGTTTTCTTGATTTGCCTTCAGTGTGTTTAGAAGGAAAAATGCTCCAAAATGCCAAAACCACCTTAACTACTGAAACTAGGAGGGGTCTTCAGAGTAGCTATTCATTGCCAGAATTGATATTTTTCTTAATGTTTGCACAAACTACATAGTTACTAGTTTTTCTTACGGTGTCCTCAGATCTTCTAAGAAGTCACAGCGAGGCTTGTTCTGAAAATAAAGACTTGCAGCCTTACCTGCCTATTTTACATGTGCGTGATTCTCTAATACCACCTCAGGACAGGTATGTTCTTGCTAGAAGTACTGAATTTCCGTATGTGTAAATAAGGAAAAATAGTAAAATTCATCAGTTAACTAAGTTAATTTCTGTAGCTTGAGTAGTATAATACTTTGGAGATTCCTACTGACACAGGTGGGGGTGGAAAAAGCCGTTGGATTTCTCTTACATGCTGGATGCCACCTATGCAGGTTGCTACAATGCTAATTTTAATTCTTGCTTCAATTTTTAAGGAGGAAAATGAGGAAAGTCTGGAATAGAGCAGTTGACTTTCTTGCAGCAAATGAATCTAGAGTTCGCACAGAGACACGAAGAATAGGTGGTGCCGAGTTCTTGGTTTGGAAATGGATGCAGCCTTCTGCAGCAAGTGACAAAATTTTAGTAATACCATCGAAAGTGTGGCAAGGCCAAGGTATTGAAGTTTAGTTATGTTTTGCAAATACAATTGTTTTAATTTCTGCATCTAACTTCCGAATGGTATTTGGTTGCTTGAACATGAAAGACTTGGTTTCTCTCACGACTTTATCATTATGAACTGTCAGTGCTGTTTCTCTATCTTGTTCAGTAGACTTTCTGGGCATTCAGTGTCTGCCTTGTTTTCAAGCAAAATAAGCTTTTCTGTTATAGCTACTGTGGAAATACAGCAGAGGGCATATAGCCAAAATGTGTTGCTTGTTCCTTTTCATGAATTTAAAAAAAAAAACCAAAGCTCTTTAGTTGGTCAAATTCTGACATGCCTTATGCTTACTGGAAGTAATGTAATTGGTTATATCTGACACAGGTAAATCAGAGCTTGTAGACTTGAGTTTCCTGCTGTTATCAGTGAGCTACCTAAAGGCAGAGTTTGAAGGGAGAGATTTTTGTTTATTTTGAAAGGGAAACTGCTGGGACAAAAGACTCCTCAATAGGCAGAACATGGATTTTGAGCACTTCCTGGTAGTGTTTCCTTTCTGTCATAAATGTTTTTCTACTCTGTGTGTTTGTATTTCAAGCTCTGGAGCAGCAAAGCATTTACTTTAATAGAGGAGGCTGTTATACGTGGATTTTGCAGTGGTCTGTCATTTTTCAGCTTTATTATGGAGCTAAGTGGCAAGAATATAGTGGGTTTGCAGTTGTCTGTCTGCAGTGGTCTTTTTCCTAGTTCTTTTCCTTTCTGCCTTTCTTCATGTTAAGCTTCAGGGTTTGTGGTGGGTTTTTTTGGTCAATGAAAATTTGAAGCAATAAGACTTGAATTCTGGATTGCAGTGAAAAAGAATGGTCGCTTCTATCAGTGTCTGAGTGTGAAGGTAAATGTTTAAAGTGAAACCTTAATTGCCAGTTGTTTAAATGTTGTGACTTTTTTTAAGGAGTCCATCTTGCCTTACATTATTCTGTAATGCTGCATTATCTCTCCAGCAGGACTGAAATGAATGCCGTGAGAATCCTAGTTTATAAACTCATCGTCTTAATTGATAGTGAGGGGGGAAGGAGTGTTTGCTTCTCCAGTTTTTAGTTCAACTTTTAAAATCAGTTGTTATCAAGGTTGTATTGTACTTCTATGGCATTGAACTAGATGCTGGAAAAAAAACTATTAAAAACCCAAACTTTCTTCCCTTCCTAGTCTCACTTAAAATATAACTTCCCACTGGCAAACAACTGCACTCACATATGTTCTTCTGGAATATGCTAATTTGGGTCCTAGTTTAACTAATGCAAGTACTAAGAGGCTTCCTTCTTTTACTTTCTACTGGTATATATTTTTATTTGTAAGAAACAATGGGTTTATTGTTTCCTATAAAATAGGGTACAGTTTAAAGTAGCTCCATCCAATGTGATTATTTCCTTTCCAAAGACTTAGACAGAACTTTGTGGCCTGGAACATTTATGCTGTAGCAAGCTTGATTGCCCAAGTAAAAGTACTGCTAACGTTTTGGTTTTGTCCCAGGCTATTTGCATGTTTTCTTAAGTTCTATGTATGCTTTCAGCCCTCAGGTCTTAAATTTTACTTGAAAGCAAAACCAAACAGTTCTTTCTGTCAACTTGAAAAGTCAAACATTTTGAGATGTTTGCAAGATATGTGGCATGTTATCTGATCAGGGTCTTAGTCTTGGGACCCATTTTTTGCTTGTTTATGCAAAATGCTAAGTTGGAATAGTTATGCTACTGGTTTTAGTATTATGTTTCTCATTTAAAATCATTCATTGGAAAGGAGGGCTGCTTTTTTTTTTTAGAGTAACTTTTCAATACCTCTGTGGACTTGAGGTTCTGCAGGCATTGTCTTGCAGTAGTAGTAACACAGTGTTCTTCTGTGGTGACAACTGTGTTACATGATTTCCATTTCTCAATTTTAGTTAGTAAGATGTGAATAATAACTTTATTGAGGAAGTGGCAGAGCCTTTTCTTTCTATGACATTGTCCATTAGGGATGTGCAAATGCCTTAGGTGCAGTGCAGAGATGGTGGGGGTTTGTCAACAGCTGTCTCTGTTCCATTTCTGTAATACTGTCACGATCGATTTTCAAACACTCAAATTTGAACGTAGCTTCTGCAAGCTATGTGTATTATAAAGCTGAATCTTTTATGTAGTATATTGTTCAATAACAGACTGTGAAACACGACACTCCAGTTCTGGAAGTTCTCATTTACTACTCATTTGCTCTGAGTTTTTCTTGTCTTGTTTGGTTGCAGTATAAATAGCTCCATAACATTCTGTCCTGTATTAGAAATTGGACTTTGTTTTCCTTCACCCAGAAGACCTCTCAGTGTGTGATAGCTCAGGTGCTGCTTTGCTACATGGAATATGTATTCAAGAGTCTCAACAGAAGACTAGTTTCCAAAACTTCCTAGAAGAACAGCTACTGTAGTAGCTACTGTTATGTACCATCTGAATTTGAGCATCTGATACCAACTTTAGCATATTATGAGTGTAGACAGAGTAACTATCTCTCAGCTGTGGTTTTTATCTGTTACGTTGCCTGGAGTATATACTTAAGACTCTGCTTTCTGTTCAGTAGGATATAGTAAGATTTATACTGTTTCAGTTCTTTTAATAGCAGTTTTCTTGTTACATTTGTAGTTCAGCAAAGATCTTTGAAGAATTGAAATTGCATACTTTGGCTCTAAAAGAAGGGCATGGAAATAAGGGTGACTGAAATAAGTGGGTCATTTGGGCTCTGTACATCTTATTTGGGCTCTTTACATCTTGTTAGTCAGCAAGCAAAGGCAGTTTTCACATGAAAAGACTTTCTATTTTGCTTTCCTTGTTTTCATATGACTGTTGGAAATAGCTGGAATACATAAATCTTATACTTTTTGCACAGCTGTTTCTTTCCTGATATTAGGAATTCTATATGTATGTGTTCCTTCCTACATATTTGAAAGGATAGATCAACTGGAATTAACTTTGTCCTCCAGTTCTGATGTTTTAATATAGAAGTTCATGAATCTAAATACTCTTCAAGACTGCTAGGTCCTGAACAAACTCAGTACATATAAAATTAGAATGAATTGTTTGTTTTGAATTGTGTGAATAAATTGCAAGGTCACAATTTTTTTTAACCTTCTGAGATAAGGTAGTGGTGCTCTGTAGCAGAGCACAATACCAAGAGTGTATGCAATTGAAGAAAGCCTCTTGACCTGTCAGTATAGTGTGTACTAGGATATTAGTAGATGATTACCTGCATTTTAAATATGGGACCTGTAGCATTCATGAAGATCTAGGCTCTACTGTCTGTTAGCAGCTAGAGTTCAAGCATCGCTGTGGCATTTTGTCCTGTCCTTCAGGATGCAGCCTGTGTTTTGACAGCTTGGGATCTTTTTCTTCACTGGGTCAGAATACAGTCCAGTGTACTTCCTTAGAAATATTATCTACTGGATAAAGTGGATGCATCTGTCAAAAAAAAAAGTCATTGTAAGATGACAGACAAATATGAGTGGTGTTTTGAAAGCAGCTGACAAGAAAACTGTCAGCTGAAAAACAATCTTGAGCATGCCAAAGTGTAATTTAATTAAATCAATAGGAGAAAAAATACATTTCTAGTGTGTTCAGTTTGCTTTTGAAAGAACAGATGCTATTGTCCTATCATGCCTTTGATAACTAGAGCTCTAAAGAAAAATAGGTGGGCAGAGCTCCAATGTAGCTAAGCTGAGAGCAATAACTAAAGTTCCTTGACAGCTCTGGAAATGAGATAGAGGTTCTCTGAAGTACCACATCTGGGGTGATATTTCATCCTGCAGAGTGGAAGATAACCTGTTACCTTGTGTGAATGACACCTCTCCTCCCTGGCTTGTGAGAATATAATCCTTTCTCCAGGTTACAAAAAAAAAAAAGTTCCATTCTTAACTGTTGAAAGAAAACTCTGGATTTTATACTTGTAAAATTCTGTACCTATCCCATGCTGGTTTTCTGTAGCTGAACTTAACTGTATTAAACCCCAAGTCAACCACACTCTCTTAACAACATCCAGCAGTATTTTGACTTCAGTATCTTTTTCCTGTTTACTGAAGAACCTAGTATTGTGTGAAAGTGTGTAGCTTCAACATTTTCAACTAAATGTTTTATCTTTTTGTTCTTGCCTTTGATAAGGTTTAGTACTTAATAAATTAGTGATCTGTGGCTTAACATGAATAAATCTATTGTAAAGAAATGTGGTTAGCTGTATTTGATGCAAGTCTTCAACCTTATCAAGTGCATGAAATCCACATATGAAGATCTGTTGGGCTGTCTTGTAACCTGTGGTGGTGATACTGGGGAACCCCTATAGCAATAATACAGTAGTAATTCAAGAGGTATAGAAAGCTGTACTGCAGTTTCTTAGATATTCATTTTGAAGTCTGTGCAAGAGCCACTTCTTCCATCATACGCCTACTCCAGCCACAGTGATATAAAGAGGTTGTTGAAGTACGTACTTTTAGCTACTGCTGTTCTTTGAATCTGGAATGATACAGTCATATTCAGTTTAAGGTACTAAAGTAAAGTATGTTATGATTGAAATATAAAGTGGCTTCCTTTTCTTGAAGGTACTCACTAGTCCCAAAGGGGAATTTATGAAAGTCCTAAAAATGTTCTTGTCAGTGACTTTGTGATAAGTTGTGCTTCTGCTTTCCTATTTAATCTCCAACTTTTTTACCCTCATCTTGTAAGTCTTACTGTTGAGATCTATTTAGGAAAAGAAATGGCATATGAGGTGCTTGATTAATTATGGTGTAGCTTAGACTGTTGTCCTACAAGAATGTCTGCTTATGCCCTTATTGTGAGGAGTATTTTTGTATGCTCCACACCAGTGTAAATTTTCAAATAATCAGAACTGTAATCTGAACAGGTGTGTCACTTAAACTTGCTCGTTTGAAGAAAGGGGGAGAATTAATTGTTACAGATGTGTAATGAAGTTCCAGAGACATATGAACTACTCTATTTTGAATTTTGCTGTGTAGGTACAGCGTTTTTAACTTGCCTGTGTCTTCCCAAGCCTCCCCTTCTGGTAAAATGTATACCATATCTGGTATACATTTTAATGCTTATTAATGTGCTAGCATTAATTTTGTACCTTATTGGTGTCTGTGGCCATTTTTTTTTCTTATACATAAAAAGCTCCACCTAAGTCACAAAATTTTCTTTTAATTTACCATGACTCTGAAACATTTTTGAGAAAAAGCAGAATTCATCTTTGTGCTGCACTGCCCAGGGCACACTTGCTCTACTGGTATGATGTTACATTAAGTTGGTAGCAGATTAGTTTTGTGCTGGTGGTGTGCTCTGTATGAAGTCAACTCTGCAAGCACCTGAGATCTTCTAAAAGGACATCAAGAGTAATTGAAATTGGAGCAGGCAAAGCTTGGTTTTTATAGGTATCTACACTAAAGCATGAATTCCCCATTTAGTTACTTTTGCGTAGCTTAAGTGTAGCTGTTGCCTTAAAAGTATGGTGTTTTTTGAGTTCATAAACAGCTTGCAGAAACGTTCATCCTCTGGGCCTAGGGTGTTTGCATATAACCTTGCCATTCTTTATCCTTGGGTTAAAATCATGTGCTGAAATAAACCTAGCTATTAACAATCCGCACATAATTTCCTCAACCCCACACCTTTTCAGGTCCAGGTCCATGACTAAGCAACCCCAGATCACCTTCTCCAGTATGGTGTGGTGCTCCAGTGTACAATATGTTAGTGACATTTCACACACACACACACCCCTCCCCCAACAATCTGCCGGAGCCTACCTACATGAGTAGCTTAGTTCTGTAAAGTTTTTATTGTATACCCTATGTATAGTTTCTAATCAAGGGAAAAAAACTCCACAAAACCATGTGCTATTGAAAAAAGACATGTCCTTAAAGGGACATTTAGGCAGCTCAGAAATAGATGCAGTGTCACCAGCATATTTAGAAATGTGTTCCCAAGAAAAAACACAGTTGTTAAAGGTGTTGGTGACTTGGATTGTGTATGTGTGTATAATAAGAACATTTTTAGTTATTTGGGGAACTTGCATTAGGTTCCATATTAGATTTGGAGGACACCTTTTCTAATTTCTGTTTGGTGATTATGTATTTCTTTGCCTTTAGAAATTTACGTAAGGAGCAAGTTTCTCTATGCCATATCTTCAGGCAGTGAATTTTCTCTTAGTTAGTGCTCATCTTGCACATGCAGTGTCTTTTCACATGACTGAATTTTTTTTATGTGACGCAGTTTTTGTTTGGTGATATACAGAAGAGCAGCAGTGTTTGTGTATTTTGGGTTTACTTGCAAGACGTTATTTTAAAAGGTCAACAGTAGTGTCATCTATGCAAGACTAAAATTTCTAACGCTTGGAATGTAACATCTTGAATCTGTCAAACTTTTCCAAAGTAGGGATTGCAAAGGAGAAGCATTACCATCAGTTTGGAACATCTTTTTCGTCTTGTTGAGATTTTTAGTCTTATGTTTAAACTCTTGAATCTACTCATCTCAAGTCTTCAAAGTAAATCTTCCTTCAAGCCTTGAAAGTTACTTTACCAGGTTATCCCCTTCCATTTCTGTTGCTGCTTTGTTGGCCCTTCCCAAGGCATGGAACTACCTTATCTGAGTCTGAAGGGTTCCATTATTCCTTTTCTCATGGTGCAGTCTTCTGTTGTGACTCCCACAAGTATAACTTGTGAACACTTCATAATGTATTTCACAGGATTGTTCAACTTTGAAAAAGTTACTCTTTTATTTTTAATTTCCACTTTTCTTCTTACATCTGTTTTATCCTCTGGTGTGTTTCATTACAGATTTTTGCAAGCTTCTGATCATGTGTAGAGCATTTAGAGTTGCAAAACCTTCATCCTTGGAAGTTGTTACTGCAATACAGATGCAAGACAACATCCATCTGAGCATCTCCTATTTCTTAGTCAGATGGGCAGTAAATTGCCCCAAAGGTGGAAAAAACAAAAATTCATCAGGCAGTTAAAACTGAATAGTTAACCTGCAGCACCAGAAATTTGCTCCACACTTTAAGAGTATCTGTCTTTTCATAAAGATGTAATGCAAATACTTTCAGCTATATGGTATTTTCTTAAATATCCTGAATTCATTGCATGTCCTATGCCTAGGTATGAGAGTGCATTATCTTTTTAAATGTAGAAGTTCAGAAAATTCAATTAAGTATGGTACATTTTCTTCAATGGAGTAGAAGACAATGGGGAACATAACTTGCTTGAAGCTTTTTCATAGATGAAGGAAAGTATTCTTTTGAGTAAAACTAGAAAAGTATTGATATATAAGGCTGACACTTGTTAACTAGATCGTATTATGCCTGTCAGTAATTATTATTAAATTTACTTCTCTTTGTAGCATTTCATCTAGATAGAAGAAATTCACCACCAAACAGCTTGACACCATGTCTAAAGATTCGCAATATGTTTGATCCAGTTATGTAAGTAAAACCAGTTATCTGTATTTCTGTATTCATTTGGAAGGGTCTGTTCCTTTCTTCTGAGAGGGGTTTGGAAGAAGTGAGTAAACATGAATACTGTAAAAGAAACACATCGATTATAAAAAAAAAAATCTTCCTCAACATTTGTGAGAAGACATAAATAATCTTACTATCTGTCTTCTGTCCTTTGTTGTCTTGCTTTGTGTCTTTCGGTTACTTCTTGAAGAGTGTGGCATTTAGTCAAACTGCTTGGAGCAATGACTGATCTTTCACTATTAATTAATTTTGTAAATGTTCAATTGTATCACCTGCTGGGGAGACTCATGTGGCCTAACAACAGACTGTTAAGTTTCTGAACTATTTTTAAGTATTCTGGAGTATTTAGACGGTTACAGAGCTTGCACAGTTTCCATTTAAAAGGCTGAATTTAAATAATTTATTATTTTATGGCAGTCTGACTGCCTAGTTTTTAAGCAAATGGATTTTTATAGTTGGAAGTTTTAAACAAATTAGTGCAGAGTACTGGCTTCTAAGGCTCAGATACAATTCTAAAGTATGTACTGTGTATGAGTAAGCCTTGTTTCACATAGGAAGAGTTAAAGAAGTATAATTAATTTTTTTGTAGTCTTTTAAAGCTTCATCCACTCCATTATCCTGTTACACCCCATTGAGTGTGGACTAGATCATGTTAGGAGTTGGGGATTTAACACAGGTTATGCCAGCTAATCCCTTCTAATCTTTGAAGCCTGGTTTGTCCAGTGTAAAGATCATGGACCCCAGTAACTCCTCTGAAGTGATTTATTCCCTGACATGATTATATAAGGGAAAAATAAAGATGTTATACTGTTTTACAGAATAAAAGTGAGATGCTTGCTGGAACTGAAGAATTGAGAAGTCAAGTGGAAAAGCTATTGATTAGAATAGGGAATAACAGGAAGTAGGAGGGGACATTGGAGTATGGACACAAGTGACTGCAAAGTTTGGCTATATTTCTTCAGCTCTGTTTCACTACTTTTTCTAACCACACTTAATTACTTTAGTTCCTTGCCTTATTACTTGGAAATCTGTTAGCTAATTTAACTGAGGACAGTGTTATCCCTAGCACAGAGAAGTACTCTAAAAACTGAACTTTTCAGCACCTTTAAGACTTAATGGCCATTGTGGGCAGAGACCCCAACCATGGCTTCTTTCACAACTTTCAGTAGGGTGAGCAACACTGAATTTTAGGCATTGTTCTTGAGGCAAGTTGATCCTCCTGTAGGAGGATGAAATAAAAGATGAGATTTACTGAGAATTTTGGGTGAGATCAACATCCTTATTGTCTTTGCTACAAAGGAAACTTAATGAGCTATATTAATCAGAGCAGTACTGAAATGAATCCATTCCTGAAGTTTCACTTTAATATTTATTGGTATGCTCTGTTGGTTACTTTCTTGTTTCAAAATGTTAGCCGTTCAAATTGTCCACTGTTAATGGAACTAGTAACTGAGATGTTGTTTTTGTCAGAACAACCTCCCGTTATAGGCTATATCTTTGCTGTAAACTTCAGTGGTTTTTAGTACTGACCCAATCTGTGCCCAGCAAGGGCATTAAAAAAAAAAAAAAAAATAGACTAGAAGTTGTTCTCTTTTGACACTTCTCTTTACTGTCTGTGTCTGGTCAGCTGTTTTGAACAGTGTAACTTCTAATAAATTAGCTTTTTTGTAGACCTTTTCTTTTGGAAGTTTACCTAGCTCTGTTGCTGGAGTACTGGATTATAGTCATAGTGGGATACTTCTCAATTCCATATTGCATACCCCAGCCCATTCCTCTTCTGTGAGCTGTCTTGCAGAGGACTGCTGCTAAAGAAAGTCCTTTTTGTCACATGCTGGGAGCAATCTTAAAAAACCCCAAACAAAAATAAACCCCAAAACCTGCAGTGCAAGACAAACTCCTTTATTCAACTGCTTGTGTCAAAAGAGGATGGAGGTTTATGTTCCTGTCCCAGATCTGAAAGGGATGAATGCCTTCACTGACCACCTGAAACAGAATGTACCAGTGTATGTGATTACATTGGCAAGTACTGGTTTAGACATCCATAGGCATGGGTGCAAGGTATGTTTAACAAAATCAGTTTTTAGCTGCTTTTTAAATCAACCTATCGTATGCTAACAATAACTGACTAAGTATTTTTCAACAATGTGCCAGTAGGTGGTAAAAGCAGCCATCCACAACAGGTCTTTTGACCTTAGAATCATCTGGGGAGTGTACCAGTTAATTTGTATTTACTCTGTTAGCACTGATAAATAATCATCTTTCTACTGCCAAAAGTCAGAAGACTTATGTGGACATTGTGAACCCTCAGACTACAACAACCGATTTGAAGTTGAGTGTATGTTCTAGGCATTTACTATGCCAGACACAAACCTATTTTTAAAAATACCAGTCTAAGCATCATTTGGATAAGCCTGTTACAGTGTTTCTGCATCTACCACTAGGTGAAAAGAATGGTTCATAAAGCATAGGTAGTACTACTGCAAGAGTCGTATTGATAGCACATACACGTGCATGATCAGGGAACAGGAAGTCATTCCTTTTGGGGGCCTATTTCATTATGGGAAATCCACGTTAATTGATAACTCATCATGTCCCAGGTCTGCAAAACACAAAAAAGCAGACTAGGCTGAGAATGCACTTCTGCTTGGTGTTTAAACAGGAAATGAGCACTTGGGAGTAATGCAGTGACTTCAGTATTTGCAAACAGTACACAGCAGAAAAGATGATTGCTTACTCTTAACAATATGTTCTCTTATGGTAGCTGCCTTTCTGCTGATGACAGCATGCTTCTCAAGAAAACCTGGACACGAGTCCTGGTTTGGGAGGGAATGCACTGAAATCAAGATTTCATAGAATAGTTTGTTGGAGGGGAATTTTAAATGTCCTGGCTTTTGCAACTTGGAATTACTTTATTTCCCTAATATCCTGAGCACAGCATGTTACAAAATATGGTTTTTTACACTGTTAGAGAAGGGGAAGGAGATTAGATTCCTTTCATTTTGAGTTATCTAATAAAAAGAAAACACTTCGTCCAGCCTGAGTAGGGTGCACCTTCTCTTAAACATACAAGGTTTTAAATTGTAGGTGTTTCCTACTGGCCAGTCTCTCTCCTTATAGGACCTTAATTTGGAACTTCTTTGCAGCCTTGTGTCCCTCCCCCACTTTTGTTTGCTTGTTTATGTATGATCTGCCTGTTTAAGGGGTATCAGCTGGAAAGCGATCCTCTGACCAGTCAAGGTCAAATGACAGAAACAAACGCTGATATTCTGTGTTGCCAGAGTCCCTCAAGTATTGTGTTAGTGCCCTGCTTGAGAGATTTAAGTAACATCCCTGACCAATTAACTTCCCTATGTACATTCCATCCCTCCACCATGTTTTGTTTTTTTTTCATTAATAAGGGGGAAAGTAGATTAAATATTTCAAGAATTCTGGCTTTATGTAGAAGAAACTCTTTAAAACTACCCAAAGCTCTTGATAGTATTATTGAAAGAGTAAGTTCATTGTTTTTTGTGTAAAGACTATTCAGGCAGGCTTAAAGGTGTATTAAGACTTTTGAAATTGTTTTCCTTCTGCTTAGATTTATTTTACTAGAACCAGATAGTTCCTGCAGTACCTTCACAAAATTACATAGACTTTTGTATTCTCTAATGATGTATGGAAAGATTGATTAGTCTTGACAATAAAATATTTTTTGTGAAAAGCTCCCAAAACTAGAATCTGAATTTAATAACTTCTATTTCCGGATCTAGTTTAGTATGTTCTATCAGTACCCTCCAGGATGAATGTAATTTGATGCTTTGTTTGGGATAGTGAACAGTTATTTCAGTGATGAACAGTGTCTGCTGTTAGCTGAAAAGCTCCTCCAGCTTGCTTCTCCACCTTGCTGAAGCCTGACATGTAATGTTGCTTCTGTGACTGCTGGTAGAGGTGATACAGTAAAGGGGAAGAGGCCTTTAAGCTGTTGTCTTCCCCTGCTCTTCTTCCACTGCAGTAGGAACAGCCTAGGAGCGGCCTTCTCCTTGGAACAACAGCCATCCCATCCGAGCAGATGTGGGAAGGCGAGTTTATGACTACTTGCAGTTTCAGACAGGAAGGTGATGGCAGCCTGCTGGAAGGGGAGGACAAACTCCCCCGAATACAGATTATTCCTTTTGCTTATTAGAGCTGAATTTTCTAAAGTGGACCGTAGAACATAATTTACTGAATATTCAGTAGGTAAAGTACTAAATCTGTCCCAAAGGCATTTAACAGAAAATTATGTCAGTTTACAGAGAAACCAAACTCAGCGGGGAGGGATGAGATTGTTCTGAATGTTTAAAGAAATATGTGCTTAATTAAACGTTTAATTGTTTGCATAGGGAAATAGGTGATCACTGGCATCTAGCAATTCAAGAAGCAATCTTGGAGAAATGCAGTGATAATGATGGAATTGTTCATATTGCTGTTGACAAAAATTCACGTGAGGTGAGTGTTTTTCCAGTAACATCTTAATGCTTGGTTTATCCTTGTCTGTTGGACTTTAAAAATCACCCAAACCTCTCTTTCTTAATACAGGGTTGTGTATATGTCAAGTGTCTCTCTCCAGAATATGCTGGAAAGGCTTTCAAGGCATTACATGGCTCTTGGTTTGATGGTAAGGAATGGGGGTTTATAACAAAGCATGGGTAGAAATGACAGAAGATGGGTGCAAGCTGGAGTTCTTTTAAATGGTGAAATGTTTTATATCTAAGTATTGAGCTGTAACAAAAACTGTATCTCTTCAGTAGTCATCACCTGGGAAGTTAATTATAGTATAATGATGTGTTTGTGTATTATGTCCTGAAACAAAATGTAGTAATACTGAACTCGAAGGTTTCTCTTTTCCTATTTCTTTGCCTCAGGAAAGCTGGTAACAGTAAAATACCTGCGACTAGATCGATATCATCATCGTTTTCCCCAGGCTCTTACTTGTAACACTCCACTGAAGCCATCAAACACACACATGAACTCTATGTCACATCTGCGTCTTCGGACGGGCACAACTAATTCTCAGGGAAGTTCCTGAGAAGACTTTCTACAATTGGTAGGACTGTTACTTGCAACAGGAATTTTCCTGTTTGGCTGCCGTCTTCCTTTTTTAGTGCTTTTTGTATGTAATACTTTAATGAATTAAATAAAAGTTTGAACGTTCCAAAAATCTTGTTTCCAAAGGGATTTAGCAATGAGGCAGTAATACTGAGCTGACAAAAAAGAAAAGAAATTGCCTCAGGAAGTTTTCCGGGGCTATAGTAAACCAATGCATTTAAGTTTTGCATGAGGAATACCGAATTCATTATACATTTGCAGATGTGGTGACTGTATTTTTGCACCAAGAAGTGTTTTTAATAATACAAAAGCATGGAGAAGAGATGACTTCCTGTATTTCCATAGTTTCCTGTGAAATAATCTTGTGGGTATTTTGTAACAAACAACCTACAGTTCCTGATGGTGAATAAGTTAAAGAAATTTTTTTCAGTCAATATTAGTTTTTTTGTTGCTGTATAAGAATCTTTTTCTGCAGCTAGGGTATGGGGAAAGTTAATCTGGCATTAGTGGTTGCATATAAGTGTGAGGGAAAACGAACTGAATGCGGACGTGCTACAGTTTGTATATAAATGTAAATGCTGGTGGCGGCAAAAATGGTTGTGTTCTGTGAGGATGTCTGCATTGAAGCAGTGAATAAGCTTCCTATTTTATTCAAAACCTAATGTTTTATATGGTTTTGGCTTTACCGTGACAAGAAGCCAAATACCTTAAAGTGTTAGATACAGGTTAAATATCTTTTATAGGTTTTATATTAAAGTACCTGACTGATTTTGTGTAAAAGGTCTGATACCAATTGTAATGAATTCAAATTTGTGAGCAATAAAGAAGCAATTGGCAGATACTGGAAAAATATTTTGTGAAAAGCTGTATTTATTATTACAATTGCCAGGGCTGTGACAAAATACCATTGGGATGAAGTGATTTTCCCAATACATTATAACTTGTTTTAATGAACCAGTTACCTGTTAAAATTTTAAAAGGTACATACTTCCTTGCAACAATTTTGGCTGATGCGAACTACAACTACAGCTGATAGCAAATCTTGTGATTCCAAGCTTGTAAATTTACTAACATTTACCTAAAGTACAAAATTGTTGCTGAGAAGCTTAGTTGCAAATCTAAGATTACTGGCTTTACTAATTGCCATTCCAACAACAATTTTATGTAGTTATCCAGCTGAATATCCTGTAGGAGGTGAGACTGGAAGCACACCAGTCCCACGAATTTTACTGAAACTCACTTTACTTTGTAGATATGATGGATTTGCAGCATGAACTTGCACAAATAATGCACGTTTTTCTTATGGTTAAGTAAACATGATGCACACTATTCTGCAACAGAAAATCCTATTGTGCCTTACCTTTGTGCTTTTGTGGGCACCATGTTTATTATTGGAGAGTTTGTTAACCGAAAAGTTTTAAATCCTCAGTTTTATGTCTCAGATGCTAATGAATGAGTATATATAATATATAATCAGCCATGCAGAATTCTACTTACCAAGGACAAGTACATATTTTTGATGGGTAAGTAGATTGTGCCAGGTCTGGTAGATTTTGAGTTTTACTATATACATATATGTATATGTATAATATACATGTATATGTATTATATATATGTATATAAACTAATTTTGTTGTATTTGATGTGCATCATAGTGATTTGTTAACCTGACCTTAGTGACCCCATCTTGTGACCTGTTGCAAGAGTGAATGTAAAAATAGTTGTGGCATTTTAAAAGGTCGCCTCGATGCAAATGCATCTATCTTGCTTCTAAAATATATTTCTTGTAAACACTGTACATTTTATTATTGTAATATGTACTATTATGCAGCTTATTTTACCTTAAACTGTTAAGTTGACCAATATCCCTTCCTGCAAGACAGATGGGAATGTGTACAATACCTGAACATTTGAGAAAAATCAGATGTTTGTTGTAATTTGTCACTCTGTCCTGTAAAAAAAAAAAAACAAACAAAAAAACCAAACCAAACTCAAATTAAAGGTTTATTAGGGGTTTTTATATGTGTCTCACCTTCTAGATATTTGGATGTCTCTGACTTGAATGCTTTTATCATCTGTGGAGGAGGGGAGATTCATTCATCATAGCCACCTAACTTTCAATGTTTGTTGGGGTGTGAAGCTGAACAGGTGCTACTGTGAGATGAAATGCACAACCAAGCTTCACTTAAAAGTCTGTCAGCTTGAAAATTGGCCAGATTTTGTACCTAGAGAGTGCAGAGACATTACCTTGGTTTCTCAGTCCAGGGGAGGCCATGTCTGACCTGTTAAACGACAGATGTGAAGAGTCTCACCCTTATGTTTTCATCTTATTTCTTGTGTTTTTGAGATAGAATCCCTTTGAGGACTTTTTCTGATAGACTAACAGAAAATATAAGCGCTTTTTTTCTGGCATTACATTTATACTATGCTGTTGATGATTTGTATTTGAAGGGTTGTGTGGTAGAAGAACCAAAGAATGGTGTGCAAGTCATAGAATGATCATAGAATGGTTTGGATTAAAAGGGAAATTAAAGACCATTTAGTTCCACCCCCACTCCCAGGGGCAGGTTTTCTATTAGACCAGGTTCTTCAAAGAACACTGCCAGGGAGGGGCATCCATAACTTATCTGTGCAACCTGTTCCAGTGTCTCACCACCCTCACAGCAAAGAATTTCTTTGTTACACCTAATCTAAATCTACCCTCTTTTAGTTTAAAACTGTTACCCCTCATCCTATCCCTACACTCCCTGGTAAAGAGTCCCTTTCCCATCTTTCCTGTAGGCCTCCTTTAAGTACTGGAAGGCTGCTGTAAGGTCTCCCTGGAGCCTTCTCTGGGCTGAATAACCTCAGCTCTCTCAGCCTGTTCTCATAGGGAAGGTGCTCGAGCCTCTGATCATCTTCATGGCCTCCTCCAGACTGCTCCAACAGGTCTGTGTCTTTCTTGCACTTGGGGGGGGGGAGGGCCCAAAGCTCAACACAGTACTCCAGTGGGTGTGTGTATGTGCCTTACATGAACAGAAGGGGAGAATCACCTTACTCGTCCTGCTGGCCATTCTTCTATTGGTGTAGCCCAGGACACGGTTGGCTTTCTGTGCTGTGAGTGCACATTGCTGGCTCACAGTCAGTTTTCCATCCACTAATACCCCCAAGTCCTTCTCCACCGGGCTGCTCTCAATCTGCTCATCATCCAGCCTGTATTTGTGCTCGGGATTGCCCCAACCCATGTGCAGGCCCTTGCACTTGGCCGTGTTGAACTTCATGAGGCTTGCACAGTCCCACCTCTCAAGCCTGTCGGGGTCCCTGTGGATGGCATCCCTTCCCTCCAGTGTGTCGAGTCCATTACTTAATGTGCATTTTTACCCAGCTCAATTATAGCTCTTCCTTGTGGAAGGGGAGTGGGAGGAGGGAGAATTTTACTATAATTTTCTCTTTTTTTTTTAAAGCTGTGCAAGGTGGGCTATAAGACCTGTCTTTAATTTCGCTGTCTGTGATGAAGTTGGATCAGTCACTCGGGTTCTGGCCGCAAGTGGGAGCCGCGGGCCGGAGCCGTCACGCCCCGCGGAACGGCGGCGGCTGCCGCCAGGCTGATAGATACCGCCGCCAGGCTGATGCCCCCCGCCTGGCACCCCTCACGCCCGTGGGGGTGGGTCAGGGCCGCGGCGGGGCTGCCTCGGCTCGCCAAGCGGGGCCCGGCGCCCCGCTCCCCCCCGCCCCCTTCGGAACAGCAGGGAGAATATTTTTAGAAAGGCCGAGAGCGGCTGGGTTGGCCTTCCCGAAGCACACCCTGTAAGCCAAAGGACACCGAGCCCCGGACATGCTGCAGTGGCGGGACGGTTCGGGGTCCCAGCGCCGTTCTTGCCGTGCCGGGCGGGCGGGCGGGCGGCGGGTGTCTCCCGGTCTATGTTCTTATTTGGCGTTGGCCGCCGGTGCCCAGGAATTTCCCGTCATGCTCCCCGGGCGGCGGGCCCGTCACTGCGATCCCGGGGGGCGGGGGGGCCTGGGCCGCTCGCTCGCTCCCTCGGGCCTCTCCTCATGCGCGCTGCGCCGCCGCCGCTCCTCTCCGCGCTCTGTCTGGCGCTGGCGGCCGCCGCAGGAGCCGCAGGTAGGAGCTGCGCCGCCCCGGCGGGCAGCCGGCCCTCCGCTGGTCCCCCGCCGCCGGGAGGACGGGCCGGGGGCTGCGGCGGGGGCGAGGGGAGGGGCGCCCCGGCGGCGCGGGGGGCCGGGCCGCACCTGCCGCGGATGGGGCGGGGGAGGGGAGCGAGGAGCGGGTCCCCGCTGAGGGGGACCCCCCCGGGCCCTGCCGGCAGCGGGGGGCTGCGGCCGGTGCGCGGGTTGCGCCCCGCTTCACGGAGCGAGCCCCCGAGGGGGGTTGCGCTCCCACCGTCCCGGCCAGGCCGCCGCGGCCGCCGCAGCGCCTGAGCTCCGGGCTGCGGCGCGCAGAGCCCCGGCCCCGGCCGTCCTGGGCTGCGGCTGCGGTGCGGCTGCGGACTCGGAAGCGAGGTGAATAGTTCCTGGGGTGTGCGGGGGGTACTCGGCTTGGGGAGGCAGCGCTTGGCCGAGGATAAATGAGTCCAGTTCTGCTGCGGTCGCCTTCTCGGTAAATTGGGCTCCTCGGTCAGAAAGCGAGCTTAAACTTCACGTAGGCTTTGGGAATTCGGTCGTGTTTTTCTAAGGGGGCTCAGTGCGCTCGCTCGCTGCGTTTATATTCCACTGCTGACAAACAGAGTTGATGCATGCAAAAAACAAAGTATAATTTATTTCTTACTGTCTCCTTTCCAGTTCAGTGTAGCAGTACTTGGTGCATCTCTAATATTCCTGGAAATAGAAATGAGACTCAATTAATCTTCCTTTAATATTTGACAAATCTGCTATAAATGCTGGCTTTCCTGCTCGAGTTGAAAGTCTAGTCACCCTCTTCTTGGAATAAAGACTGTCTGAAGGTGCAGTGATCTTAAATAGGGAGGACCATGTATTAAAAATATTAAATCTAAAGATAGAGATGTACAGGTAAGGCTAGATGCCTTCTGTTACGTAGCAATAAACGTCAGATCGGTAAGAGTTCTGACCTTAAACGCAGCTTTTAGGAAAGTATAGAGTTACATTACGTATGTCATGCTTTTAGTTCTTTCTCCTTTAAGCTTCCCGTTGTTACTATTAAAATGGTTCTGAAACTGTTCTTTTGAAAGATAGGTGTCAGAATGAGGTATCTGCAATAGGCAGATACTTTGCCTTACCGATGCAGCTTGTTTATAGCAAGAGGTCTGTAAATGGAAGAGTCAGCTCCACTCCCACTATGGCACAGTGCCATTCATCCGAGTACAGCCTTTAATGTTTAGAACTTGTCCTGCTTATGTTCTTGCCCTCACTGAATTAACACAAGTGTTTGCCGTCTTGTTTGCTGATGATTCCCAACTTTTTATTGTGCTGCTGCGTGCCTTTGCAGTTTGTCATGATCCCTTGTCTGCCAAATTTGGTTGGTAACAGTGCCCTTTAAGTCTGATTCTGGAAGTAGTTTCCATTAGTTTCCATGTGGCTTATCATCTTAATCAGACAGCTGCTTGTAGTTTCTAAAAGAATTGCCAGCCTTACTGTAGACATGGCTTATTTTAGAACAGTATTTCTTAATTGTCTGTTAAAATTTTTGTAGGGAATTAAATATAGTGAATAGCTTAACCAGAGTTACTAAATAATCCTAGAATTCAGAGATGAAAGTTTTTGTGGTTTTTTTTTTTAATAAAGTTCTGAGTTGATTTCTCAAAACCACTCAAGTTACTGAGTTAAGCCACATATAGTTTAGTCCAAAAAGCGGTTGGTGGGTCCTTTTCCTGTCTGAAATTCCTCGGATCTTTATAATACATATTTGAAAAGATCGTTTAGGAGGGAAAAAAAATTCTATTTTTCCTCCAAAAGCACAATCTTTAAAAATAGTGCCTTTGTATATGGGGTAATGTTTCTATATTCAGTAGTAAAGCCATATAAAGCAGTTGATCCTAGGCAAAAAGAAAATCTTTTGACTGAAAGACCTTGCTTATTTTTCCAAGTGGTGGCGGTTAAACACTCCCACAGGGATTTATTTGGCTAATACGGACTTTTATGTTTGTACATACCATAAGAATCCCTTACAGCCCTTCGATAAGGGAAACTTGCATGTGCGAAGATATTTGGTCCTTTGCCCTGATATTTATGAAGGTATGGGAGGATTTTGTTTACCTACTCACATTTTGTCAGCTTTGTAAGATGATACTTGTTTCTGTATCGCTGAAGGTCCAGCCTGTTTATTACATGAGAAATGCTAGAAAATGAAAGTTCCCTTTTAGGTGGCTTGTTAAAGGTTCCTTTGTTGTTTATTTTAAAAGATGGGAAAATAGGAGAGTGAAGGGGGAGAGAAGAGATTGCTCTGTTAAGGATTTAATCTTCTCAGCCAGGTTAAGAAGTCTGCCTGTCTACATCTGACTGGCATCGCTAGAAGCCAGCAATGCAGTGAAGCCATCCAGTTTTGAGATAGCTCTGTTGAGTTGCATAATTCAAGTGAGTGTGCCCTCATTTCCAGAGCAATTCTTAAGCTACGCACAACATTTTATTAGTCATAGATAGGGAATATGGTCCTCTTTTCCCCTTTCTATTCTTTTTCTTCTTTCATTAAAAATTTCAGTTTTGGCAGCGCACAGTCTATGAATTTAAGCTGATGGAAAGGTAGGATAAACTATCAGTCTAATTATAGCTTGGTCTAGCCCTGATTTGTTAAAGGGTTCCTTAGCCAAAAGACCCCCAGAAAAATGGACCCTCAAATTCCTGGTGTATTTATGACAGTGTGTTTAGGAATTATTGTAGAATAAAGTCAGGTATGAATTTATATTTCCTTGAGTAACTCTGAAGTTGGTATGCTTATTTTGGAACAGACTGCAAGGCTAGATGGAAATAGGGTGTTTCTTGATCTGGAATAATTGTGTCCATACATGGAGTTATTTGGAGGCTACTTCTCAATACAAGTCAGAGAGTCAGAGGTCTTCAAAACAACAACAAAAAACATGCTAGATTTTGGGGCATTTTTGGTTTGGTTTTTTTTTTAGTGTCTCACAGGGTGAGAAGTGGCTACAGATTAACTTCCCCTTTCCTCATTTTTGTCGCTTCTGTAGGCTTGTATTATTATCTTTTTGTATGCTTCATTTACCTCAGAAGGTTCTTAGGTTCCCGGTAAGATTCCCAGTATTGATATGTACTAGCTAAAAAACCAAAAAGCACAAAACTAAAGATTGAAGTCCTCTCCATGGAAATATGTGAATGTATAACCAACTAGCAGCATCTTAAAAGTAATTACCAACCAACCACTTAAGAAAAGGAAGGGAGCACATATTGCATCATTAACTTCTACCAGAAGATGAAGAATGTCATTATGGGTTTTAATGGGGATTTTTGTGCCTTAATCAGTGAAGATGGTGATCCTTATGCTTTGCCTGGAAATAGGGTAGAAGAATTCTTTGGGAACCCCGCTGATGGTGAGATAACTAGGAATTATAATTTATCTGCTTAACTCCAGCCTTCTGGTTCTCATTTAGGAACATCAGTTCCAATAGCATTATCTGAAAGCCACGCAATCTAGCAACTGTTACTGGGAATAAAGAGACTGTTCTCAGTAAGGACTTTAAGAGGAATTGAACAGTACTAGCCCAAAACAGGCAAGAACAATGCTTAAATTTATAAGGTGCTAACACAATTTTCTGTCTTCACAGACTTAAGTTACAGTTTAGCATGTTTTATAATATGATTAATAGCATAAGTGCTTCTTCATTTCGACAGAGCAGTGAAAATGATCTTTCCAGTAAGTTTTGTGTTTAAACATCCTTCAGCTTTTGAGTGTTGCACAGACAAAGTCTATGGATGGGACTTCTGCAGAGCTCCCCAGTTCGCTCTTTCCTTTAGGTAGCATCTGAGCATTGGGATTAATGATTTATTTGAAACGTGGGCAGCAGTTTAGCAAAATGTATGTAGTGTGCTAATGCATTGTTTTGTTGGAAAGTGTTACTACATTCAAGAAATGTTAAGAGTAACGTTGTGCATGGCATTTGGAAATATTTCCCCAGGGATCCCTTTAAATCTTGTGTTCCTCCAAGCAGGGACAATGCCTGTGCGTTTCACCTGATGGAAAACAAATCCCTGTTGCCAGGGGGTAACAATAGCGCTGATGGAAAGTGGCTGCCAAATGCCACTGCTTTCAATCCGACCACACAATGAAAATGGAAAAAAAACCCAAACAGCACAAGGAACCTTAGCAGCTTCCTGGGGAAGTGATCTGTGCCGGTCATCACCAAAAGAAAAGAGCCCAGAAAGTGTTCAGTCTGGCTGCAGGATTGGTTTGTTCATGTTCTTCTCCGTTCCCCAGTGTGTGGTTCTCAGGGGAAATCCACAGGCGAGGCTGTGCCTCCAGCTGCACACATACACAGAGGATGTAGGTGATCTTAACAACTTCAAGGACCTGTGTGGTGCGTTGGCTGGGGTGAGAACCCCATGGATGTCCCTTGAAGCTCATGCAGCAGTTGTTCGGCAGCATAGTGAGTCTGACCTTGGGTTTCCTGCAACTGGTGCAAGAGCAAGCATTGGTTTGATGTAAAGGTAACTACTTGCTCAAATCGGCTAATAAAAATGGCTAACTTTATACAAGCAGGCTTTGCCACCTGGGGCAGATTGTCACCATCCTGCTGCTGGGAGGAAGCTTGATATTAAACATAATACCAATGCAGATCCCTCCTTATGTGTCCTGATGACGAGCAGTCACAGCTTACACCCAGTTCAAGTTGAATTTGTGCTAGTGAGTGCTCCAGCAGTGCACTGATTTGGTGTTAAGTATGCTGAAACCGTACTTGCAGATCAGATTGGTTAGGCTTCTACTCCCTCAACACCAATGGCACTGTCAGTAGCCACAGCATAAGTTTGAGGGAGAGAAGGGAGTAAGACAGAAACAGATGCATAGGCTGCCAGTTCTGGTGGAAAAGTTGAGGTGGATCAGCCAGCTGTGTGAAGTTAAAGTCCTGAGGTGAAAATTCAGAAACTCCACAAATAAAGTGATTTGGGTTTTCTATAGATTTATCATCTCTGCTTTTGAATGGCTGCAGAAAAAGAAAATAAGCCCTGTTGGTCAAAGCCTTAGTATTTAACTGCTTGCTGTGGGAATTGTACCTTTAGACTGTTTCCTCATTTTTTTTCTGGGTTTTTTTGGTTGGGTTTTTTTGGTTGGGGTTTTTTTTTCAGGATTAAAACCAGTATTTCATTAAATTGCATGCATATATGGTAGAAAAATACACTGTTCTGACAGTACACCTTTTAACATCTCTTTTCATGAGAAACCAAATTGTCTGTGTACATGCTTGTTCTGCATGCTCTTGCTTTTACTTAAAAGGAAGCACATGTAAGGGACAAGATCTCCACTGACTTGTCTAGCTAATTAGTGGCTCGCTCTAGAAGGGACCCACGAGACGCTGCTGGTTTCTAATCTTCTACAGAACCTGTCATCCCTCATTCAAAACGACAAGGCAGCTTTGCTATGTGCCTCTGAGCTTGAGAGAGGTGCAGGATTGCACCAAACCATTTTAGCGGTTGTTGAACCATGCTGGGAAGGATTACAACAGATACTTTGAAGTATTTCAAGCACTGCACTCTGCCTGTGAAGTCCTTTAAAATGTGAAATACAGTAGCTGTCTGGGGGAAAATAAGCCTTTTTTGTTGCTCTGTTACATATGAGTTGCAGAGCAGCACATTTTTATCTAATGACAGTCCAGTAATAACTATGACGGTAATACAGACGGTGTAATAGCTGAGTGATGTAATGCAATTTAAGAAAAGATGCAGGTTTTCAGAGCATTATCCCATCTCCACCATCACTCTTGTAGCCTAAACAAACCAAGTTCTTAAAATATTTTTGTGGGGATTTGGTTTTCTGAGCCACTTTTTTTTTTTTAATTTATTTCTCCTCTGGACTTTCCTCAATTGTCTCTGTCCTATGCCCCAAGCCAGCAGGGCATTCCAGCGGATACCTCACTGCTGCTCCTGAGAGCAGATTTCCTCCCCAGCCCCTGCTATTATGTATTATGCTTCTGTTTCTAATAAACTCTAGATTATAATTTGCGCTTTTTTTTTAATAGTTTCACACTGTTGGCTCAATTTATTGTCACTGTAACCTTGACATCGTTTTCTGCAGTACTTTGGCTGGCCTGGTATTCAGCCTCTTGGTTTTGTGCATTTGAGGATTTCTTTTAAAGTCCAAATGTGGTTCTTTGTACTTGGCTGTATTGAATTTAATGTGATTTTTTTTTTTACCATTTCTCCGATTTATTAAGACCATCTTCAGTTCTGCTCAGGTCTTTGGAGTGTTTCATGCTCCTTGCAGGTTGGTGGCTCAGCAGTTTTAGTAAGACTAATTGCTGGGTTTTGTCCCTAGTCAGTGGGAGAAGCACTGAATCAAGTGTGATTTTTCAAGCAGCAATGCACCTATGTTGCAGGACCTTGATCCACAAGCAAGGTGCTTCTCCCTTTTGCTCTGTCAAAAAGTATTTTATATTTGAGATCTGTTGGATTTACTCTTTCTTTCTGCCTGTAGAATAGAAGGAAAGAAGGAAAAGTATGTTCGTTGATGGGGTTAGATTTTGGCAAGTCCATCTTGGTAGCTTACTGCTTTCTAATTTATGGATTGTTTAATAATTTGTTTCAAAAGCTTTCTGGGTGTTGAAGGTAGGCTTATGGCCATTTAATTCACCAATCACTCTTTTCTCCTGTTTTAAAAATGGATGTTGTGAGCTTATTCCTGAGCTTTTGGAAAGGCAAAAGCATTTCAGAAATCCTGCAAGGTGACTGCTCTTTTCTGAATGATTGCCACATCTTGTTTCCGAAACACTGTAGGATAAATTTCCTAACCTGTCAGCGGAGGAAGAGCAACCTCAGACAAAGGTTGCAGACACACAAGATAGCTCTATCATCCAGGAATATAATGATTCAGCATTACTGTGCCTAATTTCTGGTGGTCAGCCACATGTTTATCCAGCTAAAGCACCTGAAGTGAGTTCATGAGAAGGAAGGCTTGATAGATGTTGATAAAGTGTGTGTGCTCAAAAAAAAATGCAGCTTCAGCAACTTAATTGGCAAGATAGTTCATTACAAATTCAGGTGGCTGTCATGCTCCATGTCTGTGTGCAGAGGAAGGTGTGTGCAACAGATTTCAGCACTTTGAAATTAGTCACTGCAGCTACTTCAGATGATTACCTCTGTTGTTTCTTAAAAAAAATCCTTGAAATATACTGCTATGGAATGTCATCTGGGCAGTCAACTGATTTCCAACCTGATAATCTGTTACGTGCATTGCTTTCTTTGTATTGTGTTACAGAGAAATTTGCTGATGGACTTAACTGATTATAGCTTATGGTTTATTAATTCTCTTATTTGTTTTGCCTAGCAACTACATAACATTTCCAAACATCTAGATAAATTCTTTCTGTGAAGATCTATTTAAGTACACATATAAATGTAAGAGAATGAGTCTTTCTGCACATTCATACCAGTGCTATGAAAATAACACACTGAACAAATATATCAGAATTCTAAACAGTAAACAGTAAGTAGAAAGTAAAAAAGTAGACATAGGGTGGGTACATCCTTTGTTGTTTTATTTTGATAAGGTGTGCTGAAGGCTCGCATGCTCAGCACTGAGATGTGCTGAAGTAAACTGGGGGGAGGAGAAGGGTCCTGAGGGGGACTGAGGATGCTGTGGGGGCATGGCTCAGTTGCCAAGGAATTTCTAATGTGTCAGAGTGGGGTGAAATGTAAAGGACCAAGAGGCACTCCCGATGTTTTAAGTGTTAGATTTCCTTTTTTGGAGTGTGAGTCCAAGTAGGACAGAAACAAACTGCATTTTGGGGCAAGGCTTAATAAGGTTTCTGACAGCAGGCTTTGGCGGGAGGGGGCTGCCTGCGGGTGCTGCGCTGCTGCAGGAAGTGGAACAGATCTCGCTTTTAAGAACAGATTATGCAAAGAAAACATCCAAATTTATCTTAAAATATTGATCCAGACGGGAAGCTGAACTACAAAGCCTTGAAACTAGCAAAAGGCTGAGGGAAGAGTAAAACGAACTTTTGGTGGCTGCATTGTTTCCCCCTGTGACCCTCCAAACGGGACGAGCTGATCCAAGCCATGTGCCAACCTTGTGAGCCAGCGCCGCGGGCATGGGCAGCCCTGGCCTGGGTGTTTGGGGGGCTCTGTACAGGACTGCAGGGCCTGTGCATCTGGGGGGCTCTGCGCAAGACTGTGGGGCTGCTGACAGTCCTGGCGTGTGTGTCTGGGGGGGCTCGGCGCAGGAGTGCAGGGCCTGTGTGTCTGGGGGGACTCTGTGCGGGACTGCGGGGCTGCTGCCAGCCCTGGCGTGTGTCTTGGGGGGCTCTGTGCGGGACTGCGGGGCTGCTGCCAGCCCTGGCGTGTGTCTTGGGGGGCTCTGTGCGGGACTGCGGGGCTGCTGCCAGCCCTGGCGTGTGTCTTGGGGGGCTCTGTGCGGGACTGCGGGGCTGCTGCCAGCCCTGGCGTGTGTCTTGGGGGGCTCTGTGCGGGACTGCGGGGCTGCTGCCAGCCCTGGCGTGTGTCTTGGGGGGCTCTGTGCGGGACTGCGGGGCTGCTGCCAGCCCTGGCGTGTGTCTTGGGGGGCTCTGTGCGGGACTGCGGGGCTGCTGCCAGCCCTGGCGTGTGTCTTGGGGGGCTCTGTGCGGGACTGCGGGGCTGCTGCCAGCCCTGGCGTGTGTCTTGGGGGGCTCTGTGCGGGACTGCGGGGCTGCTGCCAGCCCTGGCGTGTGTCTTGGGGGGCTCTGTGCGGGACTGCGGGGCTGCTGCCAGCCCTGGCGTGTGTCTTGGGGGGCTCTGTGCGGGACTGTGGGGCTGCTGCCAGCCCTGGCGTGTGTCTTAGGGGGCTCTGTGCGGGACTGTGGGGCTGCTGCCAGCCCTGGTGTGTGTCTTGGGGGGCTCTGTGTGGGACTGCGGAGCTGCTGCCAGCCCTGGCGTGTGTGTCTGGGGGGGCTCGGCGCAGGAGTGCAGGGCCTGTGTGTCTGGGGGGGGCTCTGTGCGGGACTGCTGCCAGCCCTGGCATCAGCAGGCAGGCTGCATCACCCCTGCAGGTGGCTCATGGCTGAGGCTGCATGAGCTGACCCTGGAGATAACTCCAGTATTAGCCCTGTCGTATGCTCACTGTAACAGAGTTGGAGAAAGTATTTACGTTTTTTTCTAAAGGTAAGTACTTCTCACTGTGTGGAAAGGTTTTGCATGGTTACTCTTGGCTCCAAGTCCAGCTGGTGGGAATAGGATGAATATTTTCATCTTTTGAATGCAATTAGGGCTGGGAAGTGTGGATTGGAAAAAAAAAATAAGGTTTAATAAGTATTTTTAGTCAATTAAAAGAGGTGGAAGAGACACCTTTGTATTCTGGGCACTTGAGAGATAATTCAAGAGAAAGGGAAATAATAGAAGCAGGTTTTAAAGTAATACATTTAGCCAGAATGAATACTTCTTTTGTTCACAAATTGAAAAACAGCTTTAAGATGCCTAGAGGTACAGATGCTTGTGCCACGCTTCCAGTGTAAATATATTTAGCTAATTAAAAAAATAAAATGCCACATTTGTTCATTTTTAAACTGCACTGGAATGAAAAAAAGAATTCACCTCATACAGATTCCAAGTAATGTTTTTCATGGAAAAAAGTTTGCTTTTGGACATTTTATTTTGTAAGAAGGGAAGAGAGTCCTGAATAAATGTGTTTATCCCTGGAATTACCTAAATACAGGTAGATGTACATATAATTCCAGTTATTATATACTGGCAGAAAATTTTGTGTAAAGTTACATATTTTTTGCTAATCAACTAATGATAACCTAACAAAGTGAAGATTTGTTTTGAGAAAATGGTGTTACAGAAATTTAAATAAAAGTATTTGTGAAATTAATCCACATTGAGCAGTGGTTTAAAATCAAATAATTTTATATTTGAATCAAATTTATTGCTGTTTGGACAGAAATTGTTTTCTTTGCTCTCTGACTTTTCAGTCATTGACATTCAGTCTTATCTGATTGTACTGTAAGTTCAAAGAAGATTTAAAGTATAATGATAAATACAATTTCCTTGCTGTAGTGTCTTCTCACTGCTATTCATAAAAGTACATCTCTGACTAGCGAAGACTTATGAGTTTCTGTTTTACTAGATGGAATTTTATTTTGGTATGGATTAGATTTTAATTTTTTTTTTTCAATTGCATAATGTTCTTTGGTTTTAGGGTGGCTAAGTTTACTAATACAGCGTGAGCCATTCTCTTAAATTTTTTGTGCAGTATTAGAATTTCTTCATGCTATATTTTTTTAAGCTATTTTTGGATAAAAGGTTAACGTTTTCTTGTATATTTATAAGGCTGCTCTGCATAGCGTCATGGCACAGTCTGTGTGATCAAAGGTATATTTTTAAAGAGTGCTTTTACTCTGTTGACATATGCATAGATTTATGTGTGCTGAAGATGTTATTTGAAGGATAATTCATGAGACTCTATAATATCTAATTTTATGAAAGGGAGATGGCTCCTCTCTGTGGTCATGAGTGGTATTGGTTTTTGGAGAAAGCCACGTAGAAAATTTCCATGTAAGGGAGACTGTTGGGGAGAGATTGGCAGCTATGATGTCTTTAGCTCGAAATGCTTTTCTATTAGTTGGGATGATAAAATAAAAAAGAAACAACCAACCTGAATTGGTCTGAAATGCAGTTATGCTAGCTAATGGAGAGATCATAATTAAATTTTATAAGCCTCATGTTTATAAGCTTTTTTACAAAGTATGAGACAATACTTAGGTCTGGTTCACAGTCATCTAAAAATTGTATTTACTTATGTAGTAAATTATAGTAATACAGGGAAATAATTCAGCTTTCAAATAGTTTGTGCTGAAGAATTGAATGCTGAATGAAATAACACAGGCTGATGTCTGGGTGGGGTATGGATTTATGTGTGTCTTTTGCACTAGAAATTTATTTTTCTAGTAGGATGCGTGGCGTGTATGGCCACATTATGTGCCTACACATGTAGATAGATATTAGCACCAACCACTGTTTCCATTAAAAGAGTTGTAAATATCTTGAAAATCAGCTGGCCATAGATTTACTGATTACTTGTTAGTAATTTCCTATATACACTGTAATAAACCCTTGGCATAGCATCCTGCACTGAGGATGCTTTAGACTGCTGCTGTGGCAGGGAGTGCTGTTTCTTTGGGTTTTTTTATTCCCTGATACAGATTTTACTCTGAGAGTTTATTAAATCAGAGGCCAAAACCACAGCTCAAATGACAACTGTTTTTAGCTCTGATGTGTTCATGGACATTGTCTCCTTCAGTGGACTAGTTAAGTGTTGTTTCAATATTTCCTTACAATGCCTCATAAAACAGAGTGATCAAATGTAACTCATCTGTGATATTTCAGAATTCAGCTTCTCTGTGCAGCAGAAGTGGCAGCTTCCTTCACACCTCCTGCACCGCAGCCCATCTGTGCTGCGTGGAATAGGAGTGCACGCTCAGGAAACTACTGCAGAGCTGGTTTTCACTCATCTCACTTTAGGAACAAGTGAGACAATGCTTTTTTCAAGAGACTTTTTATGTTTAAGGTTGGAAGATCCTGTTAAGTCATACCAGTTCTCAGCTTTCTCTTTGCTTAATTTTTATGAGATATTCTACCAAAGAGAAATGGCTCATATCACATATCTATTGTGTATTGTTACCCAGGCGAATAAGCCTTGTAAACTGAGGAAGAAGTCCACTGAGTTAAGGAACACTGTGTAACACAATTTTAAATTATTTGTTTAATCTTCAAAATTGGTAATTTTTTTCTTTGAGAAGTAAAAACTAGTACGAAGTTGTTTCAGAAAAGCAGAATAGAAATTCCTGTTGGAGGTCTTCTGTTCACTGCTAAAAAAGAAAGTTGTATTTCACCTGCTGGTAAATGATGCATGGGATTTGTCTCAAATTAAAAATAGCAGAGCTAACAGGCTTTCTATTCTCTCTGTGTTGGTAGGCTTGACAAGGCAAATATTGGTGGAGAGGGAGAGCATACCTACTCCAGTTGACCTGATAGTAAAAACAGGTATCATGTCTTCAGTGCTAAGGTTCTTCTTTGATAGCTCTATCCACAAAAGTAACCCAGAAGTTTTGTAAACATTTTTTTTTTTCTTCTAGTACTGAAAATGAATTCTTTATTGGCAAGCAATGCAAAAAGCTTTCGGGCTTGCCAGTAGGAATTATTAAATTAAAAGGTTATTTCCAGAACACTTGTATCTCATCATCCGAGCACCAGAAGCAATTAAATCTTTGCAACTGTGCTGGAGAGGACTGCCTGGAATGGAAAAGATTAGATATTTTTCGAGATGTTGAAAGGATTGTGATTCTCAGAAAAGACCCATTTAAAAATAGTTTATGACCGTTGTAGTTAAAAACTCACTGCTGTAGAAGGAATGTGCTGTATGTTGGCAGGCTACCAAGTCAGGGAAAATGAAAGTGCAGCTCAGTGCTATTTTAGTGCATGAGATCTGGGAGGAGCAGGAATGGACAGGGGGAAAATCCCAATTGACCTGTATTTACTCTCTTTTGGGAATTATTGCCAGACGGAACTATTGGGAAACAATCCGCAAATGACGGATGTGTGAGCGCTGTGGAAGGCTCAGAGACTCACTAGTTTCTGCCCTTAGCCAAGGATCCTCTTTCATCCCAGGCTTTGGGACTCCTTACTTGTCTAGTCTCTTCCTTACCTTGGGGTCTCTCCACTTTTTCTTGTCTCTTTGCAATTCCACTTTTCTGTTCACATTTCATCCATTGCCCACGAGGCCTGCAGTGTCTTGTCTCTACACTAATGAAATCTTCCATTTTACACTCCTCCCTAAAGACCAAGCCAGAGTCGCTTGAGCAAAAACTCTCTGAACTTTAGTATCACTTAAAGGAAAATGAATTAACTCCCTCCTCCCCTTGTACTCAGTGTAGCACGGATGTCCTCTTCATCCCCACTGTACGAGGCCATGTCCTTTGGCTATTCAGAGGGGACCAGAACCTCTGCCTTGTTGTGTGCAAATGTTAAGTAGTAAAATAAGGAGAATTCAGCCTCACCGTTCTCTCCTCCATGGGAGCAAGTTGCAGAACAGAGAGGCATTAATGTGCTTTTCCCCTTCTCGAGTTTCAGGAGGGTACAACCTTCAAAAAACCCTTTGTTTTGATTATCCTCTCGGGTCTCAGGCCTTTTTAACTTGGCCCCTGGACACACCTCTGGGCTTTAGTTACATCAGCACACCAGCTTCTTTGTTGCCGAACTAGTTTTCCACTAGGTGGAGAGGGGAGCAATGCAGTGGCCAGTTCAGCATACAAAAAGGGGTATTCCTGTAAGGGATTTGTGAGCTTCCCATCTTTGGCTGATGCTGGAGAGAATATTAACTCAATTCAGTAATTAAATGAAAATTAAATATAGCTCTTTGTTCTCTGTGCAGATGTAGTGTTTTTCTTTTATAAGTACAAATCATTTTTTTATTCCGCATAACCATTCTAATACAAATGCAAACTCATAGACATATGGAGTCCTACCTCCTTACTTAACATATTTTTTTTCTCAACAATTGAAATCAGTGAAACTATCTTGAATTGTGTGCAAAGGTTTCAGAATCTGATTTATTTTCCAAGATTTTAGTGGTTATTTTATTGGAAAGATAATCACTTTAGCCTGCACGATAATCTAAAATCTATTGTGGGAATGTCATCTCTCTTAGATGGAGGAGCAGAGTCTGGGTAGTAGAGCTTGGACTAAAGAGCACTTCAGAGCTGTGCTCCTGAAAAGGTCTCTGATTCACTTCAGTGGGAAACTTGTATGCAGCCTCAGGATGGAATATGAAGGGTGGTTAGTCCCTAAGGCTTTGCTTGTCACTGTGTATCACAAAGTGGGACTCCAGATGAGCAGGTGGGAGTATACATTCCTGCTATAGGGAGAGCAGTGCTTCCATGCTGTCTGATCCTCATCGTCTTTTCCTGCTTTATTTCTTTGTCTGATCTCAACCTTTAGACTTTTCTTCTTCCTCCCTGGCTCCAGCTGTTAACATGATGAATATAAAAGGTGCTGCTACTGAAGCTTCCCAGCTAGAATGTGAAAAGGGTACATCAGTAACATTAATAGACTGGGCTGTTTTACCCCATTTCACAGGAGAAAGAGGGCTGGCCTGTGGGCACCATGAGGAAGCTGGGGACAGGGGGAGCCTCCTGTGCCCCTCCAGCTTGAGCAGCCATGGCGTGTACCATACCTGGTGTGCCCAGGCAGCGTGCTCCCACCTCCAGCCCTGCTTGCTCTGCAGGTGCAGAGGCAGCCGCTATACTTTGTGTTAGGAAACATTGAATATACTCCTCAGTTAAGCACTTTTCTGTTTCCTCTGAAAATGAGAACTCCTGTAAGCAAGGACCATTAAAAGGTCTGTAGCCGAATCTGAGAGTATCCAATAGTATATGTTAGGCAAACTGATATTTGAAAATCTCTTTATATGTTAGAATGTGCATTCTGTATTGCAGAAAGGTGTGTATCTTTAGTTTGAGTTTCTATGATAAATACACTCAGTTGCTAGGGGAAGGGTTTAAGAACAAAATCTAGCATAAGAGAATAGGTAAAATTCAAGAAAGCAAAAAGTTTTGAACTCTACTGTTTAAGCCCCTTTCTAATGGTAGTACTAAATTCAAGTTTAAAGCTTGACGGTTCCTGGTTTTCCACTCAAATATTATAAGGTATGGCAGTAATTACCTCTTTTATCAGGGCACAATGTAAACTTCCTAAAAGTAGACTGGATTGCCATTCAGCTTGCACATTCCAGCACAAACAGCTATGGAGAGCATGCTTTAGTTGAGAGTATTAAAAGTGAAGTGGGAATTCAGGTCTTAATACTTCTGATTTCTGTGGCTGTAACTGAGAAGCTAGTATTGTAGGGGGTGGGGAAGTATATGCAGGCAAGCATACCAGTTAAATGCTACTATACTTTCATAGACCTGGAAGGCTAAGACAACTAGTTGCATTTAGAATGCTTTATGCCTCTTGAGTAAGCCTTTAAGAAGCTTATAATTATGATGTTTTGCTGCATGTTGTTAGCTGTTAATGATTAAAGTATTTTACTCTCATCAGACACCGAGCTTTTCCAAGATATTTTAACAGCAAATCACAAACTTGTGGAGACACCTGGTTTGCATTATCAATGGATGTATAAGCACATGAAAATCCAGAGCCTAAAATCTCTCTTTAAAGGTGAATTTCCAAAGGTTGTGTCAATTACCTTTACAATTTCATGCTGAATGTTTCGAATACAGTACAATGCATTAAAGTATGCAGTTGTGTAAAAATGTAAAACACAAAGGCATATTCACAGATGTGTGGTTTTTGAGGGCTGAAGGCTGCCTCCTCATTGTTCTGGCCAGCTGTTGGGAGGCCAGGACAGAAGGGATGGTTAGCCCAGGTAGCGAGGTGAATACTTTGTGAGGTGAATGTGCGTGAGGAGAATACCTAGTGCACTGCAAAGGGTGATAGTTTCAGGATCAGAGATCTTCTGGATTGGAAGAGGGAGCTGGAACTCTTCCCTTTTCTCTGATAAATAACTGGCAGTCCTCATTCCCCTGCTGAAAAGTTTTTCTGTGCTCCAGTCTCCTGCCACAGCTGGCAGCCTGGTGATGGTTATTGGGTCAGACACGATTAAACATCTCCTTATAAGCTGTTAAACATTGCCTTTACGTCCACCTTAGCACACACGATGACAAACCAAAGATGTTTACTGCAAACAGTAAAGTCCCTAAAAACTACCAAGTGCAATGCAGGGAGCAGGAGAGACTAAGGGCTTTGGCCTTAGCAGAATTAGTGTTAAGGGAGAATAACTAGCGAGTCAATAACTGTTTAGACACAGAAACCCATGATACCCTGAAATAGTTGCTCATGTTGTTCTCTCTAGGCTGCACTTTTTGTTCTTGCAATGCCTGGTGGTTGCTCTTTCTGTCTGCTGAGTCTAACTGGCAGCAGCATTAGGTGAACAAAAGCCACATAAAAAAAATTTCAGATGCTAAGGCTGGAATAAATGTATGTATTAAATATTCCACTAGGCTTTATCAGTGAAAATTTGGTTATGGTTTGATTTATGTCAAAATAAATAAATAAACCCTTTGCCAAACAACTGTTTGAACTTACTGCTGAACTGGAGAAACTTAACAAAGAAAATATTGATTAAATTTAAGCTGTTAATGTCACACAAGTATAGCAGACTCACAGGCTTTTGCTGTCTTCTAACTTCAGGTTGTTTGGATTTCTCCAGTGTGGCAATATTTTTACTCTTTGCTTTTTCCAGTGGCATAGAAATTCCTGACAAGAGCGTGGCTCTCTGGCTAGCATGTACCTATCTCTAATTGTTTCCTGCCTTCCAAATGGGGCCAGAGACGGTGGGGGGAGGGAAATTGGAAAAAAAGTAGAAGCCTCACTATTAAGGTCTCATTATTGGGGCAAGAAAAGAAATTATTGTTCCCTTAAGAACTTGGGTTACTTTAAAATTTACTTGTAAAGGGCTAAAACTTCACAATTTGTCTTGAGAGCTGGGATTCTCAGGTAATTTTAGGAATTATGGACCTGAGTTGTAAGGAAAAACACCGAATATGGAAAAACTTAAACCAGTAGTGTTATCAGCTCCCAAGACCATTGATGTTTCCTTTGCAGCTCTTGAAAGCAAAATGTGGTAATACGAGATTTCAATCTCTCAAGTTGTCCATCCCCCAAAGAAATTTCTCCAGCTGCAGACAGAGGTTGAGAAAACATAACCTGAGTACATACAAAGTTCTCAGTTTCCAAAGGACAAATTTGACAGACCCCCTATGTTACTTCTTAACCAATCATGTTTATTTTGGGGCCAAACTTGTGATTTCTGAATGTTTGCAATAGACGATATAGAAGCTTTTGAAAGCTTGGTGTACTTTAACATATGTCAACATTAGGGTGTCAAAGTCCTAAAAGGAAGGCTTTCCTGGAGTTACAATGTGTATCATCCTAGCAAAAGGCTTCTGCAGCCCTCCTGATGACATAGTTACTGCTATATTTGTATGATCTATAAGATTTACAAGCTATCTCTGAGCATAGTGTTTATCTTAAGAGAGCCAGACAGGGGAAAGATCCACTCTGGCCCATGTTGTGCTAGGTTTAAGTGAAGGGGCTCGAAGAGGTCTAGTGACAAGGCGAGACAAGTGGGGAGGAGCCAGTGGTGTTCTGGGTGTTGCAGGCAGTGCAGCAAGCGGCACCTGCTTAAAAAAAATAACCAACCCACCAAACAACAAAACCAAGTGACATATTAAAGCATCATTCCTTTCCCTGGATTGTGAGTTTCGTTCTGACCTCTTCTTCGTGGAGCATCTGTCCCGCCACAAAAGTGGCACATTGCAGTGCTGTATTAAAGATATGGGGGGTGACAAGTCTGTGTGGTGGGAGTACAGTGCTGAAGTACTCACCACGGCTGAGGCATACAACAGTTGTGTTAGCACGTGGGGTGCTGTGCTGGCACAGCTGGCTTCCCTCGGGGCTGAGGTAGGTGCCTTCAGCACCAGCATGGGGTCTTCACTTAACCTGGAAAGGTCCGGCTGTGCACAGCACAGGAGTTTAAACCACCTGCAATTTCCAGGATGGTGTTTTCTTCCCATGTTTCTTGTGCTCTGGCTGTTCCTGTTTAATAAATCTGAGACGCAGACTCTGTTCCTGAACCTGTACCTGAGCTGTGGCCAAGCTCGCATCTGCTGCAGAAAGAGCAAAGATCTTAACCTGTCCCAAGAACATTACTGTTATTCTCCATCAGTCTGTTCTCTGTACCCATGGAATTGGCAGACAGGGGTGAAGCACCTCCAAAGCAAAAGTGTTAATTGCAGTGAGTTTGACTTTACTCTTCTCTTTACTGATTCTTTACAACTAGTTCTTACAGTAGTCTGTAAGCTGCCCACAGCAGGGGTTTTGTTTGTGTGCATACAGTACCTAGCACCAGGAGGTCTACTCCTACTTGAAACTACTGGGCATTGCTGTAATGTACAGAGTAAATAAAAATAGTGATCAAAACGTCAGCAATAAAAGAATAAAATATGTTAACCGCAATAAAGTTCTTTCATGAATGCTCAGTTATATTTTATTGGGCTTTCAGGACTTATATATCCTCTGAGTCTTTATGAATACATTTTGGTGAGCACTGAAATACTTGACATTTGCAAGAGGTCAGGATCTATTTCATAATCCTCGGGAATTTAAAATCATTTCCTTTAAACTGCTTGCACTTGAGGGAGTTTTGATCCTGACAGGCGAGAGCAGGGAGGCGGTGTTGGTGTGGGAGGTCAGTCCAGGACCAGGGATGAGGGTGTCTGTTGGGCCGAGGGACTGCGCGAGGGGCAGGTTACATGGTGCGTCCCTTCACCCTACGCTCTGCTCCTCGGGTGCCTGCGCCTGGCTGCGCCGGGGGCTTCGTGAAGACACGTACGAGGCCACTGACACAGGGTCCGCGAAGACCTTGCTGGGTAGGGCTCGGTCTGTCTGTCTGCCAGTCGCATGCCGACCTCGGTCCGGGGAGGCTAGCGGCGCCCCAGACAGTGCCGCTGCTGAGAGCTGTGGCGGAGCCCCGCGCCCGGCGGCGTCCCCGCGGCAGCCGTGGGCGGGCCGTGGCCCAGGTCTCATGGCGGCCGGGACCCCCGCCCGCGGCCGGGACCCGCGGTGGGCCGCGGCCGCCAGGCGGCGCCGTGCTGGGCGGGGCGGGGAGCGCCGCCGGGCTGTGGGCCGGGCCGGCGGGGCAGGCGCTGCCCGCCCGCAGGCCGCTGCGGGGCGCGGCCGGGGAACCGCGGGCTTGTGGCCTGGCCGCGCGCGGGTCTCACGGCTTTTATTAGCCGGGAGTCCGCGGGGGAGGGGGGGTACTCTTTTTTTTTCCTTTCTTTGTTTTTTTTAACCGTCTCTGCAGTCACTCGTGACAACGGCATGTTTATTTCCGTGTAATGGCTCTCGGGCTGTCCGCCCGGCTTCCCCCCGCCTTGCCGCCGTTCGGCAGCTCAGAGGCGTTTGGGCTTTGCAGCGAGTTTAGTTTGGATAAGTCACAGCTCAGGCATGTTAATGCAGGCGGGTTTCCGTCAGATACGCTCCGGAGTGGTTGGGTAATACGCATGGCTGGGTACTATGTGCTTGCTCCTCGGGGTGAGCCCGTGGTCGGCTTCTCCACGGGTGGGGAGCTGCCCAGGCCGCTGCCGCACCCTGCCTCCCGCACCCTGCCTCCCGCAGCTCTCTGCTGCCCCGCGCAGAAAAGGAGGAGGGCACCTGGGAGGAGAGGAGGAGTTGTGCCCTGCTGCTCACTAGCCACCGGGCGCCTAACCCTGCTTCCACCAGAGCCCATGAGAGTTTCATCTGTGACTTTGGTGGCAGTTGGCTCCGGTCCCCGATGTCACATCATCTTCCGAAGAGAGCTGTGGCTATGAATGGCGGGGCCATAAGGGAGCTGCGTTTTCTTTTTCCCATTGCAGGGCAAATGAAACAACGAGTATTCATACATTAAATCTCACAACTGCCATCTTTCTGTTTGCTATATTTAAACTGGCCGGAAGATTGGTTAAATATATCTCATGGACAGTTTACAATGTGAATTATTTCCTGCCTTTAAAAAAAAGTTGTGGTTTTTAGATATCTGGCAAGTTTATTACAATGAAATGTCACGTTCCTCAAGTCATCAAAAGAACAATTTTTAGCAATGACTGGTGTCCAGCATTCACCATTCAGAAATGTTGTGGAGTGTGATTTTGTTTTAAATAACATAAATAGTAAAAGCCTGCATGTTTGATCTGCTTGGCATTCCTGGGTGTTCAAAGCAGGATTTCTGATATCAAGCTGAGGTCCTGAGGTTTCTCCCTTGGTACCTCTGCACTTGAGACCACATAGGTTGCTACCCTGAGTTCTTCTCCGTTGGGTATCTAAAGCAGCCATTGTGAATGCTCCCTATAAAAATGCCCACTCCCTCTCACTTGGTAGCATAGAAAGTTGTTTCACTAAATACTATGTATTATATATTTTGATATATCAATTTCGATTGTAGGGGGGGTGTGTCTCAGCAATGGGCTAAACGTACTAAGAAAAGCACATTTAGAATTGTGCTCCTGTGTGGTGGTCTCATAAAATTGTAAGCATTGTTTTTTCTGTGAATGTATCTTAACATCTTTGATGTTTTAATTTGTTCTCATCCTTTTTTTTTTTTTTTTTTCTTCCCAACTCAGCTCTTGCCCCTGTTCTTTGCCTCTGGTTTTGTTGGTGAGGATATCACAGTGATGTCTGCATTCAACCTGCTGCATTTGGTGACAAAGAGCCAGCCAGTGGCCCTGCGAGCCTGTGGGCTTCCCTCAGGTTGAATGGGTGCTGCTTGTTGTGTCATGCGTAATGAAGGCCCTTTAGGAATGGGTGTCTCTGCTGCAGGAAACTATGTGCTATGGGCTGCTCTGGTTTGTTTAAATTTTCCTTTGAACCAGAAGTTTGTTTGGTTTTTTTTGTAAAAGTCACTGGCTTGAGTGAGGGTTTTCATATCCAAAGTATTTTAGCATGCTTGGAAATGCTGACTTCGTTGTCCAACATATTCTCTTGTAAATTTTATATTATTTTCCTCATTCTTGTCAAAACTAGTGGAATGAAACTGAAAATAATGTATTAAATGCAATTTATAACGTTTTTAAAGAGATGCAGAAAATTAGCATATTGTTTTCTGTTAAATCATAGGACTTAAAAATATTTTCTGAAATCTTTAGCAGTATACTATAGTTAACACTCCATGTGTCTTCTTTTTACATTTTTATTATGAATCAAGTATGTTGCACTGAAAACTATGTACAAAAGTGTGCAGAACTTAAAACTCATGGAGATGGGGTCTTATCGAATCCTTCACAGACCTAATAGCTGAACCTGGACCTTACAATAAAAGTGCAGCTGCATCTGGGCATTAAATTGCGTGTTTCCATTTATTTATTTAGAGAAGTGTCACGTAACTAAAGAATATGCTGTCAGAGGAATTAGTTTGTTGTATCATGAAAACCCTGAACCTGAGTATTTTGTGTTTAAAAGCAATAGCATCTGTAATGTCTGCATAATAAAGTCAGTGTACGTGGTTAGCTGGGAGAAAATAAAAGCTGCACTGAGCTAATTTTGAACATTACTAGGAATTTTCTTAACACCCAAATAAAAAAAGATACAGTCCTGTCTGATCCGTATTTGAAGCATCAAAAAAGAAACAGCTCAGGTGATTGTACTACACTCACAACTGGTTCATAAGGGTGCAAAATGCTGTGAGCACTTTTTCCCAGAGCTGGACTTAAGCATATGGAGTTGATGTTTTAAAGATTTTTTCAGTGATAAGACATCAGTTTTCAAGCTGATGGATTTTTTCTGAAGTTGATTACACTTTATTTGAAGTAAATCTGAGTCCAATTTTTGCAGCATTTGTGTTCTGTTTCCCCCCACATGTGCACAAAACCCATTAACCTAGATAGGAGCTGCAAACACATATTGAGGAAGAGAGACAATAGCCCACATTGTGTCAGCCTGACCTTCGTTTCCTGTTATATTTGCTGCTGAGCCAGATTTAAAATCCTAAAAATATAGGGTAAGCAAATTTCCTTAGCCCTCATTATGCACCTTTTAATGTGTGCTTATATTGCTGGTGTCTACCTTAAGATGGGGGCACACAGTCTTCTGGCCATTTTGTTTCTGCTCTGAAAAGGCGATCTCAAAGTTGATCAGCTAGAAGCATAGCCCATGGGAGGTTTTGCTATTGCGTACCTGTTTGGAAAGCATGACATTAGCTATTTTGTGAAGTAATTTTTCTGGCATGATCCAGTAGTCACATTTTGGAATAAAAAGCTTGTAATACTACTGTTTATTCCTGTCCCTTTGATGCATAACTGTGCAGACATTAATAGATTGAGTTCCACTGACTGTCTACTTTTTATAGATATGTATTTATGTATAATAAACCCAAATTCATCTGCTAACAGTGGAATAATATACAATCACATATCTCACATATTTTAAGAGTAATCTAAATTCCCCAGATGCTTATAAACTAACGTAGGCTTGCTTTGCCTTTGGTTTGTTTTTTTGTGTGTGGTATATTGAGGGAGTTGCAAGTAAATGGTATAGCATGTATCAAATTAAACATGGGAACGAGATCTAGAGCCAACATCTGCTTAAATGCCACAATGCACTGTGACTTTAACTTTTGAGTATACAGAAAATACCACGAGTTCTCTAACACTTTGAGTTAGTACTTTTCCCACCACCCAGTTCTGTGCAAATTGCAGCCATGCAGCCATACTGCCATGCTGTGTGCCCATGGACTCTGGAATGGTGTGGAGTTCGGTTGTCTTCTAATTCAGTGGCAAATTCCATAAGGAAGGAGATTTTCTAGCCTTGTAGCCTGCTCAGTGTAAGGGAGCAAAAAGCCAGAAGAGCTGTAAATTGGGCTTTCAAGCACAGTTTTGAACTCCATGCAGTTAAATATTTGCAGGATGGAAGTATCATTTCAATTTCTATGCTTGGAATGGTATCCCTGTCCTTTCTGTAAGGAGCAAAATAATACAATGCAATATTTAGTTTATATTTATCATAAAGTTATAGTTGTAGATCAGAAATAAGTGATTTTTTTTCTCCATAACTTAAATGAATGAAATAATGTTAGGAAGTATCTTACAATAGAGATGACCTTTGTGTCTCTTCTTTGAAAAACACTATTTTGTAAATATGTGCCTGTTACACTGGATCAGTTGTGCTAATGAAGTGGTTTTCCTCTTTTTTCTATTTGTATATTAGCACCTGGAGTGTGGATCTATTCTTCCAAGTTTAAATTTTTTTTTTTTTGTCTGAAGTGTGGACTAAACGTTTCAGCGTGTGCAAACCTAGTGCACAGTTTGCCCATTACACTTTTTATAGCCAACATGTTAAAGTCAGAGTGAGGAGGCATTCCCAGTAGATGGCACTAAGGATATGCTGTTTTGCGCCCTTAGCACTATATGAAAAGCTTCCCATTTAAGAGTCATTCATACATAAAGTACACCCGGAGACCTTATGAACATTTACAGGTATTTTAAGAAAAGCATGAGCATTGGGGAAAAATCACATCGATCTGTGCTGTTATGCAAACCACCTTCACATTGGTTCAGTGTTTCTTCATTGCCAGTAATGATTATAGCTCTGTTGTGTCAGTCCTGTGATGTAGAAGTGTTGCTCCTTGAGCCCACTTTATTAGGGTTGAATGCTCTAAATTCTTTGGAAATGTAGGATGCACTCAGCACCTGCCAGGATTTAGTTCACAGAAATTAAATCTTAAAAGCCGAAACAAAACCAGAACAAAGCACCCCCAAACTTTTAATGTAAAAACTACTTCAGCTGCGTTAGTGCATACCTGCAACTGGTACAAATAATGATTATGCAGATTCCACGTACATATGTTTTCTGTAGCAGACCACCAATCTATGAAGTAAAAAGAGCTTATTTTGTTTTGCTGTGTCTTTTAATTATTATGGGTTCTCATTTCTTAAAAAAATCCTTTATTTCTTTAACACTTTGAATGTTGTGCTGCTTACATCACATTTTTTTGCATGAGATAATTTGGCTTTTCCTTTCCTGTAGATCAAAGAAAATTATGGTGCTTGTAAAATTAAGTAAAAGTGATCATGAAGAAATTACAGGGGTAGACTTAGGTGTTTTTTTTTTTCTGTATGAAATAATAAAGTCCTAGATAATATTAAATTGTTGTGAAGTGTTTAATTACTAAAACAACTACTAGTAATAAACCATACTTTTCTAGGATTAGATTAAACTACAATACATCTGTATGAAGATGGTGCTGGGCATATGGTGTAAGTCTTTATTAAGTAAATATCTATAGTATAGTATCTCATAACTTGTTTTATTAAACCCTTGTTAATTCCAAGTTTCAGTATAATGTCTTTTCATAAAATTGAATAGTTAGTGAACAGAAAATTGCTGGGTCTCAGAACTGGATTTTTGGTAGTAATCTTAACATAAAGGATTACTTTTAGGAGCAGATCTTGCAGACATTTACATACATGAGTTATTCATATGCATTTGTCCCTCTGAACTCTCAGACTGCTCATGTCAGTGAAATTATGTGTGTGTGTGTAGTGTTTGCCAGATCTGAATTTAACAATAAAAAACCTAGAAAAGATGTTCAAAATGTGTTCAAAGTACTGTAGTTGCTATCAAACTTTGTGTGACTTAAGTATGTTGAAATGTTTCATATTGTATGTTGAAATGTTCAGAGATATAATTTCCATAATGTATAACTTTATTGTAGCTTTCCATAATGTGTATCACCAAAGATATACTATTAAAGATGTCTGTTAACGTGATCTGAAAGAAAATAAAAATAAGACTGATATGTTGTATAGCAAAAACCACCTGTATTGCTGCAGTTAAATGCCTGTCAATGTTTTAATCATAAATCCCTGTTTTCTGGGGTTTATATTTTGAATGCAAAAATTTGCACTGGGTTTAAATATGTCATACAAGATCTCAGCTGGATGTACTTTTTCCTCAGAATTGGTTGGGGGGCAAAAATCAAAACTAATTTCTGTGATGCTAAATTAAAAAAAAAAAGAAAAAAATCAATTTGGAACACACATAGGTTTTTAAACTTAAAATACAATCTTAAAAATTATCTAGTTTACTACCTCCCAGCAGTTAGGAGGAATTTAGTAAATGCTTGAAAGGTCTTGAAAACAATCACTCTGTGAGCACAATAGCTGTTCATGTGTCATTGTTATATAATTGTTTGCATGTATGTCTACCTTGTAGTCATATGATAGTTGAACACTGTAGTATCATAACAGAGCACAACATTATTATATTTTTGGAATGGCTTGAAAATGTGTTTTTAAAATTACCTTTGTATAGAGCTTTCTTAATGGGAGTATATTCAATCTATTCTGTATTTACAAATAGATTGTATTTGTATTCTATTTTTTTGTACGATAGTATTCTATTCTTTTGTACAATAGTATTCAGTCTAGAATGTCTTATTTAGTACAGTTTAGAATGAAATTTATTTTTAGACATCTCATTGGGAATAATACTGTTATTGTGCCTGATGCTTGCAAAACTTGGGATCATATAGAAGACCAGAAACCCTTCGTTAATGTACCCTTTTTGTTTGTACCCTAGGGTTTGTACCCTGTTTTTTCCCCCCTCCTTAAGTCTTTGTCCTGGCGGAGATTTGCACTCTCCCTCATCTGCTGGATAGACAGAAGGTGCTCGTCGTCCCTGCCTCACCTGGGTGGAGGCTCCTCAGTGACTCTGGCAAGAAGTAGCACAGGGATGGTGAGACGTTTCTTGTGCTCCCAGACCGTGCACAGAGCCAGTTCCTTAATGTGTTTCCTGACAGATCTCTTAAGGTCATTTGCCTTCCCTTCCTGCTCCTATAAAGGACCCACCACAAGCCGTTTCTACCCTTCTTGCAGGAATGTTTTAATTCTGGGAGCTCATAAATTTTCTGTGTTCCATTCCTGTGTCCTCTGCCGCTCAGGCTTACTGTGTTTTCTGCTTAGTTGGGTATGGAAAAGATGAGGTTTCAGCACTAATGCTGTTTCTGTGTTTTAGTTTCCCATGAAAAGCTACTTTTTTAGTTACTGGGACTGTGTTTATAACAGGAGGTCTGAGAAGTCCTTTAAGGGCTGCTTTCACTTTTTTCTCTTCAATTAAAAGCAGCTCCTGGCTTTGTCCTTTCTCTGAAGAGTGCATGATAAAGGTTGCAAAGAAGAATGTGATGTGACATTTGTGATGTGATGAATGTGACTGACATAGCGCTGAGGGATATGGTGTAGTTGGGAACTGTCAGTGTTAGGTTAATGGTTGGACTGGATGATCTTCAAGATCTTTTCCAACCTAGATGATTTTGTGATTCTGTAAAGGAGAGATTACAACACACAAAATGGAATGAAATATCTTGTTAAGCTGAGGGAGGGCAAGAAAGAAAAGGTGCAAAATGGGAATGTGAACCCTGAAGTCAGTGAGAGTATGTTGGGAAGTGATGGAGGAGATGACCCAGGAGGTCACTTAGGGGATGTGTGAGCTTGGAGTTTGATGGTACACTGAATGGGTCTAGAGTGTGGATTGAGAGTCAGGCACCAAAGACACAAACATTGTTATAACTTAGCTGTTAGGTTAACCACAGGTTACTACAGCACAGATTGTGATTTAGGGGAAATGAGTAGAGAGGAATTGTGTCCCAGAGATGGCTAAGAAGCAGAAAAGGTTTGTTCTTAGTTACAGGCTAAACACGTGTCTCATCTCGTGTTCACCTTTGAAAGAGGCTGTGTTGGGAAGGAGCATGTAGCTGGGGTATGAAGGTGCCCCCTACTTCAGCTGGAGGGAGAGGTTGTTGTGGGACTGTAGCTGCTGGCAGCCTAGGTGGGGCTCTGGCAGCTTTGTGTGCTGCAGGTAACACCTCCCTGCTCAGTGCTCTGGCCCAGTCAAGGACTCCCAAGGACAGCACAGCAGGGAAGGGCTCAAAAGGCCTCTTAAAGCCCTTGTATAGAGCTTGACCCCATCTTCCTGACCCATAAAGCATGGCTGAATTTTACAGAAACATAGGGAAGTCCAGAAATCCCACCAGGGAAAGAAGTTGACAGCCACTGACCTTTTTTGGCTGTTTCTCTACCTTTAGTTCTGAAGCAGGTTGAGAGGGGAGTGGGCTACCCTGTTTTCCATGGTGGCCATAGCAGAGCAACAGCTGGAGCACAGCGTGTTCCAGCTGTTCCTGCCCTCATGCTGGGTGTGTCCCTCAGTGCTTGAAGATGTGGGATGAAAGGCTGTTCTTGCTTGCATCTTTGCTAAAAGGGTTCCTGCACAGTTGGAGACAGACTGAGTTTTGCAGGGAGTTAGATCTGGGCTGTTGTGGGGAACTGGAGAAGAAAGACCTCCCTCCACCCTGCTCCTTTCCTCCACCCCCATCCCAAGTATAGATTGTGGCACCTTGATGCTTGAAATGCAGTGCTCATTTCACAGGCCACACATCACTATTGTGGAGGAAGCAGCAGGAGGATTTAGCAACAGCCTAAATGCCACAATAAGCTACACACCACTGTGGTAACCACTGGCAAGTGCTGACTTGTTAATTGTTTCTGCTGCCAGGGTTAAACCTTTATTAAAGCCGTGTGAATAAACTTATTTTGATGGCTTACTGAAATATTTTAAATGCAAAAGGTAGCATGAAGCACTCATTAAATTCAGCTTAATTCTGCTGTTAATAAAATGCCTTTCCATATGTCGTGCACCCTTTTATTGATTCTGACAGAAATCTACTGACCAGATACAGAGTGCGCAGTGTCCTTGCCTTTCTTGGTTTTAATTTCAACAAATGTAGTGCCTATGAAAGGTGCTAGGATCATATCAGCACAAGAAAAGTCTCTTTATCTGTTAAGAGAGAGAGGAAGAGAAATCCATCATTATAAATGTTCCCTCTTACACTGCAGTAGCAGCAGACCTTGATTTTGTCTTGCCTGGTTTGCATTCAAGAGCAAGGCAAATACATCAGCTGCCCCATGCACCCTTTGGCCATCCCAGCAGAAAGGGTAGCAAAAGTGGCAGTTCATAAAGTAATGAGCTTTGCTCCACTTAATTGAAGGTGCTTCTATTCACCAATCTCTGCTGAGCAGCCACATGCTGCCATCACTATGGTACAGGTGAAGGTGACAGCTCAAAATGCCCTGGGGGAAGCTGTCTACCCCCTACACCACCTGGCGCAGGGTGGTGGTGGAGTCCTCAGTGGTTGTAATTTGGAAAGGTTGTGAGACTAAGATTGTGGCTGGTAGTGACATTTATTTCATTAACCTGAGATAAGGAAGTAAAGTAGACATCCCTGGAGAGGACAAACAAGCTGCTTTTCCTTCCCTTTTCCCCACTGCACAAAGCATTTCAGTCTTTTGTTAAGTGTATTTTGCATTTATGGGGAGGAGAAGCAGCTTCAGATTTCTTCTCCAGGGAATGTCTCTTTGGCTTGTGTGGCTACCTTGGCCATGTAACGAGCCACAAAGAGGCTTGCAGACCTGTGGAAACAACCAGGCAGCGTCTGTTCCCATAGATGCTGCCTGTACAGGGAACACTGGGGTTCCAGTACCACTTTCTTTGGAAAGAAAACAAGTGCACAGAGGAGATGCATTAGTTGGGAGTTTGGGGATTTATTTTTAGTGCTTGAGAAATTTGCTGTCTTACATGGAAGATCTCTGATTTTGACTCAAAATATATACATTTACATAAAATGGGAGCCATGCTGATGACCAGGTGGAAAAAATAAATATGGTAGCTCTGTTACTTGATTGCATGGGAAGCTTGCAAATTTGCACAGAAGGGGCTTGCCCTTCCCTTGTGGCCATATGACCCTCCTGGTTGTTAAGTAAATAATTTTTTTTAAAGACAGTTAATTTTTGGGTGGTGTTCTATTCAGATACAACCTGGCATTTGACCCAAAATTGTAACTTGTCCTGGTACCTGACTTTTGGATTTTCAACGCACAGTATAGTGGAAATGATCTTCGCGCCATTACTCCTAATGCTTGCATGAAACTGCAAATGGTATTTCAACAGCAGGTGGGAGTTAGCTACCTACAGCAAGAAAGCAAAGGAGCCATCCCTCAGAGAAGAAACACAGATCTGGTTTTCAATGTGTAAAACGTTTGCAGGGGTTTTTTATGATGAAGATTGGATTTTACTTAAACATGACCTCCCAACAGAGTTCTTCTGTAGCATCTATCCTAGTCGGCAGCATGCTTAGGTAATTTAAAATGGCTTGTGATGAGATTATAAAAAATCTATCATGTCAAACACAGATTTTATAAAACTGTTTTTTAATTTACAAAACAATAGAACTGTTTGCATCGATTTGCATTTTCAAGAGTTGTTCTTTTTTAAACTAGATGAGCAGTTCCTGGCTTGTTTGTAGTGAAAAGACTGTGGCATTCTCCCAGGGCTGCGGACTGGAGGCTGCAGAGAACAGACTAAACAGAAGTGAGAGTTGTGCGTTTTCCTTTTCCTAAGCAGAGAGAGAGGCAAAACTGTAAACAGGAAGCATAAACTGTGTAAATTATACTTGCAATAATAAAAATGAAAATTCCGCTTTTAATAATACTGCGTGTTAGTGATAGCATAAGTAAGGATATTTTATTAAAAGAAAGGTACACAAATATTTTTTAACCTTGCAGGATTCTTCTTAATGTCAGTTTGAGATAATTTACCACTGATGACTAAGGTGAGACCCACTCATGAGGGGACAGGCTTTGGGAAGCTGACATGTATACTTAGAGCCAAATCCTGTCATCTGATGTGCATTCATAGACCCTTATGTAGTTGTTGGAGCTATGCATATTCCCAAGGGTCTGCCCACACAGGCCACATTGCAGGATTGGGTCTGGGGTGGTGTATGAATAACAAAATAGGCTAGAAGGCCCCTAAAAAACTCCTTGGTTATATTAAAAGTAGTACTGAAAACTAGAAGCCCTATTTATTGTATGGCTGTGCTCTGCTGGAACATTTGATCTTGCTCTATTTAATTCAGGAAGTCTTAATGGTATGTGCTCAGTGCATGACTGTAATGTCCATTAATGCTAGTGGAACATAAGCATACGTAGAAGGGGGAAAATGTGTGCTGTGTCTTCCGCTCAATTGAAATGTTAATTTCAGTGATAGGAAGCAAGAAAACGTAAGAGAAAATCGTTAGAACATTTCAAAAGACTATTTGAAGAAGGAAAGCCAGCAGACAAAATGCCACCGTATTTCAGGGCATGACAGACACTAATCACTAATCGCCACCCTCCAGCACACTGGGAGCTGGTGAAGGGCTGAGTGGTGAGGAGTAGTAGTCTGCTAAATTGTGTCTGTCTATCTGGACATACCTTGTTGCTAGTTTTCTTGTGATTGCTTATATGGAAGGAAATGGCACAAGCCTGCGTTATGAACCACAGATTTGAAAAGGTGAATTAAAATCGGAATTTATATCTGAGGTGAGATGCTTAATGTCTTCATTGTCAGGTCAACACCCAGAAAATACTTTCTGTTCACTTCATTGGTACAGAGGACAACTCCGGAGCTGAATTCTGAAATGCCTGTAGTTTGCAGGTGAATACTGAATGGTAATGTGCATTGCATTGCTTTTCAGAAGACCCATTCCTAAGCACAGAAATGCCACAGACGCTCCAAAAGGGTTTCTGATGGTGTTTGTTTCCCTTTTCTCAGCTTTTTTTTAATGTTTATGCATTAAGATTTGTGAGCCTGACCTTTTCTTCACAAAGCCTTCCGTCCTGTTCCAGGATCTTAACAGCTTTTAGCACTGCTGTAACTCCTGGCAAAAGGCTGAAGGCCAGTGGCCTCAAGTAGAAATGCCTGGTGCCTGTTTGTGGAACAGTTGCCTGCACACCACTCTTCTAAAGATCGTCAACCTCAGCGAAGGCACCGAGGAGCACTGATTAGAGTGATTTAATCTGGCCTCTGATCCTGAATTGGAATGTAAAGGGAATTTTGTCTGCCCTTCTAGGCCAGTGTTCACTTCTCCTAACAGCGGGATCTTACTGGAGTTAGGAACATAGCTGTACTGGGCTCTTCTAAAAGTCATTGCTGAGAGCATCATCTCCAAAGAGCAAGTGAGATCCAGTCCAGAGACCCATTACAGATCCAGTGAATCCAGACTCTGTTATTTTCACCGTGTATCTAATTTAGTCTCACCTTTAATGTAACCACACTGATGCCATGCTATTTGTAAAACAGATGACCTTTTTTCTCCTCTGCCTTGAACTGTATAATTTGCAAATGGGCCTGCCTTTATGCCTGAGCTGCTGAAGAAGTTTGTTGCCTGTATGGGAACCCCTTCCACAGCCTGTACCTGGTCCCTTCTTTGGGGAACCAGGCTGATGAAGATGGTCAGCCTGTACCTTTATTCTCTGCTTTAACAACGAATTTGATAACAGCTGCACTGCTAGTGGCAGTCTCTGTCATATTGGGCATGTATTTGTGTAGCTTTATGTTGTCCCCTCCCACAGACAGCTTGAATGTAACAGACATCTATATGCTGTAAAGAAACAGTTGAAAAAAATGGAAGTAGCCACTGTTGTACTGCAAGTTGAGTACTTTTGTCCCTCTTGCCTGTAATTTGTTTTCCTAAGCAAAGGACTGTATTCCTAGAATCTCATCCAGTAATTTTTAGGATTCATTGCATTTTATTGAGGCTTGTAGGCTATGCCTGTTTCAGGTAACGTATCTTTACATCCTTTGCAGTAAGGGGTGAGTCTTGCTTTATTTACTTACTTGGCTCTTTGGCAATAAGAAAATAGTGGAGTCAATTTACTGAGCTTTTTTTTGTTATTGTTGCTAGCAGTTAAATAATAAGTGCGATTAATTGAATATGGCTGTTCTCGAATGCAGAGGGCTGGATCAAAATATTTATTTTATGATTTGTAGTGCAACTTTAGCTTTTTGCTGATGTATACTCCATTAAATTACAAACCTGGAGAGTCCTTTGTTGGAGTAGGTTGCAGTTTACCCCAGTCCAGTTTGAATAATACCCCTGTAGACATAAATACTTGTCTGTATTGTAAAACACAGTTGATTATTAAAAACAATGGGGAAAAAAATTTTTATAACACGCTTCCTACTTCTGATCTATGTCATAGATCAAGTGGCATATAGAAATGTTCTTGTGCATATAGTTAGCCCATTGATTGAAGAACACTGAATTTCTAAAATAGTCGAAAAATTATTAAAGGAGAGGAAAGAGGGCATACTGACCATTCTTTATTAGCTCTGACTTTTTCCAAAATGAAGTTTTAGTTTGCTAACGCTTAGTTTGCTTTTTTGCAACATCTAAAGAGCAAATAGAATTCTTTTTAAAAATAATTGGTAGATATTTTTAAAAGTGAATAGGTGTTGCTTTGTAAGATTCTTTGCTGCTCTCTAGACTACTTTTTAGTACTGAAATTATAGATGAAAGACTGTCTCTCAAACAGTTTCTTTCTGAGCTGCGTAATGCAACGTAACAATAGCTATTTATATAAATGCATATGCTTCCTTTCCCTGTTAGATGTACTTTGAAAGACTTATTAGTCCTAGAGCTCTGCATGTTCAGAGAATAAAAACCTCCAACATTTGACATCTTTAAATAAGCAACCAAACGTTGTAAAGAACAAACCTCACTTACAGTTAGGAAACAATATTTACATTTAAGGTTGAAAAGCCAGGATGTAGGAAAATTTTGCTAATTTGGAAGGTGACCTTTAAGTGCACCAAAACCAAATAATTTGTAAGCTATGGCACAGGGCACATTCCTGCAAAATTTGTGTGAATACTGCTTTAGTGGTTCTTGAAAGACAAACAAAGAGACCTGGAATGAAATCTTTATCCCTCTCCCAAATAAGATTGAAGCTAACAAAGGCATACAGCAGTGCTCTTTCAAAGCTTGCCATTAAAACGAAGGCTCTGCAGCACAGCTAATGAGATGGCTCAGAGTGGAAAACAATCTGTTTTTAAGAATGTTTAGATCAAAAGTAATTTCTAATCTATGAAATAAAGTCGGTTTTCAATACCTTTCTTTCACTAGTAAAGCTTTTTATGTTTGCACTATTTACTTCAATCAGATGTTTTCAATTTTACTTTTTTTTTTTTCCTGAAAATACTTCCTAGGGTTACTCGGTAGTGACCAACAGCATTATTCTTTTTCTCTCTCCCCTATTCACCCACCCCCACACATTAAAAAAATGAGAAAAGAAGAGGGGGAGGAAGAAAGAAACATCTTTTCTTAAATGATTTGCAAGCATCTGTGCTTTAAGCTACTTTTTATGAACACTCCTTAGTAATGACTCAAGGTAAAAAAGCAGAAAAGCATCCAATGTTAGGAAATTGCAATCCAATACCATGTAATTTAAACCTGCCATTGCCTCTCCTGTACTAAATGACATACAGATGGGTAGCTCTGTTCCTTCTACTTTCGGAACACAATTGCTCTTTTTATGAGTGCATATACATTTCTAGCAAAAAATATTTTTGTCGGGACTGTTTATTTCTAATTGTACCATATTTTAGTTACAGTGCTTTTTCCCTGCTGTATTTAGCAGGTAATTTTTGTGAGTAATTGTCAAAGTTATTTGAATATTTGGCAATTTCTCTTACTACTTTGGGAGTTTTCATTCTCAAAAGCAACCTTATTGTTATTTTTTCCTTCCTGATGTGAATTTTTGCACTACACAAATGTTTTTTTACAGTAATCCTTATGTACTCCTTGGATTTTCTGTGTGAACTAAGCAAAGCATAAGACAAGATTTTCAAAGGAGGGTACTTTCAATAGCAAACCTGATTTTTATGACAAGTTTATTGTTGAACCTTGTACAGCTTTGTGCATAAAAAATTTACTTGCTCCTCAGGGCTCCTATTCTAGTGCTTCAACAGTGAAAAAATACAACAGTTGATGTTATAAAGTAAAAGGATGAGGATACAAATTAGAAGTTAAATTAACCTTTCTGGAATTCTGAAGATTTAGAATTGTTTTTCAGCTACTTTAAAGGGTAGTGAAATTGTTGGATGTTGTGGCTGAACATCATATGCCCATTACCATGAGTCTCCAATATAGATGTCTTGTAAAGAATGTTTCAGCTATAGCTGGGTTTTTTGCTTTTTATTTTTCTTTAACGGTGGGAAAAATATTACTTTCTTGTGAATGATTGTGTGTGCAACAGTCCAGTGTATAACACACCGAAGGGCTTTGGCTGTAGCACATTGTCACTGCTCCAGTGGAATCACCTGGCTCTCAAGCAAAATTCTTTTTTAAACTTGGATTTGAAGAAATAATCAGCTGCAGTTCAGCTGAGCCATTCTTCGTGCATTAGGGACCGGTCTGGTCATTGACAAGTGAATGCAGAAGCTATGCTGTGGCCGTCTGCCAAAGCAATTATTCAGGATTTAAGCTAAAAAGGCTCCTTCTCCCATATCCTCTCCCTTTGCAGGGTCATGTAGGGATAAAAAGGACTGTAAGGTGGTCTTTTCCCAGGAGGAGCTGAGGAAGCGGCTGACACCCTTGCAGTATCATGTCACTCAGGAGAAGGGGACTGAAAGGTAAGGCAGGACGAAGGAAATGCAGTCCTCAAAATGCAGGCATCTTTCTTTTCTCCCCCTCTTCTTACTTGTGCTTCCTCGCCTTCACCACCAAGTTGGGTTTTTTTTTCCCCAGGATTTCTGCACTTGTTTACTAACCCCTACAAATTAACACCACTGCAAAGACAACCATCTGTAGCATGGGGGCCAAAGCCAGGGGTCTTGTGTGACTTTCTCCTTTTAATGAACGCTGCATGTCTTATAAAGTCATGGGGCTCATGTTTAGAGTCTGGTTTTAGTTTACTACAAAATGTGTGGAAGTAATAGCAGTTTAGGTACACTTTTTTTGGAAGACATCGCAGTAAGCAGAACCACGAGGGAAATGGCCCTGTGCCAGGAGGCTGGAGTTTTGAAGGTGGCCATTGTAAGTATAGACGTTTTGGCTGCAGAAAGAAGGTAGCATAATTTAGTTCTTTTCCACCCCACTCCAATTTCTTTTTGAAGCACATGTGGAGAAGGTATTTATTGGCTCATTTGTGGTTGGAATGTCAAAAATTTTCAATAACTGCCCTCACATGGCTTTAGTCACTGGAAGCCAGCTCCGAGTCCTGGAGGAAAAAAAAAAAGGACTTGCTTCCAAGATTGTTTTTACTGAATAAAGTCTCTCTCTCAGCTGATTCCAGCATGAAGGTAACTTGCCAAGGCCTAGCCACTTTTTGTTGTCTAATTTATACCACTGAGTTTGGCATAAGGCCCTGGCTTTACCTCTGCTCCGAACGTACTAATGATGTAACTGCTTGTTTTCATTCATGACCTGAAAGGGCTCTCCGCCGCACGTGGGGTCCCGGTTAATCATCAGCACTCTTCCTGACAGCATGTACCGGTGGCTGAATTTGCTGAGGGGAGGCTGTGGGGATGATCCCCCTCTCTGCCCCAGCCCCCTTCGTCCATGGTGGACGTTGGCCTCTGCTGGGAGGCCTGCCTCCCCCTGGCCCTCCTTGCTCTTGTGTATGGGACCAACAACATGATTTAATGCTCACAAACAATCGGAGATTAGGTCATTCTTAAAAATCCTGTTTATAAAAAAAAATTGGACCTCATAAAAAGGGTGAAAGGATAATAAAAACAAGCTGCTGAGCACATAGGCTTTTTGTTGGGCTAGCGCAGCTGATTCGTATTAGATGAATGACCTCGTAGCCTTTTAGATTGTTAACTTAGAAAAATATTCCCTTAAAGCTGTAATATTGCTTTTCAGCTAAAAATATAAGGCGCACACAGCTTGAAATTGTGGACCAATTATTTCATTTTCAGCTACAATGCCTCTGTCACCCCGGCAGCCCATCGCGGCCTGACCCAGCAGCATGGCTTCACAGCTCCCAGGTGGCAGGCACCCAAGCGCTTCACACCTCCGCCTTAGCAGCTGAGCCCACCACTGACACATTTCCCAAAGATAGACGTAGAGAAGTGCGTCAGGTTGAGCTACATGTCAAACAATGTATTTGCAAAAACTTACATTTTGCTTGCCAAATAGGAGAAGATTCCAGTTTTTCCAGATTCCAGTTTTTCCCTTTTTGTTGTTGTTCTGTCCTTTGAACTGTGGGACAATTTGCTTCCTCTTGCATGATACATAACACCTGAGGCACAACTAATGAGGACATTCCCCTTTTCCTGTGCCTGCTTTATTTGCTGCCCTTAATAAAAAACAACTGCCAACTTTTAAATTGTGGGGGTTTTTTCTGTAAAATTTTTCTAAAGTCTTAGCTAATTTAAGAATTAAAAGCACCCAAAATTCCTTTATTTATTTTTAAAATGTAGTGTTGTTGTTTTCCCAGTGCCTTTGAGGGGGAGTACACACATCATAAAGCTCAAGGAATATACAAATGTGTTGTTTGTGGGACTCCTTTATTCAAGTGAGTATGCTTAATACAGTTTTGAGATTTCTGTCTCTTAGTTTATTTGCTGTGTTCCTGTGTAATCTTGTGTATATTCCAGTACTTAGATAATTTTATAAGATCATTTAAGTCATTCAAATTGATAAGGGATACAAGAGAAGCAATGTAAAGAATAATGCTATAATAAAATTAGTCTTGTGGTAATGGTAAAAAAAAATTAAATAAATAAGATAGTAAGATATTCACATAAAATAGGTTATTTGACAGAAAAAATGTAGTTTGGTGGGGGGTTTTTCCGTATGCAGCCATGCTGAGTAATTGTAACACAGTCTTTCACTGTGCTGATAGATACTGAGTTTTGGCTGTTAGCATTACTCACAGGTAGATTTACAATCTGGATCCTGGGTGGCAATGCTGCATCCATGCTACAGCATTGTATCTGAAAATGGAGAAAAAAGTAGATGCTTTTTTTAGTATTCAAGCAGTCCAGAAAAGAAAACCCAGGAAAATTGCATTACTTACTGAATTTTCATCCATCCCAGTTGGCACACATGGAAAACTGCTTTTGGAACTGAAGCAAGGATTAGGAAATAATAACTTTTGTGTCTTGTATGAATAATACTCTTTAGAAGTACTGTGGGAATTATGGCCCTAAATTTGGTGCTAGAAGCAGTGTTGATTGAATTCTCTCAATCACTACATTGTTCTGCACGAATACAGTTGTTGTTTGAATGTTCTTTCTTATTTTTGGCTGTGTTCATTCTGATAAAGAATTTCATGGGTTTGCTTGTTTTTTCCCTCAGTTCGCACTGACTCAGTCCCTGTCACTAGAAGAGGTACCTTTACAGCAGCGTGAAGCAGGATGGTCAGGATAGCACTAATAGAGAAAATCGAGTCAGTAATAGGTTACAAAGGAAAATAAAATTGACGTAGCTTCAGAATCACCAGATGTGGCAGTGATAGTTGTTCTCAAGAGGCCATCTGTAAAGATGAAAGAAGCACTTCATCTCTGTTATGTTTGATTCCTCTGGTAGGAGGATTACCTGCAGAAATTTCAGTAATAATGTGAATCTTTTGAGTTGGAAAACTGATCGTTACGAACTCAGCCAAGGCAATATTCTCATGTCATGTGTTACTGTGGTGCTTGGCTTGGGGGTTCAAAGTGGGGATCTAAAGTCTCCATAACCTGGTTTTCTACTCTGCCATTTAGACATTCCCCTGCTCACTATAGCTAAATCTTTATGGAGGAAATCCTAGCACTGTTGAAGTCAATTCAGATTTGGCAAATTAATACAATGGAGCCAGGATTTCACCTTCTACCTTCAAGACTGGCTTCCTTTCTGTCGTCTGCTGGAGAGAGTAGGGTTTTTGCGGGGTGAGATTTGGACAGCAGTAGTCCACATAAATGAACGTGAACTAGTTTCCAGTTGCTTTCACAATCCATTTAATATGGGAAAAAACTGCAATGTGAGACTTACCTGTGATTATCTCAAGTGTACAGTATGCTTTGGCGTAGTCTTGACTTTTTTGAGTTAATGAGTTGGATTTCTCTATGTGAAATGAGCTATATGGAAATGTCCCTGTTTTCAGATTCTCTTTGAGACTCCCCGTGGATTTTATGGGAGGAGAGAGAGAGAGAGAGGTTGGTTTTTATTTTTAATAAATCCTAGGCCAGTGGGTATCTGAAAAACACCTTGCTGATTGTGTCCCAGGGGTGGACTGGCCTTAGCCCAATATCCCCAAAGTCTTTGTGTTGCTTTGTGAGCTCTTGCCACCTCTGGTCTACATCCTATTCAGCCAGTTCTGAGGTGGCTGGCAAGGTTGGGAACAAATGAAGAGGCCGATAGGGGTCTATCTTCTTTTGTTTACTGACTCCAAAATATCAGTATATAATGTCTTCCTCAACTAGGGAAGATACATTCCTGTATCTTGGTGACTGCTTCAGCCCAGACAGCTAAAAAAGTAAGGAAACATAGATAAGAGAATGCAAAATGTATACTAGTTACTAAATTTTCCCCACAGAGTGTAAATCACCAAAGTATTTTCTTAGGAGTAAGGTAGTAGTAAGATACAAAGGAAATCTGTTGCCCCATTTAAAATGCAAGTTGTTTATGTGGTGGCGTTTTTCGTGGGGTTTATTAATTTCCAGATAGTCATCTGAAACTTGCTGTTCCATTTGCTTCTCATTGGGTGTCCATTAATTTTTTTTCTTTGTGTTGTTGTAATCTGTAAATATATATGTTTGGACTATGGTCTTGTCAATTTAACCAGGAAAGAGACTGGAGCTTCAGCAGTAATATTAACAAACTTCAACTTTTAACATTTCTGATTTACGTTGTTTCATTACCATGTGACACACGAGGTCAGGGAACACATGAATTTTACACTCCAGATGAAAGACCTGCTTTTTGGTATGTCTTTAAAACAGAACTCTGTCTCTGTCACAGGAAAGATAAAAGAAACAATTAGGAATTTAACATCTCTTCATCTACCTATTTGCACTACTGTTATGAGAAACCTCCCAAGCTTTATGAAGAGAACATGCTTTAACTTTTTCCGCAATCAAAGGTGCCCCACACAAAATCCATAATCATGCCATTGAATCTAATTATTCCATCTCTAAACTTTCACACCAGTCTCTTACATCCCAGTACAGCTGCCTAAAGAAAGCAATAAATGAGAGAGACAATAAAGTAATCTCAAGGACCTCCTTTTCTGCAAGCCAGCCCTTATGTGGTTTTATGTTACACTTACTCCAATCTAGCTGCAGGCTTATGCTAAAAGAAGCAGGCCTGCTCCCCCCAGGCATTTTTTCATGGCTTTCCCTTCACTGGAACTGATGCAGCTGGTGTGTGTCCTGATGCAGCACATTGATCTGATGATAGAAAACTAATCAGCCAAAGAAAAAAACCCTCATGCTTATCAACTATACCTGCTTGTGTTAATTTTTTGTAAGCCATGTTTATCATGGCTGGACAGCCTTTGCGGCAAAGTCGTTTTTTTCTGTATCGGTTCACAGAGCCACCTATGCCACTCAAATGCTCAGTGTTTTTGAAAGGCCAGGTGTATTTGCAAGATTGCACCTACTTTATAATTTTTCAAGTCATTTTCTTGTGCACATGGCAAGAGAAGGTTACAATGGACCTGAGTGAAATCCACGGCTCTCGCTATTGCCATAGGAGAGGAGCTATTCCATATTTAATAAACCACGGTCATGTCCTTTACCATATGCAGGACTGTGTGAAAAAGACGTGGTATAGATGGGAACTGGGAAGCCTGGGAGAATGATTTTCTTTTAAAAAAAGAAATATTATTGTTGTGTCAGTTTCCAGTTTTTAGGGCCAAGGAATGAATCGCCAAGTCTTCATAAATCACCCACTGCTGCCTTTATTGCTTCCTGGAAGGAATTCTTGGTAATGGTGTTGGCTCTTCTGAACATGCACTAGGAGAAATAGCAACACCCTTATTCATGTCATGTTTTCATTTGATTTTTGTTGAACCATGTCAGGTCTTCTCAACATCTCTCAGACATCCAAAAGCAAATTGTGAGAAAAGCAAAGCATGGCTGGGCAATACTGCAGTGCCATTAACATTGTACCACTCTTGTCTTCCCAACACAAGGGAGGATTTCAGTCATCAGGCTAGATCTATACAAGGAATTTCCTTGCCTCAACGCTGAGTGCTTAATTAATGGTCTTTAAGCTTTCTTAATAATCTTTATATCCTTTGAGCCGGCCAAATGACAAATTAGCACTGGCTATCTGGCTAGGAGAGGCCATATGACATAACTGCTGTGGCATCTCTGATAACATCTAATAGAACTACTTGAGCAACTTCATCCACCCTGACTTGGTTTCCTCACAAAACTTTGTCAAAACCAGCAGCTTCTGTTTAATAACATTTGTTTGGAGTAAATTGGCTCTTGCCAGTGTAGGAATCATAGAATCATTTAGGTTGGAAAAGACCTTTAAGACCACTGAGTTCAACAGTTAAGCTAGCACTGCCAAGTCCACCACTAAACCATGTCCCTAAGCGCCACATCTACATGTCTTTTGAATACTTACAGGAATGATGACTCAACCACTTCCCTGGGCAGCCTCTTCCAATGCTTGACAACCCTTTTGGTGAATAATTTTTTCCTAATATCCAACCTAAACCTCTCCTGCTGCAACTTGAGGCCATTTCCTCTTGTCCCTATCACTTGTTACTTAGGAGAAGAGACTGACACCCACTTCACTACAACCTCCATTCAGGTAGTTGTAGAGAGCGCTAAGGTCTCCCCTGAGCCTCCTTTTCTCCAAGCTAAACAACCCCAGTCCCCTCAGATGCTCCTCATGAGACTTCACCAACTTTGTTGCCCTTCTTTGGACAAGCTCCAGCATCTCAATATCTTTCTTGTAGTTAGAGTCCTAAAACACAGTGTTTGAGGTGCGGCCTCACCAGTGCTGTGTACAGGGGGATGATCAGTTCCCTGGTCCTGCTGGCCACATGATTTCAGGTGCAAGCCAGGATGCTATTTGCATTCTTGGTCACCTGGGCACACTGCTGTCTCAGTCAGTCAGCAGGCAGTATTACCAAACAGTTCTCATCCAAATCCAGATTTTTACTAGGTCTTGTGTATCTCTGAGAAGCTTGAGGATCTTAAAACTTTTGCAAGAGTTTCTGCAATTTTTTGTGACTGTCCCCTAGAAAAGGCTGATGGAGTTAAAACTAAGTAGTTCTCATCAAGCATTGTTTTCTTCTTGCTCCATCATTTCTTGGTTGAAATCAACCATTGTTTTGAGTCTGCCATATTGCTGGATGACAAGTTGTTACGCACTCCTAATGATCTCAGCAAAAGTCAAGATAGCAGAGTGTTTGTCTTCCTCAGAGGCACCTAGAATCCAGAGGTTTAATCCACCTCTGAGGATGACCATCAGTATGAATGCTGTGTTTACTGCAGTCCCTGCTGTAAAATTGCTTTGTGAATACAGCTCATGGCATCATCCACATCTGAACATACCCAAATGCTGAATCCACATCAAATCCTGCCTGAATGCTGAAAACATGCTAATCTGTGTTCATCTTATCACAGCTGTAGCATGGGCCCATTGCTGAAGCTTGACCTGGGAATAACTAATTCTGTGGTGGTGTGGAGCAGGACTTTGTGCTCCTGGTCCTCATGAGCCCCTTGGAGCCAGAACAGTACAATTCTGCCCTTGGGTGCAGCTGCTGGGTAGCTCTTGGGGAAAGGCTCTTTTCACTGGATGCTTGGCAAGTGTGGCATAGAGGAGCTGCAGTCATAGCAGCTTCCCGACTCATGGGTGGTTTTTAATATCCTCTAACTGGCAGCTGCTTGGCTGGTGCTGAATGTTCATTTCACTACCCTCATGTAAGCAATGAAGTCTGGAAATATTTTTATGTTAAGGATTAGGAAAGCAAGAGCAAGTTTGGAAAACAAAAACCACTTAATCTCATTTTTTTCCTTGATCCACAAGCCACCTGGTCTTGGTTTTTTCAATAGATCAGCTCTATTGTAGTGAGCTGGTTGCTGCCCACAAATGTAGTAAGGCACTGTCGATTTACTGCAAGCTAAGATCACTGGCTGTGCAAGGAGCAGGTCGTATGAGACTGCCAGCTACAAGCCAGTACAACAGCGAACCTGAGATTTCCTTTTGCTTGTATTCTCCGGGCAATACTGTCTCCAGCAGTGAAAACAAGTGCAGGAATATGAGGGAGGTAATATGAGGGAATATAAGGAGGTAGAGGACATTCAACAAGTATCCTTTACAAAAGGCAAATATTGGTGTAGGCTTCCTAGGAGAAATGTGTTAGGATGCAGAAAAGAAGGAAAAGGGGACTTGAAATGTAATATTTTAAATATTGCAATGTCTCATTGAGACAAGCCTGTGAAATTGTTTTAATTATTGCTGAGCACAGCTGAATTGCAAATCCTTGTTGAAGGTACTTAGAAATAAGAGGAAATAAATGTAAAGATTTACATAATCCTAGAGATATATATAGATAACTTCCACTGATTTTACTATGAATTTTATTTATATTTTCACTGTTAAAATTTCAGTGGATTCTTTGGAAACTTTTAAGTCTGGTATGTGATTTCCCCTGTTTGAAATTCACACTGCTTCATACTGACTGTTTCATCAGTCACCCTGCTTGGAAGAAATAATTTTCAGCTCGTCTTAACCTACCTTATACTTTACTATGTGTAGGTATGTACCTGAAGTAAAAATCAGGTAGGGTGGATTGTTATGGATTATGACTGCAGAAGCTGTAGATTTCTATATTTACCTGTTTATAACTCTCACATTAAAATAAACTCTGTAGAGAGCTCACACGGGGACTGTTCATGACTAAGATGATGTTAAAATGCTCTTTTTCAATTTGGCTTTTCATCAATATGCAGAACTGAAATTGTCACGGCATCCATCAACGGTGAATCAATCTTTTTCCTTTGGTCTAGGAAAGCGAGATAAAAAATCTATCTAACAGGCTTCCTAAGGAACTAAGGCTTACAACATTGTGCTGTCTGTGTGTCAATCCTTTCCTAATAATAAAACTGTATCATTTAATCTATTTGACAATTTCAGCCAAATTTGGCAAGGGAGTAGCTCTTAAACCTCAAAGATATTAAGTTCTTAAAATTTTCATGAAATCGGAAGAGAAACCACATTCAAACCCTCTCTGAGGGGAGACTGGAACAAGAGTTCAACTATATTATTAGATTATACCAGATAATATTTTTGTAAATGATATATATATTATTGTATATAACAGAGAATCCACATGAGGGTGGAAGAGAGAGAGAGGCATTATGAATGTCCAGCTCTGGGAAGTACCTGTGAGTAGTTTTGCTTCGTTAGACACCACAGGATCTCTTCCCTGGCCTCAATGCAGCAGCAAGCCCAGCTTTGCTCCTTCTGCTGCCGAAGGAACTACTTGCTTCTTAACGCTCAGGGGCTTCTCAAATTCCTTGATGATGCGGGTCTCGTAATTACCAGATAGTTACATCATGTATTATTTTTTACATTGGAATACTACTGTGTTTTTCTTTCTGGAACTTGCCTTGTTATTTGGAGCTTGGGCTTATGAGTAAGATCGGTGGCCACTTCCAAGTGGTTTGCTTTTTCAGAAGGGCTGTGTCCATACTTGTAAATAAGATGAACAAAAGCCTCTTCTCTGGCCCAAAGGGCAAGTGACAAGACATGGCTTGTGTTTGTTAGCCTAAATTCCTCTCCTCTGAAACACAGTGGCCTGGTTAATCCTGTTTATGGGGAATGGTCCCTGGCCTGAGCCTCCCCTGCAGCTTGTCTAGGTCCTACTAGTTCTCATAAGCATGATATGGGCCAGCACAGTGTCCAGGGACATGTTCATGACTGAGCATTTCTGTCCTGGCCTTCTTTAGCTTGCTAGCAGTGCTGTAGGCAAGAAAGCTGTTATTTTAACTTGGTACTTTCTGTACAATTGGGGGTAAATGGGAAGGAGAGAGGAATGATTTTATTCTGCTCACTCATGTGGGCCGGGACATCAGTTGTCTTGGATTTCATCAGGAGCCTGCTAGATTGTTGTCTCTTCAGCAAACTGCCCATGACAATCTTTGAAAATAAAAGATGCACCAAAGCTGTACCTGTCATCTTTACAACTGTAACCAACCTTGATTCAATTAAAGTCCTTTTCAGAGAGGAGTAGCATGTTGAATGTCTGCCCCTACCCATGTTGTGTTTAGCATCCTTGAAGCAAAATCTTGCAAAGGAACAACCTGGTATAAACTCCTAATGCAAAGGCATAAGAAAGCCAAGAGGAGTCAATGACTCCTTCAGTGATAAAACAAAGGGATTAGAACTGCAGAGATTTCATCAAATTCTTTCTGAGAGCTGTGGGGCTTTCAAAGGCTGTTCTCAATGTTGGGCTTCAGCAAAACCTGAATAAACCTGTTCATCAATAAGGGTGAAAGATAAAGACAGTTGTAAAGCAACAGTAGAGGTTCTGCAGTAAGTCCTCTTTCCCCTCTCCTTCCCAAAAGCCCACTTCACTGTAAAATAGCAGATCTGTGTTAGCTTCAGCTGTAGTGTGTCTTGTCATGCCATAGTATGTGGCATTGAACAATTGCAGTTCAGTCATACTTTGGAAGGCAGTAGTTTAAAATTCACACTATAGGAACACAGGGTGATTATCATTACTCAGTTTCTTTCTCAGTACTTAGCAGTCTGAGCATCTGGTTTACAGTGTCTTTTAAGAGGAACAGGTCAAAATCCTCTACCTCTTTGCAGTACGATAAAATGGCCATCATATATTTTATTGTTTGTGTTTGATTTAATTATGTCTGAGATCTTTAAAAGTATTGCGGCACCTTGTCCTTAGCTAACTACTTGCTTGCATATTGTGTGTTGGTAGTTGAGCTACTTGGCGTTTGTATTGCCATGTATTGTGTGTATTTGAGTGGTATCCCAGTTGGAAAGCACTTTTTTAATACCCTCTTGCTCTCTTCATGCATATAGACCTCTTTCCAGAGCTATTTATGAATGATTCCCTGACTTTCAGAGAACTCCTGTGGGTCGAAAGTAGAGAAACTATGCCCAAGCTATTATCTGTTGTGGATTTTTTTTTCCTCTCTTGATATGATAAATGATAAAAGACAGTTTGTAAGGTCAGTACCTGGCTCTGTAAGGTGCCTCTTGTCTGATAGGATGCTTAGGTTGGATATCAGAGTATGTACAATGGTAACAAACGATGTACAGAGTTTTTCCTCCTAGTTAATGTAGTTTTAAAAGTATAAAGGAGTCAGAGTGAATATTTATGTATGTAGCAGAACACCCCCTTGGAATGTACTTTCAGAACTTAATTTTACTGTATTTATTGGCCATTTTTAGTTGCATATTTTTAACACCTATGTGCAACTGGTTTCTGATACCTTTGTCTAGCATGCTGTCAAGAAAACAATATATGTATTGGAAGATCTAGGGGAAAAGTGCTGGTTCCAATGAAGTTACTGGAAGCTTTGTCCTTTGTTCAAGTAGTCATGATGACTGTGTTCTTGCAGAGCAGTCTCTTGCATCTGCTACTTGTGACTTACTTGCAACACCAAAGACACTTCATTATTTTTCTCTTTTTTTCTGTGCCTTTCTAAGATCTCTAACAATTTCTGTAATACTGTGTCCTAAACTTTGCATCATCTTCCCAAGATGACATGGTGACCATAATGTAGATGGCCCTTCTCCTCTCGATGGCTCTTAGTGCTACCTCCCATGTTGCATTTTCTTTCATAGCTTTTCTGCTGTTACCAGACGAAATGCTCTTCATTTATCACCCCATATCAATTTTCTGATCTGTTGTCCAGTAATTTATGACTGTTTGGAGCTTTGGTACTCATTAAAGTGTGCAGTGACCCTTGTGACCATCGTCCCCATGTAGTCTCTGCCATCTTGGCCCCTGGGCCAGTTTGTTGATGCCACAAGTTGCAGTGCATAGGTCCACGCCAAGCCGTGCAGGCTGAGAACAGGGGTCTTTGTTTGACCAGCTAATACCAAGTATCTAGAATTTGGGCAGCAAGAAGTTGATATACAGATAAACAGACACTGAGGGTAAGATTCGTCCGTTGCCTCTGACTATGTAGGTAGTGAGGTGTGAGCAAGAGACAACAGTCTAGAAATATATTGCAGCTTGAGGAGAATATTTTAAATAAAATACTAAGTGGCTTTGCCTGGAACTCAGTGGAATTCCCCCCAGTTACACACTTTTCACAAGGAGGAGACTTTATCCTGCAAAGCGTAAATACCAAAGGAAATGCACTGCCAAACAGAAGCATGGGCTGGTATCCTGGGCAGTCCGTGGGGGTAGTATTCATGAAGGCACATCAGCAAGATACTTTCTTTGTTCAGTGCTTTTGGTGGTACTTTTTAAGTATCAATTAGGAAAAGAAGTTATGTTTTTTTCCCTTCCATCTTTTCACCACCTGAGGGTTATATTTAAGACATCAAAGATTGTAAGCATTGGGGGAAGGTGGAGAATGATCGGAAAGGGAGAGGGAATTTGTTTCTTTTCTGACAGCTTTAACTGTAACTAATAGTGTGAACGTGTTCATTTTTAAAATCATGATTGATTTGATATTTGTTTGCTGTAGCATAGATCATTGGTATGGGATTACAATGCTAATTATATAAAATATAGAGAGTATGTCTAAAATAGACCTACACATACCTGTACATAGAAGCTTATAAAATAAGAAAATAAATCTTCAATTTCTTCTTGAGCTTTGGACATTTATTTTTGAAAATAGAAGGACTGTAACTTCCCAAAATACATCCCCTCCTTGATGCAATGTAAAAGGATCCAACATTGTACTTCCTCCTTAGAATTTCTGGGGAAATGCATTTTGCTGCCAACGTAACATCCTTTAACAGGTCTCCTGCTGGTCAGACCTTGTGTCCTGCTGTGACAGCCATGACCATGTGTACAACTGATTGTTAGTGGGCAATATAAATCTGATTGGAACATGCCCGTTAATTGGTTTGAGAGCTCAATATAGACAATGCTGTTTTATAGCAGATTGTGTAGATAGGCCTAGTCATAGGGTTAATTCTGCTTGACAGCACATCAGCAGCATCTTGAGAGTAATTACCCAACTTAAGTTTTCCCACAGTTGAATTGAGATCTTCAAAGGCTTCTACATTTACAAGTATTAACCTATATCTGAAACATGATGTTCCCACAAGGGCTAATTTTTTCTTCCTTTTATTAAATATACAGGCTATAGGGTTCATTTGCTAAGTGCTAAGCCCTTAGAAGAAAACACTACTTGTTAGAGAGAGAAAAATCTGCAGTGCACGACCAAAGCTAATGGTGCATAATACACACATCATTGTCTTTTTGCAAAGACTTTAAAACAAGTTAAAATTTAGGTCTGGCTCCCTTCCTCTCTCCCTCTCTCCCACCCCCCGCTTTCCACTTTCAAGAAAATCAAACCACTTATTCCTATGTGCAGAGTAAGTAAATTGAAGACACACACAAACAAAACCCTCCTAGGATGTTGTACAATTAAGTACAGATCATTGGATACAATACATATGACATTAATGAAACAGTATCTGCTTCAAAAATAGATTGGAAACATTCATGAATAAATTAAATCCTCTTAATGACTTTTCAAAAATGAAAATGAATGAAAACAATATTTATTTCATAGAAACAACTGTGTGCCATGATTCACAGCATATACTTTAATCCTGTTTTAAATTTATATTCTATTTTCTGCATTCATTTTGTGATTTGTCTTTTAAAATATCTTCTTTGTAACTCTACATTGTAAAAAAAAAACAACTAAATATTGAAGATAATAGTTATTATTTGGGTTCAAATGCCCTTGAATGCATTAAATATTAATGTACGGAGGTAGATAGTCTTGTTAAAGATGATATTTACTCGAGGGGATCAGTCTTACAAATGGCTTTTATGGCATAAAGCAGTTCTTGTAATTTATGATCTTTTTATTTTCTTTTGCAGGTCAGAAACAAAGTTTGACTCCAATTCAGGTATGTTTAGATTTACTGTGTTTTGCTGAATGTACAGTATTCAGCTTAATCTCAAAAGAGTAGTTTATCAGTTCAAGTTCAGTTTAATTTTAAACAAACTGGGGTAGGTCAGTCTTAAAAAGGATCTTCATTTCTCACCGTCTGAAAACAGCATTATTACTGTGAAACATTTGCTTTCATTCCTTTCATTAGTTCCTGTCTCTTTACATTTTACCAAAAGATGATCAGGAAGATATATCTTGTGACAGGCTTTAACTGATCCAGAAAAATTGTAGTACAAATAAATGATAATACAGACTAAAGCAAATGGAGGATTGAAGTGGAGTTTGAGAATGATCACTGCTTTAAAGGAGAATGTTTTTCTTCCTGGTGGACAAAGACATTTGGGAATTTGAAGTCAGTGCAGCCTATCTGTCAAGAAACACATGATTTGTCATCAGATTTTCGTGACAGATGCATGTACACAATGCATGCCAGAGTGGTCTGTAGAGCTCGCTTTAGGAGGTTTACCAAAAGGCAGTCTCTCAAGTTGTATTTTAAAAGAATTTTAATGTGTTGTAGGGATTGGTAGGGAAGTGAAGGTCAGTCTAACAGGTTAATGTCTATCTAACAAGACAAAAAACACAGGACAGCAAACAGGGAACAGTTGGGGAAAAAACAGAGATCCTAATACCAGACTGTTATTTATTCAATTAACTATTCCTGGGTGTTCCTTAAAGTTAAACAATAGTAAATTAAGAATAAACTGTTGTCCTGAAACTAGCTGAAATGTCCATTGCCTGAAAAGGTAATTCAGTATAACATTTTTTGTTAAGATGAAAAAGATGTTTTAAGCAGAAAACCTGATATTATTATGGAACTTTGTATTTAGGCCAATGTTGTCTTCTATATGGTTTGCTTAATGGAGTGATTACAATTGCTTATAATGATACAAATTTTACAATATATTTTAATCAGAGTATGTATGAAATAGCATGTTTCCTTTTATCCCAGTTACAACAGGATTTGGGTTTGAAATGTGAGGTATTATGTTGTTTTTTCTTTCAACATTAGATTTTATCTTTGGAACTGTATGGGGGTGAAATCTACCGCAGGAAGCATTTATATAAGCCAATTCCTATATCTTGTATACTTGAGTCATCTTGCTTCTATTATGATTTTAGTCTATGAGTTTGAGGTTGCTTGCTTTAAATATTGCTTAAATGAACTCTGTGCTAAGACTGCTTCTCGGATCTTGACAAAACAGTTTTACACAGGGGAATAGCTTCATACATTGTCTGCAGTTGCCCCCTTTCTTTTAGTAAAGTCGCCAAAACTAGGTTGTGGGACAGAATGTCAAATGTCTCACTTTTCTGATGAGGGGAAAATGCTGTCTGCAGAACTTTGATTTTCTTGGTGAATTAAGCTACAGACAGTTTTCTGACCTTCCCTTTTGAAGCAGCTGTCCTGTTAGGTGCACCATTCTATGTGCCTGTCCCCTTGGCAGTGGAGGTGGGGCTATGGTATTCCCTAAGGACCACAGAGTAGTGGTAAAAGTTTGGCACTACCGCAGCTATGGCGAACACCTGCTCAGGAAGTGTCACCAGGCCTCTGTGACTGGACTCTGTAGGGTGAGCATGAGCTTTTAAATGTCTCTTCTTCATCTGTGTGGGCTCCACAGGCTTGCTTTCCTTGAGCTTGGGTCTGTGTTTTGGGCACAGTTTCTCTTATCTTCCAGCACAGTGGTGCTGGAAAGCCTGGTTGCCCAGAGACTAGAGGACTAGAGTTGCTCTCCCTGCCCCGCTCTTCTGAAGGTGCTCCTTAGGCACTATTCTCACAAGGCCAGAGCTCTGGCCTTGTGAATACCTGATGCAGTTTTGCCTCCTCAAGAACACAGAGCACACAGAGGTTGCAAAAAGATTTGGAAGTAAAGACCATTCACAGGAGACCACACAAAAAATATATAAATGTAGATGAGCAGTAAAAGACCCAAGCTCTTCTCTGTCTCCACCTTTTTTTGCTGCACCTAAATATTCTCTGGACGTGCACCAGAATTATCTGCATCAGGTGATTAACGGTTTTTTGCTGTCAACATCATCAGGTAGCATGAACATCAAAGTACTTTGTATAACATCAGGGATTCAGTATGGGAAGGTCTGGGGCTGAGGAATTAGGTTTATTCCTCCTTTTTCTGAAGAGCCTCATTTTCATCTTCTGCTTTGGTTGGAATAGTTTCAGGCTTTCCTGTCATAGGACCCTGGCCACCCCCAAGGTGTTTTAAGGTTCCTCACTTGGTGATCCATTGCGGATTGCCAATGCGTGCCAGCCTGGGCTCCTGGTCTCATTTTATTCTTTGCCCCAAATGCTGTACTTGGAACTGGTAATTACTGAGGTTTAATGCCTTGGTCTCATCAGTACTGCCTCTTTCAGCACAGGTTTCAGGAAACAACCGAAGCTAGATGTTAAAAGATTAAGCGCATTATTAAAATGGCATTTTAAGAAAAAAGAATTCACAGAAGCTCCATAAACTCAAAGCAAATTTCATGGCCAGCAACACCAAGGCTGACAAAAACCCTTATTGTTGTGAAAAGTACAGCAGCCTTCCCTTTATTGGACAGTACTCAGTTCTTCCACCAAGAAATTTTTCTTGAGAGTCAGATAGTGTGAGCACTTAGAGTTTATCTTTTGATCTCTATATGTGAGAGCAAAAGAAATACTGAGATCAAGTCAACATGTATCACCCAAATAAAACATCACTGGTTTTTGTTTCCCCACCAAAGATTTTGCCATCTCTTTCCAAAACCAGACAACAAGCCTAGACCTCCTGCTGCCTATGAGTGAATAAGAGGGTGTAGGCAGGGAGTGAAAGGATGCATTGGTGATGGCAGAGAGGCATCCTCTTTTAAAAATCTTTATGTGGTATGGGGGGTGCAGTGTCCTGTGTAGCACCATGTTCTACGTAACGCAGGCCTTTGAAGTATGTAAACGTAGTGTTGATTTTAAAAGGGCTGCTGCCATTTGACACCAATGATATTTATGCAACCTTCAGTTCCTTGGAGATACCTTAAGGTATTTTCGTATCCCTCATTTCGTTTTGAATTCCCCAGACTGTGATTCCTGAGTAAAGCAACGATCTTGCAGACTGGAACAAACATGCTTTGTTATTGTTTATCTCATGTTACTCAAAACAGTTGAAGCGTTGAACATGGGAATGAGGTAACTTTATTCTAGAATGAATATTTTCTTCCAGGGAGCTGTTCTACAACCTGTCATGTGCTCTAAATTAAACCTAATGTTAATTCCAGTGAACTTGCAAGTCTAGATGTGCCCGTGTTAAGCATTTATCAATGCTTATTATACTTGTCTTTTCTAGAAATATTTGTGAAGTGTTGAAGAATTAAACGAAATCTTTCTGAAGCAAGTACAAAGTCTGGAATACAGCTTTAAAAGTGCCCAGTAGGCTCACTCTAAATGTAAAGCTTGGAAATGTTGTTCAACATTGAAATATTAGGCAAACATTGTCAAAAGAAGATTAATTTCAACTTGAGCATTAACTTAAAAGAAGGCTGTAGAATTCCTATAGTGATGATCAGGATTTATCATACAAATAGCTATAACATCTGTAGGGAACACACATTCTTCATATCATGACTAACAGTTCCATCTGAGAAACTTGTTTTTCTCTGCCGATTCTTTGTAAGTCTAGAGCTGGCAGAATTTCTGTCTTAGAGACCATGGGGTTAGCTTCATGCTGTTAGAAGATCTTATGAAATGAAACAATTTTGCTTTCCTGTCATAATATGATTAATTTCACTGGTACTGAAAATAGATTTTTTTAAATAAAAAAGTACTTGAAAGCTAAAAAGGTTGTAGGAAAAATATTTTTTTTCCCTTTAAATTTATTAGGGAATGAAGCAAACCACAAAAACTACAGCGGAAACAGTTTTGTTCTAATTATTAGTATTTTGGTAGTGTCTAAAATGCTCATGGTGCTATGTGCTTGGTTTGCAAATTTTAGAATTTAAGAATGTAAGAATCATATCGAAATAATGAATTAAAGATTTTTTTTTTAGTTTAGAGAAAAATAGGTCTTCAGGATGTTGTTCCATAACAGGAAGAGTTTGTAGGTCTCAAAAGCTGTTGCTGAACCCTGTTAATCCCACCTTAGTAATAAAAAATAAGCATAGAAAATTCAAACAACTGCCTCAGCAGGCCCACTGGTCACCAGGGAATGGTCGTGATGAGTTTTCTACTGCCTACCAGAGGGCTGGAGTTTTCTTGGGGCATCTCCTGTTGTATTTGGTGTATCCTGCAATGTCACTGTGGAGGTGAGCCATGTGATATTCAAGTGATAGTGTTGGCAGTGAAGTCATGAAGGGGAAGAAATCTGAGTTTTGTTCTGTGTTAAAAAGAAAGGACAAATCCCCGGACAATACACGTAGCCTCCAGTGGAGTCTGTTTTATACATGTATCACTCAGATGGTGGAATGGAGGAAGTCAGAGAGCGCAGGGTGCAATGAAGTGACAGTTGGGGAAGCACCGTGCAGTAGAAATGCATCTGTGCACTAGCAGAAGAGAGAGGAGTGCACAAGGACAGACAGGGCCTTCAACAGTTTTCTTCATCATTTGCTGTGCCATCTTCCCAGTTCTCTCAAAAAAAGAGGTGCATCTCCAAAACCCATTCTTCTGTCTCCCTGCTTCTATACAGATCAAATGAAATATAGAGATTACCTATATGATTTTATATTACTGTTTGTGTCAATACTTTGGAAGCATTCCAATTAGTATCAGGAATTAAGCTATAATAGCTGCCCATGCAGCTAGAGGCAGTCCTGAGGGACAGCTACACATGAGCTTTTGTTGATCCCTGCTCCCTAGCAGTCAAATACAAAGCAAGTCAAGGAGCCCCCAACAGTTCCTGGAATTTCCTTCACCTGCCTTGTCTGGACTCACAGTGTCAGCCGCTCATTTTTCCTTTCTGCACATCACTTTTTCACCCAGAATGAGCGTATCCCACTCTGTGGGTGTTTCACCCAGAATGTGGTGTTTCACCCAGAATGAATGTCTTTGGCACTGCACAATGCTGCCACCCCTCTATCCCCATCAAAGTTCCCATCCTTTCCTTTCTCACTTCTTGGATTTACTGGTATCATTCCCTTAATGTGGCCCCTATGATGTACTAACTTGCTAGGCTGCATGATTCAGCACAGGTGCTAGAGAACAGTCAAAGAAAATTATAAGGTTGGGGGTGGTCAGATGTTTTCCTCTCATAAATTCCTCTTGCCTCCACTTCCAGATGTTCAGCAATAGACTTTCCAAACTCTTGCTATCAGCCCTGATTTCCCCTAGCCTGTCATCAGTCCACTGTATGAAAGTCATTGGTGCAACTATTAAGAGCATAAGGAACTCTTTGCCTGACTAAGAGAGAAATGAAAACCAAAAGGCATCTTCAGAATGAGCATTTCTTGCTGCTAGAGAAACCCAAAAGAAACTTAACTTGCCTGAAACCTTAGGTCCATGAAACAGTAGGGTACTTAGTAATATCATCCATCGATTACTTGGATCATAGATCTAAATACAGATTAACAAATCAATTCCTAAATTTTATTGATGTCAGCTTTTTCGCCCAGGTTGTGATAGAGCGGTTCTTAATTTCTTCTTAGCAAGACTGAGTAGTTTCAGGAACAGAGAGAAGAAGAGACATTTGGTGTTTGTAAAAAACCATACTGACAAGTTCATCAATCACCCTACAACCAGCATATTTGCTTAAAAAATATAAAAAGGTTACTTGCAGAGTCTGTAACAAGGAAGAGTGGCTAAATTAACTGAGATCCTGAATAATAGGGACGCTCCAGAGCTTTTTGGATGTGGCAGATGACCTCTCCAGAGTCTCTTTCAACTATGAGGAATTATTTCCTTCTCTCTGGCCATCACCAGCGTACAGATTCTTCAGAAGGTGTGTGAGCTGGCACAGAGGGAAGATGGGAGACAGCAACTACATAAACAGAGCAACAGCTCAGATTATCTTACTTTTTACTTGTCAGTGCTATTTTGTTTTTGACATTAACAACTTTACAAGCAGATTGTTAGGGATGCAATGGTTGGAGAGCATGGTCTGTTATATTTGTTCAGCAGCAAGATGAGCATTCAGATTCAGATGCAACCTGAACCATCTGTTGAATGTTTTCAGGGCCATACTGCAATGTGACTTAGTGTATAGCTGTCTGGGACATCTCACTGGTACATCCCAGTGAACTATGTGGTTGTAACAGCACTGATCTGTGGTAACTGACCATCACCCTGCTCTTACATGTCTTGTAAAGGATAGCGAAAGTTGGTCAAATTATTTCAACATATAGAACAATATTTTAATTTGTGGAGGGCATATTGTAAGCATGCAGGCAGCTCACTCATCTAGGATTTTTAAAGAAGGCAAGCAGCTGCCAGAGGATGCCAAATGTGTAACTTAGCAAATTTTAATACTGGCTTTGTGGTTGCAGATGTCTTTTCCTCCCACTTTCTCTGTTCATCTTATTTATATCTGAGCTGGACTATTCCTTGCTATCATTGGCGTGATTCTTCTCAGTTATCAAAGTATTTCAGTAGGAAGCCTGTTCTCTTCCATAAGCTAGATCCATGAGGCTAGTGGAGGCCAGCAGCCTTGATCAGACTCACAACAGCCTTCTGTATGAATAATTTGTGTGATTTCTATTTTGAGGGGGTTTTGGATAATACATTCCTCCCTCCAAAAAATTCTGTTTGTGTTCTTGTTAATAGGGCAGCTACTTTGTGAGCTAGCACACATGCACACTTGTGCCACTCTTGCATGAAGCACTGTTTGTCAGCGTGTGGTAAGAACTGTACATTAAAGGGCCTTGCTCGTGGAGCCAGGAATATAATATCAACAAAGACAAATACAATTTTCTATTTTTGTCTTACATATACTTTAATGATCACTGCTGCTTCTTTCTTGCCTTGCTCTGAGGATCTTGCTGAGAAGATTTTGCAATGTGTTTAAATTGGTTCTGTAATGAAAATACTTATATTTAGGTTTTCCATTATTATCATTAATGTAAGCAAATTAATCAGATTTATTTAGGAGAATTTTTTTACCCTTCTTTCTAAGTACTAAAGACAATCTTTTCTATTTTTTACTTCATTGTAAACAGCTAAAAAAGGCTGTCTTTAAGAAGCAATTTGGCAAAAGTAGTCTGAGAAGACATGAATAATATATAAATCATGGTTTTATTACATGGAATTGGAAACTGGTACTCAGTTAAATTATAAACTATAAAGTCGATTGGCTGAGGATTTTTTATTTGTCATAAGTATAGCTGCCTCAGATAGGTTTGGTCTATTGTTAGTCAGCAAACTGCTCTTTCAAGTTAGCAACATTCAGCAGCATAACATCTTTACTGTTCTGGAGGGCTGGATTTCTTAAATACAAAAATGTTGTGATTCTTGCTTAGACCTCCTAGTCATTGTGCAGTTTTTTACTGAGCAAGACTACCTAATTGGTTTTCAAGAGCTACTTGCATTGCAGTCTTGTGCAGTGGACAAAGTAGAAGATTTTTGGTGATACCCTTGAATTAGTCTACACTTACAGACTTCATGAAGAGTTTTCCTGTTCCTTTTAAGTGAAAATTCATTCAGTCAAATTAACCCTATTACAGACTAACTGTGATAATTAATTTTGCCATAGTCCCATTTAATTAGCCAAAAATGGAGTATGTGCAAGAGAAGCCACAAGAATGGACAAGCAGGGAGGTTTCTGGTCACAGCTGTGGCTCATTGAGATGGTTATATAGCTCAAATGCAACGTACCCACACCATGTACAGCTCAAGTCAGTTGTATTGTTTCATTGCTTTATTGGTACTCTATTCATTTAAACCATGGAGTGGGGGAAAAAACTGCCTGTCTGCTTTGTAATTTGGAAGCTGAACTATAATTAATTTGTAAGTGGAGTGTTATGGCATTGTACATCATGTACGTCCTTCTGCAGAGGTTTTGAAGAATGGCAACATGGGATAACTGTTTAGCTCACTGCATGGTGCCAGGAAACAAGAATTCTGTAGGATACAAGAATACTTCACATCACTACTATCTTTTGGTGCAGAAACTATCATCATCCATCTGGGTGTATATAGGTAGCTGGGATGTGCAGGTTTGGGCATAGTTTGGATGGCTGTTTCGTATTCTTAATGTTGTATGGCCATCTGCTGATTCTGTACCCTGTTCCAGCATGTCTAACAGCTCTGTGACCTTGGGCAAAGTACTTTTTCCGTATGACTTTTTTCTCCTGCTCACTGTCTGTCTAGTTTGTTTATATTTCAAGGCTTTTCAGGGAAGGAGCTGCCTCTTGCTATTGAGCATGTCCAAGACCTAGCGCAGTGGAAACACTTTCTTGGTTGAGATCATCTCTTAGGTCCCCATAAATCAAATCATGGGTGGCCTTTACATAGTGTCTCCTTTTACACTGAGCAAATGAAGTTCTGTTAGAAAGAGTCTCTGGAAAGCAGTATAAAAGGCAGCATGGTAAATGTATTCAACTGAATTAGAGTTTTTTACCCTGCTTACACAGTCACCTGTACCACAAAATTTGTGTCAAGGGGATCTCAGTTCTGTGCAGAAAAAATACAGTTCATGTAAATGGTCTTCCCAGGTCCAGAATCTCTCATGTAATTGAACTGTGTAGTTTCTGCAGCAGAATGAATGACTGTGGCTATAGATAAAGGCCTGAATTTGTTTGTTAAAGTCCAGTATGTAATAAGAGTGGAGTTCAAATGACATGTAAATATGATCTGAGGGCTTAGGCATGTAGGACAGAAAATACTTAATAGAATATAAAATTTCCAAGAGCTCTTGAAGACTAATATTTCTATCAGAGATACGTGTCTAAGAAAGCAGGTTTTTACCTGTTTATCATAGGATCATTCACCCATGCATTGATTTCTGAAAAAAAATGTGCTGTGTTTGTGTGGCAGGGTTTTTGTCAATGAGGGAGGGGTCTACAGCAGTGGCCCCTTGAGGAGCTTCTCGAAGGTCCCCCAGCTCCAAGTCAGACCCACCTCTGGCCAAGGCCAAGCCAATTAGAAATGGTGGCTGTGCCTTTGTGATAATGTATTTAAGAGAAGGAACCTGGGAGGGTCTGGGATGTGTGAGGAGTTACAAGGAGGACACCTGTGAGAACACTGAGGTCAGTGGAAGGAAGGAGGATAAGGGGGGGGGGGGGTATGCAGGAGCAGAGACTCCCCTGTACCCCATGGTGAGATGTCAGGGCTGACCTCCCGCCACCCATGGAAGTCACCGGAGGAGCAGATGTGCACCTGCAGCCTGTGGAGGATCCCACGCAGGCGGCGGCACTTAAGGGAGGTCAGGACTCTGAAGGAAGAAGAAGCCTCTGCTGTTGTAGTTCAGTGCTGGGAGGACTGCAGCATGCAGTGATGACCCATGCTGGAGCAGTACAGGAATGGCTGTGGCCTGTGGTAAGAACTTACACTTGAGAAAATTCGTGGAGGACTGTCTCCCATGAGAGGCGAGCCATGTGGAGCAGGGAAAGAAAATGCAGAGGAGCCCTTCTGCTGACCGCAGGAGGAAAGAGTGGTGGTCTGACTGGAAATACTCTATTCCCTGTCCCCATGCTGCTGGGGAGAGGAGGTGGAGATACCCGGAACAAAACTGAGCCCAGGAAGAAAGGAGGAGTGAGAGGAGGTGTTTGCAAGATGTGGTAATACTTCTCACTGTCCCACTCTGTCTGTTGTCAGATGACCCTTTGACTTCAGAAGCTTATCGATGGGACAGTCTGCACCCAAACACCAGGCAAAGAGGAGTCCTGAGGTGTTTTTTGCCTGTATTCCTTGATGAATTTAACAGGACAGGATGGTTATGGTCAACGTGTCTCATTAAGCACAGTATCTTCAGTAGCTGACTGCACGTTGTTCAAAATTGCATATCTTCTGTTTTGATCAGCATAGTTTATGGGGTTATGAATTTGAATAAGAAAGAGGCGCAAGCTGGTTTTGTTTCTTCCCTCTGGATTTGTCAGTGAGAGAAAGACCCTTAACATCTTTTCTGTACAAGATGATGAGAATTATATCATAGTATTAGTTGAAACCGGAGGAAGTTTCCTACTTGAAAAAAATTACCTGTTTCATTTTATTAGACTGGACAAACTAGCCAAGTAATAATTATTAATGACAGAAGATTCAATAAAGATTAAAATATTTCATGTTTTTATTTCATTGATGTAGTGCTGTAAATTTATGACCAGTAAGAAACCATACAAAAGAGCTGTCAGCTTTTACTAGTTCCCATTTTAGTGTCTTATCAAAACTAATTTCAGGTTTTGTAGTACTAAAAGTAAAGGGAAGAATGCAAGATGCTTTTAATCAAACTGGAATGTTCAGTGATCACCATCAAAATCTTTACAGTGTTGATCTGAGTATGAAGCAAAGAACATTAATTTGTCTTTTGTTGACTTAATTTAGTGGCAGCCATAGCCTTTAAGATGTAATGCTAGACAAGTTTGTGTCATACCATTGCAACTGCCTCTGTACATGTGAACACCCGTCTGCTTAGGATTAAGTCCTAAATCAAAACACCAATGAGGTCTAATGCTGCCACTTTAAGTCAGACACAATTTGCACTGAGTTTTATGTCAGGACAGCATCATCAGGTCTTAAGCCAGATGACAGTGAATTAAGTTACAAGGGCTGAAAGATGCAAGGATGCAAGGAAAGAATTGCATCCCTGTGTGATCTGATCAGGAGTCTTAGCAACCTTATTTTCCATCGGGGACTGAGTTACCATTCTTTATTTTTTAGTGTACCATTGTCATGCCTGCCTGTTGTTCTTTACAGAGTAAGTGGTCCCAGACTTTTCATCAGCCATGATCCAGATATCTGAACAATCTTAGATCTGTATGCCCTTCTCCAGACACCATGCCTATGAAGATCACAAAATTAATATTCTCAGTGCTTGGTTGTTCTAAATAAACCCTGGAGCATCTTATTTAGCACTAGTCTTTGGTCTTCCTTACTAGCTGTAACAACAGAGTTGCTCTGATTATTTGCATAATATCTTTTTCAGGTTATCTCTGTGTCTAGCTTTCACACAAACCCATGTGTCTGAGGAGAAACAGTAGCATTTCATTTGAAGCGATATTTTATACAAGCTAATACTATATCAGGGGGAGTGGGATCATCTTATCTAACTGTAATGATCTACCTTAAAATAGCCCTCTGAGCTTCATCCAGAGTCAGTTGGAAGAGGTAAACATCCTCAGAGGAGTACATCCCTTCTGCTGGAGAAATCAGGGGGTGCACTGAATCACCCTTTTGAGTGCCCATCAACTTTAGAGTTAGGCATGTATCTTTAGTAGTTAAAGTTAGGAGAGATTGTCTGGAATGGATGTGCAGAGAGCTGGGGATGAGTGGGTGTAATCCCCAAGTCACTTTCCACAGCTACCACTGTGGAGGTGAAGTGGAAAAAAATCATAAATTTAAGAGGTATTTATGGAAGGCACGAGTTTACCTGTGATTATTTTAGTTCTTTTTCTCCTTGTACGCATTTTCATTTCCCTTTTTTCAATCTTCTTCAAAAAATCTGCTTATGTGTCTCTTGTTATTGTTACCTCAGAGGATTGCAGCAATTTCCTTCTCTTTCTCTTGAATTATGAGTAAGAATTTTCAGATGTGAAAAAGCTGACAAAATGTGTTTCGTAAATAAAACATTCACCACTGTTCATCCATTCATAGGCAGGAAGAGAAATATGTAACTGAAAGAGAGGTGGCCTAAGGGTAACAAGAGTGAATCAAAAATGTTGTAAATGTATTAAATTTAGCTTGAGTCAGGGCCCAAATATTAAGCTGATCTTTAGCATGTTTCAGAAAGCACATGAAATTTTCCATAAGCTTAGTAAGCAGAGATTTTGCCGATTTTATGTCGCTATTCTTGAGCTTTTAGAAAGTCAAAATCTTTTAGCTTGTGTTAACCGTTCTAACCAAGTTAAGAACACCTGACACAATAAATGCAGATGCAAAAACTGGAAGGTATATTTTTAAAACATTAAAATTTAGAAACAGAAGCATTCTGTTTCTGCCTCTTGCTTTTCAAGGAGATGGTCATAAGAACAGAATTCCCCTGTTTATATTCTTTTAAAAAAAAATGTTTACCCATAAGATTTATGTTTTTTGAAAGTTCTCATATACTCACTTCCATACTATTATCTACCCTTTAGTCAGTGATTTCTTTTTTCCCTGTCATACACTCTATATTTAAGGGATTTAAACAGAGTCCCGGGAATATGGATTTTCAGTGGGGTGGGATTTGGAATGTCAATTGTTTAGCACTGCTAGAATATCTGGAAACTGATTAAGATATATTTAGGTTGAAGAGTGGTGGAAAAAATGTGTTTGTGAATAAAAAATCTGCTGCATAAAATACTGTGTTGAGGACATTAGGTTTCTGGAAACAAGTTCAAAAGGCAAGACGGAAAAATACAGATTTTCACTGAAATTTCATCCCTCCCTGCTTTCAAGGATAGTAAGAAATCCCTGATTGAAGAAGTACTGTCAGAGCTGGACTTCAGGTCATGAGTTAGTATTAGTGTTAGACTGTGGCAAACTGAAGTGGCTATCACTTATCCAGTTAACTGCCTTTGCTGGAAAAGAGAATTATAGGAACTCTCTTTTTAAATAATTCTATTTTCTTTACTAGCTGCCTGTCTGAGACTCTTCCCTTGCCCCACAATGTTGACGTATCTTGGGTGTACCTGGATCTGTGTCATTGTGGCAGTATGAATAAACAGGGTTGCATTTTAATGTCGAAGAATAGCATGATGTTGAAACCTATGCTGGCAGCTGCTTTCACTCCTTTGGTTTCAGGCATCACAGTATAGACTATATAAAAAGTAAGTCCCACTCCTAAAAAACCAGAGACATGTACATAGCAATGTACAACTGTAATCTTAGCTCCCTTCTTCTAGTCTCTGTAAAAGTAATTTCTTTAACATTAACATAAGTTTTAACATTAATATAAGTTTTCATGCTTTCTCGCACAAGGAAGGTCTGTGCCCAAAGGACCTATTCTGGCCAGGACGTGTAGCACACCAGTGAGACTCCCCACTGGGACATGCCCCCTCCTGGGCTGCTGTTTCTGTGGAGGAGGGAAGTGAGTATCTGACTACCTCCCCACCTCCTGTGAAGACTTGGCCCAAGTTCAAGTCTGAGACCCATGTTGGCACTCACTTAGGGTGACTGCTAGTATGGCACCCAGAATGGCAAGGCAAATTGACTGTATCTGGGTGGGAGTAAGGACACAGACCTTCATCTAAATGCCCTTGGCCTTAATGTGATCTGATCTTCCTTCATCAGATCAAGAAAGGGGTGGACCATACAGAGACTCTGTCCATCCCTCCCCCTGCTACCCTCCTTTCCACAGCAAAGAGGGTTATTGGGAAACTTCAGAAGCTAAAACTCGTGAGATTTCCACTGGCACTTTGCCTCTGAGAATGTTTTTACTTATCCACAAATGATTGAGCTTTAATGAGTTTCTCATAATTTGTACAAGCAGTAACAGTATATTTCTTTTGTTTCTCTGCCAATAGTTCTTGCATATTTTTTAAAATTTTCATCAACTATATTGGCCAGTGCCAGGCTCAAACCTTGCACAGATGGAGGTGGACAATAACATTAAAATGCCTAAATAATCAAATCTATTACAGCCTGCAGTTTTGTTTTAGCATTTGGATAGGGCTGTGTTACTTCACATTTTAAAACATACAGGTGCTCTGTTAAAGCAGCTGAAAGAGTAAGGCAGAATGTTTTTTAAATTCATAAAGATTAATAAATGAAGGGCATTCAGCATCATCTTCAGTGCAATGTGAAGAATAAGATTATCTAAGTTATGCAGACATTCTACCTTTAATTTAGGCTGTATTTACAGAAGCTTCTCACTCATATCTCATTAGTTCAATGTTCTGGTTTATTTGTGCAAGCCTGTTTTAAAACTAATGAATGATAGGGAAATAGAGAGTTACAGCAGTGATAGCAGGTATTTAAAAAACACTCAAAGCAAGACTGAAAATACTATGCTCTCAGGGAACAAACTGATACTTACTGAAGCCCATGCAAATATTTAAATGATCTAATAAAGATTAGTGAATAAAAAAGTAAGAAAAATGGTCTCATGGGATGGGCATAGGAAAGTAGATTGTGAAACCCAGAGATAGCAGAAAGATATGCTAGTACAAAGCAAATAAAATCACTGTTTGCCCTGCTCATCCAATTTACATATTTGGATAGATGTACAGCCTTTCCTGTACATTCTTACTGTAGAAAGAGGTAAAGCGTTCAAATAGAGGAAGCTGAAGTTAGTCCCAGAGGCTGGGGTAGCCACAGCTAGAGCTGTGAGAACAGTAGGATTTTTTATTTGGGATCAAACCTGTATATGGAAACAAGGTTGGGGACTTGTGTGTCCAGGAAAGTTTGCTTCAAGTTGGCAAGCAGAAGGAAAAGATTTTGGTTTTTTCAATGTCTTGAAGTGGGGCAGGGTGTTATACCCCTCAGATTTTTTAACATAAATTGATACTGGAAAGGAAGCATTTCAAACAAAGGCTTAAACTATATGCTTTCAGAATGAAGAGTGGAAAACAGTTGAGCTGTTTGAATTTTATCCAAACTCTCCAATTTTTACAAAATTTGAGAAATTTCCAGAAAGTTTTCTAGACTTCTAGAGACTGCAGTTTAAGGCAATTTTACTGTTTAGAAAGAACCTAAAAACGAATTCCCAAATCTGCCATCAACTCAAAACTCAGGCCCCATTTAATTGGATGTTTAATTACTGGCACCCACAGGTTGGTTTCCTAGATTGCACAATCAGCCAGCTGTGACGGCCTTTCTTTTCAGTGCTGCCCTGGTACAATGCAGCTGAACCCCTCTGTGACCCCTGGGAATCCCAACAATAGAGATGATCAGTCATTGCACACACAGCTCTCCAAAGGTTGATCACTTTGTTTCTTCTTTAAAACGATTCGTAGTTTTGCAAGTATTTTAGACTTAACATTTCTTAGGGTGTAGATTAAAAAATGTGTTAATTGGAGTAACAGCATGAAACAAATATTACACCCAGTGATAGCAGTGCTGGACACCCAAGTGAGGTTGAGCATTGAAAGTTTTGCTTCTGAGGCTGCTCTGAATACAACAGAGTAGGAATTCTTCCTTCTCCCCACTCCACCTCCCCCCACAAAAATACACCAAATCAATGGGATGGTGACTCATGCAAATGAAACACCATCATGTTTCACATCAGAATGTACAACCATTTTAATCTGGTTGAACATGAGGCTCTGAAGCTGATGTCAGATAGGGCCTATACTGAAAATCTGCAGGTCATTAAGCTGCAGGGAGGGAAGTACGTTTTTAAGGTCCATTTTGGAATGTGGGTCAGAGGTTTTCAGGTCCTCTAGTTCTTGCTCTAAGGCCAGAAGCTGCAAGGCTTTTTTCGGTTTTCTGTGAGATGCTTTATGGGCTGTTGCTTGTGGCATGGGAACCAAGTCATCTTTCAGAAACTGATTGTGTTGTTGGCTCTGTTCTTTTCCTGTGGAGATTTGGACCGTATTTTACCTCTTTAGTTGTTTTATGGGAAGGAATCCTATTGAGAACACCTGGACTGATACCATTACAGCATGAGCATTTAAAACCATGGGTATGCCTCAGCTTCCTGGGGAGCTGGGACGAAAATTTTTTGGGCTGACTGTAAACTTCAGCGTACTAGATACCTTTTCAGTTTCAGTGGAGGTTTGAGCTTAGAACGGTCCCTTTTCAGCAACTGAAAGTAGACCTTTTCTGATAAGGCTTAAAGCGATCCACAGACAGAATGTGTATTATTTTGACTTCAATCTGATGAACACGTGAAGGGTAGAGAGGGAAAACCTAGCAACCTCTGGCATTCATTCCAGTCCTTCCCTGTCCCTGCAACTTCCATTGTTCTAATGCTGCTAAATCCGCTTTGCCCGCTCAGAACTTAAGTAAACAGACATTGTACTTGTGGGGAGTTATGCAGCATTTAAAAAAAAGTCTGAGTTTGTTGAATAGAGTTGGATCAGTACTGGGGTAGCTTGGTGTCAAAGGTTAGATTTTGTTATATCCAAGATAGGGTTGGGAACTGACATACTGTAGCTTTTATCTGTTTTTTTAAGTGCTCACAGCATGCTTAGGGAATGAAAAGTACATGGTGTTTCAGTCCCTTTCCTGGAAAGTGCATCCTCTGCTACCTGCTCTCTGAGAAAAGATTTAGCCCAAATAATAACCCAGGTAATTTATTTTAAGTTCTAAATTCGCATACTTTGCTTTTTGTCATGCTGAGATAGAGGAGATCTTTGGAACAGAGGGATTACAGGCTTATTTGAATTATAAAGGCACTGACCTCAAGCAGCCTTTTAGTCAAATCTCTTGTTTATGTGATCAGTTTATAGTCATGTTTCTGTGATACTAGTGCAAAGATGTAGTGGCAATGTTGAGTTCAGGGGTTTACCTTATTCTAACAGTAGAGTTTCTATCAATCAGGGGTATCACAGTAAGTCATCTTTACACCCCTTGCCCTGTATTCTCACCTGCCTTTCGTTGCTTCCAGTGGTTGTTTAACTTCTCAGTTAACTGATTCAATTGCTAGCCTAGAAAAAAAGCTGACTAATTTTCTCCTGGTTTAGTGAATTGAACTTTCTCTCCACAAATGGATAAGCACCACAGCTGGTGAATGATGAGGAAGCAGGAGGACCAAGACAACTGGGATCAGGGGCAAGAGAAGGGCAGGAAGCTGATGAATTGCTTCAGCCGTTTTATGACACCTTCCCCTAAGTCTGCCTTGCTAACGCTTCTCCACTTTGCATACAAAATATTAGAAGTTGATTGGAACCGAAGCCTCCCATGCATCCCTATGAAAACATCTGCTTCCAGCAAGTAGGCATTTCCTGTTTCTTTTGTTTAAAAACCTGGTTCTATGGAAGATTTCTGACTGAGCCCTTGTCAAGATTTTGTATTTTGCCTTCTCTGGTGAAAGTCTCTGTTAAGACTTCCCTTTTAGAATGAACCACAAACTTGTCTTTCAAACCTAAACAAAATCTCTACAGCTCCTTCCAAAATCTAGTCTAATAAAGGCTACAGTTCCTTGACTTCACACTCCCAAGCACACGCTGCCCGAGAGGAAGCTCAGACACGCAGTTTGCTGCCTTTTTGACTGAAAAAGAAATATTTCCTGTAGTGTAAGGAAAAACTGATGAAAAGAAGAAAGTAAGAAGGCTGAAAATGAGAAGGTGGACACATAGGGTATAAAAAACATTAAATCTAATTAAAATCTCTACCGACAGCTACTTTACAACTTAGCTCTTCTTTATTACTGTCTTCAAGCCTGACCTACCTGTGTCTCCCCCTCTGCTTCATCCCAGGGCTCTCTTGGCAGAAGTTTTGGCAGTAAGGAATCGAATAAGCAATTGTATGCATGAGGTGTGAATCGACTTTGCTTCAGTAAGTTCGGAATACCTTGCAAACTCCTTTGGCGCTATTTATGCAAGGTTTCAGCAGTTTACTTTTGAAGTAAATATTAAAGTGAAATGAGGTACAGAGCTGTCTTTGAATACAGAGCATTATTTTATACCTTGTTCAGTCTATTTTTCCTACTAATACAGCAGTGGCAACTGGACAAGTAAAAGACTGATGGGATGAACAGAAGCAGTGTTCCTTCCCTGAGTGTGTCAAATCTGTACTGAATGTGGCATTAAAAAAACCCCAAAACCCAAGCCACATGACAGAAGTCAGGCCTCCCAAGGAAAACCTGCACTACAGCAGTTTGCACAAGCTCGTGTATCTCATTGTTTAATGTTTCATACCCTCCTTTTCCTTGACACTAGAAGGATCATTTATCTGTGTGCAGCTTATTTGCTGGTTTACTTATATTTCCAGAGGGAAATATGCAAAATAGTATAATCATGGTTCAGTTTTTTCTGCTTTTGGAAAGTTAAGTTTTTATAAATTTGAAAACGACCTGATCCTGTTACTTAGCAAGGCATTTATTAATCTCTCTCAAGTAACAACTCTTAACACTTGTTTTGGGCCTTGCTGGTTCCAGCACAAGCTTATACTGCCACAGTTATCATGGGAGAGCTGTCCTGAGCATGTGCCTGGTGTCTTGCGAGAATAAATTGTGTAGGGGTGGAAACTTACCCTTACTCACAGCTCCATACAAGCCTCTGACCCCTTGTCCAGAAGATTTAAGAGTATTACGATAACTGATTATATCACGATTCCTTTTTTTAGGAGTATCACATTACAAATGGTTCAAGTGATGTCTCCTCTCACTACCTGTGTCACGTCTTTGGCATCAGCTGAGTAGACCAGCACAAGATAGGAGCCATGAAATGTGAGCTGTTGCCCACAAAAATGTGCACAGCTTTCATAGATGCATCAATACTGTTGTAGAGTTAGCAGTGCTCTATTTTGATCTAATAATGACAATAAAGCCATAGGGCTTTTGAATCCCCCTTCTTTTTTTTTTTCCCTATAAAAGAAGCTTTGCAGTGCTACCCCTTCATACCCTGTTTTTCTTCCCTGCAAGAATAAGATTTAGCTGCTGATACAGGATTCTAAAAGGCTTGAGGGTAACAGAGTGAATTAAACATTCTTATTCCAGCTGCTGCTGTTCACAACACTTTTGACAGGTAAAATACATCACACATTCTCTTGTCTGCTTAATATAAACAATTAGTATTTTAAGTGGAGTCCAGAATCAACCCCAAATAGGAGGATCTAGACAGGCAGTTCAGATAGGAAACTAAGCAGTGTCCTAAATTTATATAAAAGTAGTTTGCAGTCAGTTCAGCACAGCACATTAGATTGTCTGCCACAGCACATTACACTATGGAAGCTGAGAGACCAGTGGCTTGTCTTTTGGGGATGAAGAATTCATTTTTCATCTCAAAATTATTTTAGCACAACTCTTTATCTGAAATTTTTAGTATATAATATAAAATGAAGGGGAAAAAATCAAAATTATTTTTGTTTTCATATAATGAAATTTTTGTGTAATGAAACATTTTAGTTAACCCAAGACCAGTTTTGGAGGAAAGCTTGTTTAAAGATAATTTTCTGTTTTCTTTTTTTCCACTCTGGAATGAAGACATTTGCAATCACAAAACTCATTGAAACAACAAAAAACTCCAACTGTCTTCTTTATAGGTTTACTTCCTTCAGGCTGAAATAAACCTGAAATAACAGAAGGGCTTTAATGCAAACTTAATTTTAGTATAGAAGCAACATTGTGAGAATAGTAGCAATCTTTATAGTTTTAGAATTCTAACATGATGGCTGCAAAGTGCAATTTGCTAAAATTTATTTCCTGAATGAGAGAATTTTTAATAAGAAGGTTATAAACTGAAAAAGCTCCTCATTCCTTACAAAAGGCATCCAGGACGCAATACTATACATATGTAAAACCCTTCTTTGAGTCTAGACCATGCATGGCTCCATACCAGAGAGGAGGTAACATTATGTAGAATACTGCCTCACATATGTGGCCTTGAAATTCTCTTTACCTAAAGTCAAGGCCCTTGTGGGTGTGAAGATCTCCCTGGAAACATCTCTGACAACTTTTCCATGTCAAAAACTAAGCATGCACCTCATGGTGCATGAAGCTGGACCAGGGCTAGCTGTCATTTAGAACTGAACTCTCTAGCTACTAGCATGGGTAAAATGTCTAATAGGGAGCGTTTAGCCTCACTTCTGCTTGCCAGGGAAGAACCTAAATTTTAGGTTAGAAACTTTACATTAGTGATTTTCCCTGTATTCCTTTGCAGTCAGTGGTTAGTGACGTGATTGCACTGGGCTCTGTAGAATCTACAGTAGTGTAAATAACAAATCATAAATAAACAACTTCCCAATTTTGTGAAAGGAAGACAGGCTTTTAAACTTCTTTTAAATTGAGGCTTCATCTAAAATGAAATAGTCCCCTCAGACCCACATAGCAGCTTCTGCAGCTGTCAACTCAGTTTGCACCTTTAAAGAAATAAAGGAGCAGGGCACAGGGAGTAAAAATGAAAACAGATTCAGGTTGTTCAATTTCCTGTTTGTTTAAATTTGTCCTTCCTGACATGCAGATTCATCACACTCCTTTCCTGGTGACTACATCTTTATATTAGTTTAGTTAGGTATTCAGAGGGATTTTTATTTTCTGACTCATAAAATTCTTGTATTCCCCTAAGAATTTCCTGTGTCTGACAGGAATTTTATGTCTTTGTAGTTTTAGCTGGACTCCTTGAAGAAGTTGCTTTCTAAATGACTCTGCTTTTGAGGTCTCCAAATAGCGTCCAAGGAGCTAGGTCAGAGCCCGATTCCTGCTTTTCAGGAAAACTGATCTGCCAGCGTTTCACCTCTTAAAATTTTAATCAGAATTTTTTCTTAATCTTTTCAAACTCTTCCTTTCCTGTCAGTATTTCCCCTTGCTGCTCATGCGCTTTCCAGGTGTCCATTTCAGAATATCTTTGTCCAATTCTGAAAATGCACCCCAGTGGCTCAGAGTGCAGCCTGCAAGGCTGTCCCATCAGGTTTTCATCAGTCACTTGCTATAAAGCAGAGAAGCTAAGGTTACGAGTACATTGGACCATTTAGCAGTTGATGAGAAATGTCTTTGTATATCCCTTCCTTGTCTGTTTTAGTCTGAGGAGGGTGAGAGCCAGGTTAGGCTGGAGCCCTGGTGTGTGCTTCTTTGAAGGGTTCAGTGAATTGAAGGTGATGCTTTTTGACATGTGAGCTCCAGAAATGTATCAAGTGATTGTAGTGTCAACTAGCCTGCTTATACAAGAGCTTCGTCTGCCTTCGTTGGAGCGCGGTGGTACCTTTGAATGTCTTTGAACAGGAGGAAACGGAGAACAGAATGGCACTGTCCTTGTTTTTCAAAAGTCTGGGTGAAAAAGCAGAAAAGAAACTGGTCACCCGTGCCGGTGTTAGTGTCTTTTTTCCTCTGCCGGTTCACGGCGTTTGACTGCGTCTGGAACTCCTAGATGAGTTGTCCCCAAACACAGCTTTACAACAACCGGCACGTGTATTTATTTGTAACGTTACTCTCCCCGAGTATATTTGCTTGTGAAATCAGCAGGTGGAGACAAGAACAAGGCAATGCGCTGCCGCCGCTCCCGGCCGCGTTGCCGGGCTCTCTCGGGATCCCGCACTCTGAGGTGGCAGCCGGCGCTGAGGAACCGAACACCCGGGCGGGCCTGGGGCAGCCCCCGCCCGCCCGGGCCAGGCCGCTCCCTGCGGCCGGAGCTCCTTCCCCTCGGGTGCCTTCCCTCACCCCCGGCACAAACAGCCCTTCCGGAGGCAGCGGGAGAGGGGGAACGGCAGGGCACAGTTCCCAGCATCTTGTCCCGCAAGCACCATGGCCTGCGGGCGCTGCCTTTCTCTTCTTGCTCTCCCTCCCCTCTCCAGGCTTTTCAGCTGGGAGATACCCACTTCTGATGCTCTGAGGGTGCGAGCAGCCGCCATGCCCGACAGCAGGCCTGGCTGGCGGCCTTGCTGGGCGAGGGCAGCGGTCTTCGGGCGCCCAGGCCATACGGGGCTCCCTGAGCGCAGGCACCGCCCGAGGGCCGGGGCCCAGCGGTGGTGCCAGAGCCCAGCGGTGGGGCCGGGCCGGCTGTGCGGTGGGACATCTCGGTGGCCCAGAGGAGAAGGCCCAGGGAAACACTAATACGAAGCAGCCCTTGGTGTTACAGAAGACAGTATCCAGAGTGTCGATAGCCGATGATGTGAATTTCAGCTAGGGCTGGCCTGGTGCTGTGGGAGGCACTGTGTAATGGAGACAGATCCCCACAAATGTGGAGAGCTTTCCTTGAGATACCTGAATGCATCTGTTAGAGGACTGCATGCCCACTCCTAGCGTCTTGCCTCTCTCCAGTTTTCTCCTGCACATTGGCCCATTTTCTTTTGCCAGTTCTCTTTAAATCTTCTCGTATTTCTCCTCTTGCTTATTGCATCAGGTCTCTTTTCCAAGCCAATTACTCCTTTTTACATATTTCTTTACCTAGAATAATGTAAAACAAGACCCTGAAGTGAGCTGGGTGTTTATAAACCAATACTACTTGTCTGCAAAAACATGTAATGAGTATAATTGACTTCACTGTCACTATTCATACTGTTCTTAATTACAAATTTATCTTAGCTTAGGCTGAAATTACTTCCGTGTCTTGAGCAGTTCAGATACATTTGTTTTGTTTAAATTATTTATTCGAGAAAAAATATAACAGAAGGCTAATCCAGAAGAAAAAGAAGAAATCAAAGACACGGTCATGTAAGGAATAGCACAGGCACTGGAGCAAATGAGCGGTCTGTGCTGAGCTGACATGCGCAGCAGCCACGTTAGCACTTGTTCAGTCTTTGGGAGATTCCAGAAGCAAGCTGGGCTTCTGCCAGCAGAGCATGAAAGGAGAACAGTTCCTCATGAGATAATTTTTAAGTAGTTTGCTGTTTCTTTCATTGGACTGTCACAGGCTACATAGTATTGCTGTGAAAAGTTTTCCTTTAAAATCTTTCTTGAAAGAAAATAATGGGGTTTAGCAGAAAGGACATGCTTTGCTTTAGAAACCATAACAGAAAGCAAAACAGAAGGTGAACATTATAATCTGAAATATGAACTTTTTCCATTTCAATAGTTTCAGTTTTCAGAAGTTTTCAAAGTACAGCTGAAGTTTTCCACAGAAAACTTAAAGAAAAAGATGTGTGTGGGAGTGTGTGTGCACATGCATATTGGTTTTGTCAGGCTTTTCTGTGAAGGAAGGTCTTTATTTTCTAGTCAGCATTATTACCTACCTCCTTTTGTTTGCATAAGAGGTTGTTAGAAAGATTTAAACCTCCCCTCCAACCCAACACTAACTCCAAACTATCTAATCCCACAAATCATTCCTTTTTTCTTCTTTTAAGATTCTCTGCTGTCCCTATCGCTGTTGCATCCTTTTGTGCATGACAGTACAGTGTTCAATCATGTTGTAGAGACAAAGTCTTAGGCAAGGGCAATGTAGAGTTACCCTGGGTACCAGGTCCAGAGTGTCAGAAGTACCTCAGAAGTCTTTGCATGAAGCTGCATTGAGTAGCTTCTGCACTTCCCAGGTGAAGGAGGGCTTCATGGCAAGGTTCCTTGCAGGGCTTGAAGAGCCTGTAGCTCATAACAAGATAATCCTGCATTGGGATGAAAATCCTGCTCTGGAAATGTATTTATTTTAAGGACTAACTTAGTGGATAAGCTGTAATATTAGGCAAAGAGAAGGGTTTTGCTCTCCACTGCTTCATGGTGGCATCAGGAGTCATACCCCACCTTTCCTGCAGAGTCTTGTCCTGTGGCCGTATGGCCCTTTACAGCAGACCTGGTGGTTTGTGGTCCTGTCTTCACCCTGCTGTTCAGTACTCTATTCTGTCAACCTTTGGCAGATGCTGCCATCTGCTAACTGCCCTAGTCTTGGCCCAAATCCTGACAAAAGCTTTCCTTGATGGCCAAGAAAATTATGTCCCTTCTTAGTTATTTTTGACCAAGTTCCCTCGCCAAGACATCTCATTCACTATCTAAAGTAAACAGAAGAAAGGAGGCCTTTGTCTTTTTTGTTTGTTTGTTTGTTTGTTTTAATCAGTGTAATAACTCTTTCCCTTGTTTCAGAACTTTACAACTGCATGAGAGCCTGTTTGTCCAGCTGTAATGAGGAGGGTGCTTGTCTGCAAGAGCACTCAGTGCTGGAGGCACTGTAGAAGGAGGCTCAGTAGAAGGAATATAACTGCAAAAGGAAGACAGTACAGGCTGCTCTTTTTTTTGAGTTAAAAATAATTATGTCAGAATTCCACCTCTGTAGTTTCAGTTTTAGTGTGTAACTGAGTTCTGGCTGTTCTTTACAAACTTTATTTCTCAGACATGCATAACAGTACTACAGGAAAGTATTTCAACAAACAAATTGTGGATGTTCATTACTTGAAACATCCCATGACAAATTTTTCAAATACGTACTTCATCTGTGACTGCTGTTCATTTCATTGCCAGATGCTGATTATTACAAGGTTGCATTTGCTGGGTATTTTTAACTTTCACTGTGAACACACTGCATTAGGATTCCAATTTTGTCAAATCACTTCCATTGTAAGGTCTGCCAGCTCTATTGCTGTCCTGATTTACTCATCTTATGTGAAAGCTTCAGTTATTTTAGTGAATTGCACAGATAACTCACAGGTATACCAACTGCAAGATGTTTTGCAATATATACATTTGTTTTTACCAATACTGCTTTTGGAATGAAAACAAAAACATTTATTCGAAGTTGAATGCTTTAGACTGAGGTTACTAGGTCGACAGTAAATTTTAAAAGCTATTCAAGACATTTCTTGATGGCATTTTAAAATTATAGCTTAAGGTTACACTGCTTCACACAATTCTGTTTGGTTCCTTTGATGCTGAAGATCTACAGCTGACTTATGTGTAAGATATATTTTTAAAAACATTCTCCATGATTTAAAGTAACAAGAGACATTGTTCAGATGAGGGGAGAAACCCATCCTTTGGGAGGAAGTGAATTAGGTTCAGTAGTTTTGTTGAACCTGAACCAAGAAAGAAACCATTAGTAACTCAATCTTTGTAAGAAGACTTGAGGAAGATCCCAGCCCTGCCTACCTGTTGATTTTAGCAGCAGCCCAGACATTGGAGATGCCAGGAGTGTTATAGAGGAAGGCTGTAAAACAGCCGGCTTGTATTTAGCAGTATTTTAGAGCACAGTGAAAGGACTAAGGAACCAGCTAAGGCAATAGTGGTATTGTGATATGGTTATTAATTGCTAAAAGTGAGCAGGCCCCATGCTTTCATTGCTCAAGAAACATCAGGAGCACTCTTCTTCTGAAAAATTCAATGTCAAATGAAATTGTAAATGTGAAGTTTCAGATCTCCCTTAACAATCCTTTTAAACAAATATAACCTCCTTCCACTAACAAAGAAATAAATCTGGATTGCATATGCTGTTTCATAGTAAGTAGTTTTGATGCTCACAGTGCTGTAGTGGAAGAAAATAAATACCACCTTTATTTATGGCTTTCGTTTTTTTATTTCCCAAGTGAGAAACGTAAAGAAAAAACCAGATTATTATCGTCTCATAAAAGCTGCTATTAGAAGTTCAATTATTTTGTAAAATTCACATTCCACACTGTTCTGTCAGAGTGGTATTTGCCTGCTGCAGTAGCCCAACTTTGCAGTAGCCCAACTTTGCAGTTCTAGACTGGTAGCATGTTAGAGATAAGCCCTCTCTTTACTTTTCCTTCCAAAATTAAGCTTTGTTTTGTATTTGTCTCCCCCCATCCCCTCCCCCGGCAACCTAGCTCCCACTCTGATGCTCTGCACGTTCTGCTGAAAAACTGCACCGTGTCATCCGTCTTACCTCTGGATGGGGCTGGAAAGGACTAACTGGGTTTTTTTATAGTGGAATGTAAAGTTGATGTAAAGTTGTTTGCTGGTGAAAAAGAATGCTTCTGTGCCTGATTCTGTTTCTAGCTACATTTGGGTAAATTAGATGAACCTCTACTGAAAGTAGTGTTACCTAATGGTAAAATATTTGTAAGTAAGTATATTTATTGTGCATTCATCATCATCAAGATACTATGAAAAATAACACAGAATGTTAGCCATAAAAAGGTCTGTGTTTGCACAGGCATTCTTCATAATGGCAATATGTCACTTTCTAGTTCTACATTAAACTTGTATGTGAGAAGTTACAGCTGTGGATGACTGTGTCTTTCAGATTTAATTTCAATAAACCTGTGAGAAAGAAAAAAGTGAAGGCCCTTCAGCTTTACAGCAGTTTCAAAGTAGAAGCTTTATTACCTTTTTCTTAATCCTATATGCTTTATGTTTTTACACAGACGTAGCTTCTCAGTGAAGATAAATGATGAGACTACCTTAAAAAGCCTTTGGGTTTTCATTAATCCGCATTAGGTTAAAAGGGAATCAGAATTCTAAAAATACAGCACATCAGAGAAACAAGGTATTTTTCAGGTCAAGGTCCTCTTTTCCATCTGGTGCCATTTGGTAGTTCTAACATCTTCCATCTCCCCCTACTCCTCCATCTGTAAATAACTCACTGAAGTAAATGCTTGGAATAATTACAGCAAAGAATGATAAAATGCAGGTTGAACTTAATCTCTTTGGGACCTAAAATGAAAAACATGACTATAGACGTCACAGTTATTGAAAATCTGTGGAGGTCTCCAGTCAGCAGGTGGATGAAATGGGAATAATGTCGGAGCATTAGATGGTTTGGGATTGCAGTTGTGCTATTCAAAAAAATGTCAAAAGGAATATTGGTTCAGGAGAGGGAAAAAAATAGCCTAGCAGGGCTGATGTTCAAAAGCAGCCTGCCGTTTTGCTTCTGCAAATAATTATAGGCTCATATTTTAATGGTTAGACGTCTAAGTGCTTGCATCCATTTATTAGGAAGTTGGAGATCTAACTACAAGAAAATGTGTGCAAACTTGCAAAACTGGAAGGAGGTTTGAGATGCTTCTAAAATTGATCAATCAACAGCTGGACTGCTTTCCAAAAGTTTATGGGAACAGAATGTCTTTCTTTTTTGCATGAGGTCAGCATTGCTCCAAGAGAGTCCTAGAGTAGCCCACAAGATAAGGTGCTTTGGAACTTTTTGTGAAAGAAACAATATACTCCTGCTGGGGTTTCATATCTCTACCAGGAATGCACAAAGGGGGCTGGACTGTAGGCACTGTTTGCTGTCACTGCAGTACTTAGGCATTACAACTACTTTGGCATCTCAGTTTGAGGAGACAAACTGTTCAGTTTGTCAGCTGTCTGGGACTGCTGTGTGCTGGCTGGCTGCCTGTGTGGTTGTGATAACCACCTTGTGCCAGCTGCCTCTGTAGGTGCCTGCCTTAGGTGGCTCCTTAGTAATATGGAATCAGGTATCTACAATACAAGGTCTGAAAGCGAGAAAGACGCCTCTTTTGAATGATTTGAAAGCCTGTGCCCAGGGCTGCAAAAGCAGCATCCAGTATAGGTTACCAAAGCCAACATTTCTCTTCCTCCCTGTTCTCACTGCTGCTGGCTAGGGCAGTACCAGGCCATCTCTGCTCTGAAGAAAGTATTTTTTGACAAAGAGGCATGAACTGCTGTCTTGTCTTTGCCAGAATAGGGACCATTATGAAAAACAAGGATTCGGGGGTTTGCTTTTTGTTTGGGTTTGGGGTTTTTTTTGGTGTTTTTTTTTTTTTGGGGGGGGGGGGGAGTTTTAGATATGTTGTGCAGTTTTTAGAAAATATTTGGGTTAATATTTGGGGGATATCCCAGAGTGAGGAAGAACAGGACATGACTCAGTATGTGTGACACCCAGCAGCATAAGATCCTTTCTATTACTCATGCAGGATGGAGCGGAAAAGAACTGTCAGTAGTGTTCAGTTTACACATGGTTTTCACTTAAATACTTGACAGAAGAAAGTTTCATTACTTTATTTGGTGTATTTTAGATCCAAGAAAGGATACTTGCTGTATATCTGAAAAACTATTCATCTCCATGTCTGGCTTATTAATGTACCAGAAACTGGCCCTTAGGACATAGCGGCCTGATTCCCGTGTAAAGGGTCATCAGAATGAGCACAAACATAACAGACCCTTATTTCAAGGCCCTTTATTGCCAGTGTGAGGCAAAGTGATTCTGAAAATAAGAATAAGCCCATTTTAAATGTCTGTAACGTGATAAAAATTGCTGACCATTACTGTGTCATACTCTCCCTCAAACTAAACTTTTCATTCAAGGATAAATGTATTCACAAATCTTAGCTGCTGTTCACACACACACAAAAAGGTGCAAATGTCATTTGAAGTTGTTCATTCAGCTGGGAGACTTCCCCCACCCCGATCTTGTCTCCTGCAATTACCCTTTGCCCCTTTCCTCTGGCAGCTATTTCTTCCTAGCTGTTATGTTTTACCATCCTTCAAAAGACAGTTGCCCCGCTCCTGCTGCCCATCAGATGTGGTGACTAGACCTGACAGAAGGCCATCACCTGGGGAGGGTTGAGTCTCGGCACCAGGGTTTGCAAAGGGTTCTCTGCCAGTGCTCAGTCTCTGCAGTGCTTAGTGTTACTGTTTCTCAGCTCAGCAGAAGCCGAAGAGATCTAAAATACTCTTCTTCCTCCCCCCGCTCCCTGTTCCTGCAGAAGCATGCCCTTTCCAAATAGCCAGGCAGCTGTTCAAGGCAGGCTGAAGCTTTAATGTATGGTTTACAGCAGTCGAAAATGTAGAGCAAGGCAGCCACGTTGCAGCTTTACAGCAGGAAGGCGGCGGGCGCTCAGAAGGACAGGCCTCCAGGAGCAGCAGCCAGTGAGACAGCAGGAGATGTAGCCTGAAACTTGCAAAGTGGAGGCCACTGCTGGGTCATTCACCACTTACAAAGCAGAAAGATGCTATGAAGACTCCACAGGGGTTTGGTTGGCTTTCTACATCACTGGGAGTTGCCTGATGTGCAGGCAAGCAGACTGCTTGTTCCTGGCAGCTTTTGAAGTAGAGAAAATGGCTAGAGAAGGCTTAGCAAACTATCAAATGGGTTTTCCACCTTAGCCTGGGAGAGGGGAAATGAGACAGCAGAGGGGGATTGATTTTCCTGGTGAGTTTGGTTCATCAACTCAATGAGCTGTTCACTCGTCTTCCTCTCAAAGTCAACAGAGTGACAGTGTGTTTCACTGTGCCCTTCAGGACCTTTTCTGTTGCAGGGTTTGCTCAGTTTTCCCCTTAGTCAGCCCTCATGGAGCTACTGGTTTGTCACAGCAGTGCTAGTACCTAGCCAGTCATGTCACTCAGGAAGAGGTGGGCTGATTGAGAGTTAAAAGCCCACATTGTGGAGGCACAGTCTGTTTCCTAGTCCCTGTCTTGGAGACCATATGTGGCAGTGGTGGAGCCTTTGGAACATGTGTCATGTGTAGCATGAACTGACAGCCTAAACTGAAGTCACTCTAGTTGGGTACAAAGGCTACTCTAGGAAGAGCTTGTCTGTTTATATAGGTTTCAGATTACTTCATTTTTTAAAAGTACATGGAGTGCATCCAAAGCAAATAATTTTTCTGTGGTGAATGGGAAGACCAAAAGGAAATGTCTGGAGAAAGGAGGATGGATGGTCTTACTTTAATGTCAAAGCTGACAAACACGTCTCCTCCAAACCCTTCTCACAAGATAATTTTCTCAGCAAGACACAGATTGCTTCAATCTCTGTGTAGCAGTCTTTGAAGCTTCCTCCTTATTGCTGTTATGGAGGTGGCAGGGTTTTCTTTGAGAATTTCTGCAGCACTGAAGTGTTCCTCCTCCAAAGGCTTTCACATGATCAGATAGTTGATTGCTGCTAACAGCTCCCTCTTTGGAACTTCTCTGCTATCAAACAAGGGCAAACTAATATGTCTGTTTTGCAGAATTATTAAATTTTAAAAACTAAAAAGGCTTCATTAAAAATATTTTTACCAGCTCTATGTAAGGCCTCAATTATTGTTAGACAGAGGCCCAGCTAAGAAGATGACAAATGGTGTTGGAAAGGAGCCACCAATTAGGAGACATAAGTTTTTCTGTCAACAGGATAATCCCTTTTACAAAACTTGTCCTATGTTTATTCCTTTTCTGTTTGTGAAGGTATTCGCTTGGCAGAGATATTTTGCATGAGGGGAAGAATTTATGAATTGTTTTTTTATGAACTGTTTTTTTATGGTTGTCATTGCTGCACTGTTTTGAATTCCTGTCTTGTGGGATATTGTCCCTGTTCAGAGTTCTTGCTCCTCAGTCTGTCTGCTGTCTATAACTCTTCCATTTGCCATACTTTCTGGGAAAAAATGACTCTATTTACTTCTTTAGTGAGTTCTGGAGTGGAAACACTTGTGATGGTAGAAGGCACCTTAGGAGCATAGGACTTAGGGCTTGCAATGCCTTCAGGTTGCAGGCTTAGGAATGCTACTGTATGGGTGTTCCCAAAAGGAAGTTAAATGCATTTCTGAGCATTTATTTATTGAAAAATTATGCCTGTTATGCTTGCATCCTTAGTGTTCTTTCATATTTAATGGTTTAACATACAACTGAAGGCATACGGATTTTTGTCCAGTTTACACGCTTCCTTTACCCCCATTCAGAAAACTTTGATACCTTCCACATCTCCTTTTACTATAAAGGAAATTTTACTCACTTTACTTATGGGAAGCTGTATACATCCTTTATTCATCTGCATGCAGTGATTCACAGCTACTGCTGTGTTTCTCAATAGCTTATTGCAAGTCAATTTATGAAATCATCAGTAGCAAATGCTTAACAGATACTAGAAGAAGAAACAAGGAAGTTCTGTATACATGGGAATATGCATAATATGCAGAGAGCAAGAGCCACCTGCGCATGCTATATTTGGCAAGAGACTGAATGAGAAGGACAGGTAGCCAGTGGGATTTTAGATGGGCACTGGTAGATGTTGACAAGACGTTAAAGCCTATCAGGTTCTTGTGTGGGAACCCAGCTTCAGGAAATGGAGCATATGATGACAGGTTTTTGAGGGGTGGCTGAAAAATTACAGCTGTGTAACAGGTATCTACTGGGACACTGAATAGATCTGTGTTGGTTTTTACCTGGGTTGTGGAGAGGGGGAGATTTGGCATGGAATAGTTAAAGAATGGAAGGTCATTATTTAGATGATAAGTGGCCATTACTGATAGATCAGGTATACACCTCATCATCATCTGGTGTCAGGTCATGCTGCTCGGTGCTCAGCTAGCAGCTGTGTTGAACATACACGTTAATGAATGCAATTGTTTTGTCCTGGATGCAGACCGTCTACTAGTGTCTAATATAGGCAGAGTTGTAACTCCACCTGTCCACGGCTGATCTGATGCACTCATTACTGTTTTGAAATTAGACACAATAGTAGTTCTTTTACTGCCTCGTAATGTGTGATGGGTCAGTGTCTGAGCACATCTTTCTGGGTGTGACCACGCCTTGGTGAAGGCAAAGGTTAAGGCAGGTTTTGGGGCTCTAAGTTGCAACTTCCTAATTCTTTTTTAAAGTACCTTTACACTGCAAAAGCAAAACCACTTGTGTTCCATAAATTCTTCCTCTTTGTCTTCAGGGTGGAATTTCTGTTTTTTTAAACTGATGGTGAAGCTGAATCTGATTTACCTGAGCAACCACCTTCATACCTGAGCAGCTACTGCTTATTGTGGTGGAGTGCAGAAATCTGTTGAGATGGAAGATGAGCATCTTAGTCCTTGCCTGTAAACAACTTGATATTTAGGGGGAAATTTTCTAAAGTACCTAAGTGATTTAGGATCCAAAATCTCCATTTCAGTTATGCCCAGGCTCTGGAGTGAGATAAACATTTTTCAAAGTGTGATTCTGTCTTGCTTTTTACAATGCCATCTGCCTCGAAGATGCCCTCTTTTCTTATCTTGTTCCTCTTTTCCAGGTTGGCCTTCCTTCTATGACGTGATCAGTCCTGATGCAATTACTTTCAACGATGATTTCTCCTATGGGATGCATCGGATTGAAATATCCTGCAGTCAGGTTGGTTTATAGCACACAGAGACCATTCTGATGGCAAAGGCTGCAAAAAACATTACAGCATTCTGTACTTTCCCTAAGATTTGCAAGCCTTTCACTTCCATTAAATAGTAATCATTGTGAAAGAGCACAATGGGTTGTAGGTGTAACAGCTGGGTGGAATGAGCTGAAGGCACAAAGGGCTTGTTGGAATGCACATTGTTGTCTCATGTGAGATTTAACAGGGCAGATGTAAATGGTTGGACTTGGTGCCGAGTCTACAAAGGTTGTCTTCCTGAAGAGGGTCCTTTCAGAGGAGCTCCTGAGCCTGAGCCTGGCCAACTGACTCCACATGTGAGCAGTTGAGAGGGAAGTCAAAAGCAGTGGAGCGACTGTCTGTGTGCTGATTCCATCACAGTGCATTACTGTGCAGCTGTGCTAATGCATTCCCAAAACTCATTCCTAGCGCAGTCCTAATGGCTGCCTCAAACAATCCCATCTGCCATGATAATGAAGTCAGTAGTAATTCAAAACATGCCTAAATTTTCCGTTATCTGTCTTGTTCTACTTTCTCTCACCCTTTGTGCTGCCCTCCTCTCTGTGAAGGGAATGGCCTAATCGTTACTTAGCGAAGGGAAAAGCTACTTCATCAGCGTTCAGCCGACGTACCCACCAGCATGCAGTCCTCTAGCTCCACATACTTGAACTCCTGAGAGAAGCAGCAGCTTTATTTGGGCAGTGATAATTTGCTGTTCATTTTCCAGACAGTATTGGTGGAGGGATAACTGATTTTATCCCCGACGGCATGCATCATTACTATCCAGTCAGTCCTCCTATATAAATGCTCAGTTAAGAAGCTTCTCAAAAAGAGCTAAGATTGTCTTTATGGAGATGGAGTCCGTTAACTTCAGTCTGGGTAGAGGGTTTGGCCCAACATGTTAATGGTTAGATCAGTGTGTCTGCTTGTATGTCATGTGTACTATGTAATTCTGTAGTTTTTACATTGGTTATATGCTTTAGAAGATCCATTTAACGCTCTTTGGGAATATCCATTTCCCTAAATTCCCTAGTGAGGTAGTAATGGGACTGCAGACTCGGAATCTTGTGCTTCACTTGCATAATCAAAAATGTAACCTGCTCTCTTCAGCTCTGCTTAGGAAGCCTGATTAGTGCTAAAATCAGTGTGCTGCTAACCTCCTGAGCCTGTATCTGCTGACACACTTCAAGAGATGGCCAGAGCTCCTGGTTTCACCTTGAGAGAAGCCCAAGGCAGCCTGTGGTCAGGCCAAGGAATCTGGAAATGTCATTTACCTGTTGCCAAACAAAATAGCGTTAGCAGACTTGAGACCAGCAGTATTAGCAGCAGTCACATGCAGACACCATGAAATTAAAGTAAAACCAAAAGCTGAATTTAAAACATTAAGAAAAAAAATACGAAGGTTGCTATATAATCCAATGGCAACTTCCTACCAGCTACTCCAATTTCTGTGTCAATAACCCCACGGATGATCAAGTCACGCAGGAAAACAGCTTGAGGAGGGGTGAGCATCTTTGCAGCCACCACTCAGCATTGTGTATCTGTAACAAAACAATTTCCTCCCCTCCTCAGAGCCCTAGGCATGTGAGTCACACATGCAGCTGCAAAAAAACGCAGTTCTACTGCAGCCTGAAAAGCAGTGGGATTGATATGTCAGGCCTTGGTAGAACTGGAGGGAAATAACCTCTCCCACACCCAAAACCTTATCAATCTTTTTCAAGTTTTTCTTTAAAAGTCCTTCCACCTGTCTGAGAGAATAAAAAACCTTTTAATGTTCTCCCTTATAGAAAGCAAACACTGGGCGAGAATTACTGTAATATTAATCAAAGACATTCCTGGCATTATCCTAGAAATAACTTCTGTGGTTTTTTTGAAACATGTCACCCTGGATGTATTTAAAAGATCAATGATTAATGGCAGGTAGAAGTTAAATGCATTTGAGGAATATTGTAAAACTGGTTGCATCTTTTATTTTCCTCTTTCCTGCTCGAGAGTCCCTTCCCCTGAGGTTTTCCTAGCTATTATTTGTACTTGTAAGTCAGTAAAATTCTGTAGTCACAGAAATACTGTTTGCACATTGATTGTCTGGACTTGGCTACAGCAGCTGACTGCAAGCTGCTTTCTGTGTCTCCCAGCAGCATATTAGAACCAGGAGGCATGGGAGATCCAAGCATACTGACAGTTAGCAGTGACTCCCCCTTTCCTGCTCCCAAACACATACTTCAAGTGCTTTACTCTAACCATTTCACCGTCCCAGTGCATCCTGCCCAGTATATTTATGTGCAAGGCTGCAACAAATGATTGTTTCTTTTTGGGAGGCTTTGCAGACATGTATACACATCCTAGAAAAACGGTCGGCACCTATTACATGTGGGAAGAACTGTAAAATCAATTCATCCTTTGTATTCTCAGCTGAGGGCCAGGTTTCTTATACTGTGATACAAAGGATTGAATTACATTTCTTTTCAGGGCAGATGAGTTATAGAGTCCTCTACAGAGAGAATCGCCACATAAATTTTTGGTGAGGGGTAATCTCAAAAGGTAACAAATTTTTCAGTAATCCAATCCTGGTGTGATTCTGCCATCACAAGAAGGTGTAATGAGACTACCTTGGACTCTCACACAGCTTCTCAGGTTTTGTGAGGAAAACCTTTTTGATAGATTGTCTTTGTAGTCTGTATATGAGTATATTACTCCTGCAGACTGTTTCTCTCTACGGTTTCTTTTGTTCTATTTCTGTCCAGCGGAGAGGAAAGATTTATCTTTAGTTAAATGTTAATCTGGAAAAGATCTGTTTAACACTTCTAGCCAGGAGGTTTTGAAGCATTCTTAGTTGAGATGAGATGATTTAATTAGGATGCTGAGCATTTAGAAAAATACTCTCTCTGGGACTCTTAAGTTTTTTTAGATTTTTTTTTTCACAAGGTATGGAAAAGCTTTATAATCAGGTGAAATGCCTCATTGTGAGAGACCCCATTCTGAGAAACAGCTAAGGTTTTCTGTGCAAACTGCCTAAAAAAGGCTTTCAATCTAAAGGAAAATGAAATAAAATAAGCAGTGGAGAATGGAGGAAAGGGTGGCAAGACAGCAATGTTTCAGGAACAAGACTTGAAGCTTCATGTTCTCTGGTTCTCATGCAACTTTCCTTTGCCTTTTCCTTATTTGCCATGTTTTGTCTTCCTTACAAAGCCGAGTAGCTGCTGCTTAACCTAAAGTCATCCAAGCCTTTTCCCATTGCCTCTGGGAGCTCATCCTGCTGATACCATGGGCTTGAAGTGCCCTCCTTTGTTACTGGGGTTCTTGCTGGACCGCCGTGTTTCAGTGACACTTCTCCAGGAGTGGGGAGCCTGCCCTGGGATCCCACAGGTGGAAGCGATGTGTGGGAGCACTGAGGCTTCACACTGCCTACCTGCCCTGCTCCCAGAGTCAGTGAGGATTATTGGTTCAGCTCTCATTAAATGAGAAGAGTTTCTGTCCCTCCTACCTGGCATGAGAGCCTCCCCCAGCCTTTCAATCTGTTGACAGAGTTTAACCTGAAGCCAAGACTTTACCTGCTTCTACAGACACCCTTCCTACTGCTTTGGTGAATTAAAGGCCATAACAGCAGGGGAACATTAGCAACACATTATCTGCAGGGTAGAGATTTGCCACCACTAACTCATTCACAGTTTGTAATAGTCAGTATTGCCTCTATGTATTTGGGATACTATGAATTAATTAAATGTTAAGAATAATTTGCCGTCTTTAATTTTTGCTGTCTGACTGTGAGCCCACGAGCAGCTCTGTGATCTCAATTACATCATTCTGGCTCTCACTGAGATCAGCTATGGACTTGAAAGGACAAGGCTCTTTGCTAAAGCAGCATGACTTTCCTGTTCAAGATAAATATTTCTCCAGTGCAAGGTTTTATTTTTTTATTTCTCACGGCAGGCTATAAAAATGAACTTGTGGAATTTAAGTAACTAATTAAAAGAAGTTCTTAATATCCAGAGAAGTTATCAGCCATAATATGCAGTGATAGTAATTATATTTTTTCAATAAGGATCAACTGGATCAGCTTCTTCAAAATGTTGTAGTCTTCTGTAAAACAAGGGACTGTTACCTTTCTTACAGATAGCAGCAGTAGTGTTCACCCTGAGTACCACTGTGAGTATCTGAGGCTGATACATAAAAGTGTCAGCAGACCATCTGTAGTTTCATATTCCTTACAAAAAGCAAATCCAGCATCATTCCTATTTATAATTACTCCCAGCTAAAGATTATTCGTTCAGAAATACTTTACATATCTTCACTACAGGTCTTTTTTAGTTATCTGTCCCTGTCTCCTGTGTACTACAGAAAATGGTGTGAGATGAGTAGTGGATGAGCTCCATCCCCTCGAGGGGTGAGGAGCGGAGGTGTACCCAGAAGGGCTCTGATGCTCAGAAGAGTGCTAGGCTATGAAAAAAAAAAAAAAGAATATGAGGACATACTTTAAAGAGTATCTTCAGTGCTTTAGGTCCTTACCAGGCTCACCAAGGGGTTTAGTGTCTTCTTATTGAGGGGCGTAGCAGATGGCTGCAGGCTGAGGAGAGCCCAGAGCTCAGGCTGGCTCTTTCTTACACAGCTATCCTTACAGCAGTAAGTGAAACGTGGGCAGTGCTGCCCTCACCACCGTGTTTGTAACTGAGCTCCTGCCATGAGATCATCACAGAGACAGGCGGCTTCTCAGAAATAGTGGCCCAACCAAACATACACAGTGGCACGATGGAAAACACCCAGGAAATTTGGGCTTGAAGTCTTAGGCGCCCATGGTATCTCAGAAGATCATCTTCCTGGATCACTCTTACAAATAAACGTAGTTTGCAAATCCCACTTGAAAGGGCAATGTAAGCACCGATGTGATTCCAAGATGTGCTTCCTTGGAAGCAGCTACCAGTCATTGCTTAACAGCACAGTGATGCCATCAAGCTGCACAGAGACACAGTGATACTCTATTGTGTTTTGTTTCAGTGTGGTGCTCACCTGGGGCATATTTTTGACGATGGACCTCGCCCAACTGGCAAACGGTACTGCACAAACTCTGCTTCGTTATCTTTCAAGCCAGCAGACAAGAACAACGCTGGAGAAAGCAGTGCTAACACCAGTCCTGCCCAAACAGGCAAAGCTGAGCTGTAGGATGAAGCAAAGCCTGCAGAAAACTGCGCTGATCCTACACAGCTTACAAGGAATGTTTTCTAAATTGCCTGCTCTCTTATATCCTAAGAATGTTGAAATGTATGAAAGCATTTTGCGCCATCCTTCTTCCTCACCATTTCAGAACTGAGGCCTTGCTTGCCTGTGCATTTACTATATAAATGGATTGAAAAATGTGTTGACTGACTCCACAGGTTTTCTTTTCCTTTCTTTGAGATTGCTTTGGGGAGTTCTTAAAATCGAGAGGCTTTGGTATAGTTAGTTTTTTTCTTGGTGCGGTGTTACTCTAGGTTTGAACACTATTCCTTTTTGTGTGGGAGATGGGACTTGTGTTTATCTCCAGTCTACAGGAAACTTCTGGGCATAAGAAAATCCTGAATTCCTAGCACATCTCTGCTTTGTTCTGACTTGCGAGGCATGCAGCCTTTGGTCATATGTATTCAGCCATCTCCTAGCATCAGCCACACCCTGCAAAAACTTGTAGTTATGCTGTTCCTTCCCAACTGAGAGAGATGGATGAGATGTAAAGCCCATCCTTTGGCTAATTTATTGCCAGAATTTCAAGGGTGTGGTTGAAAGGATGTAAACATTGTCTCAGCATCTATTTTTCCCCTTTGTTTGGTATTTAAATCAAGGTTTTAAATAGTAAGGCTCATTTTGTGGGCTACTAATGAGGTTTTGTCTTTTCATGAGGCCTGCTCAGCAACTGTAACTCAAATCTGAATTAAAGTTGAAATCTGCAGGGGGTAATTATATGGACAAGTGCAGAGATAAACTTGAGAAGTGAAGTAGATGAGGGATGACACTAGGCTTTTTATCTTGTCAGTTGCCACAAGGATTCAAAAACATGACAGTTTCTGCTGAAATGGGGTTTAGGAATGAATGCAACAGAAAGAGAGGGACCCTCCTGAAGTATCCAATTTTAAAGATTAGTTGGTCTGGATGCATACTGCCTACAAAGCCACAGCCTTTAATTTGTGCAATTGTGGTGTAGGACATGAGTGTGGGGGTTGGTTTAAGAAGTTAGTTTGAAAAAAGCCTTGTTAGAGCTCCAGAAATTTTCATGTAACAGAATTTGCTGTCTCATGTTTTTCACAGCTGCTTTTAGATTTTGTTGAATAACTATTTGTCTAGAATTGTGCATAATACTGTTCTTTAAGCTATACCATACAGTATTTGCTAACACCACTTTGCCTTTAAGCATTGAGAGACTTAATGAATATAGTATTTACTTTTATTAGTAAACTTTCTGACTATTTTTATTATTTCTAGTAGGAGCAAAGCAAAATAGCCACTGATTTTTATGAAAGCAGAATTGAGGTTTTTTATGTCAGTGATAATAAACATATTATCTAAAATACAAACATCCTTCAGTTAAAATACAGCTACTGTAAAAGCATATGGAATGGTCAGAATTGCCTTTTTTTAGCAACATAAGAAAGACATGAAAAAAGCATACAATACCTTAACGTCAAATAGATGCAAATAAGGATGATAAATATTTACAGCTACCACACTCAGGCTCTGCTGTAGCAAGCACCTATTCACATCTGAGTGAGTATTCCCCCAGATGTCATGAAAGGAATTGCTCATCAGCTGCAGGAAAGGTTATGCAGACCTTGGTATTTCAAGGCGGTCAAGTTTCTCCTGGTCCCATTGATTTTTAGTAATTTCTTCTAGAAGGACTGCTTTTATCCCTCGCTTTTATTTCAAGAAATGTAGGTTTTCTCTACAACATTTTTTGGCATAAACATAAAAACCAGCAGCATCTATAACAATGTGGTACATAAATGTGGTTTAATTCCAGATTGCTGTTGGATTTAAGTGTTATCAAATTTCAGTATATTCCTGTCTTATGTTAAAGAAATATGTTACTTAAACTTCAGTATGCAGTAATGTGTGCTGTCGTACAGGAGATTTATTTTTGCAGGATATGGAGTGCAATGAAATGAGTCAATATGGTGAGGTGTATGTGATCTCTGGGAGTTAGACCATTTAACATAGGAAATGCATTGTTCTCTCTTGTGTGCAAACTGTATCGCAGCGCAGTGCAAGTTAAGACGGATTTCCTTTTATTGCTCTTAGAAGATGCTAGTAAGGGCTAGTATTGAACCCTCCAAATTTGGTTCAGTCTGGTTATGATCATGGCAGAGGAAACTTGGGAGCTGAACACAATGTATAGAATAATAGGAGAATATTTCTGTATGTTTAAATTTTGCACTGTCTAGATGCTTACAAAAACTGAACGCAAACTGCGTAGAAATGGCAAACTATATTTTATAATATTGCTATTGTTACTCAGATGTTTAAATAGCATACCTTAAAATATCATGTAAGTCACATGTGTTATTTATATATACTATATATATATTTAAAATTGCACATGTTTTATATATATATATGTACACACACATGTATTATCCAAGTATAATTTTAGCCTTCGGTACCTTTTTAATAACTAAAACCTTTCCTTAAGAGGGTTCAATACTTTTAAGAAATCGAATATACATTTTTCAAATTAAATTTGTTTTCATATATTTGTTGTACACAAATATAAAATAAATTTCTTTATAGATAAATCTGTTCTCCTTCCTTATTTGTCTGGGTTTATGTCAGGTTTTTGTGCCCCTAGCTGTAGCATGTCTTAGGGAACTGTTTTTACTTTGCTTTCCCTTAATTTACTGTGAAAATTATATATCCAGCACTTTAGCTCCAGCAGGCTTCTGGCAGGAGTGTAGCATTGCCCAGTACCAGGTGTCCTTGCACTTAACCTGCTTTCAAGAGAATATTGGAAGCACCCAGGCCCAGTAGAGAGGGGAAATGTTTAGAGAAAGACTCAACTTTTACTTAGCAGAAGTTCTGGTTGCTTCCAGAAGATGTGTTGTGGGATGTGGTGAGTCATGGGTGTGCTGTAGGAGCCCCGGCAGTGCCTGGGCTCAGTCTGCTGTGGAGGAATTTGGCTGGAAAGTTGGTTTATCTCAAGGTTTCATCTCCAAGGCTGCAGATTTGAAATGCCCTACAGGCAGCAGGTTAATGCTGCTTGGTAGATCAGCTCTGCAGTGTGTTTTAAAAGATAGGTGTGAGGGAGGGTAAGAAGTTGCCGGCTGTTTTCAAACCAGTTTCCATGTTTGTGTTCATGGGAACTGGAGAGTTACATCAAAATTAATTCACTTGCTGATTGTTCTCAATCATTGCAGAGTGTCCTAGGACAGATGGCACACTGAAGACTTGTCTTACAAGTTTAATATAATCCATGGTAGTCCAAAAATTAATCCCTTGTAGCCCTCTGCCTCCCACCTGTCCACTGTAGTTCACTCTCAGAACTGTAATAGTTTGATATTTCTGAAACGAGAGACTAACCAGTACCCACTAAAATGGGATGCAGGGCTAGATACCCTGTGGTGGCTTTGCCCTGCACTCCCAGCATAACCCAGCCAGTCTGTCAGGACCCAGAGGTGCTGTGCTAAGGCAGATCTGTGGAGGTGTGCAGTCCTCTTGCAGCTGCTGACCTGACAGCAGACACAAGGGATGGCTCTGTGCTCCAGTCCAGCTCAAGGCAGGCTGTGTTTTGCAGTGCATGGCATGCAGTTGTGCCTAAGACATGTGTAGACCCCACCGCTTCAAAACCAGGGAAATTTCTAGTAAGAGATGCTCTCCCTGCTGCTTCTGCTGTTCCTCAGTGTGCCCTGGCCACGGGGTGGGAGAAGCAGTGGTGGCAGGATCAGCAACACGAGGCCAGTTAATGAACGACTTTGTGATTCTCTTATTGTTGTAGCTATATGGCTTCCATATATTAAAGGCACCTTGACTGTAAGCCTTTTTCACAAGCTCTATCAGCTCTCATACTCAAAAAAAAGTAGTGTCTGTATGTGAACTAGTTAAAACTGGGGCCTTACCAAGTGGCTATAGCATGTACTATATAACATGTATTCCCATATGGATGGTAGTAGGCTGACATCCAGATTGATGCAGCAAAGACATTGCTTCAAGAAAGGGGAGGGAATTTGTTGTGAAATAATGTGTTTGCCTCATATTTGTACTTGCAGGTAAGTGGTATCTGAAGACTCTGTTAACTCTCAGGATAAAAGGCGATATAAAACTGAAGCGCACAGCTTGCCTCCAGTGGTCCAACGCTAGATAGTGATAATAATGACCCACAGGATAGGACCTGCCCAGCGTGAGTCATGTGACCTTATTGCCCACTCAACAGCTTTCAAAAGTGGGGCTTTCTGACACTAGCTAAGCTCCATTGCATTTCCTCTGCTTCCTCACCCCCGAAATGGCTCAGTTAAATGAGACCACATCATAAGTCAGCATTTTTGTTGGGGTGACAGTGAAGAACACTGTGACAAACATGGTGCCAAGTGTGGATGTGGATGTTTTTATTGATGGTACTGAAAGATCTCAGTCTTAAGTCATTTAGCCTTGTTTTGCAGTCCCTTACCTAGCTGTATTTCATAAGACATGAGGTTAGGCCTTTTTTAACAGAATATGTGATGTATATTAATTTTTCCTATTGTTCAGTATGTTACAAAATCTCTGTGGTTAATGTCACTGCATGGCCCGCAGTCCTCTGCTTCTTCACCCCTGGTCTGGGAGGCGATGCGAAATACAGGATACAGGCTACTTTTCTGGTCCTAAGATTCAAAATCATGCCCTCTCTCTTCCCATCCTTGAAGGAATTTAAGGATGAAAGCAAAACAGATGTTTGCGCTTTCCAAATTAAAATCAGTGTGCTCTGTACCCACTTGTTTACAGAACAAATGGCAGAGTATTTAATGGCACTAGAAGCAAATCCATCAGCTTCCGAATTCAGTAGAATAAGACAAAACGTTGCTTAGCTCACTGGCAAACTGAACTAATAGTTCTTGTTTTATTGACTATTAAAATGAGGCCACCTACAGGTCCCACAATAAACCTGCAGAAATGTTTAATCCTTCATATGTGAAGAGCTGCATTCCAGTCTGGCTTGCTCCTGCTTTGTTATAAACGGAAGGCATACACCACAGTGATTGACTATTCAGATCAAAGGCATGCCAGCAGTCAGCAACTGCTTTTTACAGTCACTTTTTTAAAAAATGTGAGATAATATTTCCAAAAGCACCCAAATCAGTGAAATCACTGAAATAGCCAAACTCCAAGCAGTGTAGGCATGTGATGTTCTGAAATCCTTATACAAGCCACTGGTGTAATATTAAATGCACTAAGCAAAAAAGTCTCTGTTATGTCCACATGTTTTTGGGATCAGGATCCACCTGAGCAGCCCAAATGAAGCAGGAATAGTACACTCAGAAACCTTCCCCAGAGACCTCCCAGGACTTGTAGCCAGCCTCCTCAGACCTTTCGCTTAGCCAGCATAGACCAGCAGAAAAAGAGAAGCGGTTCCAGGAACGAAAAAAGGCTTCCGGTTTCAAACTCCTGTTTTATTCACCTCTTGTTAGACAGCTTGCAAACACTGAAGACATTTCACTCTGCAGATGTCTTAGCCAGTGCATTCTTGTTTCATGTTCTTTACAGTCTCAGTACAGATGATACCTGTGGTCTAACTTCTTTTAGCCAGGAAATTTTACTGCCCTAATGCAACAGGTCTGTTTTCATCCCCTCCATTTTCAGTTGCTGCAAGGATTTTCTTTTCCATTTTTCAATAGCTGGCCTTCCAGACAATGGTATATTATTTTTATTTTCACTGTAGCCCCAAAACTATCTGAACTGCAGCTTCACTTTGTCTTAGGCCCCATACTTCTCACTTCTTGTCTGCCCAAGTGGAAGGAATATCTGTTCCCCAAAATAGAAGCAATTAGCTACTGGGAATATAAGAACCACAGCAAATCATGTGTACCCACTTGCTGAGAAAAGTAGCAGTTCTTTGAAAAGGCAAATAAAATGTCTTTATTATCCTATTAAAGTGGACTAGTTGATTTGGGGGGTGGGGGGTGGGGGTGTTAGTTAGTTTTCATGTTTTTCCAGGCTGCCCTTGAGCCCTTCTTCTTGCTGTCCATGTATTGTCTCCTCCAGTTTACAACTTTATTATTGTATGTTTCATACAAACATGAACATCTGGAGAACATCCTCAGGTATAACTGCTGGGCAGTGCAGAAAATACCTGGCATGATCTGAAACAGGTTTTTCTTCCCATGAAAGTACACCCGTGGGACTGGATTGCTTAAAAGGTCTGTAATGGTGTAGAGATCCTTTCACCCCCAGAACACCACTTCACATTTGGCTTGGGTCTGTAACAACCAGCTTCCCTGGTGATTTCTTAGCTGTTCGCTGCTTTTTTTGTGGAATTGAGTTGGTGCTGGTACCGGTTCACAGAAATCATTGTGGCAGTATCCCTGAGCCTTGGTGATGCTGCAAATGGTGAGGAGATGGAATTCCTTGCTGTAAGAGCAGCTGGGTTTCTATCTATCCAGAGAGCACTCAAGAGATAGAAGGGTAGGTGGAGGGTGGGGAAGGGGAAAGAGAAATTTGCATTTTGCCCCTTGCTGTTTGACCCTTCTGTTCATCTTGGATGGATTTCCACCATGGCACTGTGAGAGCACACTTAGGACAATTACAGTAACAGGGGCTTCTGAAACCCTGTAAAAATAGATCCTAATTCTTTTTTCTGGTATCTGCCTGACACCACTGACTTCAGTGAAACAAAGCTACTATAAATCTTGAGACGACTGAAGAGACTAAGGTCTACTGAGAAAGATTCCTCAACATACCTGAGGTAAAGTATTTTCAAGATTCATTAAAAACTTTCTGTAGGAATAGGATGCCTTTGGAAAAATCCTACTACTCTAAATAACTAGTACAAAGAACAGGAATCCTAAAAACTGTGGACCAAATTATCAAAAGAAAGGTCTGTACCAGCTAAAGCACAGCACTGCTGATCCCTCAGTGAGACAGTCTCCCAGCTGCCTCTCTGCGGGCATCGTCACTGCTCCATTTTCACACCTTCCTTTACATGCTGCAGAAGATAACTTGCACTCACATTATGTTCACACACCCTTGCTCCTTCAGCCCTGTTGTGCAGGATTTTGAGAAAAGTGATCATTTCATCTGTTCCCTGAACAATATCTAGGGAAAAAAAAAAATTCTGAACAGTTTGTTTTCCAAAGCTGAGAAAATTCTAAGCAATCTCTAGAATTTGTTGTCTCCATGTTGTCAGCATCAGCTTTGTGGGCTACCACCAGTCCTAGCAGTCACCAGTGACCATGAATTCAGTATTCTCTGTTGATAAATTACAATTTTATCTTTGTTTGGCTAGGGCTTTTAGTAGTCTGCCAACTCAAAACCATTGCCTAATATATCATTAGAGGGCAAATGTGTTCTCATGTATATCTGTGGCATGTAAGCAGCTCTTACCAAAGCCTGGGCATTCCAGAATCCTGCTGAGGAAGGAAAGCAGTGCTCCAAATCATTTAGACTGCAGATTTTTCTTTTCAAATAAAATATTTTTTGTTTTTCAAGGTCAGACACTTGGGGCTGCTCAGGTCACAAGACGCCAGAGGCTGTTTACTTTGGAAAACAAGGACAGCAGTGGTGGGAGGTGGTTTTAGCAACACCCAAATCTAGTGTTTTAAACCAAACAGCAGTCTGGCCAAAGGGCAGCTTCACTCATCCTTACTGACACCATGACATAGAGGGAGAGCGTCCAAGAACTGACTGACGTACATGCAACAGGAATAATATTTGGTATTCTCACTTATGAGCTCAAATACCACAAAGCATGTGGGAGATCCTCAGATGAGAGGAATAAATATTTTGCACTGACTGCAGTCAGTGTTTACCGTGGAAAGTGATTTCCTGAAAGGCTGAGGCAGTGCCCAGTAGTGGGTTGCATCTAAAAGCATTTTGGTCATAGCAGAGCAACACTTTTCCTACACCTAGATGCCAAGTGGTATGGTAGGTTTTCCTCTTCCCTCTGGGTATTTTATTTCATCTTTCAGTTGGGTCAACTATTCAGGCTATGGAGATTTCTACAAGCCAGGTTTCTTTCTAGGTCAGTAGTGGAAAAACAGAAGAATGAATCTTTGAGAAGTTGATACAGTGGCAAGAAAAAAAGAACAGTGTGAAAGGTTCCTACTATTAGTACATATGGAGGCACTTTTACATACAGTTTTGCTTCCCTGCTTAACTGCATCGCAGGGCTGAAGCTGATCGAAGAGGATGCACAACTTTGCTTTTCCTTCCTAACTGGCCAAGCTGACTCTTTCTGAGAGTATGGGACTTGTCATACCTGAGGACAGCTCAGCTGGAAAGGCATGGTCTCCTAGACATTATCGAATCTGTTCTGGAGTAACCATGTGTCTCCAGCCATTTCCTTTCCTAGCTGGGTGGCCATGCATGAGTTTATAACACTGTTTAAAAATGTATGTGACTTTCTGTATGTGGATTTTTTTTCATCCTTGCTTTTTCACCACAAACCAAAATTGCCATAGATAATTACTTTCCCTCTGTGAAGACATTTGTTTCCTGTTGACATTTAATTAGTAGATATATTCTGTGGGTCAAGTTAGAGGGCAAAAAAAGTAAATTTTGAATGATTCAGCCCATTCTTAACCAGCAAAATGGTGTTTAGAAATGTTAAACTGCAATAAAAATCCACATCTATGTGGACTCACCTAGAGTTTCACAACAACAGTGAGGATAGGGCACAGAGCTTCCTATTCTACATGTCTTCAAAACATCCCTTCAAAGAATCTCTATTAGGTGTTAGAGTATAGAGCCTGTGGCATCCAATTACACAGTTTTGACCATTTAAGAAAGGTGAATAAAATAGGGTTGATTTTAGAAGCATGCTGTGAATGGATTACTGTTTTAGTCCTGAAAATGCACATTTCTTCCAACAGTGTAAAAGTGAGGGGAGAGTTTATGCCACCAATGTAGGAAACACACATCTCTTTTCTCCAATGACTAGACTAATGAGAGCTATCAAACTTGCTAGTGACTGAGGGAGAGCCTTTAGTGCCTCATACTGGTAAATCCAAAGTGTTTTCTGTAGCATTACTTTCAGTTGACACTGATGTGAATGAGAGGCAACTAGGATGCAGCATCAATGTCATGCTGGCTGCTCTTAATGGCAGCAAGTTGAATACGGAGAAGTAAGTCCAGCAACCCCAGGAGACAACCACATAAACTGCCAAAGGCACACTCCATTACCTTGAATCTTATTTAGCATTTCAGAATTGACCATTTTAAACCACTGATATTCCACAAAAAGGGTTATGAACTCTGCTGCTTTCTATAAGGGAGAAAAAAAGGGCAAAATGTCAGAGCTGAGCCACTGGTCCAGGGGACCATCCATGTGCCGTGCCATGGGGACAGGCAGGGAAACTGTTCATGCAGGCAGATCCCAAAGGTGAGTCGCCAGCTTCTGTTTCCAAATGCATATGCTGTCCTGGGTGATGAGTAATCTCAATGTATTTGCTGTTATGCAGAGAAAAATCTGAACTCTATTCCACTCAGTCAAACAGCTTCTCCTTATCAAGATCTGTGGGCTAGGCAGTCAACTGTAGGAGGCCTGTAAAAGAGTAAACTGGGATTGTTTACAGGATGATACTTAGAGAAGCCTTCAAATCAGCTGAGGCAACCATTGCTTTTAAAAGATAGACAGACATTAGCTAAGAATATTTATATTTTGAGAGTAACAGGATAACTTGGGACAAAATGCTCACCTCCAGCTCACAAAGTGTTTTCATGCCTGAGATTGTATTACAGTTTAGAAAATTCATGGCAAAGTTTCCAGATTTGTTTGAAGACATGCATGAAGAATTATATGGTGAAACGTTTCATTCTGGCTGTGAAAAAAGTTAATTCAAAACAACTAAAACGTCAGCCATAAAGATGTACAACATTTTTCAGGAAGCCTTGTCCACCCTGAACAAATGTTTTCATAAAAAACAGCCTGCCCGTAATAATCACTGTTATTGAAAAGACATCCCAAGGTTGCTGTATGGAAATATGTTAAATACGTTCTGAAATTCAATCTAATATAATTTCAACATTAGAGCTCATTCATAATCCTGTATTAAAAGCCTATGCAATTTTCATGAAATATGTCTGTCTGTGTAATCATGAATGCTGAATATTGTCATGGCTTTCCAGGAATTTTCAACCTCTATGCAAAGGAAAGAAAACTCTTCCAACTGGACTTTTATACCACTGAGAAGAAATAACAATAACAGCTCTAAACTTAAAATAAACATTTCTGGAAAAATACTATCTTTAAAAGGGGCTGTAGTCTGCATTTCAAGCTACTAGTAATACGATGCTGGGTCTTTGAATGTGCCTATGGTTACAGCTCCTTGCTTTGTGTGGTGCTGGAGACAAACAGCAGGAAGGAATCTGTTTACTCACGTCTAGATTTAGAAAGTGATCCCTTCAGATTGAGTTGGCCCAAACCCCATAGATACTTCTATTTTGAACCTCCAGTTTACAATTGGATGTAGCTGTTACTCTGGTTATCAAGTCTTGCCAATTCTTTCTAATTGCACAGCACCACCAGTGCACACAGTGTCATGCAGGTAGGAGGGTAAAGAGAAAATTTTCAGCATCACCATACATCTGATGTACATGTGTGTGGCCTGTGTATGAGTATACTAGCTGCTCGTCATGAATTTGTGTTTATAATTTTATAAAAGAATCAAAGCCTATAAAGTAGTACCTGCACACACACAAAAGGGTGAGGAGTGGGAAAATTCTACTTCTCTCTAATGTTCCTATTCACTGATGGCTCTTTGATATTTTTCCTTTTTATGAGCAACCTTTATTTTTATTAGTGGAATATTGCTGGTTCCGTGGCATAACTTTAAAATGATAGGAAAAATTATACAACTGGGATCTCAATTATTCAGCACAGCCATTTTAATCCTTGTGTTATTTGATCCAGTACAAGGTAATATATGTCTTATTTCCGATTAGAATACAATTCTCACTATATTCATCATCTATCGATGTCTGCTTTTCCATTTGCCAGAGACGTGAAAGTCTGTGATTCAAAGGGTGCCATTCAGACTACCCTGCTTGTGGACAATTATATAGTGTCAGCAAGGCTGCATGTAGGTTTGATGCCTATAGCCCAGGGCAGCTGGGAGTGCCTGTGCATTTTCTTTCCTGCAGAGTTTCTCACCAGCTGACAGTGTGTTGCAGAAAGTGTATTGCCCTGTGCCATTTGTATAGGCAGTATTGCAGAGCACGTTTGTTTGAGACTGCTCAGCTGCATGTGGGAAAAAATCACTTCTCACACCTGAGGGCTGTATCCTGCAAACCCCTTCGGAGTGTTGTGTGCTCTGTGACCCTATGCTTTGCTCTCCTTGATGTCCTGGGGGCGAGGTGGATGAACCAGGGATGGGGAGGGGAGGGGAGAGGAGAAACGGAATGGTGGTGGGTGAAACAAGAGTGTGGCTCTGGCCCATCACTGGCTGGCTCTTGCTAGGTGGTGCTAGTCCTGCACCCCTCCTTCTGCCCCTGTCCCCCCACTCCTGCCTCTCTCTCATGCATGTATTTTTGTACCAGCATTGAGCTGGTTTAGCTTTCTGAAACCACAGAAGACTAACCCAGCAAAAACAGAGTGGGTAATTTGGATTGCTGAGGTGAATTGATAGTGGAGTGAGATGAACACTTAATCTGACAGCCAGGTGCAGAGGGAAGGAGGATCAGGGACTGGGAGGACTGGAGGTGGAGATGGTGGGGACAACATGTCACCCCCTAATGGGAGTGAAGTTGCTATGCTGTAGCATGTAACTTCATCTCTCTGCTGCTCTTTCCCCATCTATATAACAAACCCCTTCTAATGCTTTCAAAATATCTTTAAAGATATTTTGAAAGCCTCCAGTGAATGAAAAGCTGATACTGACTGCAAAGCTGCCTGTCCCTTCCACGAGTTGAAGCGAGACACATGCACTCAAGACTTATCCCAGCTCTGCAGGGTTAGGTTAACATGGTGTGAGAACTCTTCAATATTCTTCTGGCTTCATTCATTTCCAGATGGTGCCGCCTTGAGAGGGCCATGTCACAAAAGGACTCCCAGAAGCCATAGATGGGCAAAGATTTGCACTATAAACTCCCTGTGGTCCAGCTCACCCCTTGCATAGCCCATAATTACTTATGAACCTGGGTGGGTGTCAGCATCCACCTTGTGAGCATTTGCCTTCATCCTGTCTACTCTCTACATGAGAAAACTTCAGAAATTTGTCCCTCTTAGTTAATAGATGTGTATCCAGCTTTAGTTGGCCAAGAAGCCTGGAAGAGGCCTTTACCCCACAAAACTGTGACAACAACCTTGATGCACTTATGAGATTTCAGGCAGACTGTCCATCTCTGAGATTTTAGGGTCCCTTTGAAAGTAGGTTTATTCTTGGTCTTTTGGTAGCATATGTCTGCTATGGAAAAAGACAAGAGAAGACACAGACCAAAGCTCAGCGGCACAGTGCTCACAGACATGTCCTGGGTTGGGAGAGCAGAGGCTCTATGCACAGCATGCCTGTGAACGTAGAGGCAAGGCCTGAAGGGCAGATGACTTTAGGTGGTGTCAGGACTCCTGTGACACTTCCCTGGAACTGGAGATTGGCCCACTCCCATTTCTTCGGTTTTCTAATGAGCTGAACTCCAAGCATGATTCATGTAGATCTGAGCTGAGAGCAAAGCTATAGTATTGAAATGGACTGGTGTTTTCTAAGTCAGTGGGTTAACTTGAGTTAAGGAACCTTCCCAAAAAGCTACCCCAGAGCCCCTTAGACCTGGTGCGATGCTGGCAAACAATGCTCTTGGGGGGGACCAGGTCTAAAATGATAAATCACACAAATGCCCACCTCTCTGTATAGTGGGCTTTGTTCTCACAGGCTGCTTGCTGTGTATGGAGCTGTCAAAGTTTGTTTCCATCTCAAACCTTGCTTCTTTGTCTGTGTGTAAACCAGGTTACTGTAACATGATGTTGAGAAGATGGATAGGGAACAGCAGTTCACTGTTTCTTATGGCACAAGATCTAGAAGGGACCCAGTGATATTTCCAGGCAGGAGGTTTAGTGGAAGCAAGAGACAGAACCTTTCTGTACCACACGGAGTTAATCTGTGGGAGTCAGTGCTGCAGCATGTTATGGGATGCAGAAGCACGATTCCAAGGGATTAGAAAAATTATGGAAATACAGGTATGTCCTATTTAAAACCTGTGATACAGGCACAAACATGAGCTGAGGCATATTCTAATACATTTATTGCTGGAAGCTGGGAGACTATAGTGGAAGTAGAATGATAACTTTCTTACAGATGTTCTTTAAGAGGCCACCACTAGCATTGATGGGAGAGAGGATAGTAAGTGAGATGGCCCTGGGTAGCTGCTCATCAAGTGGGATCTCATGCAGCTCACCCAGGCATCCCATGTGTGTGTAAATATGTGTACACATACAAGCTCACCTTTGCTTGCCTTGCAGTAACTCTGCCCATCCTAGAACCTCAATCTCATGCATATTTGCGAAGAGCCAGGGTGAGAATATGCTTGCCTTGTCCTTTGCGCTGTCTTTTGCCCCAGGAGAGGAATGTGATTCTGCAGGATGCTGAGCACTGTTGGGTCAAGGCAAGTGCTGGTGAGCTCTGTGCATGCCTGGCTTGTTTTTATCGAATATTTTTATTCCAGGTGGCAGATGTTTGAATGAATCCAAATGTGCTCTGCTTTGCAAAGGTGTGAAAGGGCATGAGCCCACAGCTCTGAATTCTAGTAATGATTTTCCAGACCCCTTGCTAATCTCAATAGATAGTGAGCTCTAAGAGTCATACTAACACTAGAAAAAAGTTAATGCCCTTAGAGACACCTTGCAGAGGCTTTTATAAGTAGATCAAAGAGCAAATCTGTATATTTTCACGTAAGTATTTGAAAAGCATTAGCGTGAAAATACTCTTTTTTTACTCTAGTGGTTACAAAAAGGGCCTTAATAATTGTAACATTACATAGCATTGGCATCCTGAATGTGGTGATTACATGTCAGAGAAACTCCAGACTCTGGCACCATAAAGCTTTTCTGGGTGCACCTCCACATTTACACAGAGGACACATGAGGTTTAACTTATGGTTGTACTGACCAGGATCAAGAAATTTCCCTACGATGATGTAGCCAGGCTATGTGCAGACTCTTTAAAGCAGCAGGAAGCAGCCACATTGTTTCAAAGGTAAACGAACACATCCCTTAAAACTGCAAATCCTCCAAAAGCCTCTGCCCAGCAGAAGGCAAAGGCAGCAAGTTGCCATGTGCTGCTGTTTCCATGGGACAAGTGATCACTGCTGCTCAAAACATCCTTTGGAAAGGCTGCCCAGGAACAGATGTCTTGGGAAGGGGTACCAACAAGCACTGTATTTGTAAAGAAGTTTGGCATTTCACTTTTTGCAGAGAGTTGGGAGGCTGCCCTAAGCATAAACATTTCTTAGTGATGACGGAAGGAAGGGGATTCCCTGGGTTAGACAGGGAACAGGGATGAGCACTGGTGGGGAGAGGGCAGTGACCTATAGCATTTGGTATACTTAACTTGTGGGTCTGGACCTGGTGCTAGGATCTCACACCTCTACGTGATGCAGTGCATAGAGAAACAGAAGGACTTCGAAACATGTTTCAAATGACTTAATCTCAAAACATTAGCAAATGCTCTTGGGCATTGAGCTGAATCTGTAAGAATGGGGGAGGAACACAGCGAGAAAGGAAAAAAATTAAAAGCCATGGGAACAGGTAGACTCATATAATTTATGTAGGAGGAAACTAAGTCACAAAAGCAGTTATGAACCATCTGAGGTCAGTCAGGCAGTAATGCTGTGCGTGGGGAACCTTTAACTCGCTGTCCTTGCTTTAGTCCCCAGACACCCATGACCATGCAGGGGAAACCCTCTGCTCCTGGCTCTGGGTGCTGGCTTGCTCCCCCACTACTCGAGGTCGAGTGAGGGGGTGCTGCCTGGACTTGGAGGAATGGCGAGGAGGGAGGTTGCTGAGTGGGATGTGTGTCACTGATGACAGTGCTGGCAGGCAGTGGCATGGTTTGGGTTTTTAAGGTGAGTACATCTATGGTGAGTAGCAGAAGTTACTGGAGGGTAACTCTTCCAGAGGGGACCATCAAACTGCTGCTGTCATGGACTGTGACTTAATAGCAGTAAGAGTTTTACTTCTCACCCAGCAGCTCTAAGTAGGCACCCAAGGGATTGAAAAAGAGCAATATCTTGTCTGCTCCATGCAGACCAAGCCTTTCCACATCCTGGTTCATGGCCTTTCCCTCCCAGGTGGGCATCCCTCTGTCGGTCCACTGCATTTGTGTTCAGATGTTGGCAGGGTGTGTTGGCTGATCTGGGGTCACCAAGCTGCAAAGAAACATGCTCTGTCGGGTCCAGATCTATGTGCTCACTTTCATCACGTGGATGTGTGTCAACATGTCACTTTAAAGTAGTTCAAGTAAGAGAGATGGGGGAACAGATGAGGAGGAGGAAGGCAGGAAACATGTCATAAATCCACAGTGAGAGGGACTCTGAAGTAAGAGAATTAAAGACTCTGGAAAACACATAAAAATCTGCCATAGAAAGGGCACTGTCAATGAATACTGTCAGTGTAGTTTTCTTTATATTTCCTAGTGTGCAATATGATATAAAACATGTTCACCTTTACTAGATGATCCATGAAAGCCCGTATTTCACATGAGATTTATTTTTTATATTAATAGATTTGGCATTTCCAGACTGGTGGGTATCAGCTGCTGTCCTATAAAATGAGGCCACCAGCACCTGTGGGCTCCCAGGGACTGTCTCTTCCACATACTGTTCCTCACACAAGGGCCACTTCATTGTTTCTACTTTTTGTTTAAGTAGCTGAACTGAGGAATGTAGAGTTAAATAAAAAATAAAGGAGACATATCAGACTGAAATAATCCCGCTGCCAATCCCCCTTGTGCAGTCATCAGATGTGTGAGGCTTTGTGCTTTCTCATGTTGCTATTGTAAAAAGAGAGAAAATGTGAATCCACTGAAGTCTCAAATACTACAAAGAGCTTCTGTAGACATATGTCCCACTGCAGGGATCTGAAATTCCCTCAACACCCAGGGGCAATCTGGGGCTTGTACTTTTAGATCAAGATTTGAGAGAAGGGAACATCCTGGCTTGCCTGAAAGTGACTGGTGAAAGGAAAAATTGCCAACACAGCAACCACCAGCCTCTCTGGCAGCCAACTGTATTCTCATTCAGCCATCCCCCCTGCCTTCATGGGACTTAACATGTTCAACATGGGGAAAAGGCCTCCAGGCTTTGTCTGAAAGACTCAGAGATGCTAGTGAACAATGAGGAAGAGTATTTACACTGTGTAACTAACTTTGAGCGTGATGAAAAATAATTTCTCTACAAAAGTGTATGAGCTGGGGCATCCGAGCCTGAGAGGGGGACTTCTTCCTGAACAGCCAGCATGCCCCTTACTGCCCCTCCTTGTTCTATTTCGTGGCCATACTGCATAGTAGTGAGGACATGTACCAGTAATCTTGGTGGCAGTTGATTACGAAGGATTGATCGCATGGCTTTGATCCACTGCATCTGCAAGTTATTCTTACAGACTTAAGGGCTATGCCTGTCACATTTGTGCTTCCCCACCAACCAGACAAACACACTGCTCCCTTCCCATCTTACCTTACCCTTCTCCTTCTATAACAGTTTGAGAGCTATTGCTGCCAAGACTGCATTTTCATTTCTTCAGTTTCATTGCTAGCCTATGTGTAATGTATTAGTGGTGTGAAATGCAGAGGAAGGAAATGTAGTGGAAGCACAAGGAGCAAAGTAAATATCTTCAGGGTGGTAGAGACTGCACGAAGTAATGCTCATTCACCCTTTTGAACCAGGAATTTAACATCCTTCTGCTTTGTGTGACAGTCCCGCATGCAGCACTGGCTTTTTGCTGGGAGCCAGGTTGCAGAGACCTGTGAGTCAGGCTCCCAGGCACTTGTCCTTCATCATACCTGGCCATGTGGGACCTGCTTTTACCTCTGAGGCATTTGATAAGTATAGACACATTTCTCTCCAGATGAGCAGGCTGCTAGGTATTGAGACTTTGGCTGTCTTTCCCCTGGTGACGGGATGTTGGTAAGAGCTGTTTTCTGCATGCAATGTCTTGGATCCTGCCAGAAGCGAGAGTAGATGAGACAGCTTCTGCTTATGGCCTTCTGAGTGCCAAGGTGATGTCCATCCCACAGAAACCTGAAGTGCTGGGAGAGTGGGCAGGGCGTAACAGCCCTTGTTGTTATATGCCAGACCACCGGAGTGATGGTGTCTTTGTGTGCAGAAGGACCCATGGGGTCTCTGGCTGCTGTCACAGTGAAGGGCAAGGTCCCCGCTGAAGTTTCATTTGAGAGAGCCAGCAACCCCACAAGCCCCTAGATGGGGTGAGCACCTTCCGGGAACGCATGGCACAACCATGCTGCAGCCCTCACGCCCCTGCCCCAGTGTCTTGCTTGGGGAGACCGGCTCACGCAGCGAGCCTGTGGTCCCCTCCACTTCTGCCGGCAGAGCCGCTGAGGTCACAGCTTGAGAGGATGTGGTTGCAGGCTGGAAATGTTAAGAGGGCAGGGGTACCTAGTGTGTGCCTTCGAGGTTCTCCTGGCTTCCTCTCACCCCATCCACCCACTCCAGGCAACAGGAATCTTTCAGGACTGTTGCACAAATGCAGCTGTAGCCAGGAAATGGGGCTGAACAGTAAAAAAACCACAGGGCTCCTCATTGCCAACCAGACACACGGCCTGACTGCTTTCTATGTTGGATAGGACCCCGGCTGTCCAAATGTGAAAGAGCTGTGCGAGGCCCAAGGTGGCTCAGTGCTGAAGTGCCTGAAGGTTAAAGCTGGCTCTGCTCCTCCTGGGACTGGACCCAGATCTGCCTGTGGACCATGGGGCCTCGGGCTGCACAGCTGCTGTGTGACAACTGGTGGAGAAGAAAGAAGCAACATGATATTATTTATCTGCCTGTTAATCAGGAAGGTGGGTAGCTTTAGTGACCATCAGCAGAGTAACCAGGTAGTGTGGTTCACTGTTACAGATCTACATATCTGTGGCCTCACCCAGGTTCATTCTGCCTTTCCTTCTTGTTGGTGTAGTTCCCTTGCAGAGTTATTCTTGCAGGGAAATGCCGTAGCCTGCAAGGGTACAGAACAATCCCAGCCACTCTTGGTGGGAGCTCAAAGCTGCTTACTCATTTGCCAAAACTAGAACTGTCCTAAAGGTGTTGCACTGAAACCTCCTGCCTGCCAGCAACCCCCAGCAGGAGTTCTGCAATGTTGACAAGACCCCATTTTTGCTGCATCCCAGTTGAAGGCCAGACAAGTAGCAGCAACACTTCTAAAAATCATCTTTGCCTTGAGCTGGAGGCATAGGCCATCCTTTGGCTATTTTCCAGTTCCTTTAACCTCTTAAATTTGCAATGGCTACAGAAGTGCATCTGCTTCAGTGTTTTCTGGACGAGCTGTGCTCCCTCTATGGGAGAGAAACAGGAGATTTTGCATGAAGCTGGCCTCTTTCCAGCATCTTAAAGCTGCTCAATCAAAATTTTGCCTTGATTTTGTTTCTTCAGCTTTGGTGATCTGATTGTCAAAGTAGCAGCAGACTGCTGCTGTGCCTGTGCTTTGGAGAGGAGCACCCACTGAGTCTAGTATATGGAGGCCATGCGGGCTGCAGTGGGCACGAGCAGCACCACCAGTGACTTGACCTGGGCCAGTCCCTGACTGGGGCAGCCTGGTCCTGCTGGCTGTGGTCCAGGAGGGCTGATTTCTGCCCTGGGGCACAAGCATGCTGTGGGGCTGTGGGTGGGGAGGTACAAGGCAGATAGCCAAGGTGGAAAGCACAGCCTCTGCGGGTGCACATGGCTGAAAGATGAAGGCCTCTGCCTGGTGAAACAGCCATGGGAGTCACACGCAGAAAGAGAGGGTGGTCTGGTGTGGTGACTACAGTGCAGAGCCTCTGGGGACATGGTGGCAGTGGCCACCCCAGGGTCTCCAGCTCAGTGGGCAGCCACGGCAAGTCCCTCATGCTGCTGCTGGCCGGGGGGGGCTGGTGGACACAAACCACATAGGAAAAAAAGGGGGGTTTGGAAACAAGTGCAGAAACATGTGTCTCCACCACTGGCCTTGCCTCCTAATTGAGCTATACCAGGGCACCATGCAATTTTTTTGGTTAAAATGTGCACTGAACAGCATATGCAGATGTCCTTACATATGCATGCCCAGTCCATGGCTCCAGTGCAAGAGGGGCTGTGTGAAGAAAAGGAGGGGTTAAGCCGTGTAGCTCCAAGCACACTGCATCCTCAGGGATGGGCAGGAGAAGGGGGGGGGTGGGGGTGGCTGTTCCCATGTGGAGCTGGAGCAGCTGTGGCCAAGGGTCCCGCCGAGGGTCTGGTGGGGCCTGGGGGTGTGTTTGCCGACTCCAGCCCCCAGCCCCTTGGCATGCAGCCCAGTCCCAAGAAATATAAACCAAAGAAGCATAAACAGATGATCACATGAAAAATATATCATGATTAGCCAGATAGATCCCAAATGTTTGTTCTGTAAACTGCGGCAGGCAGCACAAGTGCTCACTGCAGCTGTAGTTCCTCATTTGTGTAAGTGTGCCATTAAGCTTAGACATGGGCAAAATATTCTGTCCTTGATTCTCAGTTAAGGAGCTGCTTTAAAGATATATTATATCAATGTTTGATTCAACCCTTTTGCGACTGGTATTATAGCATAAACTGTTTCTCACTTAAGAGAAAAGCTTTGCGCATTTTTTCTCCTGGGTCACTTCCTTTTCCCTCTGAAGTCAGTAAAGTGGTTTGTTTTGTGAATGAAAGCTGGATGCCTTTAGCAAGATGGCATTAACACTGACCTCTGCTCATGCATTGAATTCCTGCCCAGCGGGAGGTGAGGTTGGAGGAAAGGGTTAGTTCATTGATGGTCAGAACCTGCTGAGCAAAGGGCTGTTAACCAGCCTGGAAAGGGAACCACTCAGGAGGCTTTTCCCTTTCTTGGATTAGCCCAATGAAGCCATGCTTCTCTCCCTTTAGTTTTAACCATCTGCTGGAAAGATGGTTCTGATTCATCTCAGCTCAGTAGAGATTTTTAAAAAATATATTAAATGGCAATAAACTGGGGGAGGGGAGGGATACATTTTAATTTTCCTATTGCTACTGCCTGTATCAGAGAAGACTGAATTTCACAGCATGAAACATTTAGCAAGGACAATGCAAGAAAATCAAAACCAAACTCCTCCAGCCATTTCCCAAGATATGCAGCATATTTTAATCTCATTGGATCCCAAACCACATTCTGGAAGTAGGATAATCTGGAAAATAAAAATTTTGTGAAGCTGATTGCCAACAGCATCTTCTCACAGCTTAGTGCACAACAGCTGTTCTGATAGAGGCAGGTCTATAATTTATGATGCTACTGGACTCTGAAAAGATACTGTGTAAAATTAGCAACTTTTCATTTGATAGTTAAATATCAAATGCTAAATATGGTGATAAAACCTGCTGTCTGATTTTTTAGAGCTGGAGAAGACCCAGTGTGCAAGTCAAAACTCAGAAGGTTCACACAACACAACTAGAAAACACGCTATAGGTTTCTCTCCTTTTTATCTTTAGTCCTCCAGAGCCAAGGTAGCATTTGGAAAATCAGCTGCATCTGTGCTCATTTTTACACCATCAACAGATTCATTAACTAATCCTCCTTCTCCTACTCATTTTTCCTCTGCCACTTTGGTTACCAAGTTGCTTCAGCTGCAGGTGAAGTCACAACTGTACTGAAAGCAGAGCAAGATGTCCATAGTTGAACTGTAGTCATAGCAATTAGAAACACAGCATCTTATTTTAGCTCTCACATCAGTGTCAACCAAGAAGAAATCCATTAAAAACAGTGGAATCACACCAGCACAAGGTTAGTTTCATTGAGATTAGGCTTTAACTTCGGTGTCTGTTTTATTTGTAAATTGAGCAGATAGAAGCCACTGGGAGATCATTAAATCGGAACTCAGCAATTTTCATTTCCATTTGTTTTTTTGAGTAAAACCATACTTTGTTATCATTGCTAGAGTCTACAAGGACTAGTTTGAACTACTCTCACCAGCTAAGACAACAGTTCTTTTCTATAAGGTGAGCACGTTGAATAAAGCTTATCAATGTAGTTGTTTCTTTTTCTTTTAATTCACCTCCCGACCTTTTAAAATTACTTTACTCAACAAAGGACAATTGGGCCACTCCAACTCCCATTAAAGTCAGCAGGAGTCTTTTCATTGACTTCAGATGAAGTTGGGCTGGGCCCAATAAGACTAACTTTAAGAGTAAAAAATAGCAACTCATATAGAGCTTTATCTTGCCCCCTGTGGCTTGATAACTGACCTCCCATCATGTTCACTGGGACAAGATTGGGCCCATAAAGCCAAGTGAAACTATTACAAGCCTAATCCCATAACCCAAAGCTTTTAAAGTATTTGCATTTCCTCTTTTTAATCACACGGGAATATCTGAGAAGCATTTGTGACTTTATGAATGGGGAAATGCTTCCAGCTGAACAGATTGGACTCATCTTTGGGTTGCTTTGTGCCCCAGAGTTTTCCCTTTTAAAAATAGGAAGATAACAGGGGTAAGGGGCTCAAAGATGACCTCATGCACTTCCTTTACTCTTCAGCTTCCTGCTTCATCTTCCCATACAAGCACCATCCTGCTCCTTGCTGGTACCTTGCCAGGTCACCCCAGCTCCCATCCTCTATGTCATTGGTCTCCCAGAAGAAGGTGCTACTGTTCTCCTCTACCCACCTGTCCTAAAGTGAGCAGAGCAGCACCTGGAGGGGTTCAGCTGGGGTAGGGTGGTGATGTGAATGCCTGTTGGTCTGATGGGAGGAAACAGAGTGAATTTTGATCTTTATCACACCTTTGGCCCAAGATGCTAAACATTTGTTTGTTAAATAATGCTTAAAATATACACTAACATGAGAAAAGTTGCACCAACTACACAAACTCTCAATCTGTCAGTGGCTCTGGACATGACACAAAGCGGATGTTTTTATTAGTTTTTCATTATGCTCTTTTCCCATTCTTCCTAATTACCTTAGACAAATCTACGTGGAAGATTCCATCTCTGGCACACTGAATTGTTTCACCAACAAAAGAAAGGTCATTTGGCAGCAGTTTCAATTGCTGTTAAAATTACCACCTACTGTAGGCGTTTGTATGTTTTATTCCATAGAACCCTAGATCACAAATTTTCCTTAAGTTAAAAATAATTCCACTCACTGGCATCTACATAGAACATTTTCCAATGTCAGAAAACTACCCTGCTGTCAGAATAACTTGTAGCAGCCACCCGGAGAAGGGTGGGCTCAATGCCGCAGCCATGCTGCGAGACAGGGCACAGCGCCGCTGCAAAGCAGCAGATGGTGTTGTTCCCTCATCCCCGTGTCATGAACCCTTCTCCCTTTTCAGCAGAATCTAAACTTACCCAGTCCTTTAAATATAGATACATAGTATATTGGAAAGAGCTCTCAGATATCCTCAGCTTCTCCCTATGTGAGAAGGAAAAGCCCTCCTGACTCCTAACACTGTCAGCCATGGTATCCTCTGCGCTTGCCCAAATGCGCTGCGGCATCAACATCAGTCACTTCAAAGAGCTCTTTCATGTACCACATATTTTTTTATCCAGAAGGACAAGCGAAAGACAGATCTGTCTGAAACTGGCTTTATTTGGCTCACCACTTGTGTGGCCCCTTGGAAAAGTCTCAGAAGAGTGAACAAACTTTCTGTGTGCTTTCAGTGAGCAGGTGTAAGATATAAAGCTTAATCTGTCACCTGTTGTTAGCAATGAAAGGTAATTAATAGCTTTGTGTTGCTCTGGGGTGTGTAGGTTCTACTGAGTGAAGGATTCCTCCCCCATCTGCACTACAGAGAAGTTCTGTTCTCTGGGTGAGACAGTGTGTGAAGATGGGCAGTTTCCATTCCTCTCCGCCAAGGCTCCTGCTCGTGTCTCAGGACAGGCCCTGCTGATGGTACCAGAGCAGGGCATGCCATGGTGGGACAGGAAGCACATCCAGCTTCACAGCTGCCCACCCCAGCAACTGCAGAAATGTGGGCTTTCCCCCATGGTGCCCACCTCTCTGCAAGCAGCTGGGACCATGTCTAACCTCATCACATGGGTGATACTCTGGGTAGCTGCCTGTGGAGCAGTCAGCTCTCCTGGGAGCAATGTTTCGATGAGGACAACTCAACCCCATTTCAGGAGCCTGCATGCAGGGAAGCCTGGGGAGATGTGCATACCTTTCCCACAAGTTCACCCTTCCCAGCCATGTGGGTGCTTATGGAGTGAGGTATGGTGTTCTGTGACCCTTCTGACACCCAATGCAACAGCCGGATGAACCAGCCCAATGGTGCCCCTTTTTGGGAAAACTTTGATTCTGCATATCCGAGATGGAGAAGGCTCAGAGGAACCTGCCTACACTGCACAGCAAAATCCTCTGTTTGTGCTGTCAGATTCTTACCATTACCACATGTTCAACACTGTAGGTCTTTTCTGCCCAATTCCTATTAACTTTAGGCAACAGGCACCTAATTCAGAACCTTAACCAGTGTAAACTCCTTCTATCATCTAATTCATTGTCTGAAGGAGCCCTTGCTCTTCTCTAAGCACAGAGGGAGCCCACCAGAAGTAAGCATATAATTGGACAGTAGGTTCCTGAAGTCAGTTGGGATAAGTTTAGTCTATATCCTCAAAAATGACTAATCAAGCCTTTCCCCAATTTCTAATCTCCTGCAAACATGAGATCTGATTCAAAATAATAGAGGGGAGGGAATCTTCTGATAAATTCATGAGACCTGATGACATTGCTTAACATTCAAGTGCCACCTAAAGCAATGTTCTTAATGATTTATGGAGATGCAAATATTCTGGCAAATTCTCTATTTCTTGGAATCTCTGGAGGGAGAGACAAGCCAGATAGATACTGCACTCGACAGTTAACCAGAAGCCAGAAGAGAAGGGAAGGCACATACCAGATTTACTGCATATACCTTCATTGGCCAAACAAGGCAGGCAGCCAACAGCCTATTCCATGCAGCAACCATGGCTTCATCTTGCTTTTTTATCCAAATGAGAATGGTGAGGCATATGCAGGAGGTTATCTTTTGCACTCTTGATTCCTATTACAACGTTCAAAGTTTTTTGTTTATGTGCTCAAAGAACAGAGGCCAAGTCTCTTCATGCTCATAATTACTTGGGTACAACTAGCAAGAAAGTTTGTTTTTCTCATCTACAAAGCATTTGTCTGTAGCCAGTCACTTATAAAAGACTTTTGGGATAGTTTTTTCCATTTCTTCTTTGAATATTAAGCAGTAAGTAGAAACTGATTCCCTAGAGAATATAGTGCTTTCGGCTGCCACAGACTTTTGTGTACTTACGAAAAACATTAATTTCCTTTGGACCCAAAGATATTGCCATTTTTCTGATTGATTGAATGTGACTGCATATTTCCAAAATACACAAAGGTGGGACAACCACAAACATATAATTAATGAGTTGTTCTGGCCATATTTACTACAGAAGTTACCTGAGCCTTGGCTGGAAAACACATCCATTCTGGTCTGGGCCAAGTGCATGCCAACATGTAGTATATTTTCATTGTTACATGATATGAATGTTTTTAAGAATCACTTGTGTTCTTCCAGTCTGCCTGCCAGAAGTGTTGCCCAAATCCATTCCCTATTTAATCGTGAAGGAATGCTGTTCAAAAGATTTGGGGTCAGAAGTGCTCAATAAATCAATCCAGATACGCTCCTAATGAGTGGTGAATTAAACAGCATTTGTTTTAAGATCAGAGGTTCTCTTGGGGCATTATTTTTTATTGCAAGCAGAATTGCTCTCTTGCAGGTATCAAGAAGCTGGGAGTTAAGGCCTGCTAGGAAGGTTCACAAAAGAATCTGGATCTTCTTTGCTGAAAGCATGTGATTCTGTCCAGACAACAATGATAAATAGTCGAGGCTCGTGTCCTCCACTGGAATATCCAGTTTCCTGAATTAAGGAGAAAGAAAAATTTTGTAGCTTCAGCTGGGATGAAGCTATTCTGCATTTATTTCTCCACATTCTATCTTGCAGACCACAACACAGGCATTCAGAACAAGGAGTATGGAGAATTTAGCTGAGGTGGAAAGGAAATGTTTGGAGTCCGTGCCGGCCAGTGGGAATGGCAGCTCACTATGACTGCTCAGAGCAGAGTGCTGGATCCCAGTGGATGAGATTGTCTTCTGCAGAGCTGGTCTTCTTCCTCTCCTGGGGAAGGAAGCAAGTGAAGCCAGGCATTTTTGCCACCTTGAAGCACAATGTGCAAAACTTCAGGCAAAATGTTTGAGAATTTTGCTTGCTTGTAATCTATTGCTTATTTCTGTCCTTCTGTGATTTTGAAAATTGGTGTTTTTTCAGAGCATTAAAAATTAATAATTCCAGTTTTCTGCTCACTCCCTAACTTCCCACTGGCTGCCCTTCTCTGAGCAGGCCAGCTCACTTGTGCATGGAGGTAGCAAATGGATATAAAATGTCCCCGTGCAGCCTCAGTAGCATCGTGTGGCTGCTTTACACAGTAGTAAGTGAGAGTCCCTGAACAGGCAGGACAGGATCAGGTCCCACACCAATAGCTAGGGAGCCACACTCCAAGCTTGGAGAAATTAAGAAACGCATGTATACAAAAGGACCTGATCATACACTGTCCTTCTATATTATGGTGAAAAGTGTAGCCAGTTTCCTCTGGTGTCTGGAGAAACACGGTTAGATCCTTCTCTTTGCACATTATGAGAGGGCCAGGTCTCTCATGAAGACTATAAATATGTAGTGAAGTTATGCATGGAGAACATTAGGAGAGCTAAAGCACAGCTAGAGCTCAACTTGACTACAGCTGTTAAGGATAACAAAAAAAGTTTCTATAAATTCATTATTAGCAAAAGGAGGATTAGGGAAAATCTCCCTCCTTTACTGGATGCAGAGGGAAACATGGTAACTAAGAATGAGGAAAAGGCTGAGGTGCTCAATGCCTACTTTGCCTCAGTCTTTAGCAGTGGAACTGGCTGTTCCCTGGACACCCAGCCTCATGAGCTGGGAGATGGGGAGGGGAAGCAGACTGAGGTCAGCACAGTGGAAGAGGAGGTGGTCAGAGACCTGCTGCACCACTTGGATGCACACAAGTCTGTGGGAACGGATGGGTTACACCCAAAGGTGCTGAAAGTGTTGGCAGATGTGCTCGTCAAGCTGCTGTCCATGATTTACCTGAAGTCATGGCTAACTGGGGAGGTCCCATTGGACTGGAGGGTGGCAAATGTGACACCCATCTACAAGAGAGGCAGGAAGGAGGATCCAGGAAACTATAGACCTGTCAGTCTGACCTCAGTGACAAGGAAGGTCATGGAGCAGATCATCCTGAGTGCCATTAAAAGTCATATAATGGACAACCAGGGGATCAGGCCTAGTCAGCATGGGGTTATGAAAGGCAGGTCCTGCCTGACAAACCTGATCTCTTTCTATGACAGGGCATCCTGCTTATTGGATGAGGCAAAGGCTGTGGATGTTGTCTACCTTGACTTTAACAAGGCCTTTGACAACATTTCCCACAGCATTCTCCTGGTGAAACTGGCTGCTCAAGGCTTGGATGGGCACACGCTTTGCTGGGTAAAAAACTGTCTGGATGGCCGGGCCCAAAGAGTTGTGGTGAACAGAGTTAAATCCAGTTGGCGGCTGGTCACGAGTGGTGTCCCCCAGGGCTCAGTTTTGAGGCCACTCCTGTTTAACATCTTTATTGATGATCTAGACGAGGGGATTGAGCAAGTTTGCAGATGACACCAAGCTGGGTGGGAGTGTTGATCTGCTCGAGGGTAGGGAGGCTCTGCAGAGAGACCTGGACAGGCTGGAGCCATGGGCTGAGGCCAGCTGGGGGAGTTTCCATAAGGCCAAATGCCGGGGGCTGCCCTTGGGCCACAACAACCCCCAGCAGCGCTACAGGCTTGGGCAGGAGTGGCTGGAGAGCTGCCAGTCAGAGAGGGACCTGGGGGGGTTGACTGACAGCCGGCTGAACAGGAACCAGCAGTGTGCCCAGGTGGCCAAGAAGGCCAATGGCATCCTGGCTTGTGTCAGCAATAGCGTGGCCAGCAGGGACAGGGAAGGGATCTTACCCCTGTCCTCAGCACTGGTGAGGCCGCCCCTCGATTCCTGTGTTCAGTTTTGGGCCCCTCACTACAAAAAGGACATTGAATGACTCGAGCGTGTCCAGAGAAGGGCAACGAAGCTGGTGCAGGGTCTGGAGCACAGGTCGTACGGGGAGCGGCTGAGGGAACTGGGGGTGTTTAGTCTGGAGAAGCGGAGGCTGAGGGGAGACCTCATCGCCCTCTACAGCTCCCTGAAAGGAGGTTGCAGAGAGCTGGGGATGAGTCTCTTTAACCAAGTAACAAGTGATAGAACAAAAGGTAATGGCCTCAAATTGCACCGGGGAAGGCTTAGACTGGGTATTAGGAAGCATTTCTTTCCAGAAGGGGTTGTTAGGCGTTGGAATGGGCTGCCCAGGGCAGTGGTGGAGTCCCCATCCCTGGAGGTGTTTAAGAGTCGGGTTGACATAGCGCTGAGGGATATGGTGTAGTTGGGAACTGTCAGTGTTAGGTCAGTGGTTGGACTGGATGATCTTCAAGGTCTTTTCCAACCTAGATGATTCTGTGATTCTGTGGTTATCATGTTTTTGTTACTCATTGCTCATTACAATTTAATTTAATTCTAGTTTAAACAGTTAGGCTGACATTTTCTTTCCTGTCATAGTTCCACATTTGGACAGAAATACTCCACAACACAGTGGTGTAACACACAATCATGCTAGGGGACACATGGATGAGATGACTTCCAGGTAAAGGATGTAAGTGAAGAAAGTTGAAATATCCTCATAAGGAACAAGGGCTTTGAAACTACAGTTTCCACAGAATATTTAGCAATCCATGCCCTGGTACTGAATTATTAAATGAAAAAACGGTTTAAAAAAAAATGACTTAAGGCTAGTGTTGGTCACAACTTGGCATTTTCTGTCTGTGGGAAATCCTGACATTTCCAGACAGTTTTCATTCTGGATTGGAACAAAGCCTAAAACGTTTTATCTTTCCTGTGGAAAGGAAATTCTGAAAATATTTTGTTCTGAGAAGGTCAAAACATTGTTTTTCAGAAACCAAACACAGCAGGCATACGCTCATCGGGGCGAGGGGTTGTCTTCTCAGATGGCTGCTAAATCTGAAGAGCAATGGTGTCAGAGGCAACTCCACAGCATCCCCTGGACTGCTCCCCTGGTGTGTGGTGCATAGAAACTCCTCAGTCCCAGTCTTTCTTGGGCCTCCAGACCTGCCATACTCCCTGTTGTGCAGCAGAGCCTGGGAGTTCTGGCTTCTGACCCAGAGCTCTGCTGCCTGTCAGGTGTTGCCAGGGGACACCAAGCCTACAAGACTGCCAGGAAGGCTTCAGTCTTGGGATGGCAAGAGTTTCCAGAATCAAAAACATTTTCATGAAACATTGGTTTGGACATATCACCATTGATGAATTACCAATTCCTGACTAGTTGGGAAACATGTTGGTTTGGTGGGCAGTGAAACACATTATGGGTCTTAGACACTCATAGTGTTTCTCATGCCAGTCACCAAGTGGGACAAGGGAGATATATTGAAGAGTCTAACCTGTGCAGGAAGTAAGAATGAGCCTCAAAAGCTCTGAGGTAATCCTATCGATATATAAAAGCCCAGGGAATGTTGCTGATGAAAGTATGAGTGTGCAACTTGTATGGAACAGGAGAAGGGCTGAAGATCTAAAATATAGTCTGGGACAGTCACTTTAGTGTTGAGGTTACTTATGTTGGTTAGGCATCTACATCTTTTCACTGATCTAGATTTCACCTCCTTTTGAAAATGGGATTTGGACTCATAAGCTATCTGGGAAATTTTAATAGTTTTATCTCAACTTAATAACTCTTCCAGGAGTAACTTCAGTATTTGCACATTCCCTGTTTTAGAGTGGATATTATTATCCCCACATATGTCAGTTCACAAGGACAGGCTATTCAGAAAAAGATGTGGCTTATTATATAACAGTGATGGATGATTTCTTTATAGAAACCACTTGCATGTGAGAGAGCAAGTGTGGTGTATTAAATACGTTCCCTGTAATGTGTGTAGAGTTCATACCTATCATTGAAGTAAAAATCCAAAGGGAGACAGAAAGAGGAAGCAAGCTCATGAAATTACATGAGATAGCCACATAAATACCAAAGAATATGCCATGATTTTTGTTATTCCAGTGAGCACCTATGGAAGTCGTGATGATGTGGTGCTTGAGAAACTTGGCAAATGGGTTGGTGTGCCTGGAACTTTCTGTTCCTGCCTCGTGTGCCTGGGACTTTTTGTTCCTGTAATGAAGAATAAGGATGAAAACTCTGTGAATTGAGGAGTTAGTTACTCATAAAGCATTAATAGCTGGAGAAACGCCAAATCATTATTGTTTTTTCTGGAAAGTGTATTAGATATTAGTCAACAAGATAAGATTTTCTTTCCATGTGTCTATACCAGCTCAATATTGGAAGATGAAACACATACCTAGGGGATTACAGGCCCAGAAAACACCTTTTCCAGGAAAATGAGCTGAGTGAATCACTTCAGACAAAAATGTGTTGAAATGTTAAACAAGTGCTCTCTTGATTTAATGGTCTTGTTAATTATAAAAAAAAAAAAAAGCAGCTCTGTGAAAATTGAGACAAGTTAAGACTGATATTGTCTTATAGAACTAGTATTTCTAAGGGAAACAATGAAACTGGGCACATGACCTCAAACTATTCTGAAAATGGAGTAGAAAACATATTAGGAAAAAATTGGTCCTGTATTATTTTCCAGTGGCTGAACAGTCAGAATTGTCATAGCCTAGTGATTTCTGCTATGGAGCAGCTAACAAAGACATAGCTTAGTAGACCTCCAGTTAGCAGAGTTGTCTTCAAACTTGGGGCCAGTCAGGGTTTCTCTGAACATGCCTTGAACCTCAGAGATGGCACAGCTTGGCCATACCTTCAAAATGAGACTCATCCCACTGTGGAGATTCCCAAGAGACCCTCCATGGCATGGGAGCCTTTAGTTACAATGCAAGTGAGCTTAGGTGATCACACAGGCTGTGTGCAGTCTCTTAAAATTATTATTGTGGCCCTTCATATGATGATTCTGTTTCCTGAATTCAGTGCACCATGAGGTGGAGGGGAGGGGGAGGATTTGCTGTTTCCTTCCCTTGTCCCGCAGACTCCCTGTATGCATACGTGTGTGTGTGCATATATATATGTGTGTGTGTATATATATCCACACGCATATGCACAGTCTGGGGGCTGGTAGCCTTAAAAGGTCAAGAACTCAGTGCTTGTGGCTGTTGACAGGACCGGGAGAAGAACAGATGAGCTGGGAGATCTCCAGACAGACCCTTCCGAGCAGCAGAGAAGTGCAAGGAGCCAACTGCACCAGCTGGGATTTCTTTGCCAGTTACAAACAAATTTGGGATTTTTTTTTTTTTTTAAATCTTTGCATTTAAAAGTTGAGAGAAATGGAGTTGAGAGAAATGGAGCTTGTGTCCTAGAAGAAACAGGGGCCAGCAGAGTTAGGAAGAAAAGCAAGGTTTGGGCTTAGTGAGCATGAGGAAAGGGGGAGAGTTTCTGGGAAGGAATGTCTGACCACCCAGATATGTTTCTAAGAGACACTGTCATGTTTCTGCTCCTTATTTAAAAGAGCTGAAGCACTTTGGGGCTTTTTTGGACAGTGAAGGAGTGGTAGAGAAGAAGTGGTGAAGAAGACTGATGGCAGCAAGTATCTGGCAAGATAATGTTAGGCTGAATCTAATAAAAATAGCAGCATAGATATCTCAGGCCTTTCTGCCAAGCCATAAGGGTGTGATTACTTTGCTCAGAATATGCTGTAATCTTCCCTGAATCCACACAAATTTCAGGTGCAGGAGAGCAACTTTCTTCAGTTTTCTCTGAGTCTGGGCAGATTCACCAGATTTTCCAAGCTGATACTTTACTGTGTTTCCCTTCTCTGTTTCAGCTCTTCTTGTAAAGGTCTTTTTTTAAGCCCTGCTAAATTCTGATAAGTAGAGAGGTTAATCCTTCCTGCTCCTTGACAGGGGGCATTTAGTTTCCTGGGTCTCTGGACAACAGGTTTGAGTTCGTGACACCAAGTTTTGCCAGCAGGATATCAAACCCAGCCCATCAGACTGCCGGTAAATAATTGCCAAAGGATTGCATGAGTATTCATGCATATATGGGCATCTTTAGCATGTAGTCCTTTAATCCAGGGAAATAAGCCAACTTGTACCACAAGTACACTACAGAAATGAGTATGTTTTGATCTACATATACTTATAGGCTATGTATAAGCGTGTATTTAGAGCGAGAGAGAGGCAGGGAGAGGGCAAGAGTAAACTCATCTGTGGAAAGCCAAATAAGGCAAGATAAGAAATGCAAAAGCCCCATTGCACAGGCTTGTGCTGGCCAATGGCACAGCAATTACATTCCAGCCGAGGCTGCTGGGGGGCTTGCAGGCAGCTTCGGCAGTGAGACCAGACTGTTGACTTCCCTTTAAAACTCACCTCCCCGAAATGCACAGGCATGTAGTGAAATCACTGCTACCAGCAGAAAATACCCTTCCCTTGCCCGGAATGTGGGGCACTAATGTGGCAAGGCACCTCTTCAAGTAGCTGCAGATGGTGACCTGCCCTTCCCACCTCTTCCCTTGCTTAACCTCCCTCAGGGAACGCCTGCTTCTGCTGCCACTCGGCTGCAGGCAAACTCAGGCAGCACAGACCTCAGCTCAGTTGGCCTCACATGGCTCTGATTTCCAATTCAGCACAGGCAACAGCCACCAGCCCTGGAAGCCAATTAGAAAGTCTGTAAAATGCCGCTGGTTACAAGGCAGTTTTCTGCTGAGTGCATGGCCTGGTACTGATCACTATGGGCTCTAAGCCCAGGCTTTTCTTCTTTTGCTTCAATTACAGAGCCTTCAAAGCATCTTGTGTTTTCAGTTGTGATTGTCATCACACTTCAATGCAGCATGTGCCATGGCACGTGCGTGAGCGCAGCTGGGTTTCTATACAAAACCAAAGATATTTGCTTTACAGGCCTGTGCATACAGTCCCCACAATCTGCCAACAGGCAAATGTGTTGGGCTACCATTTCTAGTAGAGGATCAAAGAGTATATTTAAATGCTTCTAATTCAACATCCAAGTAACTACAGTCACAGGCAATGGGGGTGGCAGGGGAGTTGAGAGAAAAAGAGGTGTTAAAAGAGCGTGTTTGCCAGGTGTACATTTGGCTGGCTGTGAGCCTGCTGGGTGGGACACATGCTTTCCAGGTACTGTGTCCAGAGGGTGTTCGCACTGCCCAGGCTAACCCCCCTTCCTGCTATGTGCCCTGGGGCTGAGCCACACACCTAGGCAGGACACCCCGTGCTGCATGCAGAGGAGCCCATACCATCTGGCTGTGGAGCAGTGGGGCTCCCGGGAAAAGGCAATAGAGCACACCATCTCCAGAGTCCAGCCACTGCACGCGGGCACCTGCACCTGCTGCACCTCCTCCTGCCCCCACACAAGTGAGGACAGTTTTGTCCATGTGATGAAGACCTGGCTTCCCATTCTTGCCCTCCCTGGGAACTGGTTTGGGCCTAGGCAGTGAAAGAGGAGCATATTTTGGTCTTATGGTGGGAAATCACCTCTCCTTCTTGCTCTGTGGTTCTTCTCCAGGCAATGAGAAAAGTCTGGCAAAAGCCAGGATGACCCAAGGCATGTGAGCAAGCAGCTGCTTCGGTGAGAGAGAATGGAAACTTTTGTCTACTCATCTTGCAGTCTTTTCTCTTTACGGCTTTGTAGCAGGAGAGGGAAAATCTGCTTCTCATGCAGTAAACAACAACAGAAAAAGCACCTGAAAATGATGACCGGAGCAGATCAACAAAGAGTTACATGGAACAGTTTGGAAACAGCTCCATCTCCTCCCCTGCCCCAGCAAGAATGTCACATGGGGAGGTAATGATGCTGAAAATGACCTGTTTGTTGTGTTCTTACAGTGTCATCCTTTCACTTCTATAAAATAAAGCAAGTGTAATGACTGTCACATCAATTGGCGTTTTATTTTTATGATACAACAAATCATGTATAAATACGAGTGCAGACTATAGCAAAATCTACAGTATATGTTTACTGTTATTTACTGGTATAACTTAACTAAAAGTTTAAAAATTGTTCAAACTCCCCAGATTTTTGTGTATCAGAAGTGGCATGTTTCAGCGATCCTGACCCTGTGCTGGGAAAGTCACATAGACCCCAGCTCTGGCTGCAGGTGTGTCCTGCAGGAGGGGACTCTGGTTCCTGAGCTACGGAGAGGTTTTGGTGCAGGTGCTGAGCTGGCATCTTCACGGCACAAAAATGCTGCAGTTTAGAAGCCACTGCTAAAGCTGGAGTGGGTGACATAGTGAGGGGACACCCACATCAGTGGCAGAGTAGGAGCTCTCTGTGCCATGGCTGGAGTTATCCCTGGTGGTTGCTGTCAGCCCATGATGGATATGGCTGCTCCTCAGCAGAGCTACACATAGCAGCTCAGCTCTGGTTCTTGAAAGATTTAATATGCTATCCCTTGTTTATCTGAACACACAGTGCCTGCCTTAACTTTGATTCTTCTTGGTTTGTCTTGGTTCATGCTATGCCTGTGATGTTTTTTAAAAAGCCTTTTTCTTTTTCGGTGAATGTGTACAGTAACAATTTACCAGATCAGAAAGGATTTACTTTCTTCTTTCTTGAATATATTTTAAAACCAAAATATATTTCTTTTCTCTTCCAAGGTTAACATAAGAGACTGAATCTTATAATAACCCTGTTTCCTGGTAATGATGCAGAACAGTGGACAGTGGTATGGAATAATTCTTTCCATATAGCAGTTATAGGCTGATTTCACTGCTGGTAGATAATTCAGAATTGTAGCAATTATCATAGCTTTAACCACTTCTTCACGGTTTGTGGATTTTCCTCTGATCTAGGATACTGTATGAGTAGCTGGGAAGTTGCAACTAGTTACAGTACCTGTCAGTCTGATTTCCAACAAACAAGTTGTGCCAGATTTATGATGACCGGCTAAATGACTCCTTTTACAGAATATATGCTTTCACAGAATAGGGTATAATATCAGTCAAAAGCCCAAATCCACTCTCTTTGTCCAGATAATAGGACTTATCCAGAAGCTAGAAAGAGAGTGAGAAATGGTCAGTCACCTAGATATTGGAGCTTTCTCTCTTTAGCCTGCCCCCAAGTTTATGGGATATCTTTTCATGTACTGTTCATTCTGATTCACTAATTTAAGCCATTGGAAATACATCAGATTGACACTGAAGAGCTGTCTGCAGGTATGAGCGAGCGGCTGGGTGTTTTGAAAGCAGTGTATATAATGGTGATACACCCTTCTCTCTCTGGGCTGTAGGGTACACCCGGAGTCCCCAGCCAAGACCAAGGATCTGCACTGCCCACACAGGCAGAGGTGGTCCCGCCCCACAGTGCTGCAACCCAGGCATAGACTAGTGGAAAAGTGGGAGGATATCTTATAGCCAGGATGGAATGAACCAAATTCCTCCTGATAGTTGGATGCTGGACTGCACTGAAACCAGTGTCAACTAAAATACAACCAAAATGCCTTCGGCAATCTGGACTTGAGGATCTGGGATCCTTCGGAAGTAGCTTCTTTCCTCTGCCTGGAGATGGCTGGGCTGTGTAGGCAGTCTCTCTTCCCTGCTGCACATAGACATTTGGAATCAGGAAAGCACATTTCATAAAAATGGTACCAGGTAGTGCCCTGCTGCACCCATTGGCCCAAAGGGCTGTTGGCAAATGTGGCACTGCCCCAGGCTGGGCCCACAGGTTCTGCTTCTGCTTTTGTTTCCCCACCCACTGGTGATGGGCAACTGCTCAACAGTCACATCTATTTTCCTGATTTGTTTTGTTGTGACTGGTAAAGCAACAGTAAAATCAGCCACAGTTAAATCAGATTTTATCTTAGTGGCATGGAAAAAGAAAGCCCCTCACGCTTCATTAGCGAAGGTTTATTGATTAGAAGAAATGAATTAGTTTTCTTTGTCCCACTGAATGGTCTCCTGACATGCCAAAGAGAAGATTTTCAGGAGACAATGTTCCTTTGTTTCACTATGAGGTTTTTCTCTTGATGGTGTTGAAGAAAGGCCTGATACCATGCCAGGAAGGAGGCTGGGAACAGATATGCAAGATACGTATGTGTGAGATGTGAGTGTGCAAGATGTGTGTGCGAGGGTATGAGGCATGTACATGTAAGCATGTTGAATGCATTTTCCTGCAAGCCGTATGTAAGCATGAGTGCATTGCAGTGGTGGGGACAGCAGTGGGGCAGGTGGCCACAGCTGGGGTCTGGATGCAGGGCTGGGTTTGGGGGCACAGGGTGGCCAAGCTTCCCCATGGTGCAGGAGAAGCCCCTTCCCAAGGCAGTGCTGCTGCTCCTGCCCTCTCCTCCACCTCTTGCAGCTCCTCGCAGCTGATCTTCATCTCAGATTGCGCAGCTGGACTCCTGGGAATCACCTTCTTAAAGATGCACAATGATGAATCAGCTGTAAATTCAGCACCTTGTTAAGATGTGATCATAGGAACTAAATAAATAACTTCTCAGTCAGTCTTCTGAAAGTAAATTAGTTAATTTAGGATATTTTAAAACATCCTTATTGGTTAATGACCAGATTTGGTTTGCTCCAGTCATCACCAATTGCTGGAATAGAAAAACAAAACAAAACAAAACAAAAACCTTTAAAGACATGAGTCATGAGAAGAGCTGGGATATATCACTAACACGTAGTTGACAATATTTCTTTCATTGGTTCACAAACCACCAGGATGTCCCTGGTGAACTATACACAGTCCATCACGCTCTCAGGAGGAATATGTGTGCCGTCAGTCATTGGCAGCATAGAGGGGTAACCAACAATGAAATAAAAGTCTCAGTGCACCCAATGGAGGTTGTGGGATGCTAGAAAACTCCAAACAGCTGAAGTGCTGCTGCTGAGCAGATGATCCAGAAATTGAATAAGGGACTGGGATGCAGAAGGCTGGTTTGTTCGTGTGAAATCCTTTGCTAGACCCTGGAAAGACCCCCTGCATCCTACAGAAAGGGAATGTTTGTTAAGAGAAGAAACTGTAGGCTCATGTCAGCATTTGAGATTTATAAACAGAGATTTGAGAGAGAAAAATTCAGACTCCACTTAAACTAGAAGAGATTTCTGGAGACAGAGAGAAAAAGGAAAATTTGAACTCTTTAATAGAGCTACAATAACTTTGCAGTGAACTGCTCGTCTCCACATTTTTAACACTATTTGCAAAGGAAAGTTTGTTTTCCTACAGTGACACACAGTGAAAATACAATATTCCAAAGGTTACCTACTGACTGATTAAAAGTGGAAGTTTTGTGCCGTTGTTAATGACATATTTTTACTTCTTTTTTTTAGGGTTTTTTTAGTAGAACAAAAATTGTGATGAGGGAAGTTTGACTCAATTTATGGCAAATCACTTACTAGCCCCATAACATTAGTCTCTGCATACCCTTGATGTTTTGCAAGAGCTTTTGGTCTCCAAAATTAATCATGGTTGGACTCCTTGGCCCAGCCACTTTTCAGGATGCACTTGGATCTTGTGGCAATGAACAGCTGTGCCCCACCACAGGAAGTAACCTCTCTGAGGAGATTAACTAGAAAGCAGATCCTTTTTTGTGATATCCTTTCTGTTTAGAAAAGCAGGATTGCATCTCCTGTGTAAGACAAAGAAATACTGGGGAAATTTCCACACTTTTTCTCCTAGCAGATACAATAAATGAAATAATTAGATTAAAAAATATTCATAAAAGTTATTCCATGTGGTTCCTTCAAGTTTCTTCAGTACTGCACATTAATATCAACACAGACAACAGGTTTTGTTTTCTTATTGGGAATATAGTTCCTCTCCAAGCCTCCTGTCCTCTTCAGTAAGGTACCTACATATGTCTTTGCTGATAGAGAGCTTAAAACACTTGATTCTCTATCCAAGCCTTTAAAACCCAAAAAGTGAACATGGCCACATCAGTACCAATTGTGCCCCATGTGAAAGCCCACAATTGTTTGACTCCACTGCAAACAAAATCTTATTCACAGGAATGTTAATGACAAAGTGAACAGGAAGGTTCATTCAGCTCCATCTTTTAAATGAAGACTGACAGCCTATATGAAAATGGCTCTTGTTTTCAATTTCATTCCATATGGTTATGGAGTGGCTGCAGGATCAAGTTATTTGTATCCAAAAGGGAACATTCTTTCTGTAGATATGAAACATCCAAGTATTAGCAAAACTTTCATTTTAAAAGAAGTGAATAATTCTGGTTTTACTACCTTTTCAGCTGTCCTGGAAATAGCAACCATCCTGTAATAATCAGTTCCATTTCAGGAGTCCACTTTGTTTGGAAAAGCAGATGCAGAAGTTCAACCTATAGCCTTTCCAAGTAAGAGAAAGAAGCATGCTTTTTTGCACACAAATATAACATTCTGTCAATAATTTGCATATGGATAGTTTGTGTGCATAAATACACGTCTGTGTCATCACTGATGTATTTTGATGTTGGATATTCAATACTTAGTTACCACCCAAGTGCATTTATCTTTGCACTGTATTATTATTTTCAAGCTCATCCTAATTAGAATCCTATAAATATGATTGTTAAAAAAATTATTTTATTAAACAAACTGCTGTATTCTAGAGAAAAATGCAGTTGGCTTTGCAATGAGATACTCGGTTCTGCAGAGTTAATGAAAAAAGTCTTATCTAAATTCAACTGCATTAAGATAAAGATATGTCAGTAAATTGAACGCAACATCCAGTACTGGATGTTTGACAAAAATTATACGATTTTATGAAGTTTGTTATTTAATAGAAAGGAAAAGCTATCAACAATTTCGCATGAAGGGGGAAGAGCCCTTTACCTCAGAATCACCCTCTGCCCAGACCGTGTTCCCAGCCTCCAGAGTCTCTCACCACTTCATCTCCTTCCACTCCCTGCACACCTTTTCTTCTTCCCCCACTGTCTCTGCACCTGGGGGCCAGACGCAGCCTCCAAACTCTCCTGTCTCCCCTGAAAGTCCCCTGAAATGAGAGGGAGAAACGTGTGTGAAGGGTAGTGGCAAGCTGTCAACCATGACTGTGATGCTGAGGGCCTTGGGCATCCCAGGGTGGTGCAGGATGAGAAGTGCACTCAGGGCTGCAAGATGATGTGAAGCTGCTCTCTTGTCCTTGAGGACACACAGAGAGTCTGTATGGGCCTCTTTGGGGTGAGACATGGGGAGAGGAAGACTGGGATGTTCCTGGGTTATCCCATGCATTGGTGCATGTATTCCTGCACAGAGAAGCAGGAAAGGAGTGAGGAACATGCAAGGTGATGACCATCAGTGTAATGAAAGGAGGGATGTTGGGAGCCATGCTACTGTGGCAGCACCCAGAATGAGCAGCTACACTGGGAGTTCATACCAGATGGTGACTTTTATGGCAGAAATTCTGGATATTAGGAGACGGCTGCAGCATATCACACTGTGCAGTAAGTGGTGCAGAAGGAAAACTGAGGCAGCACCAGAGATCAGCACTAGAGCCAGAAGGACCTTTCTGTTCTCACCCTGTCAGTCAGGACTAACTACACTATGTGAAAAATGTGTAAGAATGGTATCTGTTCATCTGTTACATGGCCAGGATCCGGCTCAGCCAGACTTCTGTGTGGCTGCAAGCAGCAAGCCAGTGAGGCAGCAACCTTGCAGAAGATGCAGATATCCCTGTCTCTGCTCTTTCAGAGCCCAGACCCGCACCAGCTTCATTCCCCTAGCTAAGCATGGACCTCCAAGGAGTTTCATGCAGCTTTCCCTGGAGAACAGCCATCAGCCTGTCCCAGCACTTCGCTGGAGCAGATAACGGTGTCTGGAAAGACTGTTATTATCTCTCATGCCGTCTGGAAGCTGAGGCTCCCTTCCCACCCGTCCTCCAAACCATGCTTGACACTGTCTGCTCAGAGCCACGGCCAGCACCAGCGGGTCAGGAGCTCATCTCCCTCCTCACAAATCCCTCACTCAAACCTACCATCATGTTTGCTTTCTTCACTTTTTATCTTCTTTTAAAAAGTGAAGTGACATAAATTCACTCTCATAATATGCGTCAGGTGAAGACCATCTGCGTTACAACTCACTCCCTTTACATGAGAGATGCAAATAGCTTTGACATGAGGTAAAATGGGAGGGGGAAATCTGTGACCCCCTCCCAGCCCCTGCCTTTCCCACAGAAGCACTGGCAGACTCCGGAGCTGAGCCCTGGCCCATGGTGGACCCTGAGTACTTGTGCTCTGAGGACAGCTAGATGGCATGTTTATTGGTGAGCAGGCACACATATGTCGTATCCAAAACCAGCTTCAATCGGTGGAGTGCATACAACCCTAAGCAAAGAGTCCAGAAGCCCAGACCCTGCCTGCCTCTGGCCATCCCTCCCAATGAAGGTGGTATAGGACCTTTCTCCTTTCTCTTTGCTGACACAGTAAAGCCTTTTAAGAAAATATGCCTTGGAGGTGTCTTGCAAGGGCTGAAATTAACTTTACCTGAGAAAAGTATTTTCAGCACTTAGTTTCACCAGTATTTGGTTTCCTGACCTTTTTGCATTGCCTGAGGCAGGCTGCAAGGCTGTCCCAGCTCTGGGTGGGATGTGGGCAGTCAGAGCTTATCTTCTCAGGGCTGCCCGAGTGTGTGTCCTTTGACTGACTGCAGCCATGACACCTACACCAGGTGTAGCAAGCAGCCTGAGCACAAAGCTCTTGTATAACTTTAAAAAGTAGGTGCCCGTCCAGCTCTAAGTTGCCCAAGCTCCCTTTACAAACACTGCTCAGAAAAAAAACACTTTGAGAGGTGCCCAGCATTCCTTAGACTCCTTTTGCTGCCTCTCACCCACGACTTCGACAAGCTCCAGGCCATAATGAAATCCTGACTGCAATTGAAGTCAAGAGGTTAGCCATGGGCTTCAGCAGGACCAGGATGCCACCAAAGCAGTGGATGTGACTTCTCATGGTGCACATTGCTCATGGCACAAAGGTGACAAGCAGCAAAGAATATGCAGATTTGAGTCATGTACACTGCTAAAATACTCACCTCCAAATACGAGTGCCTGCTCCGAAAGTATTGTCATGTACACAGTTTGCTAATGCTTGCAGCCACTATCAGCACCCCTTCCTTTCTGTTATTACGACTTGCTACGTTACTTTATTCTTGTAACGCTTCTCCATAGAGAAATCTCCTTAATCCGTTTCAGGTGGACAATGGGTACCAGCGTCCTCTCGCATTGCTTGGTTGTGCTAGTTCCTGAGGATTACAAATGAGGGCCATCTGTAGGCCCTACTATTTGTGAAGATGAAAAGGAGCTTAACTTAATGTAGTTTGGCAGAGTAATAGGGAAACATCAATCACCGGATGACATGTTAGTTCATATGCACCAATAGACTCATGTTTGTAGCTGGACACATTAAGTGGATCTATTCCTTTAAAGACGAGTCCATCACTTACAGACAGGCATTCGGAGCTCTAGCATACAGGACACTTTTAAGAGATACTTGATAAAGAGCATGAAAATGTGAGTAGTGACATGAAGCTAAACTCTGGCTCAATTTCTTCAGATTGCCTATTAATATGAGCCTCATAAAGTTGAAATTGGGGTCACTTGGACAGTTATTTTAGCTAAAACAGATGGAATTGTGGCGGCTACTCCTAAAGAAGCAACTTTTACCATAAGTTATCACACACTGTTTCTAGGATAAATATCTATTCCTGTACTGCACCATTTGGAATTGTGTGGTAATTGCTGGACCAGTGCTGATTTTTTAATGGGAATCATGCTAATAATTTGTATTTAAAAACTATTCTGAGATGTTCACAGAAGTGAAGAAAAAAAAAATTTTCCTTCCAAATGCCAGAATCAAATAGTTTCTTACTTTATTACAAGAGCATAAAAGTTTAGCAACCTCCAAATTATAATTTTCCCTGTATCACAAAATATTCTGCATGAACAGGGATTATTAGACCCCCTGAACTTCCCTTGTAAGTAGAGAACAGCTGTGCGAACAATTCACAATGAATAATTTATTGGATGAAGTTCAGCACTTTTTTGACTTGGGAACTCTTCAGGACTGGTTCCTTGCTATTGATTGTTACACAAAACTTTTCACAAATCTCATCAGTAATTCCATCTTCAAATGGTTCATGAAAAATTCCCATTACTTAAATTCAAAATTAATTTTATGTTAGGTAAGCAGCACAAGTCAGGTGAAGTGATTTCTGTCCCTTGAATTGACAATACATAAAATTTTAGATTAATTCCCATTTCCTGCTATTGGATATGCAATTTCTAAAGGACCAAACCACTTGACATATGTAGGAACTAATTAGCTGAGGAGAAAAGTTGCTACTTCTTGTCACTAGACTTAGTCATGTTTATTAGCCTACAGAGCAACCAGGACTGGGCGCCCCTCCAGCAAATGCAAAAGGAAGGGGGTGGGAAGTCCATTTCCCAAAGAGCTTACGGCTACAACCAGGACCACAGGTGAGGAGGTGAGGAGGGAATGATAGCAGGAAACATCATGTTATGCTATTACGGTTTTGAAGCGTGGTAACATAAGAGGGGGATAAGTTATAAAGAGAGAAAAACAAAAAGAAGGTGTATCAAAGGCGGAGGAATGGATTAGGAGGACCAGATGTGGAGTGAAGCTAAGATAAAAAGGTCACAATGAAAAGGAAAGAATGATTTCTCTTCCCACCAAAGCATCAGCCATTACTTGCCAAAATCAAGCATGCAGTGGGAACTGCTTCTTTAAAAGCTGTTTTCCTCTGCAATCAGGAAAGGGAAAGCCCAACAGCTCCCAGTGCTGCCAGGAACAGCCCAGACAGGTGCTGCGGGAAGTGCCCCACCGCTTTGCTAATGCGTCTCAGGCATGATTCAAAAAGCTGTGGCCTTCATTACTCTTGCAGTAACTTGAGCAAAGCATGCTATTTGTACTGAATAGTGCCAAATTCCTCAATGAGAAAAAGATGTAGATTAGCTCAGAGAATTCAAGCTCTCTTTGGTTTAAAGCAGCTCTTGATCACCTGGGAGCAGTGCATCCACGTTGCAGATTAGCTGTTACCTGATAAAAATATTCCCAACCATCTAACCCCAGCCTCTACCTTGATGTTCATTCTTCATCATAACTTCATTTTTCAAAGTGAAATATACTAAATATGCTCTTGCGGTCCAATTTACGTATGTTCTGTATTAGTCTATCGAGAATAACATTGAGAGTTGACTGGACATGGAAAAAATGCAGATGACTTCAGTGGACAGAACCAGTGACTTTTTCCTCAGTGCATATGGAGGTAAAGGCTAGATATAAACAACAACCGATTTCTATCAACTGACTGAAAAGCAGTGTGAGCACTTGCTAGCCTTCCACATGCCCAAATGTCAGCTAAGAAATCACTCTTTGTTGAGGCAGGCTCACAACACTGTGACTTCTGAGCCTACCATAGGAGGATGATGGGATGCACTTACAGTTCATTTCTCCATGGTTTTCTTCCAAAAGTTCTTTTGCAATGGGCATATAGTACAAAGCAGGCAACCACTAACCTGCATCTGGTAGACCCCGGGGAGGTAATGTTGATGCTCTTTGAAGCTACCAAAGGCAAATAACCACATTGGGGGGAAACCTCACCAGCTGAATGAGTGACAGAGATAGCAGTCATCATGTTGCTCTCACCAAGATGCTGAGTCAGGACAAGAGGCACAGCAGGAATCAAGAAGTCATAACCAGGTCCCTGTCCTCACATGCACATTCCTGGGGGCCCTGGAACTTTTGAATGAAGTAGAGAAGGATGAAGAAAATGAGTCAAACAACGAGGAAGACCAAGGTCCACCAAGACCGGATTGCTCTAGACCAGGTATTAAAACCAGTTCTAAAAAGAACCCCAAAAGAATCATTGTAGTGGGTGACTCCATTCTGAGGGGTGTCGAAGGCCCAATATCCCTTCAGTCATGGGGCTGGATGAAGAAGAATACGGGAGAACTCAACAGATGAACTTGTGGCTCCAAGACTTTTATTACCATCAGAGCTTTGGATTTTTCAATCATGGGTTAGTATATAGGACACCAGACCTTTTGGCATCAGATGGGATGCACCTGTCCCAGAGGGGGAAAAGGATCTTGGGGCAGGAGTCAGCTGTGCTCATTGAGAGAACTTTAAACTAGATTCGAAGGGGGAAGGGGGCAAAACATCAGCTCATTTGAAGTGCATCTCTACCAATGCACACAGCATGGGTAACAAGCAGGAGGAGCTTGAAGCCATGATGCAACAGGAAAATTATGATGTAGTGGCTATCACAGAAACATGGTGGGATGTCTCCCATGACTGGACTGTGCCAGTTGATGGCTACGAGATCTTTAGGAGGGATAGACAAGGAAGGAGAGAGAGTGGGGTGGCTCTGTATGTTAGCGACTGTTATGATTGCTTTGATCACAAGTGTAGTGAAGACAGGGTGGAGTGTCTTTGTGTTAGAATCAGGGGGAAGGCCAACAGGGCAGATGTTGTAGTAGGAGTCTACTATAGGCCACCCATCCAGGACAGAGAGGTGGATGAAATATTCTATAGGCATTTAGGAGAAGTCTCACGATAGCTTACCCTTGTTCTTGATGGAGACTTTAACTTCCCAGACATCTGCTGGAAATACAGAGCGAGACCAGTCCCAGAGATTCCTGGAATGTGTGGGAGACAACTTCCTGACACAGCTGGTGAGTGAACCGACAAGAGAAGGTGCCTGCTGGATCTCCTCTTTGTCAACAGAGAAGGACTGGTGGGTGATGTGGTGGTTGGAGGCTGACTAGAGCACAGTGATCATGAAATAATAGAGTTCTCTGTTCTTAGAGAAGCCAGGAGAGGGGGCAGCAGAACTGACATCCTGGACTTCCAAAGGGCTGACTTTGTCTTGTTTAGGCACCTGCTTGACAGGATCCCTTGGGAGACGACACTGAAGGGTACAGGGGCCCAGGAAGGCAGGGCGCTCTTTAAGAAGGAAGTGTTAATGGTTCAGGAGCAGGCAGTCTCCAGGTGCTGTAAGAGAAGCCAGGGGCAGAGAAGACCACCCTGGCTGAACAGGGAGCTTTGGCCGCAACTCAGGGAGAAAAGGAGAGTTTACAGCCTTTGGAAAGAGGGGCTAGTGAGAACAAAGATGCTGTGAGGCTATGTAGGGCATAAATCAGGAGGTCTAAAGCCCAGCTAGAAATTAATCTGGCTTCAGCAATCAAAGATAATAAGAAATGTTCCTATAAGTATGTCAGTAGCAAAAGAAAGACCAGGAAGAGCCTCCATCCCCTTCTAGACACAGGAGGAAACATGGCAACATGTGATGAGGAGAAGGCTGAGGTGCTTAACGCCTTCTTTGCCTCAGTCTTTAATAACAAGACTAGTTGTACTGAGGGAATCCAGCCTCCTCAGCCAGGAGACAGAAACTGGGAGAATGACCCCCCCGCATTCCAGGAGGAGACAGTCAGTGACCTGCTGCATCACACAGACACACACAAGTCTATGGGACCGGATGGGATACACCCGAGGGTGCTGAAGGAGCTGGCTGGGGTGCTCGCCAAGCTGCTTTCCATCTTTTACCAGCAGTCCTGCCTGACCGGGGAGTTCCTGACAGATTGGAAATTGGCCAGTGTGACACCCATATATAAGAAGGGTTGGAAGGATGATCCAGGAAATTACAGGCCTGTCAGCTTGACTTTGGTGCCCAGGAAGCTGATGGAGCAGCTCATCCTGAGTGCCATCACACAACACATGGGGGACAACCAGATGCTCAGGCCCAGTCAGCATGGGTTTATGAAAGGCAGGTCCTGCCTGACAAACCTGATCTGCTTCTCAACAGGGTGACCTGCTTATTGGATGAGGGAAAGGCTGTGGATGTTGTTTACTTGACTTTAGTAAGGCCTTTGACATCATTTCCCACAGCATTCTCCTGGTGAAACTGGCTGCTCAAGGCTTGGATGGGCACACGCTTTGCTGGGTAAAAAACTGTCTGGATGGCCGGGCCCAAAGAGTTGTGGTGAACAGAGTTAAATCCAGTTGGCGGCTGGTCACGAGTGGTGTCCCCCAGGGCTCAGTTTTGAGGCCACTCCTGTTTAACATCTTTATTGATGATCTAGACGAGGGGATTGAGCAAGTTTGCAGATGACACCAAGCTGGGTGGGAGTGTTGATCTGCTCGAGGGTAGGGAGGCTCTGCAGAGAGACCTGGACAGGCTGGAGCCATGGGCTGAGGCCAACTGGGGGAGTTTCCATAAGGCCAAATGCCGGGGGCTGCCCTTGGGCCACAACAACCCCCAGCAGCGCTACAGGCTTGGGCAGGAGTGGCTGGAGAGCTGCCAGTCAGAGAGGGACCTGGGGGGGTTGACTGACAGCCGGCTGAACAGGAACCAGCAGTGTGCCCAGGTGGCCAAGAAGGCCAATGGCATCCTGGCTTGTGTCAGCAATAGCGTGGCCAGCAGGGACAGGGAAGGGATCTTACCCCTGTCCTCAGCACTGGTGAGGCCGCACCTCGATTCCTGTGTTCAGTTTTGGGCCCCTCACTACAAAAAGGACATTGAATGACTCGAGCGTGTCCAGAGAAGGGCAACGAAGCTGGTGCAGGGTCTGGAGCACAGGTCGTACGGGGAGTGGCTGAGGGAACTGGGGGTGTTTAGTCTGGAGAAGAGGAGGCTGAGGGGAGACCTCATCACCCTCTACAGCTCCCTGAAAGGAGGTTGCAGAGAGCTGGGGATGAGCCTCTTTAACCAAGTAACAAGTGATAGGACAAGAGGGAATGGCCTCAAGTTGCACCGGGGAAGGTTTAGACTAGATATTAGGAAGCATTTCTTTCCAGAAGGGGTTGTTAGCTGTTGGAATGGGCTGCCCAGGGCAGTGGTGGAGTCCCCATCCCTGGAGGTGTTTAAGAGTTGGGTCGACATAGTGCTTAGGGATATGGTGTAGTTGGGAACTGTCAGTGTTAGGTTAATGGTTGGACTGGATGATCTTCAAGGTCTTTTCCAACCTAGATGATTCTGTGATTCTGTGTTTCATGTGGAGCCGCAGTAAGGGCTAAGAGTAGGTGTTGTGTGGTGGCCTACCAAGGGCCAGCCTAGCAGTCAGCATCGTAAAGCTAGCCAAAAAAAGCAGGCTGTGAAAAGGAATTGGAAAAGGAGGCACGTCTTTAACTGAAGGCCTGTTTTCAAGACAAACCTAAACTGTTTTAAATCAGCTGAATCACAGTATTTAACAGAGAGCAAATGTGGATCTTAGTAAGACATCTTATATATAGCATTGTCCAGGTGCAGTAACATAAGGTCATTCAGAAATCTACCAAAAAATGTCAAACCCAATAAAAGGAAGAAGCTGCTGTAGCTCTTGGTAACATAGGCACATGATAAAATTGTAGCAGTAGAAATGTGTCTTTTAACAGCCCATCAAAACACCAGCATTCCTGGCTTTCTAAAAGCAATGTTTTACTGTTTCTGGAGAAGATCTCGAAGCACTCCCTGAGTTGGGCTGAGATTTAGTAATGGAATTAATGCTGTCTGCTTGGGCTTCCACAAGTCTGAAATGTCAGAGATTAAGTGGGTCTGCTCCTTCTGCTCCTCTGTTGGGTTCCCTATGCTGCACTGGGCATTCTTGGAGCACAATACAGCCACTGCGGTGAAAAGCTGGTGGTTATAAAAGAAGGAGGTTATCTGATTGTTGCATGAAACCAGGACCATACATGATACACTTTCCAAGTAGTTTGTAAATATAAACAAGTAGCCCTGTTCTACCCCATCACTAGTCTTGTGGGGCTGTCTTTCATTAGCATTGCAGGAATTAATAGTAAGATTAATATGATTTGGCCTCCAAAGTAATGAAATGAAACTCACTTTCCGCTGCCCTCTCGCTCTTGCTCATCCTTGTGTGCTCAGCTCTCTGACCAGGGCTGGGAAGGGTACTGTGCTGTGACACACAGGCTGCCAGCTGCAGTTCCCACTCCCCTGCATTCCCTCTTCTCTGCCTGTGAGAGCAAGTGTTCAGTGCTGGGCTGACGTCCTCACCCTTCTTGTTATGCCAGGCCCTGTACTGGCCCCAGGAGCTGTGTTATAAGGCAGGAGTGTGTGCTGCCTTTTTTAGTTCATTAATTCTGATCAGTAATGCAATGAAGAAACTCCCAAAATTGAGTAAGATTTACAGAAGCTGGGGTATCTGCTGTATTTTGTTCCAGAACAGGTCTAAGCAACCCAACTGAATGACCATGCTTATGTTTCTAACATGTCTCAAATATTGGTCTATCCTTTTTGCTGAGTTTTGAAGTTATATGATTTACCTGAAGTGTGCCTAAGGTCAGTTACCTGTGGATCAGCTGATGTATCTGAGTCAAGTCCCTCCTGATGTATTGAAACTCTTAATTACGGAGTCTTACAGCCCAGTGGAACAAATTCAGTGCCTGATCCATCAACATTTTTTCTAGACAATCTGTCATGAGTGAGATAAGACTTTGCAAAGGAGAGAGCAGAAACAAGACAGGAAGGAGAATGGTAGAAGAGAAAGATGCTGTAAGAAGGATAGGAGACCTTTCAGGAAACAAATAGATATATTTAAGTCAAAGGAAAATTTTAGCACAAGGACAAATTACTATTAATGGGTCATGAAAAATGCAGTCTGGAAATAGGATGAAGGAAAATCAGAACAGCAAAGAGGTAAGGTTATGAATAGTCTTTTGTAGGAATATCAGGAGCAAATAACCTATCTTTTTTTTTTTTTTTTTTAAGAGGGCATTTATGAAAGGGATTACTTAGTGTGATTGCCTATTATAGTGGGAGACTAGATTAGTGATCCAGGAGTTCCTTTTCAGGAGTCTGATGCTTTATGAATGGTGCTTAATGACAAGAAGGAAATAAGAGGAGAAAGAGTCAGAAGTAGGTAGTGGGTATTCTCTCAAACATAAAGAAAAAATGTTGAGGGCTATCTTGTGTTTCAAACACAATGACTAAAACTGTTAATGACTAATTTCTGTTATCTTTTCAAATGTATATTCTTTACCTATGAAAGGTGCATCCACCAGAATAATTTTTCCTTTTGGGCGGTAAATGATGTGTTCCCAAAATAGCCTGTGTTAACAACCTGTTTTAGAAATGAGGGGGATTCAGCAGTTGTCTTCACTCCAGACAAAAACCTACCAATACAGGGTTTTCTTATTGCTAATCTTAGATCAATACAGCACCACTCGCAGAGATGGGAATCCAGGAAATACATAGTGCATAAAATCCAAATTTGGAACAAAATGTAAAGTCCCATGGGATGTGCTTATGCCATGATTTTGAGCAGATCTCATACTTCACATCCTTTTCTTTGACGTTCTTTTATTTCACTTTTCCTACCAATGACAGTGGTGAGAACTTTTTTTCTGAGATACAGTTACATGCGGCGGGCACTTCACTGCTTCACGAGACCAGATGCAATGGCCAGGTGCAAGGCCATCCTGCACAGTCATGCCTTCATCCCCTTCCCCAGGGCATTGGGGCCACCTCTGTCCCTGGAGGACAGTGGGAATGAAGCTTGCCTCTGAAGAAAGGGGCAATTTATGGAGAGATTACTGTGAAACCCACCCACCAAAAAAGCCAAACCCAGACCTGGGAGCAACAGAGTATGGTAAGCACCCTGTGCCAGGCTCCCTGGGCTGCCCTGCCCTGGGGCACTGCAGGCGAGGCAGGGCAGAGGAGGTCCCAAGGAGGGGATGCTGCCTCCCACCTCACTGTGGTCTGCCTGACCCTCATGGCTGGTCCCAGTTGCAGTCAGAGGTTACTGACTATTGCCAGCAAATAGCCACCGAAAGCAAGAAACAGGCTATAACGCTGTGTGGCAAATAAATGATATTGACACAGATGCAGTTGCTCTCAACAGTGTGTGGGGAGAGGCTTGTGCCATCATGAAGCAAGATCATGCACCACATCATAGGTGTGTGCAGAGGCACACGCAGGCTGGCCATGCTGATACCAGCAGAGGGGATAATATCCCATATCCCCCCTCCCCAACTTACTCACGCCTGAAGTGAAAGTCTAGTTTGGGGGGCAGCCTGCAAAGCCTCATAAGTACATAAATACATGGATGCCATAAATACACATCACGTCCCAACAGATGTTCCCCAGTGAGGGCCATGGGGAAGCGCTGTAGACTGGTATGGGTCCCAGTGTTTCTTGCCTGCAGGAGGAACTGGACATGAGTTTAATCCATGCAAATCTCAGGCTTCATCAGAAATGCTTGTTATTATTTCGCTCCCAGCTTTCAAAATATATAATCCAATTACACAAAGTTCTCATCTGTAATGTTGTGTCTCTCCGTTCTCGCATTTGTCTTCTTAGTATGCATCCCCTCTCTTGACAGCAAAAGCTGTGCTTAGAAATCCAAGGGAATAAGTGTCTCTAGGTGGGAGGCAGCTGAAATTACTTGAAATTTATTTCTGATAATTTTTTTCTTAAGGGAAAAAAGAAGACGGCTTCCCCAGACACTGAGAAATATCAGACTTGTCAGTTTGACTTCACTGAAGGGGAAAGACTCCAAAAATCCTTTAAGGAATCAAATAGGGAACACTTGGAAAAGCAGAGCTTGATTAAAGACAGCTAACATCAATTCAGGGAAAGGAGATCATGCCTAACTAATTTGTTGGAATTCTTTGAGGAAATTACTGCCCTGGTAAGGAAGGGGAAAGGATATTATAGACTCCGTTTTTCAGAAAGCATTTGACAACATTCTCCACTGTTGGTTAAAATGTCTAAGGGCTGAAGTCATGGAATAGAAGGACAATGAGCATATTGGACTGAAAACTGGCGAAAGAGGAGGAAAGAAAGGGTAGCTATGAATGGGAGCCTTTCATTTTAAAGAGGGGGATGTAAGAAGGATCAGGGAAGAAACCGCATTTTGAGTTTGAAAACAAGATTTCCCAAGGTTACTGAAGACACTCCTGAACCTTGGGAAATACAATTAATAATGAGGAGCTGTGCGGACAGACAGATGTGGAAAGGGATGGTTTGTGTTACCACAGTATCTTGAAGAGCAGATAGAATGGGGAAGATTTTCTTGACTGCTCTGCTAAAACAGATCTGTCACAGTTTGATGATATGTGTTAAATTACACACACACACATAAAAAGACACAAAATTTCACACTGCAGAAACTAAAGGTGGCCCACCTTTCCCTTCTGCATGTTAATGATTACTCCCGTGCACTTAAGCCTTCTTTTTTTTAAGAATGATCTTATCACATACAATCGCACAAAAAATCTTATTACTGAGGGTCTTCATGTAGGGCAACTCTTTCACTTCAGGTTAGTCTTATTAAACAGCACAGGAAAAATAGTTCTGCTTTTGAGTCTTTGCTTTGGAAAATAACCAAACCTGCTGCTCTTCACACTAAGGCCTTGTCTATAATCATGCATGCTGAAGCATGTGTTGAAACACATTTTAACCAGTAGATGTGATAACCCTGTCCCACACGGTGTAAGTTAAATCATAAAAAACTGCTGTCATTCCTGAATTAGATTCCATGTCAAGTCTGACCTTGAGGTACTGGACCAGTGATCAGGCTTCAGCTTGGTGTGTTCATGTAGCTGCCTCTGCGCCTCCAGCATCCACCAGCTCTGGGCATCCATGCCAGTCAAGCTCGGGCTGCCTACACACATCCCGTTTGCCCTTTCAGCCAGCAAGGTCTCAGGAAAGTCCTGCAGCCTTGACACCTCTGCAAAGAGACTACCAGAAAGGGGTAGCTCTGCTCGGTGCACTTCAGCCCTGGCCCACAGCCAGCAGCCCTGCCATTGACTCTGTGCAGTGAACCACAGGCACTAAAGCTTGCAGAGCAGCCTCCTTCACTAGGAGTTTACTCTATAGTGGGCACACAGTCCCAGCTGCAGGTATGGCTTTCTCCAGGGGAGAGGGAAGGCAGCAGCACAAGGCCTCCTATGTCTTAAGCCACTGTGCAATTCACCAGGGAATGCCTGACTGGTTCCTTAAACTCTCTATTCCCACCCTTCTAGCATGGCTCTCTCGATCTGATGCTCTACCTGAAAAAAAAAAAAAAAAAAGCAAACTGATATATGTGTTTAGTTGTCAGGTATGGTCTCTTGAACATGGTTTCCACAGGCCTTTTGAAAGCCATTCTTTTGTGTAATGCCCACTTTGCTGCTCAGATATTATGGACAGGCGCACATCACTCTCCTGATTAGAACATGCTTGGAGAGGAAGCAATAACTTAAGAAGTGTGATTACAAGAATGCTTCCGACGGAATATAATGTACATGGGAGAAGGTACCTTCTTCTATCAGTGAGAGCTTTAAGCTAGGAAGCTTTGTCATGCACAGAGAATTTATTTCAGTAATAGAGCCCTAAAAGCCTCCATTTTTCTACACAAATTGATTTAGTGTGTGCCGTCGGAACCAGCACCTCTTTCTCCTGTCCTTTCACTTTGAAATACAAAAGGCACTAGTGAATTTTGTTTGTTCTGTTTGTTTTTTACATTCCTAACTGACCAGAAGGAAACAGGATATGCAGCAGTGGCATTACACCAGGAAAATGCATTAATTCATCAGCATGTCATACTGCTTATCTTCTTGGGTAGGTCTTCTCCCTCTTGTCTGCTGCCTTTTCTTGACTCTGTCTATCTGGGGATATTTATATACCTCCAGGATGGAATGTGTCACCAAAAGAAGTATTTCTCTGCTCTTCACCTCTCTCCTTGGCTCCATTTCTTACTTGTTTGAAGCATTGAACACCCTTGACACCCAGGTCTCACTCTAGTGGTAGGTGGTGACATCTAGTACATTTGTATTTTTTAGATTTACTCATTTTTAGAAATATTCCTTCCCTTCTTGCCTCTGATTTGAAGCATCATTAATTTCCACAAGCTTCAAACTGGCCCTTCTGTACTGCACACCAAAGCAGTTTTCTTCATCACTCAGAGCAGAAATGGCAGAAATAGGAGATGTGACCCTTCTGGACATCAAAATACAACTTTTTTTGCAATACAGTGGATCTCTCAATGTTATTCCCCTTAATAAGCCAAAAAAGTACGTAATGTAGGAAATAAATTACTACATACAATTCAGTAATATCTGTAAGTAGAAATAGAAGATTCCTTTCAAGAGGAAATTTTTTCACAATGAGAACAATCAACCATTGGAATAATCTCCCCGGGGAAGTGATGGATTCCCCAACACTGAACACTTTTAAGATACAGCTGGACAGGGTGCTGGGCCTTCTTGTCTAGACTGCGCTTTTGCCAAGAAAGGTTGGATCAGATGATCCCTTAAGTCCCTTCCAATTTGGTATTCTATGATATTTTGTTTTCACTCAGCACCTTTTGCTGCTAGGACAAAGGCTGGACTAGAGGAGTTCTGAACATTAAGCCTGTAGCCTTTGGAACACCATCTTGTCTCAGCTTTTCCTCTCTATATTAATTTTCTTCCAATGCTTTTTTGGCAGCCTTTGTGGTATTTTCCCCTCAGATGATACTGCAACTCCAAGCATCTTATGGGGAGGGAGGAAACCTTCTCAAAGACAATTCTAATCTACCCTAAGCAGATGTCCCTAACTAAATCCTTATTAATTTCTGCTTTGTCAAAAGGTCTCTTCTCCATGCCTTTGGGCTTATTATTAATAGACACGATAACAAATTTATAATCCCACTCTAATTATTTTTTTTTTTTCACAAGGGAAGGGGAAAGGGTCACGTATTTTTGAACATTAAGTGTTGTCCCTTCTCTTATCAGGTTAATTGGGCTGTGGTAATGTCTGACTGCATATCCTGCCCAGAGGTGATTTAAAAATGGCAAATGTAATGATTTCTTTTTACTTAATGGTGGAATATCAGTCTTTTTGTATAAATTGTGATAGTTGCTCTTGTCCCAGTGATGTAGATATTTCTTTAACATGTATTCTTGGATAAACACCTACACAGTTATCAAGAACAAGGACTACGTGATTTTACAACAACAAAGAAAATAATCTTCTACCATCCTTATCGTTCTGGCCCTGTAAAAGCTCACTGGTAGCCAGCCAGGTTTAAAGATGTCACCATCATGCTTGCTACTTCCACTTAGCTCTGCAGAGTTCTGCCTGGCATCTTTTCAAAATGAATCTTGGAAAGCGCAGGGATATGCTTTCTTTCTAGAGCTCTCTACGTCCTCCTAACTTTAACACAGTAGCTGCCAGTTGAAGCTAACAGGGCTCTTGATCTTTTTTCCCCCCTTTTTACACCCCCTCATCTTAAGTGTTTTTTGTCCCAGCCCAGAATGGCTTGCCTCTGCCTCTTGCATCCCCAGCTGTGGGATGTGGCTTGGGGAAGAGGTGGTTTCAGGACGGGGGCTGGTGAGGGGTGGCAGCAAACATGGTTCCCACGGCTCAAGGCGCTCTGTGAGGGTTAGCACCTATGGTGTTGACAATCCAGAAAACTCTAAGTCCTTGAGCTGAGCAAACTGATAAGCAGTGAACGTGGCAAGACAAAATAAAAAAGAAAGAGTAGTGATTAAATAAGTGGAAAGGCTGCTTTTGTATTGAAGGTGTCATGAGGAAAGGAATAAATTTTGGTCTGGGAGAGGTAATTTCTTGGCCCTCTAGAGGTCAAATAGCAAAAGGACAATCTCTTTCAGGGCAGCAGCCTTGGAAGTCCTGTGCGGTGAGAACCCAATGGGCAGTGAGTAAGAGCAGCCCTTCATGGACATTTAGAGAGGCTGTTGGTTGAGCTCAGCAACACTTCAGCTCTGCTGACACGTGCATAGGGCAGGATCCAGCACTCATCAGGCCTGGCAGCAGATGGGCAGTTGACATTTAAACAGTAATTGGGGTGGGACTCTGAGGCACAGACTTAACTTCTCCTGTCAGAGACCACTGATAAATTATTTGGCAGCTTTTAATTTCATAGCACTGAGAAGCATCTTGTACAATACTCAATTAAATATCTTTCATAACACTTGAGTTTATATGGTTGTTTGTTGCTGTCAGGTTATGTCTTCTTTGGCAAAGCTTTGGGTATTTTCTTTATTGTGCATCAGAGAAACTCAACCAGGACAAAAATGTTGCAGTGACTTAAAGGAGTAGACGTAGATTTTGCTGGGAACAGAGAAGGCGACTGCATTGTGCTTGGTCAAGCACGACAGTTCTTGGCACTGCCAGAGTACCTCAAGGTACCCGTCTTACGGATGTGGCCCATTCACTATTTTGCCTGTATTCAATAAACTTCTGTTAATACTGTCCAAATAAATTCAGGGAGCTTTGGATGTAACATAATATTAGATAGATACAGAGCATTCCCTTTTTCATCAGGGAATCTGAGAGCTCTTTGTTATGATTTCAGAGAATTAAAGCTTCACAGTATTTCTGAATTATACCTGGAGGAATTATTTCCCATAAGCTGAGGGAGCAGAAAGATGGATGTCCCTTCTTCATGCTAGGGTTGGGATAATGGATCCAGTGACTTGGCGGCTGGGGCTCCCACAAGCGTCTCCTTGTTCTCGTGTCCACTGGCTCTCGGGTGGTGACTGGTCCTGGGTAGCAGCCACCCTCTGATGCGCCCAGAGAGATGCAGTGTGTACTTGAGAGCACCAGCCAAAGCCGGGAAAAGGGATCTGGAGAGAAATAGGGGAGACTAACAAAGTGGTGGGAGCTGCTGTGTTTTGTGAGTTGTTTTAAATAAAGAATGCATTTTAATCCTACTGGCCTCTTGCCTGCTTGCTTCATTCAAAATAAAACACACTCTCCAGAAAATGGTTTTACATAGCCCAGCCAAGTTTCTGGTAAAGCACAGACCCCAGACATCCATAATTCATAAGCAAGGAAGGGTGTGGATATTTTGTGGGAACTGGACCCTCCATGAACAAGATCATTTTCGTTTGCTGATTATGTCATGTAAACAATATGCTTTTAGGATTCAGAGGAACAGAACTGTGCATCTAGCAAAGTCAAACTGTTGATTCATATGCTGGAAGGAAATTAAATTAACCTGAGGCCTTTGAGTTAACAATAAATATTAAAAGGAGTAGTATGGTGTCCTTCAAAGATTACCAAGTTTTAATTTCTGCTATGTATCTTTTACCTGTTGAGCAACACAAATTCTGTTCAGCTTGCAAAATATTTGCACTTTTCATTACTGTGGCTTAGATTTGCAACGCTGTGGCAATGTTTGAGTGTTTGAAGCCATTCAGAATGTTTACAGTTGAGAAATTACAGTAAGTAAATTGAAATGCCTCACCAATTTATGTTTGACAGAATGGTATAGTGAAAAAGACGTGGTGGGTAGACATTGGTTTTCCTCATGTTCATAGTTTTTGATCCCAGATGCTAATATGTTATCCCTAGGATATATAAACAATATGTAAAATCCCTAGCATCCACAGAGTATGATAGATATTTCATTGTACATAGCTGGTTCTCAACACTAGAACTAATTGCAAAGTATGGTTATCAAGTGTGCTGCATTTACACCTTCAGAGCAGTACATTTTGGATCCGCAAAAGCACTTGAATATGAAATTTTTACCCTAACTCCACTAGGCATTTAAATCTCAAACCGTCATTCCCAAAGCTTATTTCTCAGCTCTCATCTAAACCTAAAGATGACAGGGTCTGTGACCACTGAAACTCTGCCCTTCACATTCCTCCTGCTGTTCTCAGCAGATGCCTCTGACGCACGTAACCAAAAGAGGGGATGTCCCCCTGCAACCTTTTTCCCAGGATGTGGGAGGCCATATCCTGGCCACAGTGAGCTGTCCTTGCAGAGCTCACCCCACTAGACCGGCCCTAGGCTGTAAAACCTGGAGGCACAATCATCTCAGCAATACTGGTACCATGCAGATGACTCAGTGAACATAGGTGTCTGTCACTCCATGAATCAGAAGATGACATAGCTGAGAGGCAGCAATCTCCTATGATGTTTCAGAGGCAGAATATGTGCACATCCTGTTTTCTTAATATCCATGACTGATAAGAAATATAGGAGCAGCTTTGTTTTGCACTTTAGGGTATCATCTGTTCTTCTCCAAATAGACTGTTTTTTCTACAGAGGCAATTGTACTAGGCATTTGGGAAGACACTTAGATTGCTCTAGTTGTGTACCAAGTACAGGGATTTACACTGAGAAATACTGATGCCTCACTTGAAAATGCCTTATTGAATGTGAATGCAAAATGCACTGGCTGGCTCACATCCACAGGCAGTATTTGGCTATAAACAAATCATCTACTTCTCATACAAGAAACCCTGCTAGACTGTGGGGATTGCCTAAGGAGAGACTGTCAGAGCAGTGCTTAAACTCTGGTGTGTGGTTTCATCGTCGTTTTGCGCCAGCCTAAGCTGCTGAGCTGCCCGGCCAGTGATGGCAGGTGCTGGCAGAGGGGTGATCCTGGGAGTAGGGACCCAGGGTGCAACTCCCCCTCTGACAGCAGCATCGCCTTATGCTGATTTAAGGGAACTGTGAATCTCCACCCTTAGGATTCAACACTTTACTTGCCAGAAACTGTATCCAGACAGAGAGAGAAATTGGCCACCCCACCTTATGGAAATGTATGAAATGGACAAACAAACTTGATTAATTCCTGGGTCTTAATGGAGACTAACCATGACAGAAGCCAAAAATGTTTTGGGTGCCACAAGATTTGTTGTGAATAACCACAGTGAATAGCTTACTGGAGTGGAAAGACACCATGACAGGCTGTAAATTTTGTTGGATCTCTACATGTTTAGCTTCCCTGGTAGCCATGGGTCCTTGGGGATACTGGGAAGATTTCAGCAGCAGTCACTGAGTGTTATCCTAAGAATCCTAAGGACAGTGGGAGGAGTGAGGCCATGGGAGATGCCAACTCCTGAGCTACAGAGGAGGCTAGCATCAAAATGGGATCTCATTCTCCAGTTGCTCCCTTGGCCAGTGCAGGGCATGTGGCGAGGCACACTCATGGCCACAGGGACCCTGCTTCATACAGCAAGAGATTTATTCTTTTCTCATGGTGTTGGAGGCTTCCCTTCCTCTTTGGTGGTAGAACATAGGGGGAGCAGTAAAAGCCACTAGAGAACTAGAATGCTCAGAAAAACACATTTACAATGGGACCCTCCCAGGGTCAGCATTTTTAGAGATAGATATGCAGAAAAAGAATTAAACAAGGACAAACACAGCCATATATGAAAGGCTGATTATTTATACAACAGGCATTAGGAGCTCTGTGGCTGGGAGTGAAGGAGATTACAACCACATGAGAAGGCTAACCTACTCCTTTAAGAGCCAACAGCCATTTATTCAAACAGAATAAGAAAATTAGCTTCAGCTCTCTCCAGTCTGAAGCTATTGTATTCACCAGCAAACTCCTGAGTGAGGGAGATAAATTGAAACAGAAAAGAGAGCAAAGAAAAAAAATTCTATACCTTACACAGACACGCACATCAAGTGAGGGTAGAAGTGGTGATTTAAATCACACTTGATGCCTGTGGTGCCTTATTACATGCCGGCTAATGGGAAAACGAGGAGAGAGAGAGAAATAAGGTGCCCAATTCATTGGCCCAGCTGCAGGGAAAGGACTCCCCCCACCTGAGGGAACAGGAAATTCATTTTTAAGACTGCATTGGAGATCATTCAGCTGGTTTTAACCCCAGTCCTTTGGGTATTTAAAATGCTCCTAGCTGGACATTAAACCTTATATGGAAAAGACAAATCTCAGGTTTTAAGGCAGTAGACAAGAAGCATCTGAATTTTCACAAGATAGGGATATAGGTTGTACCTGGAAATATGTGTATGCTGGCACCAACACTAAATACGCCTGCACAAATGGGGGAATTGTATGGAGTGACCTATTTCACATTGAGAAGTGTGAAATTTCCATCTTGCCTCAATAAGAGTATGCTCTGTAAGTGTATTGCAGAGGTTTGGGACCAAGAGCTGTACACAGCACAGTATACGGGGTCATAAGCAGAAAGTTGGCTCTCAAACCCTGCAGCTTGGCCTGACCTAGAGCTGACTTGGCCCTCATGAAAATCAGGATGTTTGTGAGCATCCTGGTCCCGTGGTCCCCCCACCAGCACTTGATAATTTGTGCTTGGGAGGGGTGGGGTGGGGTGGAGTGGGGGGTGTTGAAGCAGGGAGTGGAGGCTTGGCCAGAAGTACATATAGGAGGGAGCCAGGATGCCTGGATCTGACCGCTTGCTTCAAAAATTTGCTTCAGTCTCAGCTTCTCCAGCTCTCACTTTTATAGCTCAAATCCCCAAAGTCCCTGCTCCATATTTACTCCTTCCTTGGCAAAACCATGAACAAATTAGTGGAAGTTTTGACTGAGGAGAAGCAAATTTATACCCTGGTCCTTGGCCACCTGAGGATATATATGTGCTAGTGTGAGGAAGGGGAGGGAGAACAGGGGACAAAAGGATCATTCATGGTTACTCCCAGCCCTGGTCCCACACTCCTGGCGGCACAAGGACAAGTCCAGCCAGCAGCCACCACGTCACTGCAAGCACAGACCCACAGACTGCCCTGAGGCCAGCAACCTGGGTGGTTTGGCCAAGAGGATGGACAAACACTTGGTGCCAAGGTCTATCCGTTTGTCACCAATCAGCTCCATCACCATGCAAAGGGGGTGGCTCTGGAGGCAGACACCTTCCCCAGACTCATGGCACTGCATACATTGACCCAGCCTTCAAACAGCCAGGCTGGCACAGAGTGACCCATGTCACCACACAGCTGCTGAGGACAGATGCGGTCCAGTCACATGGGGCAGCCCCAAGCCCCACAGGTTGGATGGTCTCGGATGTGCTCACTGCCCATCTCTCATGCCCAAGCTGGCTCTAGCAGCACCAAATGTCTGGGGGTAATTCCAGCTTAAAAACCCCACAGCATGCTCTGTGACACAGTGGGCATGTCCTCTGTCATCTAAAATTGGAAGGAGAAGCAAAGAAACTCTCCTCTTTCTGAGTTTAACTACAAGCCACATTTCCTCGGGTTGATCATGCTCAGTGAAGCAAAGAGCAGTCATTTAAAAGCTGAAATGCTGCATGCAACTGAATCTGTGTTTTTTCAGTCTGGGAGCCAAGGGTTTTTAAGAAGTGTGTAAAAAGTGATAAAGCAAAGCAAGTTCATACGTGCTATGCAGCCATCTACGCATGTGATATTTCTAAAGGGGTTTGCACATCTGCTGGAAAATGTTTAGGGATCTGCAGATTGAAATGAGCTAAATGAACTCTCAGCCTTTGTTAGCATGAGGCTGGGCTGCTTGGGGCTGGGTATAAGAAGTGCTTTGTGCATTGAGGCGTGCTTGGGCCAGTTGACAGATCCCAACATTTCCAGTATCGTGGCAACCAGTGTATCACTTGCATGAACCTGTACGGCACTCTGCTGGGTCCCAATACACAAACCTCACACAAATATTTCAACATGTTTGGAGCCAAACTCTAGTCAATATATGAAGTCATTTCACCACAGCTTTTAGCCAATAGGAAAAAATTCCCTACTAACTTATTTTCAGAGGTTAAAAATAGAATTTGTGTGTGTGTGTGTGTGAGGTTAGTAAAAACAGAAACGAGAAAGACAGAAGTGAGGGTGTATGCTGTTAGCATTTCTGAGCCACCTGGAGCTGGTCCCCAGCTGGGTGAGGGGGTTGCCTTTCCTTCTCTTTGGACAAACACCCTTTGTTTGATGGGACCAGATCAGGGACAGAGAGCAGAGGGTTTGTCCCACAAGCCTCCCAGTTGTACCCCTCTTCTCTCCAGGGGTATGAAGCACAAACTCATGTCCTACTTCACACGGGTGGCCTACTGTGGAGAGGTACCCATAGAGTCCTTAAAGAGAAGCCAAAACAAGTAAAGGACTACCAGGGTGGTGGGGGTGGTGCCACAGTCACCAGTCAGTGGGGTGTCCTCATGTGCAGGTGTGCAGTCCCTTGTGCTCCCTGGCGCAGGAGGAGCAGATGCCTCTGCCTTGCCCCTGCCCACTTGTGGGGTGCCCTGGCACCCTTATCCTGCCCACTGCACCCGGGGGTGGCCAAGGCAGGCCCGTGGCTCCAGCAGCAGCAAACATCTTCATGTGGGAATAGCACAGAGGCCTCCAGGCAATAAATTTCCTGAAGGAAGATTACACTTTTTGGAACCTTACTTTTTGATGTTGCACCTCCCCATAGGCACTCTGCTTTCACTTACTGTGCAGCGTGTGATGTGGATTTTCATATAACGTTGGTGTGCTCAGTTTTGGAGTTGTGCAGTGCCAGATGCTGCCCGTGGATCCTCACATCTGGAGGAGGTATAGAGGCGAGGCTTGCTCTCCAGCAGATGTGCTCAAGCTCTTGCAGGGTGTGAAACCACTCTTAAGGACAAAATTGTCTTATGAGCCACCTCTTGATCCCATCTGTAATCCCCCAGCCCTCAGTACGGCAACTGCTCTGTTCGCTCATGGCTAAAATAATACTGGAGTAATATTGCTGTGCTTATTCCTGCCTTTAATGTGATGGCTGTCTGCACATGTGATTGCATCCCAAAGCGTTCCTCTGATCTCAGGGGTCTGCAAATGTTTAAGTTAACAATGAAAATATAAAATATTTTCCTTATCAAAAGCTTGCCTTTCTCATGAACTGTGCTGATGTGTCAGAGGGAGACATGGAAATCCTTGCTTTCTCTGGTTTCTGTCTGGTCTTCACCCCACTCCTTCTGCCAGGCCCCCTTTGCCCTCATCTCCCCCTCCCCATCTGCCTGTCATCGCTTCAGCCTCTCGCCCCTACTCCAGCCGCATGCTTCCTTTTCAGAGAAGGAGGGAGACACAGGAAAAAAGATGTCCTGGATCCTGCACTGAGCTGTTCCTCGGGCAGCCTCCACTGTACCACAACTGTAACGGTCCTTCCAGCCACATACCACAGGTTTTCTCCAGACCTGTGAGCAGTGGGACTGCCAAACTTTGGCTACAGGGTAGGGGGTGGAGTCACCACTCAATACAGTGGTGCTGTCTGCAGCAGATATCTTACTCCTGGGAGCTGCTAAACTGTGGCTTTTCGTTTGTCTTTCAAACTCCACATTCTGCATGCCAAACCATTGTGATCCACAGAAAAATGAGAAGAAAGAACCTGTGCCCAAGCCCAGAAGAAGACCTATTAGATTTCTAGGCTCTAGCTCATGTGAGCAGTATGTAAGTTAACCATGTGTAACCACAGTGTATTTCAGAAGAGGGAGTTTATGCTGCTATACAAATGATGAGTGCATTCTTTCATTGCATCATATAATAGGCAGAACTAACAGATTGCCATTGGCTTTCATCAACAGTGGGTAAAGGTGGTGTTGAGATGAAGGTCTGTAATATTTGACAAGAACTACAGCATTACTGGGAGAGCAAATTACTTATACTGAATATGATTTATGAAAAGGGGCCACTGCATGAAAGGTGGAAGGATTTTGATCTCCCTTAAAGGGCTACCATGTGTGTGAATTTTAATTTTGAGGACTAAACATGGGGGAATGTCATGGGGTTCTTTCTAGACTAAAGTCAGGAGCACACGGAGATAGTTCACTGCACAGCATAGGGTGATTTTCCATGGGAGCTGATGTGACACAGTTTTTCACTTCAGGTCCTGCAAGAACTTTCACTGATCTCACTTGCCCGGCTGGCCCATTGCTCCTATGTTAAGGAAATCAGAAAGCAAAGTGAATGTTGCAAGGGCCGTCCCGTGCACCTCATCTTCGATAACCATTCTTCCTCTTCTTCTCATTCGAAATGAGAAAAACATTGTCTTTGTGTTCCGTCCTAACCTACTGTGCCCCGGTTTGAGTGCTGCTTTTCTGTCCTGGCCCAGCACAAATGAGGAAGCTGCTTGTAGCAATAAAGCACAGAGAAGGTAAAAATGGCCATGACCTGTCTAGGCCTGACTTTATTCAGTGAAAAAAATCCCCAAAATTTGCCAAAACTTTCTTATCTACCATAGCAGCAATAATCCAAGCCATCCACAGTGCTTTACCACCCCATATATGCCCCCACCTTCTCCTTCTCTTGCCATAGTAGAAAGGGACCTGCCCTGGTCAGACCTGCTCTTCAGGATGTCAAAATGTAAGTGTATTTGCTCTTCCAAGAAGTTTCTCTCTGCAGTCGGTCAACACTGGGATCCTTGGAGAGGAAAGATCAAAATTTTAAATTATGTACTAACTAAAACTTTTCCTAGGTCTTTTTCACAATAATATTGGAATAGAAGAGTTTTACCAGCTACATCCCCTTAGCTCCACTCACACAAATGCACACTTGACCAAAAAGACAAAAATAGCCATTAAATTCCCCAGCTGTTACCATAATTTCCCCAGTATCCAAAAGACATAGCAAACATGTGAGATTTGTGCACCCTTTAAAGATCAAAAGGCAGGTAAAAATTTGGAAAGTGTGTACATGAAGAAAAAGTTGAACTCCAGTTTTCTGAAGCAACTTAGGAGCTGAGTTCCTCTGATTTCCAGTGAGACTCGACTTAGAGATTTGAAGATCCTTGAGGCTCAGACTTAGGGTTCAGCTGTTCTTATGCATACCTCCTATCCTCATAACTCAACAACGGCACGTTGAGCCAGACCCTCTCCTCAGTAACCAGAACAGCACTTGTGTGTTTCAACTGCTGGCTCTGCTGGGCAAATTGCAACCTCCTGCAGATCAGCTATAAGATATAGCTCAAGAAAGAATACTCTGGAGAACTTCTCCTTCTCCTCTTTCTCAGCTCTTTTATGATCCTGGGAACCTCCAAAATAGGGCAAAAATCCTGTTTCAACTACAGAATGTTATGTTGATGTGGACCACCTCTGCACAGACAAACTGAGGGGCTGGGTTTTGTCTCTCTCTCCCCCTTGGCCATGCACTAACATATTAACTTCCTTCCACCTTTCTCCCCAGTGGATATTTTATGTAAGATTTACTATCTCTTTCTATTTATGCACTGAGGCTCCCTTTTCCTGAGGAATTTCTGAGGAAATTTGAGGTAATACTGGTGAATTCCCTTAATACATTCTTCTCTTCCACATGGAAATTCTTGGTGTCTCAGGCAGGTCATGGTTTCTGAGGTTTTCTTGCTTCTAATGATCTATTTCTGGCTTTGTCAGAGACCCTGAAGCTTCCTTCCCTTCCTTACAATGGCAACATGGGTAGCTAATCTTTGGGGAAATACCTATCATAATTTTTCAGTTCCTTGTGCTGTTGAGTTGGTTTAGTCTCTCTGGTAGTCAATACCTTAGCCTTGCTGTTGAGTCCATCTAGATGTCAAGCATAGTGCTGTTACTCCTGTGCTGTGCCAGTGTCTTTCAAAACTTCCCCAAATATCTCCTTTCTGCTGTAGGCTGTCAGCAGTAGAGGAAATCTCTAACTGCTTCTGTTCATCCACAGCTCTTGGAAGTGCATAAAAAGGCTGCTGCTGATTCTTTATGGGGTTAAAGCTTGGCCTTGAATGCCTATGTATGCATGTCTCCTGCTTACTGCAGGGAAAACCAGCTGATGATAAAAACCATGAAGGGTATGAGGAAAAATTTTCAGTATCACAAAACAGTGACTTCAGTGTAGAGACTTTTCCTCAGGAAGGCAAAATACTTCTCAAGGTGGCAGCAAAATGTGTGTGGGTGCATTGCTGTGTCCTTTTTGGGAAGCACAGCCATGGCAACAGCCCATTTGCAAACAGAATTGTTATAGGCAGGCAGGAAAAACAGAGCCAGGGCTTCATTTGGTGGAAACTGGCATTGGTCCACTGATGCTCCCAAAGCTTCATTGGTTTACACCACCCAAGAAAGACCAGGTAGATCCCAGAGAAACTGCATACATACTTTCTAAAGGGGGAGAACCCAGTCTTCTTGGGGTTTGGTTCATATCTGGAATTTCCCTAAATTCCACTCACATGAAACAAATAACTCAGAGCTCATTATTTCTTTATACAGACACTAAAGTCCCTGTTTCCTTAAAACTCTGCAGAGATAATCGGAACTAATCATCATATATAATACAAATAAAAGCATTCCTTCCTTAAGAGTAAGGGCAGATCTAAGCTAGCTGTTCTCCAACTGAACTCAGCTGGACTAAGATGAGTTTTCTGCACTTACAGTGATTGTTATTCTGTCACAAAAGGGATAATGGGAGGAAATACTGTTTTTCAAGGCAGTAATTGGGCTTGCAAGGGAAGAAGTCTGAGTCATGTATCTCAGCAAGGGGAGTGGATTATTCCTGAAGATGAGGCATTCTTTCTGTTCTATGGGAAGGGAAACAATAGCATTTATATTATAAATATAAACTGTAGTCACTCCTTCCAATCATGCCCTACCTGCAGATGCATTTCTCTAGACTTAACCTGTACATGTTTCCATTCTTTAACAAAAATAAGGACTCTCTCCAGCAGCTCTCCCAGTTCCATCCTCTGTATATGCCTGATTTAGCCAAATATTGCACAGAATAAACATGACGTTTTCTTTCTTTTCTCTTTGTGCTTGTAGCTGTCTAAAGTCAAGCTGAACTGGCACCTTCAGTGCTGAGTGACCAGAGTACCTGTGATACCCAGGAGAGCTCTAAATTGTTCAGAACTCCAGCTGACACTCTGCCGTAGATGAAAGTATTGACACGGTAATGATTTAGTAAAAATAATCTAGATTTATTAATAACTAATAACAATTTGTCAATACAAAATAACTCAGAAAGAAAAGTGACTTAGATTCTAAAATGACAAGATTCAGTCTAACTTACTTAACCGTACCTTAATTTATACACATATATACATGCGCATACACAAAACAGACATATACATACAGAAACAGAGGTATTTGGATTCAGTAAAATGAACACGGGACAAACACACACAGAAACAAGGGCAAGAGTACATACCCCCCCCACACACCAATAAACAGGGAAAGAATGGGTGAAATAGAAGCTAGCTCAAAGAAAATTTCCCTCTCAAATTTAGAGCAAATACAATGCCTTGGCATTTCTCAATGGGCAATAATTGAGACTCAAGCAGGTGGACTTCGCCCTGGCCTTCCGTCTGGAGCAGACGACACCTTAAGGGTTTTGGTACCTGAGTGCTGTCCCAGCTCAGGGGAGATGATGGTCACAGACCCACTGGGATCCAGAAGAGCTGAACAGGTTATGTTTTGTTGATTAGGGATATCAGTTAAACTCAAGACACCAGAGTGAAAAGAGTAGGCGTATTTACTAGAAATAACTAAATAATACAACAGAATAATACAGAAAACATACGGTAAGAAAAGACAGAATAGTGCACCTAAATAGGAAAATACAGGGTAATGCATCAAGTCATTACTACATGAGAGAGAGAATAGTGATTAAGAAAGATACATCACCACTTGCATGTGTTACCATCATCCAGCCCCGCAGTGGCTGAGCAGCCCCGGTTACAGCGAGGGTTTGGGGAGCCTGTCCCGGCAAGGGGGAAATCCTACGCGGTGCGTCCACCCATAGGTGAGGCTGCCAAAGTCACTTTGAGTGGGTCCAGCCTTACATACCTAAACAGAAATACCTGGTTTGAATCTCACATTAGGTTCCCCCCAGAGCCTGGCCAGGGCTCAAGGAAGAAGTCAAAGGAGTTTCTCTGCTTATCTGATGGGATTATGTGCAAAGTCTGACAACAGGTCTCAGTGACAGACACCTGCCTCCATGACTCTGTTATTCTATTCACATACAAAGGAAGGGGAAGATACATTCAAGGTAGCTACATCCTCCATGCATATTTCATTAAGGATTACATTCCGGGTTAACAGTTTCAGTTCAGGGCCTGTTGCTCAGGCTTCAACACTTCCACTTTTTACATCAGGATAGGTTGTTTATTATAACTTAGTATAATACCTGCTGGCATAATGGTTACCAGTTATGAAATATACAGGATTCATCTATAGGTCAACTCTGGCTTGGGCCTATTGTCCTAGCCTTAGCACTTCAGGTTACCCCTTAGGATGCTGGATAAATCCATCTAGTACTGATTTTATGTTTTATTCCATTATTATCAATAGTATCCCATGTTAGAAATCCTTGCAGCTTGACCAGAGTTACTGGCACTGTTCCTACAGATGGTATTTTTGCCATCACAGGCTGTCCTGCTTTCACTGAGGACCAGGTGTGCTCATTGTTTAGGGTTTTTTCTGAAGAAGGTGTTAAGAAGGCTCCAGTAATTGGGCTTCCATAGGGACCATACCGATTATTTAACTGCTGTATAATTTCAGAAAGACTGTCCCATTGTCCTTCATGTGGTTTAAGATAATTTTTTTAGCAGTCCATTGGCTTGCTCAACTATACCATTAGATTGTGGGCAATAAGGTGTGTGAAATACCCACCTTATTTCTTTTTGCTTTGCCTATTCTTGTACTTCTTTACGGGTAAAGTGTGAGCCATTGTCACTCTGGATAGAATCAGGGACAGGTAAAATTTACAACCATGAGGAAAGGCCTCTGATAGTATTCTGTCCATTAGCCTTTTGGCACTTAGTAGCTGTAAGGAGTCCAGATATTATCTCTACACCTGTTAAAATATATTTGTACCCAGCAAAGGATTTTAAAGGACCAATGTAATCGATTTGTCAAGTAGACCACAAAGTTTTCCCTTCTTTAATGTATAAAGGTGGTGCTTTGGCAGGATGGTCCATCTGCAATTTTAATTTACACCGGGAGCGCTCAGGGAGCGCTCAATGAGGATGTTTTCACGTTTTTCTACTAAGGGGCCATCCAAGGCTTTGAGCTGAAAAGTAAAGTGCTTCTCAACCTGTGTGGCCTAATTTTTGATGTAACCATTCTCCTAATCAATACCATGTGGGGTTTGAGGAATTTTCAATGTCTATTTTCCTAATTTTTGTTAATTCATCTGCCCTTTGGTTCCAAATTGTAGCTGGTTTATTGTCATTAGCATGAGCTTTTACCCATCCTATTTGGAATGGCATTTTTCTAGCCATGGTTAACAGTAACTACCAGTCTGCAGTCCTCCAGATTGGTGATTTATTTATCTCCCAGTTTAGGGCTTCCCATTGACAAAGCCACTGTGTGGCACCTGCCCAGACAGCATAAGAGTCTACATAAATGTTTTTTGCTTCATTTTGTGCTGCCAAAACAACTGCTCTTAACTCTCCTACTTGAGCACTGTCTTCACCCTCTTCAATAACTTGTTTGCCTGTTTTGATTTCTAATGCAACAGCTTTATATTGCCATTTACTATCCACTCTTTTTGCTGAGGCATCGGTAAACCAGACACCCTCTGTTGGTGAATCTCCAATGAAGGGAGGTACATCTAAAACTGGTGAAGGTTTGAATGGTTGTTGTAATGCTAGCGGGTCAGTATTAACAGACATTTGTAATGTAGAAACTTTTGTGTGTCCTTCAGTTAATTGCATTTCATCTGCCACCCCCACTATATAGGCATACCATCTCCTAATTGTAGGGTTTTGTGCAATTCCCTCTGGGGGAGCAGTCCCTTTTAGGATTGTGTCTAATAAATTAAAGAGACCTCTGCTCTGAACAGCTTGTTCTTGACCTATTTTCTCAACTTGTTTAACTGCAAGAACTAAAGACCAAAGACCCTTTTCCCACTCTGAATATCTTTGTCCTGTCTCTTTAAATGCAGTTGAGCTAAACAGTAAAGGTCTCTTTGGCCAGTCAGGGCTGATTTGAAATAAGTTACGATAAATACCATGTTCTGCAAAACTCCACTCTGCTATAATAGGGTCAATGAGGATGAACAGGTCCTAGGGATTGATATGTTTTTAATTCCAGTATTGTGATAGGTGGTAAGCCATCTGTTCATCAAATTCAGCAAATTGTAATATGAACTATTGCATATTGTGTAATACTAACAGCAAATGCTTAATTGAACTAACATGATAGTGTAAAAAAAAAAAAAAAAAAAAGGTGACAGGAAGGAGGGGGGGGGATAAAAAGAGAAGAAGTATCTGTATGTCAGAAGATGTGGAGAATTGCAGGCGCATAATTGAATAAAACAGGAGGATGTTCACGACCATGAATCTCATTATGCAAAGAGATTACTGGGCCTAGACTGATAAGAACACTACAAGCTCAGAGGATCATCACATTCCAAGCGAAAGGTGAAAAGCACACTGTGAGGAGGACCTACGGCCTTCCTCCCAGAAGACCGCCCCCCATGGTTTGAAGACCCCTGACCGTAGTTTTAACAACTTCTGCGCAAGCGTAAAGGACTGATAAGCTAATTACCATACGAAGCGGGAGTAGGCGGGTTCAAGTAATGAATGTGTATAGGTGTATAATGACTATGTAATACTTTGTAGTATAAGGTTGAAACAAAATGCCCTGGAGGGTGCGGTCCGTTGTTGGAGCAGGAGACTCCCTGGCTGCCCAGCGCTGTTTTGCTTGTTGCCACTTGCTAAATAAAGAAATTGGGAACTCTGACTCAGCCAATTTTAAGAAGTCAGTTTATAACAGAATCAGAGTTTTAATTGCTTCTTTATGTTCTGAGCCCCATGTCCACGATTTTCCTTTTCGTAAAAGTGAATACAGTGGACGGGCAATGATGGAGAATCCAGGTACATGTTTTCTCCAATATCCTAAAGTACCCATTAGCTGTTGTAATTCTTTTCTAGATCGGGGCATTTCTGATTGTTCTATTTTATTTAGAGTATCTGGTGGGATTGCTGCACTTCCAGCAATCTACCAAGTGCCCAGGAATTTCACTTCTTTACTTGGTCCCTGACATTTTTCAGGTGGAATTTCAATTTTTGCCTCATGCTATGCTTGCCAAACTGTTGATGCCACCTCTCCCACCCACCTTGTTAGGAGAGGTTCCTCCAATTAGAGTATCGTTTATATACTGATAAAGTTTTACCTCTTCAGGGAGTGAAACGGTCTGTAAAAGTTCAGCAAGTGCAGCATGAGCGATTGTGGGTGGGCGTTTGTATCCCTGTGGGAGTCTGTTAAAAGTATATGGGATACCCTCCCATGTAAACGCAAATTTTTCTTTATTTTCTTCCCTTAAGGGGACCATGAAGAACATGTCTTTTACATCTAGCACTGCCATCCAAGGATGTGCAAGGCTTGCAGTGTAGCGGTTAAAGTTGCAGTGTTGGGGACTGCCGCTGTCAATGGGGCTGTATTAGCATTTAAACGCCGATAATCGACTGTTAACCGCCACCTCCCGTCTGGTTTACGGACTGCCCAAACAGGAGAATTGTATGGGGAGTGAGTTCGGGAAATAATCTGTCGTTTCTAAGTCTGCAATTACTTTAGAAATCCCAGTTCGTGCTGCAGCAGAAATAGGGTACTGTGGGACGTTAGTAATTTTTGATTCGGGAAGTGCCGGAGCTGCACGGAGGACACGCACTGTGGCCGTTTGTTGATGTTTGTTAGGGTGAGGGTTGGCAACTGAACCAAAGGACCACAGGCCGCCGTCTGGCAAACGCCAGGTCCGGCCGTTCAAACGCGTCAAAACGCAGGATGTTTTCATAGTGCTCCTTCATCGCAGAGCCAAGAGGTGTTACACGGTTTTCGCCAGGGAGCCGCAAATTAACTTTTGCTGTCTGGCACACAGCGCTTGTTCCTGTAACTCCGGTAATTGTAACCTTTCGCCGGCTAGGTCGTATGCCTAGCTTGTCGGCATGTCGCTTTGTAATTATTGAAATTTGTGCACCAGTATCAATTAAAATTGTATTAATTGTTGTTGAGGACCAACTGGAATTAGAATGTAAGGGCCGTTCTCATTTATCCACTGATAAGCTTTTACTTGCCGGACTGGCAGGCCCAATTGCCCTCCAGACCTTATCAGTTTTTTGATCTTGTGTTTTGCAACTGATCCTCTTGAGGGAGGAAAGGATTATTTTTTCCTGGGAGCTGGCGATGGGGGAGTTGGAGCATTTGAAGCGTTACATCTTTGAAATGCCTGAATTAGACTCAGAATGAGGCCGGTAGGCTGTTTCTGAATTGTGGCTCTAGGAATTCCTAGTAACAACGCTTGTTCCCATAGCTCCTTTCTCCATTCCTGACCCTTAGATTGTTAGTCAGGGAGGTTTTGTTCCTGAAAATTATTTTGATGCAATTGTTTAATTTGCCTAACAGTGCTACCTGTATTTTTTGTTTCATTGGGAATTTCATTCCATCCCATTTCTCGGTCATGATTTATAGTTTCATGCACTAATATTGCCCAAGTGGGTAATCCTTTTGGCTCTAATTCTTATTCCTCACTATTTCCAACAGTTCATGTTAGATTTACCAATTCGTTATAATTTAAGTCTCTCTGGATCTCATCCTGTTTTGCAATGAGGAAAAGTTTGAGCATGGCAGGGGCTCCTTTAATCAGCAGTTTGAGTATAGCAGGAGCTACAGGTGCCGAAAGAGGAACATCAGTAGGATTACGCTGATGCATGGCTTGGATACAGGCAGCTTTGTAAAAGCTGCGGAGAGGTCATTTGGAGATTTGATAGGTATCAACAGAGGTTCTCCTCTCTCTAAAACATACGGCCGTAACGATCTTGTAAATTGGCTATTTGAATTGGATCAAAAGGGGTTGTTTTGCTGATGTGGCTTCTCACACCACCCCGAGGTCCTGTTGTTACTTCTGTTTTAATAATTGGTCTGATTGCAAGTGGAGGAGACTCAGGCGGCTGAAAATCATTTTCGTCTGAGTCGTCATTATGTGTATCGCTCCAAATGTTACCATCCCAATCTTCAGGGGACACAATTAATTTTCTGATTTGAACGATATCAGCGGGGTCGGAGACTGCATTAGCATCATTTCAACGCGTTCCCCCAGTTTTTGTTGTTTCAATTGGTATTCCTTAAGTTGCCATTGCAGCTGCTCTATTTTAATCGATAACACCAGATTGGTGGATGTGCCCTGTAATCTCATCTTGTAAATTTTGTATTTTACGATTAAACTTCTCTCATTCACGACAGGCAGCTTCCAGGCACACTCCCAACATTTTACAAATCATACCTTTATTTTTTCCAAATTTAGTTGCACCTCTAGTATTAGTTAACTGTTTTTCTAGCTCTTCCCAGTTGTGCCAATTATTATAAACTCAATCCTCTGGGAAGGTGGGATTTGGGTGGATACCGTGTTTTTGAAATTATTCGGTGATTTTGCTTGTCATCCTGCCGACTACGCCAATTTGCCGCGGATGGAAGTATTGACACGGTAGTGGTTTAGTAAAAATAATCTAGATTTATTAATAACTAATAATTTCTCAATACAAAATAACTCAGAAAGAAAAGCGACTTAGATTCTAAAATAACAAGATTCACTCTTACTTAACCATACCTTAATTTATACATATATATACATGCGCACATACATACAGAAACAAAGGTATTTGGATTCAGTAAAATGAACACAAAAGGGACAAACATACAGGAACAAGGGTAAGGGTACGTACCCACACCCACACACACCAATAAACAGGGAAAGAATGGGTGAAATAGAAGCTAGCTCAAAGAAAATTTCCCTCTCGAGTTTAGAGCAAATACTCACAATGCCTTGGCATTCCTCAACGGGCGATAATTGAGACTCGAGCGGGGGGACTTCGCCCCGGCCTTCCATCTGGAGCAGACGACACCTTAAGTTTTGGTACCTGAGAGGCGTCCCAGCTCAGGGGAGATGCTGGTCACAGGCCGCTGCGATCCAGGAGGGCTCAAAGGGTCTCTCTGGTGGTCGCAGTTTATAGGGTCTAAGATAACTGACTTTTGTCAAATACTATCTGGTGCCTTCCAGCAGTTGCACAAGAATTTGAATAAGATGCAACCCTGTTATTGTTCCATCTGACCACATCCCAGGCACAGGTGTGTCAGGCCATCAGGAGATGATGGGCCATTATAACCCTTTCCAAGTAATTGGGAGGGGCAGGAGCCAGGCTTGTTATGTTATCAGTTCTTATCTCCACAGATTGGTGTATGGCTCGGGGGGATGTGGATGGAATCACACCTGGCACCAAGCAGCCCAACAAGTAGGGCAGGGAGGGATAAGAACAGCACCACCACACACTCACAGGAGGCAAGGAGAAGATTAGATCAAATGGGGGCAACATTTATATAATTAAACATGGGCAAACCTGACTGATTAGTTGCTTTGGAGATACACAGAGTGAAAATTCTTTTTATTGAAATAACACTGGAGAGTGAAATTCAAACGCCCCTAGGGAATGCTGCCCTCTTCACAAATACTGCCATTGCTTATGATGCTGCAGTGTCCTCATGGAAGTGGTAGCATTTCAGGTGTTGCCCTAGAAAAACTGAATATCTATTTCTTAACAGGTAAGAAGGGTCTCCTGGCTCAGATCTGGATCAAAGGCAGAAAGGGCCTGACTCTCCAATGCTTTGTGTATGCATCATGAGCAGTGTATGGGGAATATTGCCAATGCCACTTGATGGAGCTAAAAGTACCTTCACTGACTTAAAAGATGTAAAACTTAAAATATCTCGGGAGATCCAATACCTCAGAAGTAAATACAGAGATATAGAGAATATAGAAAAACTGCAAACTAAAAAGCTGACGCAAACCTTTATGAGGAAAGGCAAACCTTCCATTGAAGAATTTATTTCGGTAAAATCAAATAATCATAACATTACCCGCAATATCTGAAAATGGCTGCAAGTAGAGGAGATATGCTGCTAGTGGTTCAGGTAATGCATTGGCAATGGGGATGGTGAAGAAATAATTTTCTCTCTGCTGGCTTTGTGGAAGGTGGTCTGTACCACACTTTAGTACATACATTATCACACCTCTCTTCTTTTATGTAGTTTGTAGTGGACGCCATGCCCTTAGTTTTCACACACCAAGTTACACATTTATCAAAGAACCCTGAAGGAAAGATACTGTAAATCAACATCTTCATTAGCTTGAGGTCTGCAATGGAAAGGGGGTAAACCTATGCACATGTTATTGGTACCTCTTTTACTAGCTTCATGGAGAACCCCTCCAGAGCCCACAGCTGGAAGGCAGAGACACCAATGAGGCACTTTATTCAGTATGTCTGGTAACTATCAAATGGTAGGGAGGCTTTCCTCCATCCTCAGCACAAGATTGCTCTGGGAAGGTGATTTCTTTAGCTCAAATTGGCACAATGTGAATCAAATTGTCCTCCTGGCTAGTTACTGGAAATCAGTTTCTCCTGCTTATTGGAAACCAGTTGCAGTGAAATGCAAGAAATACTATTTGCAAAGATACCTTGTAAGATTGAGAGTGTGTCTTTATGCTTGTGACATAAGCCGAATATTAACTCCATGTCAGCATAGCCTTGGTCATTCCTGCTTTGTTACTTCCTTTCCAATAGTCACATACAGAAAGGGGAAGATAAATTGTAGGTAATAGGAAAGGCAGATGAAATGTTTATTATAAATGCATTTTACATCTGGAACAATTCATCTATGGAAATGACCGTAATGCCAGTAAACATGATTTTACAGCTATAAAAAGCTGCTGTGTTGGTTTTTTTTCAAAAGAACCTGCATGCATGCATCTTCCAAAATTACAAAGCAGCATCCCTAAATTTCAGAGGCTGTAATGTACTGCATTTGTTTACTCTTTAAATCTTTAAAATATAAAAGTGGGAAAAGACACTTACCCAAACCCTCCAGTTGAACTTCTGTTGACTTTTGTATGTTACCAATCCGCAATTGAGCTTGTCAATTAAATTCCCTTTATGGTCAATGAAGTGAAAGAGACGCTTCCACAGTATAATTTATCTCATTGTAAAGCACATATGTAATATAGGTCGTATAACTCATACTCTACTCATTGCTTTCCACTGACTGTAAAGTGGATGAAGTTACGTCTACATCAGATAACACATGGAGCAGTAGGAGCAGCTTAGTGCAAAGCAGCTCATGCAAAGGACCTGAAATCCACATTTGGGGGTTTTATTTTAGATTAGCTCTAGTCTGCTCCTGTGGCCTGAATGCCCATTAGCAGTTGGAACGTATTTCATGGTCCTCTGGAGATCTCCTGGCTTAGCTTTCATCCAAAAGGGAGCCAGTATGCACACTCTGAGAGGACTCCACAACACAAAGTGTGAAAAACGGTGGCAATGACGACATTCACTACAGACGTACTGTCCAGATCCAGCTTGAAACACTGACGTAGCTGTACCCTCAGGTACTTACTAGTTAGTCCAGCAGTCAGCAAAGCAGACATTTACAATTAGGTGACATGATCCTACTTGTCTCCAACACATATAAAATATCTCAACAGCCTCTTCATAGAAAACAGTGGTCAACAGCAAACCAGTCTCCCTGTATATATTGCATCTTCAGGACCAAGAACCTCTCCTGTAGTTTTTCTGAAAAGCAGAACCTGACAATATCCTCTGAAAGACGGTGCCCCTGCAATATTTTGTTTTGGAGGAAGAGAGTCATGAAGAAAACAGGAACTTCTCCAGAGCTTTGCATCACCATCTCCCCTTCGCTTCACATAGATTAACATGCAATCATCCTGAACAGCCTGATCCTAGCAGTGCAAAAGGGAATAGTAGCAATATGTACCTTTGTAAAGATCAGTAAATATATCTTGCACATCTATGACCTAAAGCTCAGATTTTCAAAGGCAATTTGCACTACTGCACATACATGAAGCTTACTTATCTGGTGGGCTCAAAGGGCCTAAAAACAACAAAAAAAGGATTTCCTAACTAGGCATGCATGTTCCAATATATCAGCAAGGGTAACACTACACACAGAGGAAAGAAAGTCCATTTACAATTCAGTTCCTATGTAAATTTTGAGACGTATGGCTCCTTTTATGTTGAGTACTTGCATCCATTCTCCATGTATTTACATCTCCAATTTAACACTATTGCACAACTGCCTATGGCATACGTGTGGAACAGCACAATGCACAGATGGCTGTGCTTTTTTCACTTTAATGGGATATGAGCTGCAAGTAAACTATATAGGCTGTTCATGCCATTATATATTGCCTATGCTATATATGCATGTATGGAATATACCATCACCTCACCACCCAGCAATAGCCTGGCACACAATTACTGTCTGATTCTTACTGCATCTTTATAGGAAGCCTTTCTACAAAGATCTCTTCCCACTATGCTTTGCTCGTGCTGTCGCAAAGCTGGCCCTTCAAATTTGACACAGATGTGCAGCTGTGGTCCTAAAGTGACCATTTTGGTTTTGGTTGCTGCCATTTCTCCCTCTTTTCTAACCATCTGATAAGTACACTTAATACATGCTATGTTTCTTCTAGCTCTTTCCCTCTATTATGTCTCAGGAGTCAGCACTTTTGTGCAGAGGCAATGTGCCTGTATCTTTTGCATAGAGTACCAGTGGGCCACCACCCAAGCAATGACAGATATCTTCTTCATGAAAGAGGTCTGTGGAGATCATTCTGAGAGACCTTGTGCTTCAAAGGCGCTCTCGGGTGCTTGAAGCACAGCTGCACTCTCATAAGAGAATTAGCCATTTAAAGAATACAGTCAGTTTCTCCTTTGCTTTCTGGCCAACTATAAGTGAGTAGATATACCTCTAACCTGCTATATCTTCAACACCACCCCAAGTATTTCTCAGGAAGTAGTTCACCAGGGAGTCCTGAGACAGCTGAAGGTTCAGGCTGTGCAGTTCAGATGCAGTGCAGGTGGTGCTCCTAACTGCTGAAGTGACTCCCAGCAGGCACTTCTCTGACTTTTAAATCTCTCTTTCTTTACATGCCAGTCCTGAAGATAGCCTGGTTTTCAGCAGCACAGGAGGTTTTTCAGGAGTGCAGCCTCCCAGAGGACAAAGGCTCCCTGTTGCTTTGACAGGAGGAGGACTTGTGAAGAAATGGGCCATGAGGGGACCTCAGCAAATCTTCTTTCCTTCGGGGCCTCCCTCTGTTTGCAGTTTTTTCCAGTGACAGAGTACTTCCCGACTCTCTTGGTCACCCTCTGGAGAAATGCTGAGCACCTGCTATTTCCATTAACTTCAGAGGTAGTTGCAGGTACTCAACACCTCTCTAGCGGTGACTCATGGGCATCCATAGGCACTATGGGCACTTAGTGCCTCACAGCTGGTGCGTAGGGGATAAGGCCCTGGGAGAGGCTTTGGGAAAGTCCATGACAAGCTGTAGGACACATGTATTTCTGTGAAAGAAACTAAAATTGGGCTTTTACAAAAAATACATATGCAACTGAGGCTCCCAGGATGTTGAAGTATTAAGGAGCTTGTAGTACTTTCTTGAAATTCACACCGCTGTGTTGATGTAAAGAAGGTCTCCTGCATATGAATTTTAAGAGACCTGAATGTGTTCTTCAGAAGGAGAAAACACACAATGTCATAAGTAAACACATAAATCAGTTAGAGAACCTAGAGATTAAGGATTAAGTTCATAAAGCTATATGGAAAGTGTCAAAAGTTGCTCTTAATGACTTTGGAAAAGGCATATGCTTTTTTTGTAGTCCTAGCTCTCTTTCCCCTTGTTAGCAAAGGGTTTCATTCTATACTTAAAAAATTCACATGCCAAAAAAGAGGGAAAAAAAGGTGAGTGGAATTTAACCAAAAAAATAATAAAAGTCATTCGTGGTTCAAGCACTCAGTCTAAGCTATATTTATTCAGTTGACATTTTTTCCAAAAAGACCAATGCGTAAATTAATGCGCACATGGGTAGTCTGAATTATACCCTGGCCATTTATAGTATGTAAGGTTTTATGTGACTTTTTACTCTCTTGTTCAATAAAACAATAAGTAGTTATGCAGCAGCCAGAGAAGCCAGTGATTCATTTACTTCCACAGGATGCCAAGAACCTTCTTAAGGAAATACACTCACCAATAAGTAATGAAAACCTTTTGTACTTTCTGTGGTGCTTCAAGGATTAATAGAATTTCCAAAGACAAGAGATGAATGAGATACAGTAGCAAGCGCTGCAGAGGCCAGGTTTGGCCCAGAGGTGACTGCATGCAACTCAGACTTCTCTGAAGCTTCACAGCAAGTGTGCTTTGCTCACACTGTGGTAAATACAGTCAAATGCCACTTGCCGTCAGATGATTCATCCTGCACAGGCTGTTCGATTCTGCTCCTTTGGCTGATTTTGTTAATGTGTAGGAACTATAAAATAAAAGCCTACAAATAAACTCTGATGTGTTTAATAAAGTGTGCTCTGCGTGCTTGTCTTCCTTTCTGACAAAGTTTCCTGTTGGGTGGTTTTAGCGAGTGGAGAAAAAGCAGTTGTGTTCTGGGCTGAAATTAAATGCACCTCTAGACCACTAAATATTAAGATTTTCTTGATCTGCAAAGGAAACAAGGAATCAGCCTCGCTGATGGGTGGTCAGGAAAACAAGCAGACTGGTGAGGATTTTTCGAGAGGAAGTGCCAGAGAACTGTGCTGCTGGATAAATCCATGCTGAATGCGCTTGCAGGATAGCACACCCATCTCAACATCAGTATATGAGAAACAGAAACATTACAAAGAAATGCAGCATCACATAAGCAGCCACAGAACAGCAAACATACCAAGAAAGATTAAACAGACCGAGAGTCTTCATCTAGAAAAAGATGCAGCTGAAGGAAGATATGACAGGCAAAAAAAAAAAAAAAAATGGGGGTATGGGAAATGATTGTTTTCTTATGCCCACAACAAAAAACAGGAGACCTTCAATGAACTGACAGGGCAGAACAAGATTTAAACCAAATAAATCTCTTCACACAGTTGTTCAGTTTGCTGCACCAAGGATGTTGTGACGACGGAACACATACATAGGTTAAAAATAGGATCAGATCAAATCCATGGAGGTCTACTGATGGCTATTCCACAATGACTGGCCAGATGGACATTCAAGATCAGGTTGGACTGGACCCTGAGCAACCTGATCTAGTTGAAGATGTTGCCCATTACAAGGGGATAGGACAAGATGACCTTAAATGTCCCTTCCAACACAAACTATTCAATGATTCTATGAAACCTGCAGATAAAGGTGTCCCTCAGCTCCTGCCTGGAATTGCAGAGGTTTTATTTCTTATGATGCCATGAAATACTCTGCTGGCCATTACCAGGTAAGACATTCAGCAGTGTGATGCACTCCCTGCAGCAGTTTTCCTACTCTTAAGCAACAAATGCAGGGCAGGGTTGGAAGAATTGTCATGACTGAATATTCTGACTTTTCTTTAGATTATAGCAGCAGTGTAATACCAGTCAGACCCTGAAATCTTCATAATTCAATAAAGAATTACTTTCAAATAATGGAAAACTCTAACTATTCTTCCACATAGATACAAAAATAAGGTCTAGTAAATCATGTGGACTTTTGGACATTGCCAAAGTCTTTTCTCTGATTAATCACAGCTCTTGGCTGCAGTTGAGGACACTGAGAGAAGAGTATAATGAAGAAACTTGGTGGCATTATCATTATACCAAAAAAAATCTGAAATGTGTTTATTTAGGGAGACTGAAGGGAAGATGAAAATGGATCAGTGTAAAGATAGAACCTTTTCACCCTGAAGCGCAAGAAAAGGAAGCAGATTGCTACCCACTGTAATCAGGAGTCTGAAGGGTCTCTACCCGCTTACTCTCCTGTGTGCGTATGAGGGCAAAACTTGTTTGTACGGACGTGGCTTGTCCAAGACCACAAAAGTACCTGGGTATGAGAGCCGGCGCTGAGGGGTTTCTGGTCCCTAGTCCTGCATGCAGGACAGGATGGCCTTCTAGTCTCCTGCTTGCTTGCTTTCTTTTAGAAGTGTTTATTCCTAGAGGAATGAACCCAGACTTAGGAATTCTTTAATATTTTTGGATTCCACATATTTCTAAATGGTCCTGGAAAATAAACCAGCCCTCAGGTGACAAATCAAAGATTAACTCAGGTAAGAAAACCAAAGAAGTAATCTCCAACCATACATGCAAAGAGTAACTCATCACACATTAGATTCTAGATGTCAGAAAGTAACCATCACAATCCAAGCATGCTGCAACTCCCTTTGAGAGCTGAGTTATAAATCTGTATCTTTTGCAAGAGATGAAGCATTATCTCATCCCAGAGATCAACTAGCTCTGCTCTCTTGAAAGTCAAACAACGAGCCAGTGACCCTGGAAAAAGTCTCTTACTGGTCATTAACAAACAGCCGGTAACATACCTGTAAGATTTGTTTCATGCTTACTGATAAATGCTAATATATATTGCTAGCAAATTCTCTGAAAGGAATCCAGACCTTGAATGCACTGTTTCCTGTAGAGACAGTCTGACTGGGATTTTCATTCATACATCTTTGAGGTTATTCCAATGCGTCTGACAGTGCTATACACACCAGAGCTTCATTCTTCCTTCTCCTACACTGTGTATATCAGAAGTAAATTCCAGACACAAAGAATTCTCACCAAGGAAGTGTTGAGATGTTGGTATGAAAAAATATTTTTTGTCAAAATTAAGTCTTTGTTTTGCTCAGAGTTTTCACCTGTTTCATATTATTTTTAATGGAAAATGTATTTGTTTAAAAATGTTTCTGCTTTTCATGCTTATGGTTAAATATTTTGAAATTCGAATTTTGTCTATAAGCCAAAAAAATTAAAGAAAAATCTGGTTTACAAACTGAGAAATGTTCAGGATTCTTTCTAAAACTTTTGGCAAAGTATCCTGAAATTGAAAAAAAATATTATTTTCTTGTTGTTTCAATTGACTTATCAAATTCTCTTATCAAGTCTGTAAGCTTGTTAAAGTCAAAAAAGTTTTAATGGTATAATACAAATAGTATTGCAGCTTACTCAGATATTTTTGGATTTGCATGACTCACTTCTCACTTCACAACACCATAGCAGTCCCCATTGTCCCCACTGGTGATTCAGCAGTCTCACAGAGGATGGTAGAGACAAGTAGACTCACAGCATTAGAGGTTGCTAGCTTTGAAGGCAAGCGGTGTTTGGCCTTTTTTTTTTTTTATGATGGGGGATAAACCAAAACTGACACATTTACTGTTGAAACAATTGCAAGATTCACTGGACAAATCTTCAGATGATCCCAGGGAGCTAGTGGTGTTGGAGTAGTAGTCCTTAGGGGATTTCAGCATACCTCAGATTGTGTGGCAACTGGAGTCCTTTGGATTCCACGCAAGCTTTGTACAGTAACGATGTTATTTGAGAGCATTTGTGGGGCTGTCCATCAGGCTTTGACCCATGGTATGGAACCCATTGGTTCTGAGATCTTCCCTGAAATTCCCCTTCACTCAAGACAAGGCAGATATGCTTCCTTGCTCTTAATGCTGTGGCCAAGGTCTTTCAGTATGGCCTTATAGCATAACAGATCCATCTTATTTTAAGTAACTTTTATACTAGTGCAAGTCACAGAACTGAAAAATTCAGACTGGAAGGCCCTTCAGCAGGTTACCTAGTCCAACCTCCTGCTCAAAGCTGAATTTAGACCTGGTCACTCAGAGCTTTGTCCCGTTCAGTCTTGAAAACCTCCAACTACAGAGATTTTGCAGCTTCTCTGGACAACATCTTCCCGTGCTTGACTCTACTGACAAAAGTATCTAACCATTCATCTAGCCAGGAAAGTGGCTCATCAATAACAGTGATCCATTCATAAGGGAAGCTTTTGACTTGTGAACTCTATACCATACCCTGTCACCTCTCAGTTTCTGGGAAGCCATTGGCATTTAAGGGGGATGTGGAGTATTTGGATTACAGCCTGGAGAGAAAATGGCTGAAGATCCTCTTGGAATTTGGTAATTTGTTAGACTTTGCAGGTATCTGGTGAGGAAAAGAAGGGGACATAACTGAAGCTGGGACATAAAAGTGGCCATAGCATTATGTGGTGTATCACCTTCTATAGCTACCTTCCATAAAGTGCTTTGTTAATGGTAATTTTGGAAAAGCTCAGCTGGCCTTTAGCAAGTTTTCCCTTTTCTCTTACTAGGAGCTTGGGGTTTCCATGGGCTGCTGCTATGTGTTTGAGTTCAGGTCAGCTTCTGGTGTGGCCACCTTATACTGTGAGAACAACCATTTGTAATTCTCTCCTCTCCATCACAGTTACTTAAGGAAAGTGCAAAGGTGTGGTCCTTATTAACATGTTATTTACTGAAGGTAAAACACTGGCTATTTTAAAACACATGATCATTTAACCAGTCCTCAAGAAATCACCTCTTTTTGTAGAGTACTTCTCAGCTGAAGCTCATCTTAAATCTCCTTTTTTGAAGAAAGGCAGTGATTCTTCCACCTCAGGGGGTGTTGGTTCAGATGCTGTTCTGCCATTTGTTCTTTCTTTGGAGTCAATATCATTCATGGGAAGCTGTAAATTATTTCCTGCTAACGCATGATCAAAATCTCCAAGATACTTTGTTTGTGTTGGACCTCTTGGCAGCTAGTGATATATCTGATCAGCAGCCAGGGATATTACTGTTTTAATTGAAGCTGCTCTCCAGTGATTCCTGCCCTTTCAGGGTACTGGAATACACTCCTGGTGATGGCTGCTTGACTCATCACTTGAGGGCTCAGAAATATGGGTCAGCTTTGCTGTCTGTGTTCTTTAAAATATAACCAGCTGGGGAGATCATTATGAAATATAGAGTATATTGATAATACCCGTCTTGTATTTCATGTGGACACTGCAAATTCAGTCTAAGCTATGGAGGAATGTCTGAATGTTACTGATTTTTGGCTGCATTAGGGGTGTCTTGTCCTCATCTTTGGAAAGACAGAAATATTGTTGCTGGTTATAGTGTCTTCTTGGCTAGAAGGTACTTATCTGGAGACTGTGGATCAAGTTAACAATATTGGCATAACTTTTAATATCTCCTTGCACTTGGAAAGCCTTGAGTTGGCTATAGAGTTAAAACGTGATTTCCAGCTATGTGCTTTGCATAAGTAATTCCCCCATTTATCTCACAACAGCCTGGAGAAGCATGACTGCAGAAGCTGTCTTATAATTTGTTTATAGTACTTGTGGTCCTGTCTTGTGACGATAGTCAGTCTAATTGTGTCTCTTTATATTGGGTACCTTTTAAGACACAGTGAAGCTTATGTGAGCCTTAAGGCTGTGTAAATCTTTGGACTAAAAGAAGCCTGGTTATATTCAGGCTTGTGAATCAATTTGTCCACTATTTTATTTCCAGTAATCATCCAAGAGCATGTGATTTCCTCTTTCTGAAATCTAGCTTGTTTTTTCACACCCTCACATCAAGAAAGACTTAAAATGTGGGGTTTTTTTCTTTCCCAGTGATGAAACTGTTATGAACACTGTTGTTATTCAATCATTTATTTCTACTGTTTTTATTTATTCATCTGCTTTGTTTTTGGGTTTTTTTTGAGATTGGAATGTCCTTTAATTATGACAAAATTGGTGTGGGAACCGTTACTGAGTGCCCTCCTGGGTTTTGGAGAGGATAAGTTTGCAGCACTTTTTAATACTGTTACTTCAATGCTGTATGTGTTTAACATTCACTCCTAGGTATTCAGTCTGGCTTTGTCTTGCACCTATTCAGGGGGGGTTCTATATACTTTGGTGATTTCTCAGGGTATACTTATTCTTGCCTGACTGAACACATCTTTAAAGACCTTTTCATACAGTTGCACTCATGAGTTTTACTATAATGGTATTATTGCACCGTCTTTTCCTCTTTTCATGGAACTTTTTTCCTAGAGTGTTTTTTTTTTAAATCATTCACTAACACCTGCGTCATCTCCTGACAAAAGGCATATGCCCATTGTCACCTCTTCTCCAGCCTGAACTAAATCTACCTGCTTTTTCCCAGTAGGTCATGGCCCCTGACCTTTCTATCAATTGTGTTGCTGGATTTTAGGCTGTCCAGGTTTATCACTAGGTCTTCTGAACCACAGGACCCAGAACAAAACAGACTACATGAGTTATGCTCTTGGAGTCAGTGGGACTGCTGGTGTGACTAAGTGCTTACCAACATGAGCCAGGGTCTCATGCCTGAGTCCTGAGCTGTGAAAAGGGGAATGCTTTATGTCACTGATTTACTCAGGTTCCCTCGGAACATGTCCAAAAATAGCAATTTGCTTTTTTGCACAAAGCATCCTGTCTCATGATTAATTTATATACCGTCACTGCCTCGTCTCTTCGTTACTACTGCCTTCTAGCCAGGGTTCTCTCATCAGGTACAGTTTTTCTGCCAGTATTATTTCCCCCTAGCCTCCTGTCAACAAGAGTAATAACTACAAATAAGTGATATTGCCCATATTGGCAATCCTGAAAGAAAACTTGGCTTTTGTTTTTCCTTGGAACCCTTCTCCACATGTGGAGGTCAGCTTTATGTGTTCAAACACATTTTATGGGGAAGGCAGTAGAGCACAGCATGGAGTGGAGGCAGCGGGGGAATTGCTTCCAGGTACTTGGGAAGTTGCACATAGATTCCTCTGCTGAAAATTACCCCCTTCACCACCCAGTGTTTCACTAGGGCTCTGCTGTGATAACGCACAGGCTTACAACCTGCAAAAGACACTGCTGACATTGGGCGAAACCAGCCTCCTGGGAAGGAGAAGCAGGAGTTTTGTCAGTGACTTCAATGAGAATGGGCGCTGGCCTTTCTCTACAGAAATGGTTTTCTTCTCCAAGTGCTATATTCTCCCTATACAATTTTGCTCTAAATATAATAAAAGGCTCCCTGTTGCTATGAGTAGCACCACTCTGACTGGAAAGTGCTGTTAGTCTTGTTTATTTTGGCTACAACTGTTGCGCTCCGTTGTATTACTGCTCTCCATGACTTGTGTATGTATTATTCCTTGACTCATTATGTGTAAGCACCCGGGGAGGTGCGGAGGCCAAATGTGATCCACAGATGTCCACAATTCCCCCAGTGCCTCCTCTCTGCTCCAGTGATGACCCACGGAGCTGGCTGAGGAAAGCCACCCTGGTCTCTTGGGCTGCCACCATCCCTCTCCACAGGCCACAGGGTGGCTGCGCGCCGTGCTGTTGTATGCAGATCAGAAGTGGCTATCAGACATCTGGCAGGTCGCCAACACTGCGCTGGGTTGAGCAATATTTGGGAGCTCTTGTGTGTTGTTTATTGCAATTACGGCTGGGCAAGCCCCGCAGAGTTTGGTTTGTTTGAGCTACTACAATTAAAGCTGCAGGGTTCAGTTTTCAGAGGTTAGCACTTCTATATATTTACTTGGAGGTTCAGGATCTATTAAAAGGAACCATTCTGCTCTTTTGTCTCCTGAAAGCTGTATCACATTTGGCGGGAATGAAAGTACAATGGTTTCTTTGTATGTAATATATTGCCTAAAAAAAGGTATGTGATTGGAATGAGAGAGGTGCTGGCTGCAGTTACTGCCCAACTGGAGAGGGATCTATTTTCTCTGATGTAGAACAATTGTGCAAGCTGAAGAAATGGTACAAATCAATTGACATATTGCACATAAAAGTAAAGTTTGTACTCACAACTCTTTACTCACATGACAGATAACATCCTGGTAAAAAGAAAGCACTTTAGAATTCCGGTGTGAGTGCCATTATCTGTTGTGGCTTGCTTTCAATATTTATTTTTCTCCCCCCACATTTATTTTATTCTGGATTGTGGAAATCAAAATCAGTCTCACTTTTTGCAAACAGCCTTCCGAGAGGTCCTAGTGCTTGGGGCTCACAAGACCACACCCATTTGTTTCCAAATATTTATTTTTTATTCACCTGTAAAACCAAGAAATAGTTGATTTCAAAAGTTAAAAACATCATTTATCATAAAATACACATTAAACAGTATGTCCCAACAGTCTTTACTAAAGATCTGCATGAGAGCCATACAGATGAGGAAATCTTTTCCTTTTCTTTAGTTTCATGTTGCATTTCCACACACAATTGTAGGACACAGGATACTGGGACTAGGATAAAAGATTTAGTCTCTTCCTCAATATTTAGAGATTCCATTTATAAAGGAGAAATGGAGCATGGGACAGAACTAGATCTTACTTCGTCAAAAATGGACCATTTACTCATGTTAAAAAACTACCATTTGAAACACTGCTCTTTTCAGTATTAGCAAAAAACATGTACTATAAATATAAACAAAAAGCTGTAGCACATGACTGATTGTGTCTTTTCTTGAAAACAGTTCTCTTACAGTAGCTGTAAGCTGTAGGTCACCAGTTTTGTCCTGGTAGACTTATAAAATCATGCAGTAGTTGAGCCATGACTGTCCTACTCCAAACTGAAATCACCTTTTCCTTTCATGCTGAGCACTAGAATTGTCTTTTTCAGCATGGGTCCCAAGCAAAATAATTTTTATCAGCTACCCAATTCAGAAAATACATGGTATGAATTTTAGCTAAATGTAGAACATATCTATATAAACCAAAATTAAAATCGGTATGGAAAAATATTAAAATTGCATTAATTAGAGGTAGAGTCTCTCTAAATAATGATGTTGAAGCAGGGATCTTATGTAATCTGTTAATTAAGTTTTAAATTTTTATCTTCATTTCACCCAGATTCAGTCTCCCTAGAACTTAGTGTCTCAAGGGCACAAATGCTGAACTGTATCTGTAATATCTTCATTTATCTTCTGGAAAGTTTCTAGTCATTTTGCAAGAGGGAAAGCAAACAAATTCATTTTATTGAAATAAGAAACGTATCTCATTGAACACTCATTTCTTTTACAGTTTTAGTTATCTTAAGAATCTCAACATTTTAAATAATGATATAAACTTTATGGCCACATCTTGGTTGAATATTGTTTTCAATTAATTATTTCTTAGTTGATGAGACTGTGAAGTTTCTTTTCTCAATGCGGGTGCTTGGGTTCTTTCACACTCTTGATATTTTCCTGGAAACTTTATTCACCTTTAAAATTCAACTATTCATTTCACCCCCAACTTTCTCATGGATTTGCTCCTAGAATAATTTTTGTCTGGTCTGGTGCATGGACAGAAATAAAAAGTTATTCTCCAGGCTATAGAACTTCTGTGACAGCAGTATATGATCAATGCATTTTCTACTCAACATTTAAGACTTTCTAATTTCTATCAGTATCAGTTCCTTTGCATTTTCCCATCTGAGTTGCCATATCAATCCTGCTTGAGCTCTAGTTTTGCAGCATTGCACTGCACACTTTATGATTGACAAGGTCATAGCTTGCCCATGATAACATGTATTTATAAGCTATGGTTCTTGTTACTGGGAGCTTTTCAAGAACACTCTCCTGCAAGCACAAAACCACTTCAACCCCTTTAAAGGTAAGGGAAGTAGGCAGGGCAGGAGACCTCCTTGACTTAACTGTGAGCTTCTGAGTCCGTTCAAAACCAAGAGAAGTGTACCAGAGATGGAAAGGCAAATACCCATTGAGAACTACAGGAGCATTGCCAGTGTGTGCAGAGATGCAGTTAGAAAAGCAAAAACTCAGCTCATATTGAAATTGGCCAGAGATGTCAAAAACTACAGGAAAGGGTTCTTCAGATATGTAAACAACAAGTAGAAACAGAAAGAAAATATTGGCCCACCATTTAACAGAAGAGGTGAATTAGTCACTGAAAAGGCAGACACTCTCATCACTTTCTTCACCTCTGTACTGTTGTGCCGCAGGCCTTGGGAACAAAAATCCAGGTCGGCACAAACACAGACCCACCATCAGTAAAGGAAGAGTTGGTATGTGAACTATTACAGGAGCTTTACCCCTACAAATCCATGGGCCCTCATGTTATCCACCCAAGGGTGTTAAGAGAGCTGGCTGACATCGTTGCGAGGCCACTCTATAATATTTGAGAGGTCATGGAAGTCGGGGATGTCCCGCATCTACAAGAAGGGCTTAAAGGAGGATCTGGAAAATTACAGGCCCATCAGTCTTACTTCAATCCTTGGGAAAGTCATGGAACAAATCCTCCCAGGGGCTATCACAAGTCAAATGAAACACCTGACTGGGAAAAGCCAGCACGGAATCACCAAGGGCAAATTGTGCTTGACAAACCTAATCGCCTTCTACGACAAAGTAACCTTCTCAGGTGATGTGGGGTGAGCGGTGGACATTGTCTACCTGGATTTCTCCAAGGCTTTTGATACAGTTCCCCAAGACTCCTCCTAGAGAAGCTGATAAATTACGGTCTAGACAAGCGGTCTGTGCAGTGGGTGGGGAACTGGCTGACAGGCCACACCCAGAGGGTGGTGATAAATAGCTCTTTTTTATACTGGCAACATGTCACAAGTGTTGTCCACCAGGGATAGATATTGGGCTGTTCACTGTTCAGATACACTGTTCAGTATCTTCGTAAGTGATCTGCATGATGGAATCAGGGGTACCCTGGTGAAGTTTGCTGATGATACCAAACTGAGCGGGAAAGTGGACACTCTGGAAGGAAGAGCCACCAGGCAGGAAGACCTGGATATGCTGTAAGAGTGGGCTAACAAGAACCTTATGAAGTTCAACAAGGACAAGTGTAAGGCCTTGCACTGGGAAAACATAATCTAGGAGTGCAGCACAGACTGGGATATACCTGGTTGGAAAGCAGCTCTGGAAAGGGACCTGGGGGTCCTGGTGGACAACACGCTCACATGAGTGAAGACTGTGCTGCAGCGGCAAAGAAAGACAACGGGATGCTGGGTGGCATCAACAAGGGCATCACCAACAGAGATAAAGAAGTCATTATCCCACTCTAGTCAGCGCTTGTCAGGCCCCACCTGGAATGTTGTGTCCAGTATGGTCCCTGCTATACAAAAAAAGATGTGGACAGGCTGGAGAGGGTCCAGAGAAGGGCTACAATGATGATCAAGGGACTGGGAAGCCTGTCACATGAGTTTTGTTCAGTCTTGAGAAGGCTTAGGGGAGACCTTATCACCATGTTCCAGTATTTAAGGAGTGGCTACAGAGAAGATGGAGACTCCCTTTTTACAAGGAGTCACACAGAAAACACGAGGGGTAATGGGTACAAGTTACTCCTGGAGAGATTCCAATTGGACACAAGAGGAAAATTTTTCACAATGAGAGCAATCAGCCATTGGAATAATTTTCCAGGGAAGTGATGGATTCCCCAACACTGGACACTTTTAAAATTCAGACGGACAGGGTGCTGGGCTATCTTGTCTAGACAGTGCTTTTGCCAAGAGAGGTTGGACCAGATGATCCTTGAGGTCCCTTCCAACCTGGTATTCTATGATTCTATGATTTCAGTTTGCCAGACAAAACCAGCATAGCATGATCCACAATAGTAGTCAATATTCAGATTTGGAGATTACTCTGATTGCAGATAAAATTATCTCTGCCAGTGTACAGGCTATCTTGCAGCAAACCCTTCACATACATTTGTGTCACCTACATATTGCAGATATAAATATAATTGCCCTTCATTGCATAAGTCAGATTTTTATTTACCACAACAGTATGCCACTTTCCTAGAAACTTCCTAGAAATACCCTGCACTACTCAAGCAGCACAACAGAATCTGTGAATTTGACTTGACTCTTTCTCAAGTCCTGGGATCATATTTTGACTTCAGAAAAAAAGAGTTGAAAAAAGCTGTGGTCAAATTCTTCATATTTTCATCTTGTTCTGAATAATGGCTTCATAGGACAAGTTCTTGTTAGCAAAATAATATATTGTACTTAGCATCTTTATTAGAATCTTCCTGTTTTCTCCCTTCTTCTGAGAGTTCTGAAAATGAAGTATGTCACCACCATTCCTTGTGGTCTTTTGAAGAGTATCAACGGCTCTGTGATGACATGGGGAAACATGGTGCCATTCAGATTTGTCTCAAGTCTTTTTCCAATTAGTGAATCCAGACTGTGTGAAAGCTTCCTCTGTGCACTTCATCAAAAGTAGTTTGCAAAACAGTAGCAACAAAGTACATTATGCCCATTAGCATCAGAAAAACAGGTCCACTGAAAATCATGGAACTGGGATAAGCATAAAGGCAGGCTTGTTTTTCTGAAGTCATGCACAGGGAGAACCCTAAGTCACAGTTGATGAGGTGTTTAATAGTGTCAGGCAACTAACATTTGGTTCTTGTTGCAGACAACACTGGAGACAGTCCTACAACCAGCTAAATTTGATCCACTTGTTGAAGGTCTAGTCTCCTCCTTTTTAATCAGCCATGGTTCAAGTGATTCCATTTTTGCATTTTTAAAATCTATACTTTGGGATTTTCCATTTTAGTCCACTGATCACTTAGTAAGAATGTCACAGGATTAAAGAATTAGACCCACACAATACTGAAACATGTAGCTGGCCCCTGGCTTTTGTGTAGGCACTTGTTCTGTCTAAAAGTGTCTACAGTGTGGCAGATGGGAGAAAGGAAACAGCCTTCACCTGATCTGTTCATTGCTCAGAAAACAATTGCTTTTATGCTTTGCTTATATAACCCCTGCTTTCCTCCCTCAGCCAAGGATCCTGACAAGGACAACAAGACAAATAAGATGCCAGCTGGCGGCCCCTTGACCCTCAGGGCTAATTGCGCCGGGGTCAGAGACTCCATGATGTCTGGCCTCTCCCCTCCTTTTGTGCAAGGAGCTCGTGGAAAACCCACAGGACAGGGAAAGCAGCGGAACCTCGGACAAAGCTCTGGAAACCATCCTAATGCATGGCAGCTGGGATCTGCACTCATCCCAGGTGCCCAGTGAGACCATGTTTCTCCTCTGCCACATGCAGGAATTTGTCCACAAGACATGGAGCAGCCCAAGCTCCTCCAAACAGCACCCCCCTTTGCCCAGCAATGCTGAGAACATGGTAGGGAGGAGCCAGGGCCCTCTGCTCTGCCTGACATCAGCCACACAATGTGCCCAGGAGGGAGCAGAGGTCTGCAGACCCAGAGCTGCCAAGACCAGGTCAGTCCTTTGTCCATCTCTGCCCACCCTCCCTCCCCACGAGAGCTCAGAGGATCTCTCCACAGGCACTATACCCACAAATACAAACAGAAGGGACGAGGAGTCCTTGAGCAGCAGGCAAGAAAGGTGGCTGGTATCTTTTGGGAGAAATGGTGAGAAGCAGACAGCTGGGCTGCTGGAAGAGCAGCAAGAACTCAAGCTGGCACAGAGTTTGCTTTCACACTAAGGGAGTTCCTGCTTGCAGAGGCACTTCTTTCCCAGGGAATAAAAGAGTTAGTACTCATATTATGAAGAGATGCTGAATGCAACCTTGCATAAGAAAAACTAAGTAATGACCAGACAGCCAGAATCACTGGAATGGTATGTTCATCTAAAGCTGAAGAGAACAAACAGTGAACTATCAGGGAACTGTTCCCTCTGTAATATTCAGTATAAAAAATATACACATTGTTATATATAGCTATATACATGTACATAAAAATATAAATAAGTGTGTGTGCATTAGTTAATTACAGTCTCTTCCTCAAAATCAGCAAACAGAAGAAGTTGAGTAAATGCTTACCTCCATAGCAACTGTAACAATAGAAATGTGAAAACCACAAAATAGACTGAGTAAAAGATGGTGCGGTCTTCTGTTTGAATTGCAGACTTTATTCTACACTGAAAAGGATTCCAATTACAGTCTTAGATTAATACAGTAAGTGAGTAAGGCTATATCTGCATGGACTTCTAGACTGAATATTCTTAGAGACCAGCTTGGTTGTAGACCACAAGAGTTGCAGAAGGCAGCAGTACATGGTCTATGGAACAACTGACAGAAAACCCAGAGAAATTTGTGTTCCTTTTCACGAGTAATGGAATGTATGAGATGCAGAAAAGAAACAGCAGAACATGGTCATTCAAGAGATAGTCCAGTCAGTCACTGTAGGTGAAAATCTGTGGAGGATAAAAGATGATATGTGGACCTTTTTTTGAAAGGTGAGCTGAGTGATGTGTGTGGTCACATAGTGAGAAATCCCAGAGGCAGTGAGTGTGGGTTGGTGTGAGACCTGATCCAGCCCTCTAGCCCTTGCTTATCTCTTGAAGGATGGATTATGGGTGGGAGTGAGTAATGGTATGATCTGGCTGTTCTGTTGGACTGGATCTGGCCTGTGGGTACCAATTAGGCCATCTCTGGGGTACAGGATTCTTTGAGGTCCATAAAAGCCCTATAATTCTCTGAATTTTCTGTAAACAGGAGTTAGATCTAGTATAATGTTGGGGGGGGGGGGGGGATAGTGTTGTAGACAGGTGCAAGAGTGTGAAGATGACACAAACTTTGTTACCATCATCTACATCTCAAGGGAAGTTAAGACAATAAGGGAGTATAAATATCTGTCTCAGTACATTAATGCTTATACTACAGGTACCCATGGTACCAGAGTCTCAGAAACAGTGCAAGGGTAGGTGACATTTTAAAGCACACTAGGGCATTCAGGACTTCCATGATTTCATTTTCACTTCTAATAACAGCAGGAATCACAAAATCTTATCTGCTAAAGCACTTCATAGAGTAAAACAAATCTTAACCCAGAATTTCCTAACAGTTATTAGATGCTCAATGTTAACAATTACTAGATGCTTTGATCAGACAATGTAGGAGTGAAATCTACTATAGAGGTAAATAATAGGAGATGTCTTACCTGGTCATAACACTAAAGGCTACAACTAAAAATAGAGGCTTCCATGGAGATTTAAACAAGGAAATGAGACTAACACAGACTCTTAGTAAAGGATTTTTTTGGCCTTATTTTCTTTTAAATATTGTTAAAGAAAAGGCTGTTTTCACATCAGGAGCAAGTTTACTCTGTAGGGGATTTCTATGATGTTTTGAAGTGCCTGCTTATCATATCACCTTGTGCAAGATAAGGCATCAGATTGAAACATGGTGCTAGAAGTCACCTGGATGTAAACTGCTGTAAGGGGATATCTGAAGAGCAAGGGGCAAGTTTGTTGGATGGAAAGCTACTAACAAGAGGTTGTGAGGAGTATGGGGCAGGTATCTTTACATTCTTTACTCTGCTGTTTGACTTCCATTCTGAAAACCTGCTCTTTGGTCCCTGTGGCATGTAAATGACACCACCTTATGCTCCTTCACACTTTCCTTCCTCTTCAGCGTGGTAACTCCTATCATCCATGTGTAACTAAGTCACTCTGCCCCTGGCCCTGGCTACCTGGGAAGCCTGGCTGGTTATTTCATAGCCACCAAGGATGTGTGAAATTAAAAAATGTGCTTGAAGAATTTGGACAACATCCCCCCAGCCCTCAGATGCAGACTGCAGGGAACCTAAAGTGCATGTCATGGCCAGAAGCTACACAAAAGCTTTTATTACCCTTCCATGGGCTTGTTGTCTGTGGTGTGCAAATTATGAGGAAGATATGAGCTTCCATGAGTTACAGCTCACATATGTGCTGTGCATATACACACAAATAATTATAACCATGGTACATGGAAATCTAGCACACTTCTTTAAGACCAGGCAGTGTATGAGATGGTCATGATCAATCCTAAACCTTAGTATATGTTTACATTTTTAATTCACTCCAAAGCAAAAAGGAGATCTATACAGAAAAATGCTGTCATCTGTAAAGAGGTTTCTGATTCTTCAGCAAGCAGTACAGAAGCAAAACTGGAGTCTCAGCTTTCACAGTAGTTTACTGTGCAGTCTTGGGTAAGCTGCACAGTAAGTCCCCTCACCTTTTTGTGCCTGTTTTCTCCCACAGCCTTTGACTTGTCCATAAAACACAAGCTTTTCTCAGCAGAGGCTCTGTGCTCCCACCGTATTGTACAATTCATGGTGATCTTGTTGGCATTTCATGATACAAACACAGTAATTTGACCCAGAGTAGCTCCGCAGGGTGCCTGTTCACAAACTGTGTAGTTCACATAGGTAGAAGCTTGGTGCATGAAAGTTCAGGATGAGATTACTTCTTAGTACAAAAATCAGATTCTCACCTCTGCTCCAATCCCTTCATACAAAAGGGTTGCACTTAGAGCAAAGGGGATCTGACTGGTTTGGGAAAAATTCATTCTGGGTCAGGAAACACAGAGGCAACCCTGTGGGAGCATCAGTGCCATAGGCACTTTAGAGACAGAGGAGGAGTGTAAAGAGAAAGGGGTTACAGCTGTGAGGATTTCAGCAGCTTCTCAACCCCTTACATCATTGGGAAAGCTGCTGCTCTTTAGGAACACACCTGGTGCCATGTAAATTATGCCAGCTTAACTCTGCTGTCCCCAGAGCAGCCCAGCAGTGGAAGAGTACAGAGACAGTGTGTCAAAAAAGCTTTTGTCATCTGTATGTTGTGCTGCTTGGAAGATGGGTCTTACTATCCAAGCACCTGCAATAATCAATATTCCCCAGAAGCTTAGGTTTTAACAAATATACAGTTTAGTTCTCTTTTACCGCTTCCTGTGTGGCTGCAGTGAGGGTCTTGGAGTTACTCCCAAGCACAGCCTGCATCAGGTAGACAGAAAATACAAAGCAACATAAAAGACAAAGCCATTGCATAGCTGAAAATGTCCCTGAGCTTACTCTGTGAGTGCACAAAGCCACCTGCTTTCTCACTTGCATCATTACACTCATGTCATGGAAAGACTTTGAGCCCATGTTGAGTCTGATCCTGAAATCCTATACAGGAAGCTTAGCTGCTCAGCCCTGTCCAATGCCGCATCTCCACAGAGAACTGTCATCTGGGAGCCTCTTACAAAATGTTGGACCATGCTCTGGTTCTTGTGACAGAAAAGGGACAATGTGTCTTAAGCCAGCTTTTAGTTTCAGTCACTCCCGTCACACTGAGATGAGTTTGAAATGCAGCCCTCTTCTGAGGAGTAGCAAAAATAACACTTCTCAGGAAAAATAACACTTCTTTCTCCAGGAACTCTGCTCCCTATTAGGCACTACTTTATGAATTGGGTTAAATCTCATTGCAATGTTGCCTTTCTTTTCAGAAACTTGGGGGAAGTCATTTAACTCCTTTACATGTTCATCTGACAAGCTGTAAGAGCTGCTCTGCAACACCGGCATGAGTCCAGGCTCAAAGACAGACCGTGGTCTGAGCCCTGTGGTCCAGAAGGCAGCAAACATGAGGTCTAACGCCTCTCCATAGCTGATGTCTGGGTCCTGAGCACCCACACCAGGGCCTGGCTGCTGTGCTGGCTCTGGCCATGGCATTTTCAAGCAGACCTTCACCTTTTGCATAAGCAAGGTTGCCTGCATGGTGCCTAACTCCATCCAAAAATCCCTGCAGGGCTTATCTGGGGTAGCAGCTCAGGTGACCAGGAGTAATGCTGCAGGGTCAGACCTGTCACATGCAGGCAGGGCCCCACTGTGCTGCGAGGCACGGGAGAGGGGGCTGGAGCTCATCTCACATGCAGGTCCATGGTTGATGCTGGCCATGCAGCACAGCTCAGCAACCATGGGAGGACAATTCCTTACATCTGTGTAACCCTGTGAAACACACTGGAGCATACATAGGCGTAACTGAGGCACAGTTTGGTCCTCATAATCTTTATTACTGATGATGACGGTGATGATGATGTGTGAGAAGGAAATAGCGCAAACTTGACCTTCACGTCCCAGGGGGTATTTGCAGAGCTGGCAGATATAAAACCCCTCAGCTTTTCACTTGTGAAGCGAGCAAATTTGTTTTGGGAATCATTAATACATAATGCCATTTTGAAGCCAGTTTTCAGAGTAGAATTGCACATTCGACTATCCAAATCCTTCTGTCATCCCCACACAATTCTGCAACAGGGCTGGGACTGAAAGAAGTCAATTGTACTTCAGAAATTACAGGCAGCCAATTTAAATAAAGAAAAGTATCTGTTATTTGGTGCTTTCCATTCATAATGTGATTCCGCTCTGTTAAAATTCATTAGGTGACCTAGATCCTGAGAACCCATTCCTGCAAATTGCTGAATGCTTCCTGGGAAGTGCTGAGAGCTTTTGACTCTATGTAATGGGACCTGAAAGAGGTCAGCCCTGGCCAACAACTGTCCCTTACGTCTCTTCAAAACACCATGAGTCTGTTCTCTTTCCTTGAGGTGCTGTAGCAACAGCCCTGATGATTCCAAAGGAAAAGGAAAAGAAAAAATACCAGACCTGAAGTTAAAACTGAATGAATTCATGACCTATTGCACAAGCCCACAGTTAGGTCATGCTCCAAATAAGTGCTGGACATGAATTGGCAAAGGACTGCAATCCCAGCCAGGTGTAACAACCTAGAGACCAATCACAAAGCTTTTACTGATGTGTCTAATCTTAGCACATCTTTTCTGTCCAAGCTTTCTTCATCCGCTTCCTTTGTATTTTCTTTCCAGATGAAGACCTAATGGCAGATACGAGAGGACCAGAACTCATCCAAATACATCATTCAAATTGGAATTTCACGCAGAATTCACATTTTTTGCATATGAACTCTACAAACACTGAAGGCCTTTAATGTGCTTGGAGTGCAAGCTCTCCATTCTTGTACTAACCTTTGTTCATTAGAGCTCTGCAGACATATCCGCTCAGCTTGCAGAAAGGAAATCATGTGACATTTTAAATTACCAAGGTTATTGTATTCACTCTGTATTCAGTCTAAAATTAAACGGAGGGAAAAAGCCTAAGCTGATGCTGTTGCTACAGATGAACAGTTAAAGTCACAAAATGCTGGGAAATGCAAAAGTAAGGTTCTAACAGCAAACTGTAATTTAGCTGCTCATCCTCTGTATTTTGGAGTCTCTGTTTAAAAAAAATGTAAATAAATAATACTTTGGGCATTTAAATAATGAAAACAGAAACTGAAAGATGTCTATGTGTGGCTGAGTTAATATTCTCCTTGCAAGTGTAAAGCCAGTGCAGGGTGCATACGACCTTTGCCAATGCCATCTGCACGTCTCTTCTGCCTTCCCCTCCCTCACAGCTGAGAAGCACAGACTGCCACAGACCTAGTGCCCCATTCACCATGCAGGGATAACACTTTCTTTTACTCTGTTGTTTTTATGTGGGAGCTTGCATTAGTTACTTTGGGTTTTCCCTTTAACTACAACGCATATTCAGTAGGTACATAAGTGTGTGTCTCCCTTCAAGCCCATGAGCGGTCCTGCTGGACTTTCCTATTGCTGAATCCTAATTTTCCTGCAAGCACCACACACCTGGAGGCTGTCACTTGTTCCACCTGTATGGTTTGATATAGAAGAATAATTCTCTGTAATTAAACTAACTGCAGTCAGACCATGGAAAGAAGTTCAAGATTAATATTTCAGCTGGTTTTGCTGTAGCAGTGTTCAAAAAGCCACTTACTATGGGAAAAGTGGTGCTTCTTTTTCTCTACTGTTCCCATGAGTAAAAAAAGCTGAACAGATCATTCCGCAATTAGAAATCTAGTTGTGGTGTATGAAAATAAAGACAATTTCAGCCCAAATGGGATTTTTCAGGTTACAAGACTGTGGAACAATGAAGTTATGATGGAAAATGTTTAGGAATCTCAAATGGCCGCTGCTATAACACTTTGTGAGGCATTATACTTCAAAAGGTCAAAGAGCAATATAGAGCTGAAAATATATTGCTGTCTTTTGAAATAGGCTTGTAAGATTTAAACCTGAACATTTAGTGTTGGTCTCTGGGAAAGGAAGAGGAGAGGAGAGGAGAGGAGAGGAGAGGAGAGGAGAGGAGAGGAGAGGAGAGGAGAGGAGAGGAGAGGAGAGGAGAGGAGAGGAGAGGAGAGGAGAGGAGAGGAGAGAAAAGAGAAAAGAAAAGAAAAGAAAAGAAAAGAAAAGAAAAGAAAAGAAAAGAAAAGAAAAGAAAAGAAAAGAAAAGAAAAGAAAAGAAAAGAAAAGAAAAGAAAAGAAAAGAAAAGAAAAGAAAAGAAAAGAAAAGAAAAGAAAAGAAAAGAAAGAAAGACAAAATATAATTAAGATAATAAATGAAAGGCCTTTCTTTTCATCATTTCTATAACTACCTTAAATATCTGCTGGAAATGATTATATCAGCACAGGCTGGACTACATTACAATAATGAAGAGTGAAGTTTTCACTGTGTTCCCATTTAATCATCACCTCGCAACTTTACATTTTAATGTCTGACCTTAGGATATCCTCTTCCACTATCACATTAAGAATGTTGAAAGGAAACAGGAAGGGCCACAAGGGCTGTAGTTTCCTCAGAAGAACAGTGGCTATCAGCCTAATGGATTCTGAATTTCTCAGACAAAGAGCAGCAGCAACTCACAGTCAGAGTTATCAAATGTTCACACAATACAAGCCTTTCCTCTAATTAACAGAGTTGCCTTCAATGAGGGCACTACCTTTTTTTGCACTGTGTTACTGGAAGAAAAAAACCTCAGTTGCATGGTGGGACCTAATCTATAAATAGCCTGATGAAATGCAAAAGACAAAACAAAATTCATTTAGTTGATTAAAAAACAAAAACAAAACCAAAAAACCCCAGTAACAAAATAGGAAAGAAGACCTGCCAAGACAGAACACAGAAACTGTGTTTGACCTGTTGCATCTCCTCCACGTTTCAACACCTAAATTTGAAGTAAACTCTTGAAGTCATTAAGCAAGTATATGGCTGGTTTCAGGATGTCATTTCTGTAGGGAGAAGCTGAACATTGCTGAGTCAAGTACAGGTAAAAAGGCAGGGACGGGCTGATCTTCTATAATGAAATTTGTAACATTTCAGGGGCAGAGGGGAAGGAATTATAATGGATGAAAACAGGATATTAATTATTAAATAAATCCTTTCTGCAACCAGATTGATGTTAAGCCTAGATGGATCCTACTATCTAATATTACCTACATGAAATCAGTTTAACATGATTTTCTCAGTGAGCAATAGAGGAGGATCCATTGTGGAAAAAAATGTAAGGAACACTTTCACTCTCAACAGCCCCCGAATTTGGCTGCTTATGGAAAGTGGAGTGTAAATGAAGCTGGATGGCTGTAAATTTTTGCAGACAGGAGGAGCTACAGTGTGAACTATGGACCACAGTACTTAAGTTCTGTCATTTTTAAATTGACTTTTCTTTGGTAATATCAGGATGTTTGTACTACATTCATGGAACTCCCTCTGGTGTATAATTTAACACATGAAATTTCTTGCCTTATTCTGTGTAGTCTGATGCACAGAGTAGATGTTTTCATGACAGTGCAGAAGATGTGTGACGTGTTTCTATTACAAATGGAAAGAATGACCCTGGGTCAGATCACGGCCATAGTAGGGCTGTGAACCAGCGAAACATCTGTATGATGTGTGTCCATTAGTCCAAAGCAGCAAGAGTGTCTTCAGGGTTGGTTGGCTCTGTGGCCCTACTTAAAAAGGTGCCAAGTTTCCCTAGTCTCCTTTAAACAGGACCCTTCTTTGAAAAAGATAACAAAATTTAGCCTTAACCGGGGTACTGAGGAATTAACTGGCAACTCATCATCTTTTCTTCATAAAGTTCTTCCCTCTGTCCATCTCACATTCAGTTTCCTAGGAATAAGGGAAAACACCATAGAAATCTCAATCTTGTTCATCCCCAACCATGAACCATATATCACATGGAAGGAAAAGGCAAGTATGTTGTGGTTAAGGGTTGGAAAACACATGGTCTTGCAATAAAAGCCTTTGTTGTGCTAGGGGAAAGATATGGATGGATGGATGGATGGATGGATGGATGGGCAGCTTGCTTTTGATATTTCTTGATAGGCAAGTGGCTCAATATCCAGATGTTCGTTCTCTTTTATTCTTTTATTTTCTTTTTCTCTTTTCTCTTTTTCTCCCTCCCTTCCCTTCCCTTCCCTTCCCTTCCCTTCCCTTCCCTTCCCTTCCCTTCCCTTCCCTTCCCTTCCCTTCCCTCCTTTCTTTCTTTCTTTGAGCAGATGGTATAGATTTACTTAGATGTATATAAGAAAATAATTCAAGCAAGGGATTGCTTTATTTGCTAGATAACAGTTCAATGATCCAGTCTGCACAATTTTCATGCTCAGTAAGAAAAGACTCCTCTAAAAAATTACTGGAAGCAATATACCAGGCAGAATAAAGTCTGCTTTTTGCACTCTCTCCTTTGATATAGTCTTTCACGAAGCCATGTTCTTTGCATATCATACAGAAAGGAGGGGAGATGAAGGTTTATGTTAAAAACATCCACTAATTAAAACTGAAAGTCCATTTTCTTCTGCTTACTCTGGCATCTGACTATAAACAAACTAACAGCAGAGCAACTACTGGATTGAAATTTCCCTTCAGTTCACATGCTGGCATGGAATACCAGAAAACTGGTCGTATTTATGCTTTGTATTATGTAAAAGAGCAACCTCCTTTTCCCTTCTTTCATATTACCTACTGTAGATAGATACTCATAGCAAAGGATGTGCAGCAGGGATTGCAGGGTATGTAAAGAAATCAGGTTTATTTTTTAACTATTTCAGCTCTCTATTTCATCAGGGTACCTCTAAGATTCATCTCCTCTACCTTAGAGACACTGTTTTGTGATAGACCTTTCTTTAGTGGTGCCCTGTCTCTTGCCATTGACTGCAGATGATCCTAACTTGGGTACTTAAATTTTTTTGACGGCTAAACTGAAATGAGTCTTAATCCTCTGTTTCTTTCCCAGTTTTAGTGCCTAAACCATAAAAAAATCCTTCTTCCTACATCAATAGTCCACTATGTGACAAATACACTGTGCACCCACAAACATATTGAACCGAACTCTGCCAGCCCAAACCTGATCTTCTCAGAAGGCCTGTGCTACAACTTGAGGACCACAGCCTCAAAAGGAATTTGGGTTCCTAGTTCCAACAGAGGAGGACATCTGACACCGAGTCCTACCATTCAGGCCAAATTAGAAGTTCTGTTTCCTAAGAAGCAACTGTTCTCAAAAAAAGCAAAACAAGTAGTGCTTATGGTGTCCCAACCATACTATTTTACTCCCCATTTTCTCAAAAGGACTATCCAGTTTTGCTTGAAGCACTTCAGTCCAACACTGGAAACATGCATTCCAAAAAGGTGATGTTTTAACATAGTTCTAAGTAGCTGAAAATGAGCTTTTGGGATGAAAGCACATGTGTAACTTCATCTGGGGGAACCAGTATGCAGTCTTGTAGAAAAAACAAATGGTATAATATTTTATGCCAGACTTTTAATGGCTCTGTAGGCATTCCCACTTGTCTGATATAAATGCAGCACAAATACCATACACTTTACTTTTGGTTGTTAGAGATAACCATGAAGGGAGAGCTCATTCATAATTTCACTTTATTTTAGTACTTCCTAAGTTTGAAGTCATTCTCAATTCATTAAAAGGAAAACATTCATTTCAGATTTATGATCCCCAAGGCCTTTCTCTCATCCACAGAAGTATTCACATTAAAATCATGCGCACTCTGTCGTTACATGACTGACATTCTTTTAACAGAGTGGTAATGTCCTGGCAAGGCCAGCTGCTGAACATAATGGTAAAATTTTCAGAAAAGGCAAGAGAATAGCTCTGTTAATGAAAGGTGATGTTGCCGAGAAAGGATGAGTGCCTATGGTCTTAGTGGAGAAGGTTATAAATCCCAGCCTGAACTCCAGCCACTGTGTCCATTGGTGATGACCTTGGCCCTGTAATTTCATTTCTAAAATGTTGTTGGTTATTTTTGACCGGTCTCTTGTGGTAGCACAGGGTCTGCCAATATAATGACATTGGGTATTTTCACCACTAATTTTGAATTTCCGTGTTTTTTGGAACAGGCACCAACTGTTCAGTTCCACTGAGTAAGCCCTGGTCCCTGCTTTGTGCTCCAATAGGCTGCTGCTACATAAAGACATACTATATAGTAATTGCACCACTAGTGGGATTCCAACAGCTCTTATCGCTGACAGGACTGGAGCTGTTTGCAAGGGTAGGAAAATGTTGAAAATGTTTCCTACTCTAACGTAACTCCACTTCACCACCTATAAAATAATGCTCGCTTCTTTCACGGAGGCATTTGGAAGATTATTAGTTGGTGTATCTCTGTTCATCACTTAGCAAATGTAAAGCATTATGTAAGTGTTATTAGTGAAGGGCTGACATCTATGAAATACAGCGTGTATTTTGAATTCTAATTTTAAATCAAGGAAATCAAGTAAGCAAGAACTGGCCATGTGTTAAAAACACTTGAAGCCCTCTTTCTTGTAACTGTTTATCTACATTTTAAAATGTATGTTTACATTGTAGTAACAGCTGTGTTTAAAGGGGACATGACAGAGCAGACTAATTTGTAAAGCTAAACTTGATTTTGAAGGAAAAAAAGCTAATGTTTGAAAAAACACTTCAAAAGAAGACAAAAATGATTAAAATAGACATAACCATTTGTTTAAACTATGACTTTCTCAAGAAAAACCAGGCTAATGTAAACTGGCCTATGCATAGTCCAAGCAGCTGTTCTGTGTAGATGTTACACAAACCCCTGGTCTCAGGGAGGGATAAGTAAGTAAGTAAGACAAAACAGGTCATTCTCAATGAAGGAGCCAAACTAAGGACTGGATTAGAGACCAAATGTGCATTCAGAGGTGGGATTTGCCCCAACCTGTCAGACAAAAGCAGGCCAAGGTTTTTTTTACCTACTTGCCTTCAACTGGGTTTTAGCCATGTGTATTGGAAGTGTTTGGTGTATTTATTTTTGTCCACACCTTCAGCAAACCCAGAGCCAGCACTGGCTGAGTTTAAATGAAATTATTCTATTTCCTAGTGTAGACAAAGGCTTTCTTAGGGGTTTTATAGAATTTCTTCCTAGGATGTTGAAATGATACTGAGGTAAATGAGATCTATGTATTTCATGGGAACTACCAGGAGATATTTTCTGTCTTTGGCCAAGGCCGTGGGAAACATTTTAACCACCTGTATCATCATCATGCTATTTCTGAGAAAAAAAATGCTTTGTAAATAGGAAGATGTTGTCACATGCCCAAGCACTAGTCATACAGCATTAAATCTATCTTTAAAATCTCATTTGAATCCCCTTTCATAAAATGCTTTCTGTTTACTTGATTCATCTGAGGCTTTGTAAGCTGTGTTATCTTCATAGAATACAGCTGAACTGAGTGAGTCAGGGTGGTGATATGATGGTGGTTGTATGACTCAAGTGGGTCCTAAGTCAACCTTAGAGTCTTTTGAAAATCAGAATTAAAAGCCAGAAGCAGAGAATGAAAGGCACAAAAAACCAATGCAGGAGTAGAAAGCAGAAAAATGAGGGTTCATGCTAGCCTGTTCCACTGAGAACAGGTTTATTTGCATTTGGATCCAGACACAGATAGTAACTACAATAACCCAGCCTGGACAGGATGGACATAAACATCCAAGTACCCACAGTCTCACCCAGCTTAAGGTTTTGGTCTTGCTTATGAGATTTTGTCAGCTCCCATTTAAGAGGAACTGAGGTCTCCCCAGTGAGGTTCTCCTGACTCAGTTCTGGACCAGCATTTACTCTGGATAGCAGTTGGCAGATCATGTGAGCATCTCTGACCTTCAGGTCTTCTGTCAAAGCCAGAAGACAGGGAGGTGCAATTGCAGTGCAGGTCCCCTGTTCAGGGTGCTTGTGGAAGGAAAAGCAGTTACAGCCTTCACATCCTCAACTCCGGAGATGGTTGACGGTCAGTTCTTGCCACTGCATAACCCTCAGCAGACTCTCTGGTCTGTCCTGTCCAGTGACCACAGATGTCCAACATGTGATCTCATTGTCAGCTTAGCCTGCCTCCTCAGCAGGAGCTAGGTTATTGCCTCAGTAGAGCGGTTTTCAAATGATTTTGACAATTCAAATCCAAATGCAATGGGAATGAGAAGGAAGTTCTGGGGAGTGGCTGGATATAAAGCTCACTGTGGCCACAGAAAGAGGGTATGGACATACTCAGTGGTACTGCTCAAAGGTATTTGCACCTGAATGCTTGACTGTTTTCTTCTAACAGCCTGCTTTTGCTTAGGTTTGTGCCACTGCTGGCTGGAACTTTACCCCCAGGGAGGAGAGAAGGCAGGAGACAAGAAGCAGCACGTGTTCAAAATGGACATGACAGGCTGGTAAAGAGGCAAGCTCACCAAGAAACGGTGAATTGCCTAAAAGCATTTTTCATCCACATTAGTGTCCAAATATGCTCATTTCCTGAGTTTTAATTTTAGTAACAAAAAAATCAACACTGAGACATCAGTGCTTACCTTAAACCTGTTTCCTGAGAGCTGGCTGCTTATTTTCCCAGCATGTTCAGTGGCTCCTTGTCCTTCTTTATGATGGGGCTTCAGCTACACTAGCAGGGGTTTATCTTTCATTGTGAACAGAATTTGCTGAATGGAAAGATGACTCTTGCAGTTCAACTCACGTGGTAATGAAGCTGTTAAATACTCCAGTAGACACAAATGCATGCAAGGGTATGATCTAGCGGTGTCCTCCACCCACTTGGATGCAAAGACAAGACTGACTGGCTGCTCCATTTTCCCATCTTTGGTGGTACATGATAATTAAAAGGCATGTTATAGTTTTTCATGTATCTTGGAGCAAACTATGGCATTGCAGATGTATTGGAAAATGGCAGCTGCAACAGATTTGCACTGTCAAAGCCGTACAGAGGAGTGCAGTGTAAGCGTAAAGCTCGTATCTGCAGACAGGTACTATTTTTTCATTACATGTTTCCACAGCACTTAGCAGAATGAGGTCTACTCTCCATGTATCTAGGAAGTCCCATAGTGTAAATAATGCTAACAGGCTATGTGCACGTGGAAATGAGAAACGTTTTCCTCATCCAGACAGCCTGTTGTACCTCAGTGTAATCTGCTTCCGAGGGAGGCTGTGGCTATTTTTAGGACAAAATGTTTTTCTTGGTCTTGTGTTCCAGCTAAAGACACTGTAATGGAAAGGTGATAGATTATATACCCAGTTAATGGACATCCCACTGCAAAGCTTCCCTCAAATTCAGTCTTTGTGTAGAATACCAAGGGAAATGTTTTCTAAATTCCAGTTGTATTTATTTACTGCTGGATCAAGAAGAGAACTGTATCGTATTGTTAACTAGTTCTCTGGATTCTTATTTTCCCACGGAATGAAAATGACACGCTTAATTTATATAGTTTATTTTAAATGTAAAGTAATTTATAAAGCAGAACCTGCCCTTTTAGGGTACCCATAACAGTTCCTCATTTCAGTGCAATATTTGAGTGGGCAAACTTTAAAAGAATACTTTTTATATCACAGAATCATAGAATGGTTTGGGTTGGAAGGGACCTTAAAGATCATTTAGTTCCAACCCCCCTGCCATGGGCAGGCACATCTTCCACTAGATCAGGTTGCTCAAAGGCCCATCTAACCTGGCCTTGAACACTGCCAGGGAGAGGGCATCCACAGCTTTTCTGGGCAACCTGTTCCAGTGTCTCACCACCCTCACAATAAAGAATTTCTTCCTTATATCTAATCTAAATTTACCCTCCTTCAGTTTAAAACCATTGCCCCTGATCCTATCACTACAGTCCCTGGTAAAGAGTCCCTTACACATCTTTCCTGTCGGCCTCCTTTAAGTACTGGAAGGATGCTATAAGGTGTCTCTGGAGCCTTCTCTTCTCCAGGCTGCACAACCCCAACTCTCTTGGCCTGTTCTCATAAGGGAGGTGCTCCAGTCCCCTGATTATCTTCATGGCCTCCTCGGGACCCGCTCAAGCAGGTCTGTGTCCTTCTTGTGTTGGGGGGCCCAGTGCTGGACACAGCACTGCAGGTGCGGTCTCATGAGAGTGGAGTAAAGGAGGGAGAATCACCTCCTTCGACTTGCTGGCCACACTTCTTTGATGCAGCCCAGGACACAGTTGGTTTTCTGGGCTGTGAGCACACATTGTTGGCTCATAGTCAGTCTTCGATTCACTAATACCCCCAGGTATTGAGAGGGCTGCTCACAATCCACTCATTGTCCAGCCTGTATTTGTGCTTGGGATTGCCCCAACCCATGTGCAGGATCTTGCACTTGGCCTTGTTGAACTAACTATCTATCTATCTATCTATCTATCTATCTATCTATTTATCTATCTATCTATCTATCTATCTATCTCTGAACAGATAGCCAACTATAACTCACTAATTTCAGTGTACTAGGGACAGTTTCGTCTATAGTGCCAAATTCTCCTTCTGGCTGCACTAATATATTTGTATTTATTACACTGGCTGAGTTTATATATACAAAATAAACATTTTTCTTTGGGTTAGGTGAACCTATATGAATAACTGACTTGCAATATTTCCTTTTTTTACATGAATTTTTAAGACTGAGAAGTATCTTCTCAGCATGAGAAGTGGTCTCATTTGACTTTAGATCTGACCCCAAATAGGAAATGGAATACTTGTGGCCTGATACTTAAAGCATTATGTCTCATTTTCCAGGTGCATACATCTGGTCTTTAATGGCCATTTTATCAGGACTGCATCACTTCATCTTGGTCCTTTCACCACATATATTTGATTGTAATAAGATCTGGCTGTGGGACATGTCATCTGTAGTACTGAATATATAGAACGGCTTGGGTTTACTATTTCTGTCTTCAAGGGATCCCATGTGCTGTTAGGGATGACAATTTTTTCATGGCAAAACATTGCTAACAAGATATTGTGCGATGAGATTTGCATGACCAAATATCCTGTGAGTAGTCCAGTGGTTAGGAGAGGAAACAGAGTCAGGATAGCCTGGCTCTGTTCCCACTTCACACACTGACTCACTGTGTGACCCTGGGGCAAATCACTTAGGCTGGAATTTCCAAGGGGGCTGAGATGCACAGCTCCCAGAGAAAGCCAGGCAGAGATGGGTGCCTGACTCCTTTACGTCTCTTAGAAGACCTCATGTCCCAACTGTTCTGCAAATCAGTTTGCCCACACTAATACAGGAACAAGGTTTATAAAGATATTCAGGTCCTCTGGCAGAAATTGCTTATTATAATCATGGCATAAATATGTAGTCTTTACCAACACATGCTGTTTGGGAGATACAAGCAGATAAACAAATAAATAATCTCCTTTGCTCCTTGAGAAATGAAGTGTAGTTTGTTTCTCTTCTACGAAGAGGATGAGTTAAAAAGGCTTAGGGACTGTCAAATCCATGTTTTCAAATGTAGTTTGTCAACAAACCAGCAGCTACAGGGCATTCATGGCAGTAGTAGCTCTTGGCCCTGTGGCAGCCGGGCTCAAGGAGGCATGGCTTCTTCTCTACTCCATCACTAGACTCAGTCTAGGATCCAACACTGTTCTTCGCTGCCTCATCAAACCATGACTGAAAACGTACCCAGGCCCTTATATCCTCTTTTCTTCATCCAGCTTACGGGAACAACAATCCTGTACCCTTGCTGTTCACCCAGACAGACATCTCAGTCTGCATCTTTCCATTACCTTCCACCTTGCACTTTGTCTCTTATTGCCCTGCCCTGCTTTTATGTCATACCAGAAGGTGCAGGTGCTGGCACTGGCAGGGCTTTTACAGCAGCCACTAAGTCAATAACTACTGCTGATCCGCTGCTGGATTCATGACAACCAGAGTGTGAATACACTCATGCCAGAACTTATAAAATTATCTCCACCTACACAGCTGGAAGCTGTCTGCAGACCTTGGTCCAAAGGGGCTTGCACATCACCAGAGAACCACGATGCAAGAAGGTCCCTGGTAAGCCATTGAGTTTGAGTGGGCACACTGCTACAGAACTTTTTTTTTTTCTTAAAAAGCAAACAAAATGTCATAATATGGGAGATTTTTACACACAGGGTGAATTTCAACTAATGTTTAGGTTTGGAAATATCAAAAGAGAAAAGGCAACTCTTCAGATCAAATTGAAACCCCATGTTTTAAGATTTCTATTCAAAGAGAAGCCTTGGATTTGAGATGGCCATGTTTTTTTATATTGCTGATATTTCTAAATTTCTATTGAAAAATGTGAAAATGCTTTCAAGAATGGCTATCCTCTAATTGGCAGCTGTGACTGTAATGCAGCCTTTACATAACTGGTCAGCTTCAGCTGAAGATGTATGGGGCTCAGCTGATGTGGAACTGAGCTTGGGTCTTGTTTAATTTGGGAAAATAATTTTTTAAAAAAGCAAAACTAAGAGAGGCCCAAATCTTCTGTGAAGGCAGCACAGTTACTCCAATTTACACCAGCACAGGGGTAAACAGAGGAGCTGGGAGCTTGCCTACCTACAGCATCTGGTGCTGCTTTAGATATGTGAAGTATCTGCTCTCTAGCTGTGATTCCGGAAAGACTCAGGTCTGGTTTAAATCCTCTGCCATAGCTTCCAGGCCAGTACTGATGTATGGATATCATGGTGGGTCTAAGAGAGCTCCAAGCATCATGTGTATGCTGAAAACACTTGCTCCCCTATGGTGAGTTTGCTATTATGGAGTCTTGCCGGGCTAAAGAGCAATGTGGAAAGGTGTGGAGGTCTTCTCACCAGTGGCTGGGAGATTGAGTGCATTTGGATACACAACATTGTTCAGCCTTTGAGAGATATCAAAAAAAAAAAAAAGGAAAATGTTAAGGTGAACAGCAAAACAAATGGATACAAGGTAGCTTGGCTCAGCACTGAATGCCCTTTGCCTGAAGCCAGGCAAGAACACAGGAGGGGAGGGATAATGGAGGGGGGGGTGGAATTTGGCACTGAAATAACTTTTAGCTCACATAGAGTGAATTTCCTTTTATCACTAGTAGCCTGGGTCATGGAGACTCAGAGGAAACTATCCCATTCCAAATGTTTGATACTGAATATATTTGGCTGACAGCTACTTCCAGATGTGAGTGAATCCAGTTTGTATATTTGTCTGATAACACAGTTTGGCCCCAATGTTTGCTCTCACTTACCAGTCCAGACTACAACCCAACCACCTTTCTGTTGCCCCAACTGCTGACCCACGCACTGCAGAACAGTCTTCTGGTACACGTTGGAGCAGCTTAGAGGCTTCTGTCATTTGTGCCAAAGCTTGGTATTTCCAAGGGGCTGCTACCGCACCTGGACATGGAGAAGCCAAAATACCCTCAGAGTCATCCTTTTTATCATGACACTTGCACCGAGATGGCAGCAAGCAACATCTCTCTGCCTCCCAACACCACTCAGGCAACTCCTCCATTCTCCTGCTGCCAGCTAGGTCTGTTTTAGTTCAAGCTTAGAGTAACAGAGCAGTGCAAATTTGCCTGAGATCAAAGATGATCTGGCCTCATCTCAAAGATTATTTTTTTTTTTAATCTCCGCTTTATCTGGTTACCCTGCCCAGCAGCTTTACAAGGCTCATGAACTCATGACCAAAGAGAAGTTGAAGCTCACTCGCACCCCCCTTGTTAGCGTGCCGCCTGTATTCCATGCTGTCCAGCAGCTCAGTCCTTTGGCTTTGAAGAAGACTCAACTCAACTAGTATGAGGGAGGTGACTGGGTCAATAAATTATTAGCACTGCAGCTGTGAGACAAAGGAGTTGAGAAGACAGTTGTGAGTACAAAGAAAGAAGGAGGAGACCGGGTGTACTCTACAGATAAGATTAATCCAGAATTTTACAAATTCTACAAATCTCTTGATACAGTGAACTCAACTCCTCCAGCAAAGATTTGATGGAGAGGAAGCATTCTCTCTAGTGGAACATATATATATATATATGTGTAAACATATATATGTTTGCTGTTACTATATTTGCTTGTTTGCAAAGCATGGTCAGCTTCTCCAGAAATCATGTTTAGTGTCTACAAGTAAAAGAAAAAAAAAAAAATTGTTGACACAAGTTATGACAGTCTTTGGAGAACAGCTTTAAGATGGCATTTTTGTGACAGAGATAAAACCAAGAAATTAGGAAATGGGGCAACTTTATTACGTTCAAGGTCTTGCAAACCTTTCAGAATGTGCAAGGAATTTGACAGTTTTCACAAATGTTTTTTCCCCAGATTTTTATCTTGTATTTTGCAGGCTGCTCAGTTCATGTATTTGTTTAAATCTGCTGTGTTTAGAAAAGCAAAGAGATGGTTATGGTTGCTTTTTAATATTTGTTGTGTAGTTACAAGACAAGAACCTCAGCTACCCGCAGAGCGGGTTCTCTCCATACATCCTTTTTTGTGTATTCCTGTGCGTTTATGTTTATATGGGGAAAATATAGGAAATCCGTATGTCAGGAGAACGCCTTATTTGTGCACATATAAACATATGTAGGATCAAATGTAACGTCTCCTTTTCCCGGTACGTCTGTACTCCCACACTCCAAACCAGACGTTTTCTCTCAAGCCATTTCTGCCTCATTGCAGCCTTCCTTAAACAAAACCTGAACCTAAGTGGGTAGGACCTGCAGGTTCAAAGCAGCGATGGAGGGTGAATTTGAAACGCGGTTTTTGAATTAGGTTCTTCAGTTTCCAGTAACACGTGCTGCTGTTCCCCCGGGGTCGGTTTGTCTCCACCGAGAGCCGGGCTCAACGCCCGTTCAGTTCACCGCGATGGCGGAGCGGGCGGGCGCGCTTTCAGCGGTTTAGGGCCGGTGGGGTCTTACCAAGCGAGGCCGGCGGTTCAGACACCCAGCTCACCCTCTCACCTTGCACACGCCCCGGCCAGAGCCCCGCGGGGAGCCCCGCGGGCAGCCCCCGGGCAGCCCCGGGCCCGGCAGCGCCGCTCCCCCGCGGCGGGCAGCGGCGGCCGGGCGGGCCGCTAGGGGGGGACCGGGCCCCGGCTTGGGCGCGGAGGCAGGGCGGGGGGCGCGGGGGGGCCGGGGGGAGGCAGGGCGGAGGGGGCCGAGGGGGGAGGCAGGCCGCTGGGGGCACGCCAGCCAAACCCTGCCGTGCCAGGCAGAGCCCTCCCCGGCGTCCCGGCCCCGCCGGCTCCCGGCTTGGTGCCGCTGCGGAGCTGCCCGGCCTCCCGCCGGGGCTGGCCCCGGGGGCGCAGCGCCGGCCCCAGCAGCGCCGCGCTCGCACCTTGCTCCCCGAGTGATCCCCCGCTGCCGCTTCGTGAACTCCGCCTCCGGGCCGCGGGGGGCTGCGGGGTGAGATCCCGGCTGATGGTGGGGAGGCTCCTGGGGACATCAACCGGAGCCTGGGAAGGTGAGCGCTGACCGCAGCCCCCACCCGCTGCGGGCGGCGGCGGGGGGGCACCCGCCCGCCGGAGCCTCCCGCCGCCCCCGGGGGTCGAGCCGAGCCGCTCAGCCCCCCGCCGATGGCGAGTTTCAGTCACCACCAAGTCACATTGAAACGCTTTAATGTTTCTCCCAGCTAAAATAAAATACTAGCTCCCCTTCTGCACCCCTCCACAAGAAAAGTATTTTTATTGAATCCTCTTCCACGTTAGTGTGAGGACACTAACAGCACTGTAAAAAGAAGTCCCTATATATCACCCAGTCAAGTAGTCTAAACAACTGTGCTGGAAGTTTTCCAGTCTTGCCCAGTCAATGACCACAGGCTTATTTGCAGAGCAATCACTAGCGGTGGCAGTCAGGCAACCCTGCCTCCCCGCTCCCCTCTTCCCCAGGAGCTCTGCTCGACAGGCAGACACACGCTAGTGGCTTTGCCATGTACACTGTTGGGAGGTTAAGTGCGTATTTAACATGTGATTATCACACCCCCAGAACCCATGACACAAGACAGAGGATGGTGTTTTATGGCTTCAAGGGTTCACAGCTATGTCACGGTCCTAGATTTCTACAGCTCTCAAGAAGCCACACTGGGTTCGTGAGTCTTAAGTTTATAACTAATCAGCTATTAATACCATTCTTCCATGTTATGTCTTTTTCATGGGAACCTTAGGAGACACTTCAAGCACCCTCCAGAACCAGTACCTTCCTAGATGACACTACAACGTTTAGGGTATTGGATACAAGATAGGAATCTCATGCCCCATCCTTCCCGTAACATATGGTGACTATTTGTCATAATAATAGATCAGTTAATTAATTAAATACATTGTTTAAAACAGTGTAGTGAATAAAGAGATGGCATTTATTGTTCTACATGTAGGATTTGGTTAGACTGCAAGAGGAATTACAACAGCAAAGATCTAGGCCTGTGTCTCATTTTCCTTACAGATACATAGGGGATAAATCTGCAATACTCATCTACCTAACAGATGTATTGTGAGACAAAATGTATGAATTTGGAAAATGCATTTGTATTTTCAGAAAGTGATTAAGAAATATGATGTAATGTATTCCAAAAAATCTTCTGTAAAACAATATACTTGATGTACCTAATTTGAGCTGACAAGTTTTGCATAGGTTGTCATATTTAATCAGCATATATCAACTATTCTGAAATGTAAAGTGGCATAAACAGCAACTTATTCCTAACTGGTATCATACAGATATTGGAAGTAATAATACATTTAGATTTCATTAGCTTTATGAGGCATTTAGTGGTGATAAGAACAAAAATTATAAAGTTGCAGGGTAAAGCTATAAAGCGTCTGTTGGAGCTATTCATAGCAAACCTTTCATTTTTGGAAACTACTCTGTGTATACATTATAGCCTTAATGATTATTTGTGTCCAGGTATTTAAACCTGGAAATGACAGTAACAGCGTCTTACATTCTATTTTTTCTGCAGGATAAATGGGGGTATGTTTGAATGTGTGTGTGCAGGCACACACCAGTGCACATGTATGTGAGCCAGTAACATCGAGGTGGTGTCTGAAGCTTCTGGTGAGGAGGAGAAGTTAAATAGAGGAGCTTTACATTTTGCTATGATTGTCACATGGCCTCTGATCTTTCTTATCTTAGGCAGAAGGAATTCATTGGCCTAGGCCATGTTTAGTTCCCTTGAAAATAAATCCTTTCATGTACACCTTCTGGCTTCTGCTTACACATTTTAGAATGAATTCTTCCCCTATGAAATGCTGAGAAACACACAGCTGTAACAAAAAGCTGGAGGTAGCCCTCATTTATTGGATCTCAGAGTAGTTAGGGTTGGAAGGGACCTTTAAAGGTCATCTAGTCCAACCTCCCCCTGCAATGAGCAGAGACATCTTTCACTCAGTCAGATTGCTTAGAGCCCCATCCAACCTGACCTTGAATGTTCCCAGGGATGGGGCATCTACCACCTCTGTGGGCAACCTGCTCCAGTGTCTCACCACCCTCATTGTAAAAAAATTTCTTCTTTCTACCTAGTCTAAATCTACCCTCTTTTATCTTAAAACGATTACCCCTTGCCCTACCACCACAGGCCCTACTAAAAAGTTTGTCCCCATTTTTCTCATAACCGCCCTTTGAGTTTTGAAAGGCTGCCACAAAAAGTCTCCTTGGAGCCTTCTCTGCTCCAGGCTGAACAACTCCAATTCTCTCAGCGTTTATTCACAGGAGAGGTGTTCCAGCCCTACAATAATTTTTGTGGCCCTATATGCAGCTGATGGTCTTGCTTTTGGCACCCTTTTTAAAAAATATAATTTTTTATGTTATGCAGCCCTAATCAGAACAATATCTACTGTAATTCAACAACCGTAATTTGCAACAGACTCACTTCATCCCGTATAAACTAAAGATAACAGACCTCCCTGTTTCCTACTTTGTGGCAGCATATATTGTATCCAGTATTTCTCTACCCTCTCTAGACCATATGTCAAGACATACACAGCAGAAACCTCCTTTTTGAATGTATTGGACACCACTTGGTGTGGCTGCTACAAAATGAAATTTGCCCCAAATTGCTTGGTGTAATCAATATCTTGACACTCCACTGTGTTATGAGATTGTCACAAAGCCTCTGATTTAATCACCCCACAATGAATGTGGTTGCAGCAAGTAATCTTAATACCCAATAAAATTATTTTACAGACATGAAAAAACTCTCTTCCCCCTGGTATTGAGGAATTTGTGGGTAGGGCTTTGCAGACTTGCAATATTTAAATGAAACTTATAGACAAAACAACAAGATACGTTAAACACTTCTAATAACATGGTCAAAAACCACATGGCTCCTCTTAAAGGCAATCATGGAATTTAAACGCCAAAATAAGGTGCTGGATTAAATATGGGTAGGGGGATACTTATTATATATAATTACTTGTAGCACATCTGAATACTTTTAACATGGAATCTCAAATCTCATTACTTTAAATAGTTGCATTTCTCCAAACAACAGCATAGATTAGCAAACAGATTAGCATGTTTACTCAGCTTTAAAACAGTGTTCTCTGAAGTCACTGGAGTGGTGACTGCTGCTTTCTAGCCACCCTGTTTCTCATGAAATTGTAGAGCTGTGAACCAGAGTAGCATAATTTTACCTGAAAGAAAACATCAGTGTTTTGACCATTTTTTTCCAAAAAGTATTAACTGTGGTTTTCATGTTTGCCCTTTTGTTTTTCTTTCTTTCTCGGCATCTTTTCTTACACCCTTGGTAAAGCAATTGCTAAAACATTAAATGACCCTAATAAAACTGAACCCAGATTCAGAAATTTCCTAACAGACTAATTCCGGTTTGTGACTTCATGGTAATTTGTAAGGAGCTGTAGCACAGCTGGTAGGAACCTCTCTCCATGCACACATACACACACCAGTCTGCCCGTGAACATGGGAGCAGAGCTGCCCCTGCTGCTTAATTTTTCCTGTTGAGCCCAAAGCTCTGTCCTTTCAGTGCCCCGCTCAGTAAACTGAATTTTATAATTATTTCCTTTGCCTTAGAGGAAGTAGAATAGCAGCCACAGCTATCCTGGCAAAATCCACGAGAAGGTGTACATTAGAAGTAAAAGCAGTTATCTTCAGGAAAATAATCATGTATTGTCCTCAGGATGACTACTGCAAACCAGGAAAAGGATTCTCCATCTGGGTCTCTTCTGAGTCTTTGCTACTATGGCTTTACTGGGAAGTCCCTATAGCCCTCCACTCAAAGTGCTTCTCAGCCATTCATTCTCCCAACACTCCTGAGACACACGGAGTTCAGCAACATCACTTATGCAATGCCACTTGAGAAACAGGAGACAAGGAGGATGATCTGCTCAAGACCCACAGCCAGCCCGTGGCAGAACCCAAAGTAGATCTGCTCCCAGTTCCTGCTTACTCTTCCAGACTTTTCTTTTTTTTGGCACACCCCCAAACTCATCCTGCGGTTCATGAACCTTAACAAACCTTTCAATGAAGCTTGTCTGCGTTTTGGATTGGTAAAGAAATTTGAAACCAAGGCAAGGCTTTGTGTTGGTGTATGCTGCGCTGTGAAAATTTCACATGCCTGTTTTTCACCCCACTTGTTCAGCCAAAATAGCACAGCACAGTGGGACAGAAAACTGCAAGTTTTAGTGAGCAGCCCAGTTTATAAGAAGAAGGTGGTGAGAGTGGTGGGTATGGAAAATGGGTTTTCAAGAGTTTATGAAAGTTACCACTTCCTTTGGGAATCCACATTCCTTGCAAAATCTATTCCTATTCCCACCCATACAATCCCTTTGTTTTTACTGCAATGGTCCTGTGTATCTAAGAATTTGGCACTACGTATTTGTTAACAGACTCTTCATGCGTAGTTTGAATTGCTCATAAAATCTTGTTTTCCGCAACCTGTAAGGAGAAATAGAGTAACTAGGTTAACTGAAATGAAAAAAGCAATTTTAAGTCTTTCATAAATTTTTAAGCAAGAAAGGATAAAGGGCTCAAACAATAGGGGTTTTAATATGTCTGTGCTACTGCACTCTTGAAACCAGTTTGCAAGTCAGCCATGAAAATGTGCAGTCTGAAACATGTTTTCTGCTTGCACTGAGGCAACCAGCCTGCTAATCTTCATCCCAAATGTAGACATACACTGTAAAAAGTGCGGAGCCTGTGCAAACTCTTACTCAGCACAGTAGTCCTTATTTATTCCCCTGGGGCTTTTTACTGCTACTAAAGTCTATACTATTAGATTAGCAAGAGCAGTGTTAGACTTGTACATGAGATCAGGCCCCACACTGTTGTTCTGGGGAGCAAGAAGGTGCAAGAAGCTCTTTTACTTTCCCTTCATAGCCTGTTTGTGTTGTGTCTTACTGTATCTACCCAAGCTGTGCTAAAATGGAAAGTAAGTAATTTGTCTCTGTCCCAGTGTTGCGGTATTTTTCTTTTTCTCAGCACAGCAAAGGTGGTAGGCAGACATCCGCCTTCAGATTCAATTGTGCTGACCAGAGAATCCACCATCTCTGGCTGCTTCACACTTCCCACCATCTGTTTAGCACTCCCCAGTTCTGCCAGCAGAAGGACTTGCGGGAGAGTTTAGGCAACCCGCTGCAGACAAGGCTGCTGGGAGGGCTCAGTCCACTTCCAGCAGCCATCTGACTTGAAGGGAACTCTTTGTATACCACGATTTATCTCTTTTTTTTTTATCCATATTTGTTGGGTTAAAAAAAAAAAAAAAAGGCGCCACCTCACCCTACAGAACTTGAAGAATGTTGCTTACATTCTTATCCACTGCTACAACAATATTATACACAGGTAAGTAGGTGAGTGGGTAAGTAGGCAGAAAGATAGGTAGATAGATAGATAGATAGATAGATAGATAGATAGATAGATAGGGTTTTTTGTCCTGTGAAGGCACAGTCTTAAAACAAAAGCTACCGCACACTCACACAAGCAGTCATATTTCCTCACTCTGTGGATTTTTCTCTTAATCTGTATCTAAGCATCCCAGAACAGGCTGGGGCACAGAAACCTTTCTGTGTAAGGAAGCTTGTCCATTTTTTCCATCTCTGTTTTTCAATTTATTGAAGAATTCATCTTCCATTGCTTCTCCAGAATACAACAAAGGCAATAGGAAGAAATGTCTTACCATTAAAGAGGGTGAAAGTAATCACTGGAAACGCACAGAGTTTAGGTATGTTGTGATGATTCTGGCATGAAACTCATTGATCTGACCACTCCTTTTGTCCTGTTTTTATTCTTCATGGCATATGTTGTGCATGGTTAGCACATTTTGTTTCAATTTTTCTGCTCCCTTGTTTTATCTCCTTCCTTGTATGAATACAGTAGTTATGAGAAGATACTTATCACCCATACCTTGTGCCTCCAAGGAGAATACATCAGGAACAGCTTTCAAAGGCATACAGCATGAAACACTATATTAGAAAGTTTACTTTACTCAAAATTGTTTGCTGATAGTTTTACTCTTTGACAGACTGTTTTTGACAGGCACCTTCCAGACAGCTCTACAGCATCTAAACTGAACTGAACATTCTGCTGCATGAAATGAAAACCACAATCAACAGCACTGGGACATCCCAGCAGCCCAGCAGATCAAAGAATTTTTTTCTTAAATCTTACTAACTTTCTGACTCCAGAGTCAGATTTTTGTTTTCTAAGAATATCTGTAACACTGTTATCAGTTTAGCTCCAAGCATTCAGTCAGCGCACAAACCCCACTCTGGCTAGTGAAAAGACATCTGAAACAACGTTTTCTGTAAAAAGATAATTAATGCTAAGTTATTACAAGACTCGTTCAGAAATGGTAGCATTAGCCACACTACGTTTTAAGTGCATTTCTTTTTTTCTTACAAAAAATAAAGGTCACACGTAAATTGACCCATCACACATATAGATTATGATTCTCAATTTTGTTCGAATTATGGTTTTAATGTGATTTTTATGGATCACAATATCAGAGCTGACTGTAATGGCTAGGGACGTAGAGGATTGTCTAAACCCTTTAAGTGTTCTGAAAGTTTCTTTTGTCTAACACCCCAGCTAACTTCTTGATTAGATAAAGACCTAAGAAAAATCTGGTGGAGAAGATGGCAATCAAATGTGGAAATCTTCACTGTATAGAGTACCCTGAGGTTTCTTAAATATCTGCAGATCTTTTGTTGTAAGTGACAATGTTTATTCTTGCCAGTGAATTCCAAGATAGCCTGGCTTCCTTGGGGTTTAATCTCAGCCTTTTTTTGTTTCTCTGATTAGTTGGAAACTTTAGCAGGTCACTCTGGCTCTTTGAAGAATGAAGGGTCTCGTTCCAGGGTGAGGCCCAACGAATTTGTGAATGAATGAAAAGTTAATTGAGGAAAAGGGTAGAGCATACTTCAGTCATAGTTAATTTAAGCAAAGCTGATAAGTTAGTAAATAGAAACACCAGTGTATCTTTCAAGTAGAATTTTTTGCTCTTACTGATATCTCAGGTGCTATTTTTCTGGCCCTTTTAAAGACTGGTTGCTTGTTGTAGACATTTTATTATCTAATCTTCTGCCCAAAGAGAGATTCTGTAGTGTTGAGTAATTACAAATAGATTGAGCTCTGTTGGAAAGTGTGTTTACAAAAATAAAAGGAAAGCTCATGCCCTATAAATGTGATATTTTTACTTTATCTCCTTAATTTATTATTTTTTAGATTAACAAACACTGTGGAGAATGACATGAATGTCATATGTCGTAATTTTTTAGGAATGTGAATGAGACCATTGAATCCTTATGGATTTTTATTATACTTGAAATGTCTTTTGTAACTACTTCAGGATTGTGGTAAAATACAAAAATGTAATAACGGCTTAATAAAAGGCATCTATTCGATTTAAAAGTGTTACATTAAAGCTAAAAACAGAACGCAGAAAACTCATGCCAGACAATGAAAGGCAGTCTTTCTTCCTGTGTAGAGAAATGGAAGAGAAAACTGTGTTTTGCTAGAGGAAAGCTGCTTAAGGAAAAGGCATAACTGTGAGCTATGCAATGAAGAAAGGAGTGCGGTGAAAAAAAGGGCAGGCCACAGGCAACAGCTTTTAAAGCCTCTGTGGCAACATTTTGTATGAGTCAGAGAAATCATGGCAAACAGCTGGAGGTGAAATCAAACATTTCTTCAATTTTAAATATGCTTTGTACTTACACAGGACTTGCCACACATACATCTCAGAGCACCCTGCCATCGCTAATGAATTTAGTCTCCCAGAGTCCTTGGAAGTGAGTGTTATCTTCGCTTGGTAGATAAGGAAAATGGAGCAGGAAAAAGTTAAACAATTTGCCATATGTCATGTAAGAAGACTGCAAAAGAGTTAAAAATAAAAGATAGTCTCAATAAAGACAGACAACCTGGGGCTGTTGTACGGCTGTACTGGCAAACCTGAGGGGTAAATATGCTTCAGTGCAGCCCTGGGTGCCAGAAGCTGAGGACTGGATGGTTCATTAGCTATACACACATGCTCCAGATCAGGCTTCAGGAGGTCTCAGATCCCACTCTCAGGTGCTGCCACTGCTTTGCAGAGTGACTTCATGTTTAACACAGCCTCTCCCTGCACATCAGCTACTTACCTGTCCAAAGTGAGGACTATGACACAGATCTATATAAAGCATTTGAAAATAAGGAAAAGCAAAAGCTCTTAACTCCTTAGACACAGTACTGAAACTTTATGGATTCATTTGATTTAATTTCATGTCTAGATTAAGCTCACTGAATTTGATTTAAAAATCATAAAAGAAAGAAGTATGAGACTCCAGTTCACAGATGTCCAACATAGAATTTTTTCAGGTTTCTAATGGAGCCCTACAAGAGCCCATATCTCCTTCTCTCTTTCTATCTCTAGCAAACGGAATGACAGCAATTCAAAAGTGCTTGTTCAGTTTCCCCTGTGAAGAGCAGGTCCTGCTGATGTGAGTGACCAGACATTGCTCTCCATTGCTTCATATTTGTGCATGTGCATATGCACAAGCTGATCTGCAACAGAATTTTATTTAGGGGTCCCCTCAAGATAAAAATGTTACAGCTGCCACCACTTTTACTAAAAGAGGAGCCATCCGAGCCATTACAATTCCAAATCCATTACACTGTTAAAGGTGACAAGTGCAAGTCCACTGCTTATCTGTACACACAACAGCTACATGACAAGTAATGAAAACCAAACTTCCAACGTGATCTAAAGATATCTACACTGGCAGAACTGGTTTCAGGGACAAGAAAACAGGTCTGAGGTCCCAAGCCTAGTTAGGCAGTGGCTCAAGACATGCAAAGCTCAGGAGGAGGGAAGAACCTGAGTCTTAGTCTCTGCTTGACTCCATCCTACATCTAAGGCACTGAGTCTCTAACTGCACCTTACCACAAACAGAAATGACTAAAACCCTCCACACACACTATTTACTAAGTTAACCAGTTTAATTTTTGTGCTTAAAGAAGGCTGGACACAGGAAACATTGTCTCTGCCGTCAAGGGGGTTACAAACCAGCTATTTTGCTGTCCCATTGCTCAGCTGAAGCAGGTATTTGTCTTTCAAAAATAGAAAAAAGAGTTGCACTCTTTCTGCTGATACCAAGACATCACTATCAGCAAAATAAACAGCAAGTGATTAAATGAGAAGCTAAAGTTTTAGTTGCAAGGGCAACTTCTAGCAGCCTTAGGTCATGTTCAGTTTCAGTAATTGTGGTCAGTCCTATGCATAACCACAACTAACTAGCATGATTTTAATCATTTTTCACCATGGATACAAAGTACAAAGGTTTGTTTAAAAACATGCTGATTAAAAGAGGAGTGAAACCACTTCAAAAGCCTTTTCAAAATTGCATACGTGGGTCCAGGTCAAAGAAAAAAAGTCACCTGATTGTTGCATGATGCAGTAATTCATTTTTAAGTCCCTGACTTCAGAGTGCAATGCAATACACATCTCAATTATGATGCTTGCTGCTGCCTCTACTCCAAGGATGCAGGTGCCTCCCCAGGGACTCAACACAGGCCATCAGCCCACCAGGGAGCTGCCTGAGGCCAGCACAGACCTCTGAAACCCTGGGGAGGCTGCTTTCCCCTCATGCGTTCTCCAGAAACACAAGGAGAGCTTCCCTTCACCTGGAGTCAGCTTCTCTACAGGAGGCTGGTTAGAAAGCCACAGTACCAATATGCTGCCCTGTTATGGTTAACATAGTGGAGGTCAGATCATTTACCCAGTCTGGGAGAGTTAGGTTTAGTCCCTTCCTTACTATGATGGGGCTTACGCCCACCTCCTGAGACTCATCTCCAGTCTGGTCGAGATCAGGAGCCACCAGGGAAAGACTCTGGCTTCCTCCCTGCAAGGTGGGCACAGTCCTGGTTACCAAATGCGACCAGCTCTGTCTATATGTTATCCACTCACGAGTCAATTGAAAATAAGCAAATGCTTCTAGAGATAGGGACCAGAATATGGTGCTCTTCTGTCTCAAGCCCATCAGAAATTTATACCTTCCCCTTCCTCTGCTGTGGCTGCAAATGGCTTTTGCAAGAAGCCTGGTCCAGCAGGCACACAGTAGGTGTGTGCTGACCAGGCAGACCCCTCCTGAAGAACGGCTGCTTTATTTTACCTTTTGGCCGTGTGGTTGGGACACCGCATGCCTCCACAGATGTTAGCACAGAGGGATGTCACCACAGCCTGGATCAGGCACTGGCTGGGTAGCCTCCAGCAGCAGCCCTGCTGCCTTCCCCACCCCCTGCCCCCTCTTCGGACCTCAATGGCTCAAAATGAGAAACTCAGGAAAGCCAGATCCTGGGAGTGGAATACAAAGCACATGGAGGAAAGATGCTGTGCTCGTGTCTGCCACTGCCTTTTGCTCTCCTTTTGAAAAGAGCGAATCTTTGGAGGCTTTGTTATACTCCCCTCTTTCTTTCTTCTCTTCTTTTAAAGGGTTAATCCTTATTTCCATAACTTCTCTGCTATCCACTGAGTTGGTGTGTTTTTTCTCTATCTCTAGAGAACATGTACTTTATTATAGATTAAGAAACTCAACTTCCAATTGGCAAGAACTCATTTCCCTCCAATTTTGTTTCCCTCCTAAACTGCCTTCACCCACGTCATCTCCCAGCATATTTTCTCCTCTGGCAGATTCCCACTGAGGTAAGGAGTGCTGCTGATCCTGGGCCCAAACTGGCTCGGCTCAGCTCTCCTCTCCCTCTCCTCTCATTGCAGGGCTGAGGAGAACAGGAGGAGCAGGATGCAAGGCAGTGGGGACGAGGGGCACACGAGCAAAGGACAGATCAGGCCCTGTGTGCAGAATTCAGAGACCCTGCAAAACAGCCAGCTCAATTTAAACTTTGACCTTTTCCCTCCCTCTGCTGTGATACACAACAGGCACTTACCAAACCCAAGCTGGTGAAATAACATTTTTTTTTCTGGTTTTGTTTTGTTTTTACTAACAACGAAGCTCTGCCAGAGAAAAAGTCAATCTTTTTGATCTTTTGTAAAGCCAACAAATAACCTCCATGTTACCAGTTTAGCTATAGGTGTGAAAAATATTTACAGGGTTCTATTTAAAACTAAAGGAAAATAAAATAAAAATCAGTGATCAAGTCTCCTTCCACCCTCAAAAATAATAAAGCAAGCTTTCATTTAACTCTTCTTTAAAAGTTCTCTTAGGTATAGAAAATTGCATTTTCCCCTGGGGAATACACTTTTAATTATAGCTACCACTTGGTTTTTGTTTTTAATTACAGATTCAGTGCTTAACAAAATTATAATTTAAATTAGTTGAGTTCTCTAATTATTATGATTTCTTTTATTTTTTAGGTCTTTTAAAAGCCAACAGGATATGTCTTTTATGTCTCCCAGTCAGTTAAGGAAAACAAATGCCATTCCTACTTGATGTTCTTTAAGCTTCAGTGATTTTGTTATTTTAACATCTCTTAAATGTAAAGAACTTTTCAAGATGTCAATTCTCCCACCAATAAACTTAATTAAAATGTACATTTAAATGAAAGAGATAATTAATTCACACCATTCCATTTGCTTATTACTTGACAGTCAGGGTGTATTAAAAGCTCAGACCTGTGAAAAGAAAACATGGAGAAAGAGGCACAAATAAAACAATCGGCATCAAAATATCATTTTCTGTCACCATTTTCCTATGTTCCTATAATAAAACTGTCAACTGCGTGAAGTTATTTTCTGCTTTTTATGAGCATGGATTATCCTCACTTTCCAGTGAATTAATTTCACTGACACTGTAATTTTTTGTTTGTGCTCATTTTTCTTTTTAATTTTGGAAGTCATGATAGTTATGGCTATTTCTATATTTAAACATCCCCCTCACCCACCCACACCCCTGAACGGCCGCCTGGACTATCAGTAACTTTTTCCAGTTAATTCTGTACAACAAGTCAGTGTTTCCTTTGTTTGAAAGGTGACTTCTAGAACCAGTCATTTCCAAATAGGTATAATATTCATTTGGAGTTTTATTATTATTATTTTCTTTACAAAAACATATAAGCCATTTGGGATTTTGAATGGAATGTGTTTTGTTTCAAGGCAAATAAATAATGTTTGTGGAAAGTCCAATAATTAGCACACCACTCTTTTCTTATTCAGGGGTCTGTATTGATTGGGGCGCGAACTCCCTCCAGTAAAGCCAAGCAGAGCTGGCCTTTCGCTGGCCAGCTGGCGAATTCCTATGCATCTACTATCACCAAAAGAAAGGCATAGAGAAACAAAGTTGGTTTTGTCAGCAGCTCTGGTCCCCCTTCACTCTGCCCAGAGGCACCTCCTCGATGCGGGTGGGCACAGCACTGCCTGCCTGGCTCCCAGCTCCCCCCTGGGCGCTCACAGGGCACATGCCGGTTTCCTCCCTGGCTCCCCAAAGGAAATCAACAGCTTTCAAGAGCTGAAGCCATGCCCCGTGTCTCTGCCAAAGACTCACTAGATGCCTTCCCAGCCTTGCAGATGGGGGAAGCAAGCCCCAGCAGCTGAAAAAAAAACAGGGGCAAAGCATCACTTTTGGCCAGAGCATCATGGAGAAGAAGGAGTTCTCGCTTTGGTGTTTGGTAGGTTGCTTGTTTTGGATGGAGAGAGGGGTTTGTGCAGCCCACCTGAGAAAGTAATGATGGGTGATGAGAAATCTCAGCTTCTGGAAATCTTCCCCTTCACTCTCAAATCAGATAACCCCTCCTTGGTCAGCTTGTCAGGGATGGTCAGGTCTGATTACTGAAAAGTATGGGCTTGATAATGGCCAAAACATCTACCTAAAGCCTCTTTTACAGAGTTCTTCTTAGGAAGCTGTGAGAAGTAGCTAAGCTGAAGAGCCTTTGTGGTACAGACGTCTTTGGCAGTTTGAACACAGTTGATCTGTTCTTGACTGCATGACTGGCTAGGAAATTTTGACTGCAAAGACTCAGTGTGATTGTCGAGAAAAAAAAAAAAAAGAGTAAAGTACAAAGGCTATTTTGGGCATCACAGCTAGTCGTTCTGGATACTAAGGAAATACCCACATACACACACATCATGAAATGTTACATATATGGAGATGCTATGATAGCTCATACTGTCTCACAGTCTCCATTAAAAAGTTAGATTTTCAAGGATTTCATCATTCACTCATAATCATTTACTCTGAGGCAAAACTAGACATACAGTATCCCTTAAAAAATATGAAGAGAGTTGTAAAAAACCTATTACCCAGACCAAGTAATTTGATGCAAATATAGTATTTTATTAGTAAAATTTCTAACACAAAATGGTTAGAAGTAGAATAACACTATTATTAACATTTGACACATAAGGAAATGAAAGGCCAAAGAGGTTCCTCTTGATAGAGAAACTAATGGCATAAGATAACATGAGTCCCAGTGAAACTAATTCTCTAACTTCTTTCTTCCAAACATCACCTCTCTCTTCAGGTAGAGATATGTGTCTCCTTGCCTTTGCAGCAGAAAAAAAAAAAACAACAAACAAACAAACAAAAAAAAAATTTAATTTGATTTTCATTTTGATTTAGAAAGGTATTGCAATAAATATGTGCTATATCACCTCTGAGACTGCTGTACAACACATCTCTGCAGTGAATGACTGACCATAACAAAATAGATGTGTTGTCACTCTAGAACATTTGAGCTTTAATTTTGAAAATGGACAGACTAATGTACTAGAAGTGCCAAAGTTGTGCAGGTTACAAAGTGTAAGGTGGTATCTGTCCTGGGAGGAGCTTTCCTACATTTATCTAAGTGGAAACACCCTTCCACTTAGCACTGCTTGTCAATACTGAACATCTTAAGAAATATCGATTCATTAAAAATTCAACAAAACCAAAACCAACACAACCTTTCCTCCCTCAGTGATTTCTTTTAAGTCCTTAGAACACATTTCTCTCACCTTTTCATGCTTTTTTCCCCACAACATAGAAAGGGATCTTGTGTTCCCTGATCTCTCTGTATACATAAAAGATCAGTGGGCTCTAGGAGTTGGAGCTCCAGAAAAAATACACAAGTACTGGATATGGGAAAATACTAAACATCACAGTTTCACTTCTGATGGGCTCGCAACCCCAGATGCTGCTGTAAACAATTTCATTTCTGTCAAGCTCGTGACCCCACTTGTAACTTCTGTGACCCCACTTCTGGTCATGTCTTTTAGTTTGGGAACTGCTGCTGGAGATACCAAATTGTTTGTTTCAAACACTATGCTCAGAGCTGCTAACTTTCCCCTCTCCCCAAATGAAAACATCAGGAGTCAGGCTCCAAGGAAGTTGTGAGATGGAAAATTTAAAAATATGGTCATTTAGAGCCTTTTCTTCGAGACTACCTTTCCATTTTAACACCTCCTCCCCCTCCGCAGGGGTGCATGCACAATTACAGCCCTACCACCCTCCACAAATTTATAGTGAGAAAAGTAATGATGACCTCCTCTGGAAAAGCTCTTGTGAAAAAGAAACAGAACACAGACATCATGTGCTATCTGATACTGTTAAGAACTCACAGCTTTTCCTTAATGTAGAAATTCCTGGTGATTGATGCCAGTCCAGCCCAGCCCACACCTTCCCCTTCCTCCAGCTGAACCTGCAGTGACTCCCTTCACCAGCAGGCTCTGTCTGGGCCCCAGCTCCCAGAAACTGCTGGGAAGGAAACACGGGGCTGGAAAGGTGGCTGCCCTGGCCCCCAGATCCTAAACTTGGGGCAGGTTTAGTTCCCACATCTTTCTAAACAGCCAACCGTGTGTTTTACCTGTAGAGACCTTTTGTCCCCAGTTTTCTAGGGCATTACTGGGATTAAAACTGGGCTGGTGCCATTTTGTGAAGCGAATTAAAAGGGAGCCAGTGAGAGAACTGTTTTTCCCAGGAGAAGGAAGATCTGTCTCCATAAGAGCAGGGATTGGGCAGTTCCTTGGTTTCTCTCTTTCTCCAAGCACTGGCAGCAGTGGTGGTGCAGCAGGGCAGGAGCCAGCAAACAGCTTGGGAAGCCTCCCCATGGGCAGGTTGCTGCTTAGAGACAAAATGGCCTTGGCTCGCTAGCTGCCAACACTACAGCTTGTCCGAGTGGCGTGTGGCCTTCGGTGCTTCTTTATGATCCATAAAGAAACGCTGAAATGATATTTTTCTTTTAGCACTAGAAAATCAGGTGTTGTCTGGCTTGCAAATCTCCCTGGCAACCAGGGAGCATGGGGAAACAATGACATTACAAGAACCAATAGAGTGAAAGCTGAGCCACTGAGAATGGTTAGCAGAGTTGCCAGCTCTAATGGTTTTCCTTGTAGGCTGGAGGATTTCAGACCCTCTTAAGGTTTTGGAGAGATAAACTGAGTCTGTAGAAGGAGTTCTGCTGTCTGGTCACTCCCTTTCTCCCACCTGCTTCCTGGGGAAGGAGTCACCCAGACGTGCTCCAGCTGTGTCCCTTTAAAGGACCAGGTGCCATGGACTTTGCTTTCCAGCTGCACTATTCTCCTGCTCACTACTTCACAAGAGAGGGGATGCAATAATAGAAGGTGTACAATAAGAAGAGCTAAAGAAATAGTCATTGCTGAGATAGCTGTTCTGTTAATGAATGCAGTTAGGCTAAATTGTGTTTGGAGGAAGGAGAAGTGGATAATTAATTTTGGAGGCTGCAGGGATGAAGGAATTCTGGGCATGAAAATTAACCCATATTTATACAAGAGAGGATCATGTAATTACGTTTTTGGGGGGGGGGGTGGAGGAGTTCCTGAGGATGTTGCATGAATAATTGTAGTCCATCGTAACAGTGTCTGAGTTTCCATCTGTCTCTGTCAGTGCTACGGGTAAAGTCAGGAGTTGGAACTGTAGCTGTAGGATACAGAAACTGAGGTAGAAGTGCGTTATCCCTCCTCAAGGTTGCAGGACCATGCACAGCAGTACTGCCCTGTGATTTATGGCAAGTTGGGTGAGAGAAAAGCAGCAAGTGGTTTCCCTGTGGTAAAGCACAGTTTGATAATTATTTCTTGTAACAGTGCTGTGAAGAACTCTGTTTAAGCAAGTAAACACAATTCTGACATGTTATTCCAGGGGCTTAATTTTGAGTTGTAGATACCAGGCCTGATCACCACCTGGTCCTTGTATTACAGTAAGTTCTTCTGACTTGTTTCATCTGTCATGTTATAGTTGTTTCTTTATTTTGCTGATTAAAGAAATACTTATGGAATGGCAACAAACTAAATATGGAAGAAAAGTCTATGATAATGGTAACTCTGTGGCACAGACCATATAAATGGAGTTGTAAGTTTTAAGAAAAAGCTCCCCTTGCTTTCCCCTAGCTATTTCACAGTTGCTATGTATGTTAACATGTTCCACACAGGGGTCAGCAGTAGTTAACCATAATGAGGTAATTACAAGGTACATTGAGTACAGATGTATGTTAAGGGACATACATTAAGGATGTAGACTAATAGTGCTGTGGTGACAGCAAGTTCAAGACTTGTAGTAATGTTCTGTATATTGAATGCCTTGAATATCACTCTTTTTAAAAGTAGGCTTTACCAGCTTTGTTTTTCCTGACCACTGTATGTATTACCATGTGAGTATTTATCTCTGTGTGTGGGAACTAATGATGGAGGTCAGGGATGCCAATCTAATGATGCAAAACAGGCAATAGGTGTGCTTACATTTTTTGGTCCAAGCTTTCTTCATAGATTTAAAATGACCCTATCACTGTTAAAATGAGAAAATATGGTTTTGTTATCTTTGTGTGTGTGTGATATTGAAAAAAATAGCTGCAGAATAGGCAAAGAGGAAGCAATAGGAAAGTTGGTTGAGTGAAACAGCTGCATTGGCCACAGAGAAGAGGAATAATGTGTGAAAGAAATTGAGAATGAAGGCAAAACACATGTTTACATCACAGGCACAGCTCTTGTAGATGTCTGAGCTACCTTAAGTGAGGTAGTGTGAGTTCTCTTGTCAGGAGGCACAGAGCAGCAAGCAGCTCAACATGGGCTGTAAAATTTGCTTCAGGCTGACTAAGGTGCTACCTTGGCTGGTTCGTGTGTGCTGAGCAATGTGCTGCTGTGATATTACTACTAGCAACACCTGAGCTGGTAATTTAATACCGGTCTCCAAGCTACGGTGATGTACACCTCGCATCTCCCCAGCATAAGGGCACTGCAGCAAAGTCGGAATCTTCTTTTGGAGAGAATGAGGAACCTCACCAAGGACAAATGTTGTCAATTTTTGATCACTGAGGTGAAGCAGTTGCACTTTGGGTCTTTGGATGGTTCAATATCGATCAGAAATCTCACTCCATAAGGGTGTCGCATAATTTATTAATATGTGCCCAACAATAAGATATTATGATGAAAGAGTAACAGAAAAAGCTCATGTTGTTATTCTATATTCAGTGTGAAGTTTGAATAGCATGTACTTATCAACAGAGGAAGTCCCAGGCTTAAGGAGGATAGAAAAAACATTGAAGAGCTTAACAAAAAATACCCTATGCATTGAAAGAAGGTGCAGTAGAAAAACCAGCCTGTTAATGTTTAATTAAAAGACCACCACCATGATGGAAGATTTTGATTAAGGTGGCACCCTTAACTTAGGTATTTTCCAAACGGTATGCTTGACTTTACAACTAGATTCCTTTAAACTGTGATATTTCTGTCTTCAGTAATATATATAAAATATACATTGTATATTATACCTTACTTAAAATTAAATCACCATAGGGGGGATGAATCTTCATCTAAACGAACATAAATTTTGTGTGTGACTTGGTTACCTGTTGTGAAATATACAGAGACGTACGAGTGTACCCATTTACCACGGAGGTATGTTTATATAAATGCACACATTTAAAGCGTGACTCTTTATTTACCTTGCTAATATAATTATCGGCACGAAACTACTGTTTTCAGTAATACCCAGAGACATCAAATTAAACCTGCCGTTGAAAGAGTCAACGAAAAACCAAACCCTGAGAGCGAACAGAATTTCCTACCATGTCAGGAGAGTATTTTTACCACCAGAAGGAACAGAAATGTAGTTTCGGTTTTTGGGAAGCGGCACCGGGAGCCGCAGGAGGCTGGGGACGCCGCGTTCCCTGCAGGATCGGCACGCGGCCGCCCGAGTCTCCCGCTGCGAGAGCTGGAACCGGCAGCTGAAGCCTTTGGCAGGGCCGGGGCGCTCGCCGAGACCGCTGCCCGCCCCTGCCCGCGGCACCGACACGGCTTGTTACGCGGTTGCCGCTGTCCGCGTCGCCCCCGTCCCGGCTGCCCTCAGGGAACACCTCGCTCGCGGCGGGGAGCCGGGGCCGCCCGCCCGGGCCGGGGCCGCTGAGTCAGCGCTTCCTGCGTCACTCAGCGGCGGCACCGCGGGCGCGGCCCGGGGGGGGCGCGGCGGCCCGCCCCCGCGGAACAAGCCGCGGGGCCGAGGGGCCTTAGTCACTGGCCACGAAGCCGGGGGCGCGGGTCGCTTCCGACCTAGCCCAGGGCCCGACGGCCGCCGTGGCCGCCTCCCCCCTCGCCATCTGGGCGCGGGCCCGCCCTGTCCCGTCCCCCCCCCCGGGGCGGGTTGGTGGGTGACACCGCGGCCGCCCGGCCCCGCCGCCCCCGGCCCGGCCCGGCGGGGAAGGGAGGGAGGGAGAGGGCAGCCCTGCCTGGCTCTGCGGCGGTGGGAGGCAATCGATCTTGTTTAGGAGCTGGTGCGCAGCTAACACTTCCTGCGGTAATTTGTGACCATGGCTATTGATTGTCCTCGTCCCGTTCGCTCGCCGCCCCGACGCCGCGCAGTCTGGGAAGGAGGAGCCCAGCCGGACGGGGAGGGGGAGGAAGTCCCCCGCCGCAGCCGCCTTCTTTGGGGGTCTCTGCGCCGAGCCGCAGCTTCCCTTTTTATTTATTTATTTATTTAATGAATGGTCTGGATGCCCGGTGACACATTAACCGCTTTTTCTTGGTTCTCAGAAAAAGCCAGCCGGCGTGCGATGGGTTCAAACCGAGTTTCAGCAACAGCTCTCCCCGCTCAGCGCGGGCCGGGGACGGGAGAGGTGTCCCCGTGCCTGTGTCCCCCCCCGCGGCCCGGCCCGGCAGGTCCCGCGCTCGCCCTGAGGCGGGGGGGGGGGCGGTGAGGGCTGCCTTGAGGCTTAGCCGGGGTGGGCGAGGCGGCGGGTCTCGGTGGCCCGGAGGGTGGCGGGCAGAGGGGGGAACCGACACAGGGGCCGGGAGGAGCCTCGGGGCCGGGGGCTCCGTCACGGCGCCCGGGGAGGGGGATGCCCGCGGGCTGAGGGAAGGTCTGGGGCGTCCGGCCCGGGCCTGGAAGGAGCCGGCTCCGCTCGCCCTCGGTAAGGCATTTACGATCTCTGCTCTGCCCTTTTAGCTCCTCCAGCGCCCCCGCCCTCCTTCCCCTCCCGGTTTATAGACTGTCCCAGCGGTAGTGACACACAGACAAAGATGTTTACCAGACACAAAGGTAAAGAAAGGGCTTGTCCCGCTCCTGAGGGCGGCTCTGGCGACCGCCCCGGCCGCAGCGCAGATGCCCTCCGCCGGGCGGGCTGCCGGGCTGCGTCCCCGCCGAGCTGCGCCGGGCCCCGGGCGGAGCACCAGCCCGGGAAGGAGGCGCTTGCTTTCCGTCTGCACGAAACTTTGCCACTTATCCGTGGTTTTAATGTATCTGCGCTTTAAATGCTGCCTCCCCCCGCGCGCGCTTCTCTGCCCCGATTTTTTTTTCGTGTTTCCTTTTAAAGATCGAAACCGCGCTAGTCGCCCCTTATTCGCTTTGTTCTTAAACAACATGATTCAATTTTGTAACCCTCCCCCCCCACCCCCCCGGCTTTCCTAGGCGAAGCGGAGGGCTTGGGGCGGGGGCTGCATGTTTTCTGAATGGTGGCGAGGAGGAGCACAGGGAAAGTTGTGATCTCTTGCTGCTGTCGAGCTGGCTGCCCCGATCGTGGGAAAGTGGCTGCACGTAAAGCAGCAGATTCTTTGTCCCTGTTGTTCTCTGTAATCGATCTCACTTCAAGTCGAGGGGTGGAAAACTTCAAAGGCAGATCAGGCTGTTGGAGGTCGGGGCAAGAGCACAATCAGCTCGTAATGCACCCACTTTGCCTCCTCCCCCTCTTACTCCTCCTCCTTCAGGAGCGGGGGGCTGGATGGGGTGGGGGTGAGGGGAAGAACCCTCCAATCTCTAAAGTACATCCAATCAATAAATAAAATGCAGACTTTGTGGAAAGAGGGAGAGGGGGAGAGAGAGAAGAGTTGGGGGCGTTAATGCACCCAAGTCAAACACACAGGCTCCTGACTGCACTTTTTCTGTCTCTCCTGTCTTGCCTAAATAGCTGCATTCTAGTTATATATGGAATAGTGGTTCGCCTTTTTTTTTTTTTTTTTTCCCCTTCTCTAGGTCAATTTTAGGACTGTACAGTTTACAGTGCGAGTTACTATAGTAGAAAAAACTTTCAGTTTGGCACCAGTTGAGGGTTGTCCTTCGTAGCTTGTAGTACAAAGCAAGCTACTATGGCATGCAGTTTTAGCAGTGGAGGGAGGGGAGAGCTCGGAGGATGCCAAAACAATACATAACCATGCTGTGGACATCTGCCATTCAGAGCCAGCTGCGGTTGGGACTTCAGTCGTATCTGCCAACATGTGAAAACTACATCTAGGAAGGGATATCCAAAGCACATGGAAAAATGCCCTTGCACTGAAATACATTGCATTAGAAAATCACTTTGATAGACTAGAGTAGAAAAAGCATGTGACTATTTTTGTTAACAGTGGTTCGTGACATTTTCTAAATAAAATATTCGGGATAAGATGTCAGAAAACTGCACGCAATCAGCTCTAGATCCACCTCCCCAAACCTGCCTATCGTGATATCTTGAATTTTTTAGTACTGTTAGAAAGCTGAATTTAACCTTATGTGATTAATGATTTTGCTACTTTATAGTGCTTACTGGTATGCCCTGATTAAACACTTTAAAACGCTTTAAGTGAATCATACTATTTTTTTCTCCCTTGGCTAAATGTGCAAAATTGGAATTTACTGAATTTGGTGAGTAACTGTTAAGTGGAGTTTAGTTTCTCCCACCACCCCAGTTTGTGTCCATCTAGCAGTAGAAAAATGCATAAAGAAGCTTCTACCCAGGCCTATCTCTGAGCCTATTCTGGGATTCCCTTGCCACGAAAAATCCAAACCAAACCAAACAAAAAAACCCTCTGGTAGCACATACTGGGCTTGCAGCTGGAGCAAGCTATTTTGAATGCTGGGTTGTACCAGCAACTATAATTTAGGGTAGTCCTCTGTGACTGCTGTAACTTGTGACGGGAACTTGATTAGCCTCAGACAGGAGAGGTGAAAAGGTAACTGCGAGTCAGTTTGGCATCTCTGGTACCTTAGGTGTCAGCTGTGTTGTGCTAAGGACAGGGGTTTAGTCATTCTCAGAGTTTTTGAGATAAGTAGTAGTAAAAAAAAGTATTTTTTAAATAAGTTATAATATTTTAGCATTCTCCATATACATAATAACCCTTCAAATATCTTTCCACTTGTACAGTCAGCAATGGTCAGCTTCAAGTGTTGCAGCAGTGAAATGGTTACATATTATGTGCATAGTACAGGTGGAGCTTATGGCAACACCCTGTGCTTCTGCTGGGATATGATAAAGCCCATTTCCATTCAGTTGACTGCAGCCTTCCAGTTATTCACCCTTTACATCATAATTTTCTCTCTTGTTTCTTTCCCAGAGTGATTTTTTTGGGAGCTATTTGAGAAAAAATTATTCACCTCTGTTTAAATACAAATTGAAAATGCTAAGAGCACTTGCCTATTGCTTTACATTGTAACCATATTCTCAACAGGGTTGTTTGTTTTCAGTGTTATGGGGAGTTAAAAGTAGGAAGCAACCTCAGTCAATTAGGAGCAAGCCTTTTAGTGAAATACTTGTACTTGGTGTGATCACTGGAGCTGGATTTTTATCAAATGAATGGGTTATTTAAAAAAATAAATTCCTTACATCCAATTAAACCAGCCCATGCTGGCTAAGAGAACTATCGTTGCATTGTACATTTGCACATGGAATAGGAATCGTATTATAGGAATAGGGCTACCATACATCTGATTTTTTTCCCCTTGGATGACAGCTCTCCTTCCCCTCACCCGCCCTCTGGGTCCCATCTGGGTAACCTTCTCATAATTGCACTCTGTGTTTTAAAATCTCTGCCAGAGTGGGAACTGGGGCTTTTTGTTTTGTTTTCTTTCTCTCTTTTTTCCTTCTTTCTGCTTTGTTTTGGTACAGGGAGAACTAGACAAGGGGTGGGCTTGGTCCTGTGGTCTCCTCATGAGAGAGTCGTAACAGAGCACACAGGGGGAGAGGCAAGAAGTGCAATGGCAGCAACATGGAGGCACTAAGTAGAACAGCTCGGTATAGTTCCAAACCGCAGAAAGCAATTTGGAGGATCATACTTAGGAACAGGATGCCCTAGGTTGGACTGATAAGGAAAATAGTGCTAGTGTTTCAAGGGGCTTTGGGCACAGGGTAAGTCTGTGGTAGTGTTCCACTAAGCTGCAAAGTGTTTGGGGAAAGGTACAAGAAGTTCTGGTTTGATGACCTCCTCAAACTTAGGGTTTGATGATCAGGAAAATTTAGGATTATCTCCCTGGGTACTTTTAACAAGGACTTCAGCTTGTGGAAAAGACCATGTTCAGGGCTGCCAAACATCATCTCCCGCTATAAACCAGGACAAGCAGTAGTAGTGGGCTTGCCATATGGATCTTTTAAAAACCTGCTGAAGATACAGATCACAACCACCTACCACTACTGTGATACTATTAAACCTTTTAGACATGGTCAGTAAGGTTTGGGGAGATGTAAACAGGAAATAAAAGTCCCTCTCTAGCTCGCTCTCTCCCTCCTTCCATTCTTCTTTTGTTAGACTCTTGCTTACCTAGTCTTACTAGAAGAGGAGGATTTATCCCTGGTAAGCTTCATCCTATGGTAAAGGCTGCAGGACAAGGTACGCTGAGGGTGCTGGAAATTAATCTTTGCTCCTCTCCTACCTCCATCCATATGCCCAGCATTCCCACTCTAGTGCTTTGCAGAGGGTAAGGAGAAACGCCTTAGCTCAAATAGGGAAGAGAAAGGACATCTCCTCTGCCCTATCATTAGGGTGGCAAGAAGGCTTGAAAGAAAGGAGAGGAAGAGGCACAACAGGGCTGGTTGGCACAGGATGGTTCATAGTGTGGCACAAGTTGAGTATCATGGCTATTGTAAGATTCCAATAAGATCATCCATCCTTTTAGGCTAAGAATTTTAAAGTTTTACCAATATTTTAATATTTGGATACGTTCTGAATTATAATGTGTTACACTTGCCCTTTGTCTATTTGTCAATATAGACTTACATCTAAGGCTGAAGTTCCATCAGTTTGGAGTGTTTTTCCCCTTTTCCATGTTGCTGTTGAGTTTGGACATACCTCATTTTCTGTCTCAATGCATCCTTACCACACTACTGCTGGAGAGGAAGTAGTATTCCCAGATGAGAAACCAAGGGGAAGAGAGACTCCCAGTAAATCCTGATGAACGTGCACATTTTGAGGTGCAACCTCAGCGTTCCCCAGCTGTAAAAGCACTTACTACTCCTTCTCCTGTCTATGCTGTATGCAGACTTACAGTGGGACCTGAGCCCTCCATTACCATCGTGTGATACAGAGTGATCTCTTTTGTCACATGATAGGGGAGAAGCTACAGTGCAGAGCATCTTTTCCCAAGTACCGTGGATGCAGCATTGCACCAAAGCTATCCCATGCATGTGGCTTGTGGATCTTCTCAAGACATTAATGTCTTTCTTTCCATACATGTCCCTATTAGAGATAATTAAGGCTAAAAGGCACTTCTGACCTCATACTCTGTGATGGTGCTTTCAGGCAAAGCTGCTGAGTTCTCATGGAGTAAGTTAAACATATTTAGCATAGATGGTCAAAGAAGCTCAATAGTCACCTTGAAAGTGACCCTAACAGACCAGTCTTGGCATTCAGAAGTCTCTGGCATCCCTAGGAAGCGAACCCAGACCTCCTCAGTGCTCCTTCAGTTTGCTAAACATGAGATCTGCTTCACACTTACCAATACCACCCATTCTGTTTCCCTCCTTTTTTTAACCTCTCCCTTTAGCACTTTTCTACTCCTTTTACTCTTCATATTCCATTTTCTTTCACTTTTCAACTTCAACTTAAAATGCTGTATTTAAAAATGTAGGGGCCAGATCCTCGGAGCCAGCCAAACCACACATGGTGCACACCCAGGGTATAGGGAGGGGGAAAGTGGCTCTAAGCCATTTTTCATCTCCCTGGATTCTAGGTTGACTTGATGCCAAAGTGGCCCCTGGCATAACTGAGAGCAGGAATGCTCTAAATTACGCTAGTTAGAACAGTTCCCAAGGGCCTATCCTATGCCACTTGCTCCTTTCCGCCTTGGCCACCTATGAAGGCCTCCTACACTGCCTTATTTTGTGCAGGGATTTCCTACATCAGGGAATGCCCAGCTGCCCTATTACAGTACAAAGGTGACGGAGAATCATTCCCTAAGCATTTCCAGAATAAATAAAGCAATTCTGTTAAAGAAAAATACAGAACTAACAGAACATTAGAATTTGTCATCTTAATGACTTTGCTTGAACATCACATTTTTCCTTCCTACCTTCCATGTGTGTTTGACAGGGAAAGGGCTTGTTTTTAGTTAGGCTGTAAAGTCTTCAAGGTGGGGGCTGAGTAGGTTGAGTAAAGAAAGATCTGGAGAACAATTTTTTATACCATTAGAAAGATCAGCATCTTTTTTTTTCTTTGATGAGAATATTGCATGTGGTTCTAGTCATGCCATTTCCACAAGGACACTGCCATTACGGAGATGTGATGGAAGGGCTGGAGCATGGTAAGGCTGAAGTGAGACTGAAAGGATTGGAACTGATCCATTCAGGAGACAAGTAAGAAAAGTTATAATAAAAAATAACTAAACAGAATCTTAGATTTTCCTGGGAACCCTCTTTTACAAGGTTTTTTTTACAATTTCTAGTGAAAGATGGCAAACTGAAAACCAGTCCAAGAAAATATTTTCTTATACAAGGAGGTATTGACTGTGATGCTTGAGACTTCACCAACATCTTATAGTGAAGAATATAGCAAAATATTCCAAGTGAGGTAAACATGATAACAAGAACATCCCCTGTTATACTTAATGGTTTAAAAGATGCATAGTTTGCATAGCAAAGAAAACTTGATGCTTCATAGTTCATTATGGCTCATAGTTTAAGAAAACTTTTGGGGAGTTAGAATGCAATTTCATGAGGGCAGACTATCCCACAGCTACGTAGAAAGGATTTCTAGCAGCTAACTCTGAGGTATCTGGTTCCACTGGTTGACACTACTTCCTGGACTAAGCAGGTCTCAGAAATGATTCCATATTGCTGTGGTTATGCAGAGAGAAAGAGAGAGAGAGAGAGAGAGGGAGAGGGAGACTTTGCTTTGTATTTGGGGAGGTCCAAATCCTTCTTTGGGACCACTGAGTGCACTTCCATTATAAACAATTATAATTTTGATCACAACAAATATAGTCAACACTGGGACATAGTAGAATGTCAGCTGAAAAAAGAAGACAGTCTTAGAGCTGAATGGGTTATCTTCAAAATGTGCAGGAGAGTTGGTTTTTTGAAGTTTCTGAAGGCCTTTGAATTTTAGTTACCATCCAACAATATCTTACCTTCCTCTTGAAAGCATTGTTCTTCATATCCCCATCTTCCATTTTTATGATGGTAAGTTTCTAAAAGGATTGCTGTTTTGGTCTAAATTCATCAATTTCAGCAGAAAGCTTTGTTATGTGCTATTGTCGAAAGCAATTAGAATTTGAGCTGAATTAATAAACTCAAGTTTGAATTATCTTTGGAAAGACTCGTGTATATTCCTGAGCTGCCTCAACTGTAGCCAGTAGATCTCTGTCCTAGTACTTGTGTTGTTACATTTATCTTCCACCTGTATTTTGAGCACTAGGTACCAAGGCTGGGGCTCTGGTATATATCCTGTGAATGTTTCACTCCCTGGTGTATCGGGAAGTCATACAGCCTCCTCACATGGAAAACTCACTCAAAGAGTTGAGGAGAAAGGTTAGTGAAATTTTGCTTCATGTTTTCCTGGAACTGTTTGTTTTGGAGAGAGGGATTTGTGGGTGGAAGTGTGAATTTTAAATTCCCTTTGCTTTCTGACCCTGTCTATGGATTGTGAAGATTTACATGGTAGGAAACTTCTCTTGTATGTAAGAGCGAGCTGTTTGTAGGAATGGCTGTTGTTCTGCTTTCCTGTGCATTACTGCCTTAGTTAAACAGTGTATGCTGGAAGTCCTAGGTATAGATAAAGTTACAACACAGGTAGAAGAACATCTGTGCAGTGAAACTGCCACGGCAGATATCTCCTTTTGAGCAAGGAAAGGGAGACTTGTCTGCTGAAGGGATCATCTCCTATACTTCTTTGCTCAGAACAAATGATTCAAATAATTTGAGAAATAAAATATGTTCTTTCCTGTCAAATACAAGCGATCTTGTTCCTTGAGTTTCTTGAGCTTCCAGAACTGTTGTGTGTCGGAGAGTGTGGAGTGGCAACTGTATGATCAGACTTATTAAAGCGGTGTTACTGTCATCAGACATCAGATGTCTTGAAGAAATGAGAGGCAGATCACATCCGTAGGACCAATTTTTCCTTGGTTTCAGTCTCCAGGAGTGGTCCTGTGACCTGAGCCTATGTTACACTGTATTTTGCTTCACATTGTCAGCTTTGAGAAACCATAAAAATACCTTCTTCATGGTGGATCATTTGTCTAGCTGTTAAGCTACAGGCAGCACTGGATAGCGCGTGTGCAGGCTTCTTGCAGGTTGGTCGGTGTTCAGTTTTAATTCAATTCAGTGAGATTTTATAGGCCTAACAAGCTACCCTAGCACATGCACATGCTGAAAGTTTAGCAAAATCACACCTACTAAAATTGCCCTCTTTTATAGGGCAATTTGTGAAGCACTGGAAGCACTCAGGTGGCATGTTACAGTGTCAACAGAGGCTTTCTGAACTTATTGCTGCCACTGACCAATAAAAGCACTAAGAAAGACTTGAATAGCTTCTATTTTTCATAGATAGCTTAAATAATCATGTGATGGCACTTTCAAGTACCAAAGTCATTCTGTCATGCTTTGAGGAAATCTTAAGAAAGTCAGTAATGTTTTATGACATCTTTGCCAAGCTATCTGGGCACAGTATGTCAAATCTGTGGTAAGACTTACTGGAAATCTCAGCCCCCTACAGACAATTTAGTCTTACAATATAGCTGACAATTAGATACAATCCTAATTTTATAGGGGCAGAGTTTGTACTGAGTTTGTACAATTTGAGCAAAGTCTCATGGGCTGTCTGTAGCAGGACACAGAAAGAACCTAGACATATTTTTAACTACAGGTTCAGAGAAATGGTGTAAGATGAAGTCAAACTTTCTTGATTGATTTAGATGGAAAAAAATCAAGGGATCTGAACTAGAGTTTACTAAAGTCAGGCTGATAGAATCTCTGTCTGTCTGAGCTGGATGCCTCTTTGGATGACTAGTTTGGCTGTGGATATGCAGGCAACAAGGACTAGTAGAAGGGCAAGTAGAACCTACAACCATTACGTCACCAAGGTTAGTTGCATGTGTCAGAGGGAGGTGGAATAGTGTTAAATAGTGTTGAATAGCATTGAATGAATAGTCTTTAATTTACCAATTCAAATTCACAAAATGGAATACAATACTCTGCATTCTAAAATGGAAATGTTTCATACAGATTGGAGAAGGAAAAGTTCTTTCCGTGTGAAACTCCAATATTTTGATGTGTGTTTTCATCCAGAGCAGGGATGAGATGTTGAAACCTTTACTGAATAGAATTTTTCCTGAAAACTGTTATTCACAGTATCAGACTACTTCATTACAACATTTTCAAACAACTACAGACACAATCATGTGATTTATAAGTGTAACAAAAAGGAGGGATATAACTAGGTTTTCAGTCAGTGTAGATGCTGGCATTTGCAGATTGCTGGATTTGATTTTCAGTATCAGTTCAGGATATCGGTATCTGCGGCACTTCTGACTACCTGCAGAGCCTGAGTCTGGGGGCAGTTCTTTCATCTGTGAACCACCACTTATTTACATGTGAGAGTTGCATAGTTTTGTCTGTTAGGTATGTGAATTAGACTATGGGTTTCATTAACCAATGAGCTGAGATCTCTTAATGATGCCTGAGAAGCCCAAGAGAGGCTATGAAGCTAGCCACAAAGGGATCCTTCCATGCCAGATGAGTGCCGAGGTGGCCATTAGTGACTGCATCAGCTTGTGCCAGGGGTCAGAATGCTACAAGCCACATGTATTTCCCGGTGGATCTGAGCTCAAATAAACACACCTGTCTGGTCTTGAAAGCTCAAATATTGACAGTACAGTGGCACAATCCATGATTCTAGAACAGAGGACTATCTGATGTGGTCTAGCTGAGTGCCTGTTGTTGCATGTGAGAAAGGTAATGCAAAATGCTAGGAAGGATAGAGCCCACTGGTAATAGTTAATGGCAACTGCTAATTTTGCCTTCTCAAGTGTCAGTTTTAATTGCATTAAAATTTGTTCTGAGTCCCAATGGTTGTTCTCCTACTGGTGGCTTCATCACTGGTGTGGGAATAGCCACCCAGACAGATGAGTAGGTGTCTACCACAACTGAGAGTGTTAAACAGCCGAGGGAAGGAATGGTGGGCAAAAATCTTTTAGAATGATAATAAAAATTAAGTATGTTGACGTTGCTTAGTTCTAAGTTTTTCACAGCTCTAGTAGCTGAGATTTTTGGGTTGTGTCCTAGAGGAAGGAATAACTTTATCCTTTTTACTCTTCTGACTGTGAGCAGCCTGACTGGACTGACTGATGGTAGTGGGAATACTCATGGGAGAAAAGAGGGTCAGGATCAGAACCATGCAGAGGTGCCGCCATTTGCAGGGACTTTGCCCAAGCCTCACACTGAAGTGTTGCAGATAAGAATTTGGATGCACTGATAGCTGTATGTGAAAGTTTGAAGTCCTGCCTGCAGTTCTTGACTCAGGCCAGTGCAGTTTGTACTTTGCCTTTATATGCACCAAATTCACCCACAACATTTTTTAGATATGAAAGTATCTAAAGTGTTTAGTAGCCTATTTGCAAATATTAAACTTCCCAATTGTTATTACAAAAATGGTTTTAGAAGAGGTTAATCATCATTATGGACTGGTTTTATAAAACATAAAACAGCTAGTTTTCAGCTACAAAACAGCTCCCACACCACTACTGGCTTCCAACTTTTAAAATGGCCAAACCAATGTTCTTGAAAATATGCTCAGATGAATTTGTACTTACTTGGAAGTCTGATGTAGAATCATATGCAGTGTGACAGGCAGTTAAATCTCTGTGGGATGGGAGAAAATCCTGTGTTTTAATGGAATTGCTTGGAAGTATCCTATAGCACTGCTCTATTCAGTTTTAATACAGCTTTGCATTGTTTCCTCCTTCCTCATTCTTCTGAACCCTAGTGCAGAGACTGTTTCCAGACATTTACCCTCACACTCGCTTAGTCTCAAGTGAAATTACCCTTGCAATTGCTCCACATATATTTCCTGTTTTATACAGATCTTTCTAATCCTGCACTTTACTTTGTCTCCCTTACACCATCCTCAGAAAATCACTGTCCCCCATTTTCTCAATGCATTTTCAGCCTTTGATACTCTTTGCTGGTCTGTGAGAACCACAGTTCCTCCCATATCAATGTTGCTACAAACACACAGGCAGTCTAGTCTGTTTTACATCCCCATTCAGATTCTGTCCACATGCATCCACCCCAATCTTTTGCTTATTGAAGGCAGGCACTTTGGGCAAAGTCTGAAATGAGGGTAAGAACTCTGTGAGTGGAAAGGTACCAGCATGCCTTCCATGCTATAGTCATTTATTACAGATTTTAGAAAGAAATTTTCTAGCATATAATTATAGAGAGGGGCAGTGGCCATTTATTAGAAGTCCCATACTCTGGTCTATCAGTTACAGGTGTAGCCGGGTGATACTACTATAACATGCACCTGTTATTCCCATTTTTCATGCTATGCCTTTTCACTAGTAATTCTAGGCCCCTCCTCAGCCCCTTGTGAAATTATACTCGAACAAAAGCCACAAATGATGCAGTTTAACATTGCTCCACAGCCTGTGTATAGGCAAATGCTCACATAGGTTTATTTTTCCTTCTTGCTACAGCAACGGTGCTTTTAGAATGTTGCCTGTTCTTGCTCACTGCTAAGCAAATGGGGGGCATGCTTTCAAAAGAAATGAGCAGAAAATAGAGTCAGCATACTCAGGTGGCAACTGGGACAGTTGCTCTGATGGCTTTGAGAGAACAGCCATGAGAAACTGGAAGGACAGAGTTGGAAGCTGGAAGATGAATAAAGGGTGAAGAAGAAATAGTATTGGGAAAAGCTGTTGGTTGTAGCCTTTTCCCTGAATATACATGTGTAGACACTGAAGAGTGCAATTCCTGCCAGTACTCTATGGTGGTTATCTTCCCAAAACTTCACAAACTGATCAACATCAGTTTTTCATGTAGTAAACAACTAAAAGAGCTGTTGCTGAGCACCGAATAACTGGGAATCTCAGAACCTGTTTCCACTTAGTGGGACTGTCATTTCAGAGACCCCAAAAGTGACAGAGAGTCCTGAATTCAGTAACTTGGGTCTTACTGTCTCAATATATTTTTTTGCTGAGTATAAAGGGTAGTTAGAGGTTAGAGCTCTCCATTAGAACAGTTTCTGAAAGCAGAGTCATAGAGAAATGCAGATGGTAGCTGGCAGCTACTAGCCTAATGATAGAGTGCATTTGTAATGATAATAACTTATTAACCATGTAAATATAGCTTAGCAATTTGTAAGTACACATGAAGATATCTGAAAAGAGAAGACCAACATAATACATTATGTAAGAAGAAAGAACCAGACAAAGTAACTTTTTTCTTTCTAATCCTTGGCTGTGAGCTGCAGGCTGTAACTATGCCCCAGCACATCTGTTAGACACTTTGGTATAATCCATGAGAAAAATCTTGCAAACCTGCATGTTGTTTGAGGTTCTACCCTACCACTAGGATATGTTAACTAGTTAAAGTGAAGCCACTAATTTAGGTTGTTTATAAAGAAGTTTATTGTTGGTGGTTTTTGTGGAGCACATTAAGTGTATAAATTTCAGAGGCATGATTTTTTTTTTTTTTTTTTTTTCTGCAATTGTATGAAGCTCTCATGTGGAAGAGAGCTTCTTAAATGAATATGATCTGGTTTATTGCCTTTAAAAAGTTCATCTGGTCCAATCAGTCTCTTGTCACTGTGGCAAAGAAGGATACATTCCAGTTATGTCAATTCCTAGAGTATGAAGAAGAATATAAAAAGAGATTAAGATTCAATAAATCTACAACACATAGAAATATGTTACTGTAAGGCTGCTGTCATATTTACAAAATAAGTAGAAATTGGAAAGATGATGGGGCTATAATTTTAGTAAATCCACCAATTTTAGAAGTTTGCAAATTGGTGCATACACTTGAGACAGATAAAACCTCAATGGAGCAAAGAAGCAGCAAAATTAGTGACTACTTTAAATGTGAATGCGTGGCTCCTTCACTGTGACAGGAAACATCTACAGTGCTCCTGTAAATCTTCCCAAGTGGTTCACATTTTGCTAAATATTTATAAGCTCCTCATAGGTCTTCATAAAGGTGTTTTTGGAACTGCTCCTGACTTAATTTTTGTCTTAAGGACCTGCCCTTCATGGTGCTTATCCTCCTCAAATTCTGTTGAGACTGGGGACTGATTACTTTTAGGTTCTTGCAGGACTGGGCCTTATTGAGAGAATTTCTTTAATTAGTTAAACTGGTGCTCTAGAAGTTGCTGAACTGCTTCCCATTTTGCTTTCTATTGATGGCCAGTTACTGTATAGGACCACTCTTTACAGATTGCTAGAAGCACATTCAGAATCTTGACAGAGATTGTCTGATTGCCACGAACTATATACGTAGTTCTTGTTGGGGTTTTTTTGTTGTTGTTGTCAAGTAAAAGGCTTTGCTCAGATTATATAAGAGAGATGGTAACTGGCAAATTGATGGCAATACCTGAGCAGGGTTCTTCATTTAGTAAATAACACCAGATAGCTGCTACATGGTAGTTCAGAACATTAGAAAGGCCCAGGCCATATCTATCTCTTCTCCTGTTCTAGCTCATGCTTTTATCTTTAGCTAATTTTCATTCCAAGTGGACTCTAAGACTTCTCATATGTAAAAATTAGTTTGGTAATGAGAAAATGGTTGGGTACAGACAAAATGAAAAAGGAATTAAATTTCTGATAATTGTTTGGATTTGTTCTTTTCTGTACTAGTTCCATCTGACCACCTTTGTTGAACTGTATTAAATAACATTTTAGAGTTGGAATAAAAAATCTTATCCACTTTTGGATAAACTGTAATTCTTAAATATTTTAATATCTTAAAATCCAGCTGTTGATGCTGGATATTGATGCTTTTGAATTATTTTCCATTAGAAAGAAACTTATGAAAGGTACAAGACTGATAATTAATTAAAACTGAACTAACATGTTTATCCTTAGAACATGAACAACATAGGCAGCATTGGACATTACTTGGCCACTAAGCTGCCAATATTTTCCCATCTTGCTCTGCAGGAAACATGATTGTTCACTCTCCACTGTGCCTGTATCTCTGGCCCTGCTTACAGGGACACCAGTGATGATCTAAGTGAGATTGTCCATCAGAAGGAGATAGAAAATTAGCCATTTATCTTAAGCTTTTAAACAGCATATCTAAAAATAAGATTTGAAACAATCTCTTTTGAATATGTAGCAGTAGTATACAGAAGAGAACATTAAATATAATTCCAAGATTTAAAACTTTGATTTTATGTTGTACATCAACACCTCTAAAAAAACAAACAAAAAGTGCCTGCATCCACCAATAAAGCTTTTTAATATCTTCAGACACATGCTGCCAATACTAAGACAAAATAGAATTTCTGCTTAAAAAAAAATTCCATGAATCACGCTTACTTTAATGGCATGGTTGCTGTAAAAATACATTGATAAATCACAGGAATTGCCATTCCAGCTGTCTCAGATCCCAAAGATCTATCTGGCTTGGTATCCTGCCCCCAACAGCAGCCAAAGCAGACACGCAGGGAAGGTTATAAGAGGGAAGACATGTCTCCTGGCCTCCAATAAATTGCAGTTCATGGATTTCCTGTGTCAAGGGTTGTGTCTTTAAAAGTCCTCATTGGATTCCTTTCCCTATTAATTTGTCTAATAAACTTTTACCATCCACAGTATCCTAGGGTGCGTAATTCCACAGTGTGACTACAGCATGTGGAGAACCACCTCTTTTTATTTTCAATCTGTAGACAAATGGACTGTTCTTATTTTCCCTCCCTTTGATCCTTTTTGCTTTGTCTGTTCATTTCTTGCACTGTACTGTACATAAGTCAGTCATGCCAACATGTCCCTGGGACAGTTTTTTTAAAACTCTGTTGTTACCTTGCAAAGGTGCTCCTCAATTAGTCACTCTCATTTTATGAAAGTTCCTCTGTCTTAATTTATCTTTGTCTTGAGGCAGGTTTTCCAAAATGTGGTTTGTTTACAGAAGCTTTTATCTTGCCCCCATTTTGAGAGTGCTAGAAAATTATCCCTGCTGACAGAAAGTTGAGCTCACTTGAAGACTTCAACACTGTTTATTCATTCTGTTCTGTTCACCCTGGTGCTTGCAGTGCCCTGAAAACTGTTGAACTTTCCTGAGATAGACTTGTTCTTCCATGTCTCTCATCCACACAGGAGTACGTTTAGTACCTGCCAGCAAGGGTTTGAAGTTTAGATCTGATGCCAGTGCTTTAAATTTCCATAACAGAGTGAAAAATGCCACTAGCCTTACTCAATTTTAGTAGTTGTATCAAAAATACAAACTTACCTGCGTGCTATTGAGACAGGAAAACTCATCAGCAGTATTTAGAGCCTTCCCTGTTGCTCTCTGTTTATTGTGTCTCCGCTTGGCTCTTATATTAAAGACAGATTTGAGATTCATCTCACCTGTTTTGGTATGCCTGTACTGGAGCCTTCTACAACTAAGGGAGTCACCCCAGGCTCCTTTTTAGGACCGAAAGAAATACTTCTAGAGTACAATTCATGAACATTATTTGTGCTATTTACTTTAGAACCAGATTATTTATAGCTTCTTTCTCTATGTTGACTAATAAAGTAGACTCAACAATTAAATCAGTTAGGCTTCCACACTGTAGATATCTACAGCTGGTTAGGTGAGTCGTGATGTTATGGAGAAATTCTTTAATATCCATTGTGTGGTTGATTCAGAAACCTACAGCATCAGGAGGAAAATGTTGGTTCCTGTGTTTCACACTCACTGGTCTTTAGAAAAACATATGCAGAGAATCCTGAGGTCCAACTCATGGAGGAATGGGCTGTCACTGGGAAGAAGTAGAAAATGTATAAGCTCAAGATCTATGGAAGACAAACCTTAATCAAATTTAGCCCTTCTTCATTGGACACCATGGATTTCATGTATACTTATTTGAATTTCTCTTCCAACTCTGATGCAATCATGAAGTAGAAATAATACTTTTCTCCTCGGCATCCCCGGGGGAGTACATGGGCTAGTCCACGGGATACTGTTCTGCTGGGCTTCTTCCTTTTCTTCAAAGTTGATGGAACTCTAAACCCATAGTAAGTTTATGGAGAGACTTCACAGAGAGTGCTTGTCAGTTACCACACTTGTTTTTCTTCTGTCTTGGAGATCTTATGGTCTTTTACTAAAAAGGTTCCAGGGGTTTGGTATCCATGGAATTCCAACCACACTTTCAAAGGTGCCAAAGAATTGGGGCTTCATCTTTTTCATTTCCTGTACCCATTTTCCTCTACAATTGGTATTTCTAGCAAAAATGTTTGCATGTGTCATGCATTCTGTAGTGCCTGCCTGAGTCAGCAAGTAGCCCCTAATAACAGCACTCAGAGAAGTAAATTCTATGTTCATCTTCTGCATGGAGTTCTGCAGATGGTCCTGCAGCTGAAGAATATGCCATTTGCTCGGAACCCCATGGAATTCAATTTTTGGGTGCATCCAGACAACCAGGATTGAGTTTTCAGTCTTACCATACTGGAATTTCTTGCTAGCCTTTTACTTTCTCACAATAACTGATTTTATTGTGGGCTTCAGATACTGTACTGTGGAACAAGTGGAGCTATCTTGCAGGAGTCAGGCTGGAGAGCTAGACATTTTGGAGAGCAATGTGAGATGGAGGTCTGAGGAGCAAAGCCATAACGAACATGATAAAAAAGTCTGTATTGGTGGTAGCAATTGTTAAGTTTATGTTCATCATCTATCAGGACTCACTAGTACAAAAATTTGTTCTGTTGTACTTGAAAATATGCAAGGCCATGTCTGAGTTTGCTTTGCCTTCTGGTAGAGGACAGCATCTGGACCAGTGTTTTTAAAGGGAAGTCACTCTTTCATGTTTCTGTATCTGTTAGCACACTCCTCAGGCGTTTGACTCTCAAACCTTCTAATCATGTAGTAAAACATTTTAAAAGAATATATCTAGCCAAATAGGCGACTGACTCTCAAAAGCAATTGTTCTTTTCCAGCAATGGCTTCTAGTTCAAAAATCCCAGCCATCTGCTTTCCATCTTATGTATATTGATGTTATTTTTTATTTAGTCAGCACTTTATGAGGCCATTATAATAAGGGGAAGTCTGGTAATTAAAACTGTATCATGGCTTCATGATCGTTAGTGGTAAAACACATCTGTTGACACAAATTTATCTCTTTTTCTTCTTTTCACTACTTCTGTTGCTTTACAGATTCTGACGCTTTTGTTCTGAGACATCAGTGTCAATCTACTCTCAGCATCAGTGCTAATGTTAACAAGAGCTCGCTGAAAGTGTGTCAAGTACTTCCAAGAAAAAAGGACAGGGCCATCTGAAACCACAGACTGCTCCCTTCCCTGTTTCTGCTGCTTGGCCCTTTCTCTGGAATACAGAAATTTTCAACTACTCTATCTTTAAAAATATTTTAGCTACAGCACAGGAACAACTGCAATATGCTGTGCTGTAATTATAAGTTATTATTTCAATATTAATATAAAATAATACAGCATGCAGGTTTAAAAAGTGATCTTTTTCATATTGAACTGGCTAGCAATAGTCCACCTTGGACTAGCTAGAGTACTCTCGTTCATGTCCACTGGTAGCCTGTGGTCACTACCTTTTTTTCTGTAGTGGCTGCTATGGGAAAAGAGAGTTTTTTCAACCATTCAGAGATGGGAATGCCTGATTATAAGGGTATGTCTACTAAACTGTCTCCTGACCAAGTATTCTGGATAATTTCTATTTATATTGGGGAAACATTTCTGGACTAACCCTTTTCTTTAAAGCTTTGTGAACCAAACTGGTACAGTTTTACAAAGCTCATATTGGTCAAATGATGGGCTTGTTGACATTTCTGTGGTTTTGCTGGCAGGGCTATTCCTTAAAAGCAGTTCAAACCAGAAAGTAATTTTTTCCTATGTGATTGCACCTACCACAGGCTTTGGAGATTTAATTTTTATGTTTTATATTCTGTAACTGACATTATAGTCCTGGCAGGGGATTAGCCTGATTAGATTCTTGGGACACAATCTGTGGTGTTGTCCAAGGAACAAGATGAGCTGTCTGTCACACTCAGAGTCATCAACCATGTTCATTGTGACCCCTCATGTCTACCTGAAAAGGTTACTTCAGCAGAAGTACCCATGCCCTCCAGAGTCTGCAAGCAGGGTTATTGTCTAGTTTCTGTTCATACAGTCTAGTTCCTATGCATGGGGCTGAGCATGCTATAGCCTAGAGAGGCAGTAGATACCCACTCCGGGGATGCTTTGAGCTGCACGATAATACCTGAGAGGATAATATCCAGCAGTGTGGGCTGATGGTGTGTGGATAACAGAACTCTCAATACTTAGTCTTGGTTTTAAGCCTCCTTTTTACCCTACATCATAAGCATAAGGTGGTTATTTTCACCTTACTCAGCAGTTAATAGAGCTACGTGGTTGTACCATACATCCAGACAGAAAGGGTAACAATTTGCCAGTACTGTAGTGAAAGGGTGGAGGGAAAGAATTTTATCCCTTTCACTGGTAAATGTTAAAAAGTCATCCAGAATCAGGGAAGAAGCTCAAAGTAGAGACATACTATAACACCAGTCTTCTGACAACTCACCGTATGCCTTTACCATGATTTCAGGTGACAAATAGGAAATAGACAAACATGAATAGAGCCACTTTTAGGAACTATTTGGGATTGAATTAAAATTGATTAGTGGATTTTATCCTGCACAAACAGAATGTCCCTTTTTAACCCTTGCATGTTAATGCTTAAGCTGGTCACCAAGTAGCATGGAAGTCCCCCATCAACTTCAGAGGAATGGGGGATGGGAAAAATTATGCAGCAGGATGAAACCCCATCAGTTACTTAGGGTTTTAAATACAAGGGTTGTCTGTGCCTGTTTTTCATCGTGCATAACCTAGTGACAGTGGTTTGCCAGGTATCTTTCTCTGGGCTCTTGAAAGCACATACATTTTCTCTCACCTTGTCCCTCAATAGAGGGTGCTTTTTGTGGATGTAGTGGATTTAATTATTTAAGTCTTGTTCATGTTCATAGATAGCTGTAGCTTAAATCTCGGACAGTAACATAATGTGTACTGGGATTCTCAACGGAAGAAATATGTAGACAATATGGTCACTACTGTAATACCCCTTTATTAAGCTGCAATTGCAATTCATGAAATCATTGCAAAATAATAAAAAAATGGTTGGAAGATAAATACCATAGATACGGTCCCTAGAAACCACCTCTCACTTTAATTGAGAGCAGCTGCAATATTGCAGAAGCCCAGGGAATGTTGCAGTTCATATTCTCCCTCCCTGGCTCTTTCTAGGGGAGCACAATACCTTTTGACTAACATACATTCTGGCAAGTCTGTATGCAAATGTTTTTCTTAAATACAAACCAAAATGAATTTAAAAGTTGCTTGCACTCAGGAATATTGATCCATAGATGCTCTACAGCTTCAAACAAGCTGCTGTTTTCCCATCTCCTTTGTTCTTGAAAAATTGCCTATACATTAGGTTGTGCCTTTAAGATTTCCAATTGAATGGGGCATCTGGGAACTCAAGGGAGCCCTTGCTCTGCCAAAAATTTGCAAGCACAAATAGAAATGAATTGGAAAATATATATTTGGTTCATCTTGCAGTTCAAAGATTTTGTTTGGGCTGGTCTTTACTTCTTTATCGTTACTCCTGGAAAAAAATGCATGAAGTCATACAGTGCTCCCAGAACTCATATCTCTATTGAAACAGGCATTAGAGCAAAGAAATAGTGAGAACCTGGTATTTTTCAGTCCCACTTGTATAACTGATGAGAGATTATAACATATCCTTAGTCTGAAAATACTCCTCTGTGCATTTTTGGAGACAGAAAACAGGTATTAAGGAACACAGAGACAAACAGCTTAACAGTCCAGGTGCATAACTTTCACTTTTAAGTCTTCCCCGCCCCCCCCCCGCCCCCCCCCGCCTATATAAGCCATTATATTTTCCTGAGAGTCAAGTTAGACACACAACTCAGTGTAACTGTTTTAATACCATCAAATATGCCTTTGTGTACCTCTCCTCTTGCTAACTTTAAGGATTGACTCAAGTGAGCGCAATTCTCTGGGGGAACTATCAAGGTTTAGAAACCTTCAACACAATTGCCAATTCAGTTCCTGCCAAGGAACAGCTCAGTCAGCTGATCCAAGGTAGATATTGTAGTGTCTATAAGTTGAAGAAAACATGCAGACAGCAAGACAGCATCTTGGAGTGGAACACTTCACATCATGCAGAATAAATCTGTTAGAGTTAAGCTTGCAGGTTAATCCTTGTCCTGTGCATTGCACTAGCCATTTGAAGTGTGTGCCACACTTACTTTATTTGTTTTAAAGATATGTTGTTCCTCCTTATGAGATTTTTATAAACCCTAATAAATAATCTCTCCAGGTGGTTCTGTAAGGGACATCGGTAGCATTAATCAATTTTTATTTTCCGAGGAAAAAGTGAGGCACAGCAGCTGTGTCTCTCACCCAAGATCTCCTAGAAAGCCTGAACAAGAGAAAGCAAAATAATCCAGATCCCACCTACTCCAGGCCTCTCTTCCTTCCCTGCTAATATTCTGTCTTCCTCTTCAATATTTCTGATTAGCCATACAGTGTGTAGGGAAGGGATTCATAATGAGATTTTCCTCTGTGGAATTTTTCCAGGGTTCCACCTAGACATGGCATTTTTATTTTTATTTTAACAGAAGGACTCTCCCTTCCCCAGGCCCCACAAAAGTTTCTCTGATGAAGAGATGGGACAACTTGGGAGGTCTGTGTGAAGAACTACATTTTGCTGGATACACTCCTGCTGTTAGCGAATTGCTCCAATGGGAGGACCAGCCAACTAACTCAGTCAACCTACTAAAATGGATTCCCTATTTTATAGAGATAGATCCTCTCAGTTAACTCATCTGTTCGATTGTAAAAAATGAGAGAAGACAGAGCACACACTACATGAGGAGAGTAAACAAATACTGAAAGGTAAGGTTTTGTTGGTATCAAATAAAGGTTGGTACTTCCCTGTTTGCTCTTTGCTCTACATCAGTTTTCATGCTTTCCCTGTCTCTCTTCACTGATTCTGATTTTGATTCTGTAAACATAAACCGGTCAAAAATTTCTACAGGGAGCAAACAAAAAACTCCTTGCAGATTATTTCCAGGATTGTCAAAGGCAGAAAAAGTATATGCAAACCCCACAAAGAATTCTCAGGAGACCCTCATCAATGTTTGGATTTAACCTGAGCTCTGTGAAATATGAATCCACTGCTCTTAACTGCTACCTGTACTAGTCAGAAACTGCTCAAGCAATTGGAAAACTGGTCCTAAGTTACAGGCTTTGACTGGATGCTTCCTTCAGTCAGCTTTGGCAGCCTATGAAAGAGTATCGGCTTTTGGAACAGCTAGTTCATCACATGTATTTCTGCTGCTGTCTTCGAAGACAGGTCTCTGGTTCTCTCTCTTGTAGTTCATGAATACTCTCAGTTGGCTAATTTTGCTCTTGTTAGTTTTCTGGCAGCAGTACTGTTACGTCAGTGAGTTTCTCACAGTGTTGGATAGCTTTTGAAAGCTGGTCACATTTTTTAAGAGAGCAATGGGTAGTTATAGCTGTGTGGCTTCTTTTTTTCTGTATTGTAGCTAGTCAAAGCAACTAATATGTCAATCAAATCTGAACTCTGGTCTGTAAAGGCAAGAGCACTGGGCATAGATGGGTAATACGTTAGAATGTCTGTCAGATGGGAGATCCAGCCAAGGCAAATGACAAGATAGGAACTGTTTATTGTGTGTCTTTTTACAGGCTGTATGCAGTAGTGAACAATGCAGAGAAGACAAATAGGATGCTTCTGCTTACTCTCTCGGTGTAATTGAAGGTCACTCAACTGCAAAGGGAACAAAATATGACAACATAGTAAGCAGATAGCTAAAGGAACTGATTGATGCAAGTTTCAGACCATGAACTTAGCAAGCACAAAGAAAGCAACTAGATTGTTACAACCATGGATATTCAGTTTAAGGCAAAAAATGAGAGCTGTAGAGAGACAAACCCTCAGCTCATGGAGCTGAACTTATTCTAATGGACATTATTAGTGGCTGGTCTAAACAGTTAATTGAGCACAGGCAGCATTATAGGCCAGTAAAATGACCTACAGCTTCCATCTGTTTGGTTTCATGATCTTTCATCAATTGCTCACTTTCTTGGAGATGAGATATAAGACTAAAGATGACATTCATCTGATCACTGTACTGCATGCTCCTCAGTTGCTTCCTGTGATTTTCAAAGCGAACATATGAACTGGCTTTTTGTCAGTGTTTCTGGCAATATCACTGAACAATGGCAGCCTCGATGCTAACATGTTATGGTTAGCTCTATAACAAGTTCAGCTGTCCAGGGCTGGAATGGGTAAAGGAAAAACTAGTCAATGTTTCATCTCAAAATCAAAATAAGAAAAAAGGAGGGAAAAAATGTAATGCCCAAACTCTTTGTCACAACTCTGTGGAAAACCCATATTCTTGCATCTTTAAGTCTTGGGGCATTTATATTGTGTTGGTTTTTGTTGTTATACTAGATTAAATCTATCACTGTATTAACTGTATAAACTCTGCCAGATTGCAAATTACCTGTAAAATCATACCATACATGACAAACAGATATTATCCACTATTATTTAAATTGGTGTTGATTGTTTTTTTCAGTCACTTCTGAAGCCAGTAAGTCCCAGTCTTGTAAATCTACCAGAAATGCTGTCTGTTCCTCCACAACTTTTGTGTGCCTAGCAGTCTCCTCTCCCAATTTGGTTTCTCAGGTCAAAGATTTACTCTGTTGCATAGGAAAACATCTTCATCTCCTTGTTTCCCATGCACTGATGCTTGTTACAAGATGCAACCATTCTGCTGTTCTAGAGGTGGGTGGCTATATTATATTTTATTGAGGAAAAAGGTTGATGTAGAACTAGCATTGCATAATAGAGTATTATTTTGAAACATACAACAATATGAGCCGTGGATCAAAAGATGAATACTAACTTGCAGTATACCAGCTAAGCTTTGTTAGCACATATGTGGACCAAAGAATAGGATTTATGTAAAGGCATGACATGGGCTTGTAACTCAGAAGAAAAATCCCACACACAGAAAAATCTGTGTAATTTCAGACCTTGCATGGAAAAACCCAAACCAAATAAAATTAAATATCTGCCTATTTGCATCCCAAGTTCCTTGGGTGGACAAAGGAAGGGGACGAGACTCCTGGACTACCTTCAACTTGCAGACAAGGGCAGCTAAGCCAGCACACCTTTGTAAATGCAAGCTAAATGACCTAGACTTTCTGATATGCAGGCACCGCTTTGCCCAGCAAGACCTAAAGAATATTGGTTTGGTGTTGAAAATGTTTCACAGATGCAGAAGACCAGATCCAGTGAGGACTTAGGTGCCTAAAAGTTAATTCTTACAACAGCAGTCTTTTGACATCTGCTCCTCAGGGCTCTGTGTTAGGTGCCTAGGTTCCCTCTGCAGCAGGGGCAGAACTGGCAAGTTGAGCTGCTGTAAAGGCCTTGAATTGGCCAGTTGAGAAATTTTAAGAATGTAGGTAAATCTGTAAACCCCAGTGGATCTCATTCAAGGCTGCAGGAACTGTTTCCATTTACTCTGTGTCTCCAGCCTGGCACTTCTTGAAGTTCTCGAGGTTATCAACATCCTTTCTGTCAGGAATTCAACACAGCTCCTTTTTCTTCTGAAATGAGGCTGCAGTTCTGGTAGCCTAGCCATCTTGCCTTTGGTATAACAGTTTAAGTACACACTTCCGACACAAGAGACCAGGGCCAATCCCCCCTTTGGCATGGGGATTCACACCAAAGAGAAATGCCTTCCAGCAGGGTGCTTTAACCACCAGATTAAAGGCTACTGCAATGAGGGAGAAGATGAACTTTCTCCATTCCTTCTTTTAGGGTTGTACAGTTGCAAAATGTAAATAAGAGTCTTGGGCCAAGCATGGTTTCGTTTCAATGATTAAGAAAGTTTCAACTGCTGTTTTCAGTGTAGTTTCTGTATTTTAGGTAAGAACTACTTAACATTAACTTAGAAATAAGAATGGTCCTGACAGACAGGATGAGAAATCAGGATTTCTCTCTCGGTGCTTGTTTTAAAAGCAGAGGATAGTTGATACTGCATTTTCCAAGACATTTTATTCTATCCATGTCTCCCATACATACTTCACTTGTAGCCCTGATAAAGGACAGCCCTGCACATCTGGGAAAGCAGAAGTTTCAGGCTTTTCCATGGCAGAGATAGAGGTGTCTTTATTTTTTTCAGCTAGATGCAACTGAGCAGAGCTTTCTAGGGACCACATCTCTGTATGGAGAGTTAGTCTCTGTCTGGATTAGATCCATGTTCTTTTTCAAACCTAGGCTAATATTGTGGAATGCTGGAGTGAATGAGGCTCCTCAGCATGCCAAGTGCATGTCTGTGGCAGGCTGCAGGCTATCTATGGTACTGAAAAATGGCTAGATATGAAAGCAGATCACATGTCAATCTGATCCATGTGTGCAAACTTGCATTGATGTGTGTATATCCACGTGTACCAAATATTAATCAATAAAATTTTCAATGTTCAAAGCTAGAGAATTAAATAATAGTAGAGCTGTCATCTGGCTTGCCATCTGTTATAACATCCATGAGTGTCAGTGAAATGTCTTTTCTATTCATACATGTATATCTAAGTGTCCCAATATAAATCCATATGGACTAAAAAGAAATAGTTTAAGGAGCCTACATTTATCACAGTACACTTATTGATGTTCCATCAAGGTGCATGCCTAGTGTTCTTTTGGAAACAAGTTTTGGACAACCATGTCCTTTGAAACCAGGCAGAAATATCTTCATAAAGGACTTCTACAAGAGTGTTCTGTTTGCTATTTCATGCAAATATGTGGAAACACTTATCTCAGAGTTCAGATTTCATAGACTTTTACTCTCTTTTGGTTCCATATTGCTCTTCAGATACTAAATAATGATAGGCATCATTATAATCAGAAGGACAGTACTGCTCTTTCTTTGGGTATAAATCTGGAGCAAATCCATTGATCAAATCTATCGATGTCAGAAGTTTTAGCCTAGATTTGGGTCTGTGTACATGAGAACAGAATTTGGACCATACATCTTATTTTTCTTTTGATATAATCCTGTGTATCCGGACACAAGAAAGCCATATCAAGCCCCAAATCGTAGGACTCAAGTTTTTAAAGATATCAACTTTCTTTTACGATCTGGGTGGCCTTCACCATGTCTGGGAAAACATGAACCCAGTGGCTCTGGTAATGCATCACCTGCTTTTTTTCCAGACTGCTGTAATCAATTTGTCTTTATCCACCACATTACCAAAAGACACTATTAAAATTCATATCTGTGTGTTCTCCCCAGAGGGTAAACCATCAGAGATCTCCAGGGTTTTGGAGGTTTTTGTGGAAATGCAGAAGGCTTTAATTAGGTTTAAAATAAGATCAAATTTCTTCCCTACAGTAATATACTTCAACCAGATTCCTGTAGGGCTATTTTGCACTCTGAAAACTTGATCAATCCTCAAGACCACAAATTACTGCTTTTGTTTACATTTTTCTAGAACATCAAAGCAGAGGAGTGTTGCCCTTAACCAGTGTTCCCAGGCTTAAATAATGATGTTTCAGTTTTTTGCCTAAAGACTTATGATGATCTCTCCTGTAGACCCTGGAATGGTTAATTTGGGAAGCAACAGATTTGGACTTAGGATAATCTTTAAGATACTTGGTATCCTTTAAAAGGTGAATCCTAAGGTTATTCCTCAGGCAAAGCTGTTGAAACAAATGGAGATCTGCCCAAGGAAAAAATGAGTAAGAACCAAGTAAAAACTTTACATTTTGGCCTCAAGATATTAATGTATTCTAAACTGTCAGGAGAGACACAGTATTGTTTCATCTAAGATATTTGTTTAACTGTTTTACTAATACCCTTGGCACTGTAGCGAAGGAAGGAGACTCAGTTCTTCTTCCAAATGCCTCTCCCTGCAAAACATAACTCCAGAGAAGATGAACATCCAAAAGAATATGTCTTTGGGCTACCATTCCCCTGCTTGTGTTTGAGGCATCTTCTTTCAAAAGACCATCTCAGGAAAGCAAGCAGAATTCCAGAAATAGAAATGCAAAACTTGGAAAGGGGGAATACATGTTAGTAATAATCCCACAATGAGAAGTGTCATGAAGAATCTACTGGACTCTTAGACTAGAGCTACCAGTAACTCTGCACCTGTGTCTGGCTACTATGTTCTACTTGTCCATCATGTCCCAGAGTGTTGTTCTGTGGAAATCCATGAGAACACTTGATTACTTTTTTTGTGAGAGACAAATCCTAGATTTCAAACACACTAAAATTTCTTAGAGGAAATGAGTACATAAATGTGGTTTGGCTTCTCTAATATTCCATTTTAATAGCTTCTATATTTCCTTTTTTATTACTTTATGCAGCGTCATATTTCTTGTATCCAGTAAATGTCTCTGTGTATTGTTCTATCATTTCCAGTGTGAACAAAAAATGTACTTCCTATAACTGGAGTTCCTACCCATAAACACTGGTCACTCCAATCCCTTTTTGCTTCATTCAGTTTCCCACACTCTCCTGCTCTAGCTACTACTGGATTCTACATCTATCCACTTACAATCTGAAGTCTTAAATGACAGCTAAATCTGGAGCAACCATATGCATTGTTCTATGAGTAGCTAATGAAGCCTGAACATACTCTCTGTGGGTGTTGGTTATCCTCTAATTCCCCTCCTCCTTTTTGCTGCAAACAATCCCACATTTGACTTTCCCTACCAGACAAACAGAGGAATTTTACAGCAGGCCTGAAACCGTAAATGTTCTGAATGATCAGTCAATCATTTGTGCTGACTGGATAAAGGGTTACTATGAAATTTAACCTATTACACCTGAATTGTGCCCAACTTTCTATTGGAGCAGTCATTTAGATCCCTCTTATTTACTTGTAGGAGCCTAATTATTTTTGAGACTTTGACTGTTCTTTGAAGTATGGTTGAAACTGATGGATTGTTTCTTTAGAAGAGCAGGCTTAACATGATTTCTGGTGGTGTGCCATCCATTTTGCAGAACATACTAGGGGTCTCTTTTAAAGTATACAATTCTGAGAAGCTTGTCCTTCCCACAGAACAAAATAAATCATCAAATCATGACATCAAAAGCAATATGCCTTTCCCAAATATCCCAGTCTTCCCCACACTGTCTCTGTATTGAGACTCCCAAGTCCCAGCAAAATTAGTAGAGCCTTGCAGCTTGCCCTAAACATTAGCACAGCAGGGGTACTGATGCAATACAAATATCTTTCCAACAGCATCTATCTTCAAAACTAAGATGGCTTCAGCTCATTTCTTCTGTTGACTGCAGTGGTGGCAGAATCCTGCAAAAACAGACTGGTGGTCACTTTTGGACAAAAACCAAAACCCATTTCAAGTCTTTGTTCCTAGTTTTGCCAGTTTCCCTCTTGATTCTACTTTTTCAAATCTATGCAGCTCTATAAAACAAAATAAAATACAAAGTGTCAGTATATTCAGCCTGCAGATGAGTATCTGGAAAGATCTGGAGTACTCTGCATTCTGTCCAGCAAAGCACATAATCTTCTGCTTAATTTTAGGCATGTGACTAACCCCACTGAAAAGAACAGAACTGCCTACTCAACTGAGTCCTGGCCAAAGACTTAGCCTACGAAGTACTGAATTCTCAGTGAAGATAGGCTGTCTTGGTTTGGGTGAGATAGACTTTTGGAAATAGGAGAGTATTATATTCCATGCAGCTCTGTTATTCCATTATGTAGTTATGCCAATTAATGTATGAATGTTCCATCTAAATTTTTTTACTTCATGTGAAGTTCATGCATTTAGGAGAGTGTTCAATCTGTCAAACAATAAGAATTCCAGATAAATAAATTCTGCTTTAGAGGACATGCACACTTGAAATGAACCAATACTCGAACATCTGGCATCTTGATATTGGGGATTTACTTACAATTTAGACTCCAAGAATCTTATTCAACTCAATGAAAGCATCTGTACTGATGTTACTGGGCAAATGTTACTTTATACATTGTCAGAAACCAGAATCAAGTTACTACTTTTTCAGTTCTAATATAGATGTAGCACCTAACTACTCTGTTGTAAAATAATAATCTATGTGAAATCGTGAGTTAGATGTATTTAAAATATTTGTTATGAGACTCACAGAAATTTAAACATTTGGCTTTAAGGACAAAGAAGAAAGACTTTCTATATCTTAAACTCAAATTTTTATTGAGATAGGTATCTTTATAAACTATACCTTTAGACACTAGAGACTCATGGTGTATGTTGCATATATTTTACTGGCTCTTGCTTGGAGCAGCTTGCTTTTGGCTATTCTGTACTGAAAGTGGACCAAACTCAAGTAGTTAAATACACCCTGCAAACACCCTCTTTCCACAATAAAAATTTATCTTTTTCCATAAATATGGAATATCATCCTCTAATGGATAGGATAAACCATACTCTGCCTGGACCTATGTTAAATTTCTGGTATCCATTTTAACCTATCAGGTAATGTAGAATTTTATTCCACACGTGAGCCAAGAGTCCCTAAGGCATTACTTATTATACATATTCAATCACATGGAAGTAGACCCTAGATCTGCCCTTGGACTGCTGTGCATGAAAATGCTATATGGAAAAGCTATTCTGTGTAATATTAAGAGGGTTCTAACGTGTTAATACATGTTTTTTTCCTTCCATCAGGCCTGGTAGTTAGACATGTGGTACTAAGGTAGCCAGACTTTAAAAGTCCAAGAAAAAAAGTGCATGAAAAATATTGTCAATAAATCCAAGTATTCTCATAAGTGGGATAAATGAAACAATTTTGTGTTATACTCGATATGCCTTTCTCAGCACCCCTGACCACAGCAATAGTCCCTCCCCTCTTCTGTCCCCTACTCATTTTTACCGGCCCTCAGTATCCTTTGTCACTCAGATGTGTATGTGCTTAACCCAGCCCCTCTATGACCCTGACAATCAAATGGACAAGAGAGAATATATGCTATGTCTGATTCCAAGCTACATGTATGTTTATTGCCTGACCAGCCTGAGTGTACTCAAAGGAGTGGTAACAGATAAAATAGGAAGAGAATTGCTGAGCTCCCATTGTAGCTTTTCTGCCAGTGGAGGCATCTTTATCTTTTTCAGTTAAGTTCAGATAGCATTTTAATTTTTTTTCTTCTGCTGGAATGATTTTGGTGTCTGAAGTGACCCTAAAATTCTGAACTAAGTTAAAAAGCTGAGGACAGAGGTTTCCTCAGTGGAGAGTGTTGCTGCTATGGAAATTCTTTTAAGTGCATCCTTCTTTCTAACACTTGATGGCTTGGGTTCAGTTTTTGCCAGTTGTTTGGATCCAGGTCTGGATTATAGTGAGGTGTTGAAGTATGTGGAAGATTCTGCTGTTTATATTTGATGAGGAGAACTATAGATCTGGACAGGCTTTGTGAACTGCTAGCATTTCAGCTCTTTCTCTCTTGCTAGGTCTTGCAGATTGACCGATCAGGCAAAGACTAAACTTTGAAAGACTCCTTGGGTAAGGACTGAGTGCTGAACGTGCCACTCGACTTTATAGTTCCCTGGATTTGGTCTGAAGGGATGGGATGGGCCTGACTCATTTTGGAGCCTTCATATTGGCTATTCTAGCTTTTTAGAAACCAGTCAGGACTGCCTGGTGATCCATACTATGGAATATTACTGAAAAGTCTGATAAGGCTGATATTAAATGTTAACTTCCTTTGCCAGTGATCTGAGTAATACCTTCCTCAACATGACAACATCAAGTGTTCATTATGCAGATATGTATCTTAGATATGTAAGATATACTAAATTTGTCCTACATTAACATGCAACTAATAGGATCTGATAACTGGGAAATGATGATAGAGATTGACTTTGGATAACCAGTTTACAAAGAAAAGCTGACTAGTAGGTGGCATTTCTCTTCATCAAAGTTCTTGCATCCAAGAAACTGTATTTGCTTTTCCTCACGTGCCAAGTGAATTGATTAGGGTCTGCTGGAAATAACCCATATGCAACAGAGGGACTTCAATCCATGGACAGGATGATTTTCTGAGAAAGATTTTCTGTGAAAGATTTCTTCAAAGCCAGCCCTGGAGCTAGTCCAGGAGGGCAGTCTGTTCAGGAAAGCAAACCCAAAGAAAAGAGAATTAAGAAGCATGTAACTAGTGCATCATCTCATGCCCTTTCTGCCCATACACTTGAGTCAGTACTGAATCACTTCTGCTGTGAAGAAAAAAAATGTTAGGAAAGAAAATAACTGCTTTTGCTTTGGGAAGCTCTGGAGATCTTAGTTCCATTTGCTGTTGAAAGCAGAGGAGGGAGCGGTGCTCTAAGGACAGACTACAAAGTATGGTCTAATAAATGTGAATGGATATAGAGGGCTTGATTGTTCTTTCACACCAGTGAAACTCCATGGACTGCAATCAGGCACACTAATTACACAATATACTTCTGTAAACGATTTGTAACTCTGGAGTGGCAGAATTGTAATATAACCTAAGGCACAATGTGAATGTGCACCCCTGGATCCTAAGGCATGTGTTAATAGTAATACAGCTTGTCATCGTGTGTTTTAAAATTTTTAAACCTAAATAAAATATAACATTACATGTAATACATACTTTAAATGGCAGATGTGTAATAAACATCTCTATTTATGATAGACTTAGGCAGCAAAACATAATGAGGTGTGGTTCTGGTACAAATTTTGCTTCAGGTTCACTTTGTACTTTTAACCACCCCAGTTAATTACACAGCTAAGATCATGCCCTGGAGAGTTTTAATTTTCTTGTGATTATATAATGGACTCTTACTAATATCATTATTCAAAAAAATAAATAAAAGGCTAGGAATATTTTCAGACAGAACATTAAGTACAAAGATTTGTTTAAAATCTCTATTTACTAATTCTGAGTCACAGCTAAAAACATTAGAAGATGTTTCTTTGTCTTAGGTAACCATTCAGCTTTTCCTTGGTGTTTGCACTACCCTCTCTCATATATATGATTTCTGAATGACTGCCATTACCCTAGTTTCTATAGGCCAGAAATGTCTTAATCTTCATAGTGGTCCTGGAAGACAGGCAATATTCACATCTGCCTTTTCATGATAGGGCTCAGACTTCTTCATTCTTGCTCAGCTTGGTGGGAGGTAGACATCCGAACACTTCCAAGGATTTGGGTGTATGTGGTTTGCCCAAGGTCCAACAGGAATGAATTTCTGGCTATGGGAAAGGAGGAATCTCTGTTTCCTGAGCTCCTGACTGTTGCTGTAAGCCCCGGAGCCTCCTTTGTACTCCATATACGCACATAGGGAAAATAGACAAAAAGCAATTTAATTATCAAAGAAATGGAACAGTTTGGGAATACGGTGACTGTATGCTGTAGGAAACAGGTGCTCATCCTTGTGGAGTGCAGGCTTTTGTGGCAGCCAGGACAATTTATCAGGCCTGCAGTCTGTTCCCAGCAGCCTTCTTCCCTGGGTACAGCTCTGCGAGTGTGTAAGGAACCGGCTGTATGTCAGATGAATTGTTCTGGCAGCAGCCGCAGCTCCCACCCGGCCCCAGCCTTTCCTGATGGCTGCTTGGCTGCTCTCCCATCACATGAGGGTTACATGTCTGGGATGTGACAGGCAAATGACCCCTGGGCAAAATGGCGGCTGGGAGCAGCTGCCATTGCCGGAAGAGTTCCTTCAGCTTGCAGCCAGCTCTCCTCCCTGTTCCCAAGCCGTCCAGGCGAAGGGAGGTAGTGAGGCATGGGCTGAACGGTTTTGCTGCTGCGGTAGCTTCCCGCTCCCGGCGGCCCTGTTTGCTGGAGCACCTCAGAAGCAGGGAGAGACTTACCTGTGCAGGCGTGCGGCAAGGCTGGGGACCCCCGGCCCAGTGTTCCCGCTGCTGGGCAGAGGCCGCATCCCCCGCTGCCGCTGCAGCCAGCGATGTGGCCTGCCCCGCTGGAAACTGCAGGCATCTCTTGATCTCTTGATCTGTGCGAAGTTTTGATTGGAAAGACTCCGCGTAGTAACTAGCGTACACTGTGGCACTAGAAGGAGGTGGGTGTAAGACAGAGCTGCCATAAACCGTTTTCACTTTACTGGCCAGTCTGTATCTTTCTGCTCCATACCTGTTTATTTTCCTTCCCCCAGGGTCCATTTTGTTGACAAATTTGTTTTGTCCTAGCCATATTACAGTGACTTTAAGGCTTCAGCAGGCAACAAAAGATCTTAAGGATCTTAGTTTTAATACACATTCACAAAATGCCCATTAATTTGAGCGAGAATGCTGATTTTAACACCTTTTGGAATATGTACTAAGAGTTTACTGTAATGTAAATAATTTACTACATACTTTGTGAAAGTAAGTATAGTGGAAAATTATATTTAGCCACTAATTTCTAAACTGAAACAGCAATATACTTCTCTGGGGTAATATATTTTCCAGTCATGTGCTGAAGAGAAGCATTTTTTTCAGCTGAGCTCACTTAAAGTTCAAAAGATAAATATATCACAGTGACAAATTGCAAAATGCTATTCATACATTTAGGTAAAAATCGTTCCCTCATTTGTTTGTATTTTACATAAACTGTATTGCTGTTATTTCCAAAGAAAATATGGTACAAAATAATTCTGATTAAAAATACAAGTATTGTTAATGGACCAAAGCAGAAATTTATCTTAGCTTGTGGGGAAAAAAATTATAGAAACTAAGTATACTCTCTTTGGGTGAAATTCATTCCAGCACAAAATGATACCCACTCAGCCCTCTGAACTGCCTAATCCCTGACTCAGAGCTCTACAGGGTGGGACATGAGTGGAATAGTTAGTGCAGGGGTTTTTGCATCTGTTCTGTTCTGAGTGGTTGAAAACTTCTCCACATGGGAAAGTGGTCTGAATTTACATCACTGGCAGACTGTCTTAGGACTTGTCTGCAAGGAGACATTAAAAGAAATTTGGGAGCAAATTTGCCATGCACTCGTGACTCCATACCTGGAACTGTGAGGACACTCAGCCTGCTGTGAGTGTGAACTGGTTTATCTGCTGCGCTGTGAGCTAAGTCACACTGGCTGTGCACAAAATCAGTCCACACAGGCAATGAACAGGCAGCAGACTGATGCTGTCTGTTTGCTGCTTAAATGTATCTTCCCTGTGTGGAGACACAGGCAAGAGTTGAAGGTGTCCACTGGGACACACATTTCTCAGTTAAATCCTCACAAGCTCTATTCACACATTATGACACTGCGAGTAAAGTTTTTTGTTTGTTTTGGTTATGATTTGCCAAATGACACATCAAATCCTGATTTTCCCCTATATCGATAACTTACCCTACATTTGTACATTCTCTGTACAGTCTTTAGCAGGTAATGAGCTTTCTGTGTAATGAGTAAGGGCTTTCAGCTGCTGCCTTAGTTTCATCTTCATGTAGCTTACCATTGACTAACACGTTGTATGACTTGGGTCAAAGGATCTACATTTAGAACATAAGTAAAAATGAGGAAATGTGCCAACAATAAATCTGATTTTAAAAATTATATAACAACAAAAGGTGAATGATTCATTTTATTGGTAGAATATATAGAGTAAGATGTTGGGATCAGAGGTATTATTTACCACACATACAAGGTAATGCACTGGAGGTCTATCATTTCACTGCTCACTTTTTTTATCACTTTTATGTTATCAGTTCAGTAATCACTTATGGAATTAATATACCCTGATTTCTCTTTCCAAACAATTATATGCACCCTGCCTGGCTTCCAACACATATGCATGTTCTCTCTTTCTCACACACACACAAAGGATTCTATAACAACCGGACCATTACAGAGAATGATCTAAAACATGTGGACTGCAGCCAATATTTAGATATGGTATAGCAAATTCTGGAAGGTATAAAAAGGAAATAACTGAACTCATTGCAGAGAAAAATGAGCCAGTTTTAAGTACTTTCAATCACAGAGTTTCATATAAAAACATATGCAAGATACTGAGCGTAATATTGGAGGGAAAAGGGGCTAAGGGAGAGGAGAAATCCAGATCCACTGGGATTTGGGATGGGAGTTTTTTAGCATTTTTATAAGAACCTTTCAGGAGATTAATGCACACCATTTAAGCAAATATAGAAATATGTTTACCACGAGGCAGGCTCCTTGTGTGACAGCTGTGACCTGAGAACTTTGTCATGCATCTCCACAGCTCAATCTGAGCTAAAGAGGTAGTCAACACGTTGCTACTCCTTCCTTCCACAGATCACTGTCACACCTGCTTTGCTGGCAGCTCAGTTACTCTGTCCATTCCCTTGCTTTGTCTAAAGGGATCCATGGGAGAGAGAAACAGCCACCACAGCAGTATCAGAGATGAAGGAGGAGTGAGCCAGTTTCTCTCCCCTTTCTCAAAATACCCACCTGTCTGTAGGCAAGTTTCTGCCAAATCATTTTTTGATCAACATCCCAGCACCCTAAGCTGAGCTCTACAGCTCACCTCCACAGCTGGGAGGCTGTGGATGGCATCTCCTCTGTCTGCCCCTTTGCCATTTCCCTGGGCAGGTATGTTGAGCCTCTGTAGATATTTATAGGCATATAGTTGCCCACCATGCTTCATCAAGCTATGTTCTGTATTTGTATAAAATCTTGTGCATTAATTGAAACCTGCTGGTCATTTATCAAGGGCTTTATTGGGCTAGACTTTTTCACTGAGGTTTTTGCCAAGCCTGAGCTTCAACATTTTCACACTTGCAAACTGCACTTAAAAAAACCGGACTGCCAGCATCTGTCTGATAAATAGTTGTTCAAAAGTACAACAAATGCAAAACAACACCTCCTTGTTTTAGTTAGTGTTGGATATGGATGTGGGAGGATAGAGAGGGGCTTTTTAGAAGTATTAAGTCTTAATCGGCAGGGGTTAAACACCCATTTCACCAGCCTATTTCATAAATGCCTCCTAAAGCACATGGAAACAAGTGGGACTGATTCGGCTAACTCTGATCATTCAAAATAGAACTTTATCAGAAATCAGCTTGAGTCTTTACGGTGCTGCTCTGCATAAATAAGGCTTTACTTGTTAGCAAGTTCTTGTGAACAAGAGTTCTCCAGCCATAAACTGAAGAACTAGATCTGCATTAAGAAATTCAAACCAAAAACAAATTACAAAGTTTCCATGAGTGAAAGGGCAAATTTTGTTTTGAATTAATGAATGTATGAATCAATGAAAAGACACTACCAGACAACTGGCTCTTCTTCCACACACATCTTCAAGGCCACAGCTAGTAAGAAGTAATGAGCAGAGGCAGTCCTATGGAGGTGACAGGAACACCAGTCTGCTGAGATGAAGTCTACTGAGTATTTCATACAGAAATACAGAAAGTACCTTCTGGACTGAGAGGATTGTAAGAAAAATCTCATTATGAAGGGTGACAGCCTAGGTGCATAGCTGTTGAGCTGCACTGGAAGTGTGTTTTGGCCCATAAGGTGGCTATGTTGCATTTTTAGGTTGGAGAATTGTTACCAAAATAATCCCAAATGTGCCGATTCCACTGCAGCTGCACCAGGGTTAGCAACAATGGGAGCCTTAGTATAGACAGCTTTCGGCTCCAGCAGCCGTTTTCAGCACTGTATCAGTTAACCTTGCTCTGAGGAGGGTTAATTGACACAGTGCTGCAAATGGCTGACAAGATGAAAACTCATATATTATGACCCCAAACATCCCTAACAATTGTGCAGCTGCATTCATATTAGCAATGGTGGGAATACGGAGGAGGGAAGAAAACTCCCCAGTGTAGACAAGGCCTGAGAGAAAGCCTTAATGTTCTTTTCTAGGTCTTGTTTGTCAGTCGCTATCGTGCTTCCCTAAAGCATTCTCCCAGCCATCTGCAGATTGCTGATTATGAAGCAGCAGCCGCTGTTGGTTCCATGAGTTGGATGAAAAGAAGTGAGTGGAAGAGTGACAATTCATCCTGGCCCATCTGATAGGTGCACTCAAGGTTTCTGTGCCTGCTTTTCTCCTTTTCTCCTATCCCCAGAGACCAGAGGGAGTCCATTCAAAAAGAACCAGGGAAAACAAAAGTTAACTTTTCCCACAAATATAGACAATATTTGTAAAATGCACTTGTCCTGGGAGGATTGGTTTTCTAGAAACAGAGTATCAGGATTCCCAGCTCCTTGAGTACCCGTTGTAGTCTTTGACTACATAAATATCTTTGGCTGCTCTGGTTGGCCTCAAAAGTTAAATACCCAACCAATATACAACCCTTATAGGCAGGGTAGCCTCTAGCACTTGTAGACCAAGACTGTTCCTCTTAGGAGCCCTCTGAAGTAGTGCAGAGCTGTGAGCTCCTTAAGAACTGAGGAAACGGGCAGAAAAATTCTTCTGAATTTTACCATCTGCTCTCCCATGCCTGGCCAGAGATCTCTTTCAAAGTCAAAATATTGCTGCTCCCCCTGAGCTAGGGCCTTAAACTTGCCTTATCCCTTTTCAAGTAGCTTGCACTTCACGAGAACTAGAGTGGAGAAAATAGGACCCCCCTTGAGCAGAACAGAGGGGCACCCTGACTCTTTGTACTCTAACCGACATGGCAAGCAGGCAAAGTCAGTGACACACTTCCTATCACACAAACTCTATTGCAGACCTTCAGGGAAACTCAGCAGCTTGGAAACAAAAAAGTTCTCTTGTCGTGTAATGCACTACCAGTTGAGATCATCTGAGCTCCCAAATTTCCACAGGTGGGAGTTAGTTATAGCTATGTATGGGTTATGTTAGATTGCTATCTATAGGTGACATCTCCTGGTGACAGTGCACAGCATGGGCCTGTTGATGTACAGGGTGTGGTTCTTCTGCATCCCTGGGCTTTTGAGAAAGGAGGTACATGAAGAAGGGAGCAAGGGAAGGGGGTTCTTTGTTGCTATTTATAACCTCCAAGGTCTATTTAACCTGTAATTTTCTGTCTTTCTAAAAGATTCTTAGCCACAACCTGGACTTCTGTGTTCTGATGCAAAATATTATTGCTGCTGTTAGACTGCACGATTTCAAAAGAGACCCTCTGGAAACAGAGACTGATTAACTCTCTACAAGCCATCACACTGACTACAGAATAACAAATGACCTCTTTACAAATGTTCCAGGTTAGGTAGCAAAATCTCCATCTTATTTTTCATTATCTTCTTAATCTTGTAGGAAGTTCCTCCAATTTCTCTGGAAATTTCCTGAGTTTGTAGGAGAGTGGAAACCAGGCCTTATTTTATGTTTATAAATTTCCTACCCTATTCTGAATGCTTCCAGAAAAGAAAAAAACAACAAAAAAACCCCAAACAAACCAAAACAAACAAAAAACAAACAAAAGCACTAATGATTAATACTTCTGTTGATAGACCAAAGCCTATATCTCAGACCAAAGCTGGTGAAAAGTCGGTCATCTCTACTCCAGTAACTTTGGAGTATTGTCTTCAGTGAGTTATATATTCACTGGTTGTTTGCACTGGATGGAGCAGTAATCCATATTGTCAGAGGATGGATTGGATCAGTGGAAGGAACAGTTACCACATCTCTTTCAGGAAGGATTCTGAAACAAAATCAAGAGCTGTTTCTGGCTTCTCAGCTTCCACCAGCCACTTTAGGAAGTTGGGCTTTCTGGGTTCTGGATGCCGTGTTGCTTACCTGTGTTAAGGTACTCTGGATACAAATGACATAAGAACAAGGTTTTGGATTAGTCAAGACAGGTTTGTATCCCCTGAGCTGCCATCAGGAATATCATACTGGTTTATAATCTAAGAACTTTTGGTTAAGGAGGGAATCAAGACACTTTCAAATAAATGAAAGATCCCTGATACAGATTGTTGCTATGATGGTGACTCTTTAGGCAGACATCCCTAGAAAGACCCAAACTCTGTTGTGCTGGGCACAGTGCAAGTGCCAAGACCTTTCTTGTCTGGAAAAGCTTTCCAACAGTGAGTTTAGGAACATTGGTCCCATGTGAAGATTATTTGCTTATGATTGTATATAGAAAATCTTTGGACTAAGGTATTGTTACTAGAACTACTCAAGGGAAGACTAATGGAACTATTAATAGCCCATATAGGATGAATCTGTGGAGACAGCAGCTTTGGAGCTATGGGCTTTTAGCAACTGCATGTACCACTTTCTTCCAAAGAAATGCATACATGGATATGCTTCAAATAGATTAATGGATGTTATAAAAGTTATTTGCTGCTCTGCTTTAAACTATAGACTTTACAGTCTCCGTTTGGAATCCTGATCTCATACAGCAGCTTAAACTTTTGATGTACAGAATGGATGTAGGGCCCTGCGGATTTCTTTATGGTGTGATGGGAACTGAATATTTTACAAAGTATAATTGGGACTACAAGACTTTTCTGATAGCTATGAGATTTAACAGGTGGACTGTGTCCGTCTTCCATAGCTGGTTGCTTTTGGGGATGGGAGGGAAGCAGTCTTCGGGAGGCTTGTGATCGGATTAAGAACACTTTGGGAATATTTTCAGCCTTAAGAAGTGTTCTAGGATTACTCTTTCTTTAGCCCATCTGTCTGCAATGTACTTTTCCTATTCCACAGAAAATAACTCAGCTGTCTCCTCAGCACAGTCCTTGCTCGTCGATGATTGCCTATGTTTGATTGGAGTAACTTTTTGCCTGATTGTGTTTCTCTGTTAACCTATATGCAGCTAAGAATTTATAAGGTAGCAAGACAATTGGATTTATCTAGATAGCCAGTGCAAGAAGTGTTGCAAGCGGCATCTCTGCCCTCTTCAGTGTTATATATGATAATGTAACTTTTTATTTCCTTCTAAGGGCTCTGTTGTGTTTGTCCACCCCGAGCAGGGGAGCAAGGATGTGAGGAGACAGCTACGAGGGGGGCTCTCTCTCAGCCAGAGCCCAAGACCTTGAGGGAGGTGTGGGACTGGGGGAAACGCCGAAGTCGCACATGGAGCCCAGGTGCGAGCGTTTTCTCTGGGGGCCGCACAGACGTCGGGGTCCTCCTTGGCCTTTGTGGCGACCCCCTCGTGCCGCGGGGAAGCACGGGAGCGGACCGACCACCAAGGGAGGGAGGCGGCCGCGGGGGACGCCCTGCTTTGAGAGCCCGGGCAGATCTGCGGACCGGCGCCCTGCCCTGCTCACGGGAACGGTGTCGGGGCAGGCTCTTACTAAGAGGTCGTTCCCCGCGCCCGCCACCGTCCCGGCAGGAAAGCTCCGACCCGCTGCCGGGTGACACCACCCGCCCCTCGGCCAGGCGCCCGCCGTCCCCGGAGACGCCGGGAGCCCGCCGGCCGCACCGGCAGCGCCTCCCCGCCGGCCGCACCGCCGGCGAAGGGGCCCCACTGCCTCCGCCGCCGCCCTCCGACCCGCCCGCCCGCCCGCGGCCGGAGCGCGGGTGGCGCCCGGCGGGCCCGGCCCAGGGGCGGCCCCGGCCCGGCCGCCTTTGTTCCGCTCGGCGGCGGGGCGCCCACGTGCAGCGGCGGCGGCGGCGGCACCGTGCCCGCGCAGCCCCTCGCACCCGGCCGCGGGGAGGGGCTGGGGGGGTGTCGGGCTCTCCCCCCGCCGCGGCGCTGCGCGGGGGCAGCCGCGGGCGCGGGCCGGGGCGCCGGGACCCCGGCCTGGCCCTTTAAACCTGCCGCGGCGGCGGGGCCGGGCCGGTGCGGGACACGTGAGGCGGCCGCGGCGTGCTCGGCCGCCGCTGCTCCGGCTGCCGTGCTGCTCGTGTTTTATCTGGCCGGCCGCCAGCCCCCGATCGCTGGGGTTTTCGGATTTTTGCTCTGCCTCCTCCTCTTTTTTTTTTTTTTTTCACAGCCCCCTCCTGGTTTTTCCACCCACGGGTAAAGGTGGTTTTTCTTTTCTTTTACTTTATTTTTTTAATCCCTCATCCTACTTTAGTCCGTGGGCAGGACTCGCATAATAATATTTCCAGTCCCAGCAGCTCGCATCACAGACACGAACTCAGGACCGCCCCCCCCCCCCCTTTTTTTTTTCCCCAATCTCCCAAATCGTTTTACTATTATTATTTTTTAAATGATCGCTCTTTTTGCAAGCTGCTCCTGCTGCTGCCGAAATCCCCGTCTTCCCAGGGTGCATGCTTCTGGCAAGATTGTGCAGTGTTCTCAGTCCATTTTCAATGTGTCTTATCTTAATTTGTCCTGATCCGATCTAAGCGCGATAGCCACCACTTGCTTTCAATTTGTAGGATTTTTTCCCCTTCTTGGTTTGCTCCGACAACCTCGGAGCATTTCCCTCTCTCCTTGCACTTCCAGGGTTGCAATTTACTCTGCTTTTTTTTTTTTTTTTTTTTTTTAATTTTTTAACCTCCCCTCTTTTGAATTGCTTCATGTTACTAACCATTCCTAAATTGTAAGAGAGATTCATTCCCCCTCCTCTTCCAGCACTACCAGCACCACTACCACCATCACCTCCTCCTCCTCCTCCTCCCCTTCTCTTCTCCTTTTTGGCAGCACCAGGACGTCCGGTGTGGTGGTGGCAGCGAGCAGCAAAAGCAGCAAGAGCTCGTTTTGATTCCCCCCCTTCCAAGGTGCTTTGGAGAGACTGGTTTAAGGCTGAGCAGCAGAAGTCACGATGAGTGCACAAGGTGAGGGACCCGGTCAGCCTTCCACTGCTGCCCAGGAGCAACCTGCAACCGCAGAGCCTCAGAAGAGAGGACGAGGCAGACCCAGGAAGCAACCACAAGTCAGTATCGTATAGATACGTAGAGCCGCAGATCTATAGTATTATAGGCATGTACATGTACGTATTATGCTGCAAGTGAAGGCGTCCTGGAGCCGGGGCGGGGGGCTTTGTTGTGCGCTGCTTCCCGGCGAGGTGGTGCAGAGACGTTAGCGAGGGGCTCCGCCGGGCGCCCCGGCGGGGGAACCCCGCAGCCCGGGAGCGGCGGGGTGCTGCCTGCCCGAGCCTCAGCCGCAGAGCCTCCTCGGGACTTTCACTATTGTGCACGGAGCGAGCTGGGGCTTTTCAATGTAAATGGGGAACATGGAGCAGCGCGGCTCCGACCAACCAGCGCTCGCTGGGTCATTTCGAGCTGATTTTGAAATTGCGAAAGCGAGGAGCAGGGAACGGGGCTCTCTCTCCTGTCTCCCTCGTCTCTCAGCCCTTGCAATGTCTCAATCTGCGTGTGTGTGTGTGTGCGTGCGTGTGTCGGGTCCCACCGGGGGCTGCTGCCGCCTCCAATCTTGACCAGCCCAGCCCCTGACTGCCCCTAGATCCTGGGGTTGGGGGTGAGGAGGGTGTCTAGAAACTCGCATAGGTTTTTTTGCCTCCCCCCCACCTTTCCCCTGGCTTCCCCCCCCCCCTCTTCCCCACCTCCTCCCTCACCCCCGTCATCGTATGCAGAGGTGCCCCCGTTGCCGATGGAGGTGGGGGAGGTAGCCGGAGGGGGCTTGCCCTGCATTTGCAACACCTTTTGCCTCTGCTCCGGCGCCTTCCCAGGCAGGTCGGGGCGAGGGGGGGCTGCTCAGCGCGGGGAGCGGGGCCCGGCTGCCTCCCCCCGGGCCCCGCAGGGGACGCGCGGGGCTCCTGTTTTTGACTTACAAGACCTGAATCCGCGCTGAGGTTGCTAGATCCGTGCATTATTTCCACCCCCACCCCCCCTCCCGCCCCTTCCCTCCGTCGCCCGAGGTGCCATTGTCGCATCGCCGGGCAGTGCCGGGCTGCGCGGAGCCCCCGCCGCCGCCGCCCGGGGGGGATCCTGCCCGCGGATGCAACCAATTAAGCCGGCGGCTTCGCGGGGGCAGCGCGGCGTTGTTCGCAGCCCTTTCCATGCCTCCCGCGGCAGTCACGATAGGAAAGCGGGGCTGCCCACGGAGCTGGTTTTAGAGCGAGCTCCCGCGGGCTTTAAACGTGTTTACTACCATTCCTTTCGCATCAGCCCCCTGTCACGGGAGCTTGCGATGGGCTCCGAAAACACGGAGGGAGCCGAACAGCAGAGCCCCGGGCCGGGGGAAGCCCGGCTGCTTTGCTCGCCCCCTCTCCCACCGATGTGCTCCTGCAGATTGCGCGGAAAGTCCTTTTCGGAAAGCCATAAAAGCGGAGCCCCTGGGTTTCCCGCTCTGCCCCCAGTGACACTTTATTTCACCGGCGCGGCTCCGGGTTCTGCCCCCCGTGCGGCTTCACTCTCCGGGCTGCCCTCGCCCAGCCCCAGCATCAGCCCTGCGAGCTTGCGCCGGGGCTTCCTTCCACCTCCTTCCACCCCCCACACCCCCCCCTCCGCCATAGCGTTTGAGTGTATGGAAGAGAAAGGAAAGTGCGTCTCCGTAAACGTGTTCAGCCCAGATGTGCGGTGCCTGCGAGGATCGCCACTGAGAGCTGGAGCAGTTAGGGAGTCCCCTCGCCAGCCTCCCCTTAACCTACCCGGGAATTAAAAAGCTGAAGAGTTTTAAACTGGTTTAAGTTAATAAACTGCATTTAATTAGTTTTACCACATCCTGTAATGTGAATGAAATCTATATTTAAAATTAGAAAAGTTTTATAGTATTTCTGATTCAGTGAGTAAATATTTGGAATCCAAACTCTTAGTAATTCATACCCATTATTAAGGACTGATTATTTACTGTCAGGCAGAAGAGCTAGTTAAGAAAATAGCTAAAATAGTAAGTATTCCTGTCGAGTCATTTTAGAGTTGCGTTTCTGTTTCGGATATTTTCTTTTGTCGAGTTTTGGCTTGAGAGTGCTCTATTTGGAGCAACTTTTACATTTGCACTTTAATACATATCAACTATGTTTAGAATAGGTGTGAGTATAGTTCCAACTACAGAACAACACAAAAAATAATCCCGAAATATTTGTGCCCTTGAGAAACTAGTAAGCTTACTTTACAGTTTTCCAGTAGTTAACTTCTTTTTTTTCCCCAAAAGTTTGTGCTAGAAACTGCATATGGTAATTGTATCTTCCTACAATGAAATGCAATTGAAATTAATTGGGTAGCTATTATTTTTTGAATGGTCATTCTTACATGAGGGAAACCATAGCCATCTTCTTTTAAAAATGTATTTTCTGCTATCACATGTTTGAATATGCAAACTTTTCGAAGTTTTTCATGTAATTACAAGGGAAGTTAAACTCTTACTGTGCAAAGTAGACTTTTTCTTTACCTCAGATTTTTCATGTTGCATTTTAAACATTGTGTTATCTATACTATTAATGTATATATGTTTTAAATAACTTCTCAGTTATAGTTTATCCTTCAGACCTTCTGGGTTAGTTTTAGCCTCTTGCCACAATTGCATGTTTTCCTGTATTTAGGAACCAACTGGTGAACCTTCTCCTAAAAGACCAAGAGGAAGACCCAAAGGAAGCAAAAACAAGAGTCCCTCTAAAGCAGCTCAGAAGGTGAGATTATTAAAGAGGGAGAGTTCCTAATGCTGTTTTTTCATCGACTGGTAGCAAAAAATCCGGTCATTTAGGCTGTGAACTTTGGGATTGGGACCCTTTTAATAATGGAAGCTACGTAAAGATTGTATTTTGCATTTTTAAGATTAGAATTAGCATGCTGCATGAAGACCCTAGGTACAAAACCTATGAGGACAGCTTGCTTTTTAAATAGTGTACAGATTAGTTAAATAACATAGTGTATTTGATGTGTTTACTGAAATCTCTTGTATCTAGTAAGGAAATCAATAATAAGGATATTATTTTCTCAATTAAGATTTTTGGAAGAGGAAGATTAATTTCTTGTGCACTTAAAGTTATTAATACTACAGACCAAATCTGTATATTAAAGCTAAGTGTTTTGTCAAACATAGGTTAATTAGAAGTAAATCCAGTTATGTGTTGATGGAAATAAGTGCATATATTGAAATTTACAGCTTTAAAATGTGATTGTATAGTAAACTGTGAGTTACAGGAAAATCCTACTATATCTTGTTTAGTAATCAGTTTCAAAGAGACTTTTACTTGAAGTGCTATTAGTCTTCTGAACCACTATTGCTTGGTGATGGGAGCAGACTTTTATTCTGGTTCTGAATGAATTCAGCTATAGGAGAAATTTTCTGAAGTCACTGCCTTTAGTGCATGGACTTTACATCACAAATACAACATGAAAATGTGACTTAATTTTATTTGAATTGGGGAAAGCTCAGCGTTAGAAAACTGTACTTAGAAGGCAAATATTACCTTTCTGTAGGAATTATTTTAGTGAAGGCAAATAGTTGCGTATAGACTTAAAAACAAACAGGGGAGTTTTGTTTATGTTGATGGTTGCACAGCAGTTAGCACTAATTTACAGGTACCAAATTGGAAACAAAATCTTACACTACAGTTCACTACCAGATTTTGTATCAGTATCTTTTAAGTAGATCTGTGACAAAATGTGTGTGGAAGATATTTGTGGCCTCATCTAATTATAATTTACTTTTCAATATGCCTATGGTACTGACCATGCTGAGTTTGATAGTTTTCAGTGTTATGCAACTACTGATAAATACTAAATTATTAGAGGGTGACTATGGTTTCATGTCTGTTTTGTTGTGTTTTCAACATTTGTTTGAGGGACGTTTTCCAACTCTTTAAATTTAAAATACTTTTTTACCTTCTGAGCTGGAAAAAAAGCAGTATATTCTGTCAAGAAGTTAATGAATTAGTAAAAAATGCTTTACAGGTTAGGTATTTAAAATATATCAAAGCCACTCTGCAACCTGGTGAGCTTAAAATGTTGATTTTTTTCTTTATATAGTAAAAATGTTCCTCAGATTCACTTTAGAATAGTTTAAATTTCACTCTTCAAAAGAGAGAGCAGTGTTTTATTAGTCTAGTGAATCCAAATGTGAGCTTTAGTATTTTAAATATTACTTTTAGGAGTGTTGGCTTTCCTAGGAGAAATATTTGTAATAAGATTAAATTTTAAGTAATTCGTAGAAATGTGTTTTAAAAGGATATTTCTAAAAGAAATATTAACATAATTTCACTTATATGAGTGATTTGGAAATCAGTGTAAATGGAAAATAACTTAAAAACATTCCTATATATGTAGGTATATCAAATCAAGAGCTTTCCAGATGATTTTGGATACATATAGTTGGGTTTTTTTAATCTAATTTACGAACTGAGCAATTCAGTTGTAACGTTTTGATTTTCAGAATGCATTAAGTTACTGCTCTAATTAAAGCAAACCCTTTCGGGTGTTGATAATGTAAAAAATTGACCCAAGACCACACGTCTTTTTTATCATAAAAAAAACCCTTTGAGGGGTGTGTAATTACAGGTCTTATTTGTTTCTGGGTTTATAGATAAAGTATATAAATGTTTGATAAATCCTCCAAAACATAAAACACTTATAAAGCCTTACTAGAAGAAAGTCACTGAGATCACATTTCAAATAAATATTTTAGATGTTTTTCCAAATTGATAATTAACCCTCTCTAAAATGGTTCAGCATCTCACCAGGCATCTCAAAGTATCTTTTTATGTAATATTAATTCTGACAGTTTTTCTAACAGTAATATGAATGGAGAGATTTTGGCACTGTAAAAAAGCTTCATTTGGTGGTGAGGGTGTCATCTCTTAAAAGTGAGCTTTATGTGTGATTTTGTGGTAAACATATTTACACATACATATGCATACATATATTTATTTAAGACTTGCTACAGCCTGTCTCAACTCTCAGAAAGGGAGCTGGCTAACTTAGCTTAAGCCACTCTACATGTGAACCTGTGTACTATACACGCAACTGGAAATTGCTGGAATTTCTAAAGAATAGTGTGTGGCCTGTGTGTTTCAAAGGGAGCTCATTGAAATGTATTAGAGTGTTCACAACATGCAAGAGAAACGTCGGCCAGGAGAACCCACCGAGCAGCCATGAGAAGGCACTCATGATTAATTGATTGGGTGTTCTCTTGCAAACCATTACACATCACAATTAAAAATGTATTGCACGAACTGGCAGTGAGTTAAAAATACTCCAGAACTGGGACTTTGCTTTGCTATACTTCAGAAAGGAAATACCCTTAAATCAGTTGGGACAATTTACCCTGGAATCGTGGTTGTGTTTTTAAAATTTCTTGATTCATGGGATTTTTTATTTTTATTTTTTTTTTTTAGCTTTCAGAGCTTGTGTTTGGTCTTAGTAAACTGGCCTTGGGGCATCTGAAAACAAACTCTGCTTGTTAGGAAATTAGCAATGTGAAACTTGACAATGCATACAGAATGTTGCAAGACCAATTGGACAGCTAATAATGTGACAATTAATCTAATTTTAGGTAATATTAATTTTTTTTAAAAGCCTTGACTATCACACATGCCTAACTTGTTATAAACTGGGCACAAAAGGTAAACTGCATTTTGTAGAAAACCAAACCATTTCTCAGTTTAATTTTCACGAGCAGAAGGAACACAAGATGCTAGCAGATGAGAAGAGATAGACACAAAAAGACTCTTAATCACTTTGTACTTGAATCCCCACAATTAGGCTGTTATTAAAGCCTGCGTCTTTAAACAAGTCATTCTGTTATTCATTTTAAATATTTGTAAAAAAAAAAAAAAGCAAAAAAGTGAAGGTTTTCTTTTTTTTCCTAAAGGACAATTAGTTTTGCGGGAAGATCTGGGTAGGGATGTTACTTTTTTGTTTCCTGGGTGTTCTGTGGTTGAGTTTTATTTGTTAGACTGAACAGTGTTCCCAGCCCATCACATTTCCCTGAAGCATTTAGGGGCTTTTCTTTGTTTAGCTCCTGTAGTTGGGCTTGACAAAAATACTGTATAGGCATAAATACTCTCCTGTTTGGTAGGAGGAAACACAGTTTTGAGGTTACAAAAAGGAGTAGTAGCTATTATGTATTTGTCTCAAAGGAAAATGTCAAGGGATATCCCAGGAAGATCAAAAAGTAAACACTCTTTATTAAAATTCACCCTCAGTTAAAATATTTTGAGTTTTGTGTAGTTGTTGATGTAGTGAAATTCATTGAAAATACCTCCAGATCTTGAAATATCAACCTCTGAAAACTGGAACTTGTAGTACTGTGTATGACTACACTCACTACTGTCTTTACGTTACATGGCCCGAGTTTGGTATGTAGAAAAGCATGTCCTCTAGTTAAGCAGTCCAAAGGTAAAAAAAAAAAAAAAAAAAAAAGCACATGTGACCGGGACTCTGCCCTAAATTGGTTCATGAAGATCTATTTTTCTTCTCCATGCTTGATTCATTTTCACCAACACCAGTCATTACTGGCTTAAAACGAAAACAAGATCAGATTTATCAAGTAATCATAGCATGGTTATAGTAAAAAAAACCAAAACCAAAACACCAAAAGAGAGACCTCTAAATCAGGCATTTTAAGCAAGATGGGAGAAGCACAAGACTGATTCCTGTTTAGAATTGGGTAAAACAGGACATTGGAAGTCTGATATTTTTGTAGCTAGCCAATGCCTGAATTTCTTTTAAAAGTTTTTCTTAATGACAAAATAACTTTTTTTTAGGAGAGGGACACATTTGTGGGCAAGGTCTTTTGTCATGGTTTGACATCTGTGATCTTCTGAGAACTGGTTATTTCATCTGACTTACAGCTCTGACACATTTTACCTGAGGTCTCCAGCAGATCATTTTGCAAAGTGGATAGAGTTCTCCAAATTTAGATTCTGTTCCATTTGAGATCTTCCTTGACAATAGATAGATGCTCAAAGAGCACTTTATAGCCATTCAATTATTTATACTTGTCTTGTTAATTGCTTTCAGTAGTACAGCCTCAGTTTCTGTCTGGGCATGGCACATTTGTGCAACAAGGAGGCAGAGATGATGGGCAGTCAAGTCCTACAGTTGCTGACAGCAAGTCATTGGAAGCAGGTTTGATGGCCCTGTGGTACAGGGTTTAGCTGAATTGCCAGTCTGCCTGGGGACTGTTAACTGACTTCCAGATGGCAATGACTGGAATGGCCATCTTTCTCACTTGGGACAAAAAAGCCCCCAAAACATTTCCCGTATAGATCATGCACTTAAAAGGGAGTAAATCTAGTTCTGTTCCTAAAATGAGACTTAGCAAAAATGATGTATTCATATTATGGTTACAAGAAATTTCATAATTTTTCATAAAACATCATAACACCGACCATCCTTTAAGCTTGGTGATTTCGTGTCTTAGCTGTATAGAGCAAGATCATGCCTCATCGTGTAGCACCAAATGTTAAGAAAACCCTGACCAAACACATCTGAGTTTCAAGAGGTGCTTTAGAGGATGAAGGCAGCAGCAGCTTCCTTCCTGACTAAGCAGGTGCCCACTGCTGCTGCATGTGGGGTGGCTGGGAGCATGTGCATCTTGCTGCCCAGCTGAGAATCTGTGTTACCTCTGGGTGGTTTGAGGCTCTCTCTAGATTTCTTCCTAGCTTCGGAGACAACACTTCAATTAAAGCAGTCAACATGCTGGCATGTTTGTGATTATGCAAATACCTTTTCAGAGGAAAGGCAATGTCTTGGCACTTATATGTTCCTTTTCTTATTAATTACTTGAAAATTATATGGAGAAACATTGAGTTACTTGATTGATATGCAATAAAACCTTTCCTCAGGTGCTTAAATTAAAAGACAGTCTTATGCTGTTGGAGAAAATACCGGATGTGTTTGCAAAATGCAAACTAAAAAAAATCCAGAGTGAAAGAGGTGGAGTATTTCTGTAAACTTCGTGCCTTTATCATCACCACTGGACTGCCACCACTCCTTTTGGTCATTCCAGAAGTGTTTTGTCTTTCTCTTCGCTTGGAATGGAGATAAAAACATCCACTTTGAAGGTTCTTGTCATTCATTTTCTGCAGTTTAGTCTGTGGAAACCTTCCTATTTACTTACAGAATTGCTCTGTACCAAAACATCGTCTCTGGCATGCCCTGCTGTTTGCTCAGCTCACCTCTGGGAAAGATTTGGTTTTGATAAGAACTATGGAAATGTTTTTCTTCTAACATGAGGTGGAAATCATATACAGCAGGAATATAGTGCCTTTCAATATGAAAGGTCCCCAAGCACTTGACAAACTGATACCCAAACTAGCCAGCAGGAACACTAGCCACTTCTGACATGGACCTTCCTCAGGGGTAAAGCGCAGCACTGTTCATGGCAAGCGGCCATGCTGTGTGACAGTTTATGGCAGGAAGTGAAGATTAGTTACTCAAAGAAATCTCTCATGTTCTCTTTCCTATCAAACTAGATTATACGCTGTAGTTAAACTTACAATTTGTGTCAGGTTTGTAGGAACTTTAATTGTGAGACCAAAGTAGTTTTTGTTTCCAAAAAGTTATTTTTTTTTCATAGAGTTTTGGAAAAGGGTCTTTTCTTCAGATGCGGTAAAATACAGAAGAAAATAAATGACAGTTGTGCTTTGATAGCATGTTAGGTGTTGATTTGTTAAGAACAATTTTAACCCAATATTTTCCTTTAAGATTTATGCCTAGTGTTTCATGAAATAAACATAAATGCAGGGGCCTACAGCTTGTCAAATCTAAACCACATCTTTTTTTTTGCATCCTTTGGCTTATAAGGTATAAAGAAATGAACACTTTAAAAGGAAGCAAAACTCTGAAATAAGACAGCTGTAGTATATAGTAAATGCACTTAAACAAGTATTCTCACAAGAGGGTTTCACCTTATGTGTAACACTAGTATAAGTGATTAAAAAGCAAGTTTACTCTCTTAACAAGTCTGAGTGATAATTTTGCCATTTAGGAGTGTGAATTTTATTTTTCACAGCTTTCTTCTTGGTGAGATACTTATTTCAAAATAATTGCATTTAACTTGCAGGGCAGTTTTCTTGTAGAGATTCCTCCACTACTTCCTTGGCTCAAGTTCTCTTAGAGGGATCCGATTTACACAGCATTGGGTTACAGGATATGTTACAGAGATTGACCAGCAAGTGATTTATTTAAGGACATAGTTGATTTCTGAGGGCAAATCAAATACACTTACAGTTAACTGGAAAAAAAAAATCATGGAAATGTGGAAGCACATTTACAGAATGTGTACTAAAAGTCTTCATTCTCGGGGACTTTGTATGTGGCAAGTCCTGTCCTCACTGAAACTGATGGCAAAATCCTCATCATCCCAAGTGGTACAGGGTTATTTTCCTGATGAGGTGTATGGATGGGCAGAGCCTACCTAGAGAAAATAACCTGCAATTTTAATTTTAAAGCCTGTAAATATTTTAGAGTCGTGCATAAGTAGTAGTATTCACAGTGTCACACAGTGAATTAATGGAAGAGTCTTGTAAGAGAGCCCATATTTTCTTTACTTTGAGCTCCAGGACCAACTGCTGGTCATACATAAATGAAGCTGTCATTTCTAGGGTACCTTCCATGCTGTTTCTTTAAACCTGAAAAGGGAAGGTGTGTTTTGGACCAGTGAAAGGTTTACGTACAGCTTAAGGATGCACTTTTACCTGGAAAACTTCATGTGAAGTAGAAAAGTTATTTCCCAGTATGAACACACACACGTTCATGGTGATTGTCTGTCCAAATCCATTTCATGTGTGAACATCATGAAACTAAAAGAAGGAATCGTGATTGCTAGAAACTGCTTTCTTCAGACTTGGAGCAGGCTGTGTTTTAAATTTAGTATCTTCAGGTAATTCTGACAGCCTGTGAAAGACTAGATTTGATGTTATTGGGGGTTCTTGGGTTCCCAAACTGCCCTGTGCCCCCATCTGCAGCCTGCATGCCCCATGGCTGCTTGGGGTCAGGGCACCCCAGGCTATACTGCGGGGAGTGTGTGCGCATGCTCCTCTGTGCTCCTGGACGCATTGTGGATCAGGACTGGGAGCACCCTTGGGTGCAGGTGAAGCATCCCCTGGCCACACTGGCTAGGAAATGTCAGAAAAAACAACATAAACACTTTCCACCAGAAAACCCATAGAGCAGGAGTGGGGCTTTGTGCCACCCAAGAGATATAATTATGGATAATGTTACAGGAAAGTAGTTCCTAGTTAATGAGGCTGTTAAATAATGCTGAGGTATAAAATACATTGTGTTTCTTTTCCCTTTACAGAAAGCAGAAGCCACTGGTGAAAAGCGACCCAGAGGCCGGCCCAGAAAATGGGTAGGTATTTCACTTCGAATAATTTGATTTATTTGCTGTGTTATAAAACATGTTACAAAGTCCATTCTTTTAGAGAACAGTTATTTCTGCTTCATTTGTAAAAAAGAGCATCCATCTTCTGTGTCTGTTCTGGTGGATTGACTAAAGGGTTAAGATAGCAGGGAAATTAACCACAGGTTCCTACCTTTAGACTCTGGTAGTTTGCTCAAGACACTTTACTATTAAATGTTTGCTAGGAGTGAATATTTATGTGTCTCTTATCAGCATGAAAAGCGGCACAACTCTTCCTTCAAAAGAGAGTAACAATGAGATAACTTGTTCAATAATTGAGTGACAAAGGTTAAAGGGGTACTATCAGACATAAGAAGGTGATTAAGAGAGGTGATAACATTCAAATGTAGTGTGCACAAGGTACAGGTTCAAAACCAAAATGTCTTTGTTCTACATTGCCTGGAAACACAGCATATTTTCGTTAAATTCAGTGAGAAAGAGCAAAAATGAACAGCAGGATACTTCCACTTAGAATGTAGTTTTTCCATTCTGGGCCATCTTATGCCTCATATAATTGTAGTGACTGGTAGTATGTTTCATTAAAAGTTTCCTCTTCCCTGGCTGTTTAGTCTGATACATGGCTATCAGACACATGTGTTTTGATTCTTGGGCCATGGAAAGATTTCAGTGTCAGATACTTGAAACTAATTTTTCTTGCTGGTGTTTACTGCTATTGAGAGTCTGCCTTGTGCACCTCTCCACTGCAGGTCTTTCATTTATGCACTGGCTTTCAAAAGATAAGTGATGGGAATGTCACTTGGAAAAGATGATTGAATATTAGAAGATACGAAAGTGTGGCCATGTACTCCATCACAAGTTAACATTTATGATTTACCTTTTCCAGTTCCTTTTCCCTTTATCTGGTCAACATTTTTCTTTAAACTTCTTTTTCAAATTCATCCCTCCCCATCTCAGTTTTGCTCCTGTATTTTACTTTGCTTTCTCTTTCTTCTCTGCAATCCCATAATTTATTCCTTCATTTTGTTCAGTTCTTTTGCATAGGTGTTATCACAGCTGTAAAAGTATATATATGCTTGCAAAAGTTCAAACGATACCAAAAGGTACTTAAAACTACAGCTGAAGTTCTCCAGAGTGTCAGCACCTAAACATAGGAGAGATGGCTTTAACAGTCACTTTAAGAACTAGTTCTGTAGCATTGTCCAGTGATAAAGTACCCCAGGATATTTCTTTGGGGAAAACAGACTATTACACAATAGATGTATTGTTTATGCCTGTGGTTTTTGTGTCAGGCAGATTTTGGGTCTGTGAAGAGGCTCATTGGTATTAGGAAGAGGGTGGCATATTCAAACATACCTGTGCTGGTGATCTTCTCAAAGGCAGCTTGCAGAAGGCAAATGCCAAGTGCGGTGAAACATGGATTGGTTACTCTCTGCTTCCTCCCATCTGGCTCAGACCTTGTACATGTGGATGCCCAGTGTTACTTGCTTGATCCTCACCTTGGGTGCAATCCCAGGGGTAGCAGCAGAAATAGCTGGTTTCTGAGAGTAGTTTATAACAGGCAGGCCATCCCCACTGAATTAGGAATGTGTGATTGCTGAATAGGGATGGTTGAAGAGCTTGTCGAAAAGGGAAGTTGCAGCAGTCTGAAATATTATTTTTCTCTCCCCAGCAATCACAGTCAGAAACTAAGGTAAGCTTTCAGTGAAAAGGGCTAAATATAAGGCATGTGTCATCTTTTAGGCTAGAATGTTTCCCTTTATTTTTTTATCTTTATGGGAAAGAAAGAATAGGCAGTGTCGGTGGAGCATTAAGTTAGTATGGGCTGTTTGTCAAGTAAAGAATATGATTTTCAGAAATGGGAATTACTGGTTATCTAGTGGGCCTGTACATTACTTTATTGTGAGACTGATACAACACTTTCACTCATTTTCTTGAAAATAAGGCATATTTTCAAACTCAGTATTACTTATGCTGTTGTGCCTATTGAAAGCATGTTCTTTTTATTTGCTTATTCCAACGATGTGATTGCTTCTTGTGATTTTCAGAGATAACGCTTCTATCTGCAGCTTGCATTGAGATAATTCTATAGACTGTGCGAATCAAATATGACTTTTTTTCCCTCTCTTTCTTCTCTATTTTCAGTTTAAGTTAGGTTCATGGGTTCTTCCTCTGTGCATGATGAAGTGGAGAGTGATGTTACATTTTGCTCCAGAAAGAGATGTGGTTAAATTATTATAAGCCATTATGGTGCCAACTATAAGCAAAGCTTGTATTTGAAATTAAGGGAGGATTCCGCCTAAAAGGAGATGGCACAGTATCATCCTTTTTGCTTTGACATCCAGCATCCTCAGAAAATGTCCCTTTTTATCACTCAGACTTTAATTATGTCCTTATTTATATATCAAGCCTTAATGATGATGGTTCTGTATCAGTGAAATTAAGGAGTGTGTAGGGCTTTTTTTCTTGGAGAGGGCAGTATTCTATATAGCAGGTATTTTCCTAAGTTGGTAACCCTTTTTTGCGAGTCTAGAGGTTCTGTGTCATATGTTGTTCATCAAACTGTAAAGTATTATTTCTGCTGTTTCCTTCAATATGCACATGCAGAGACATACGAGCTAACAGACCACTGTAGAATTCCGGTAGCTGGTCTTTCTGCCGGTTCAAATTAAGTATTTAATGTTTGTGACTCACAATGTATTTATTTATATATTATTTTTTAGAAGAGAAGTAAATCTTTTTGACTAGTATAAAACTGGGAAGGGGGAGGGAGAGCCCAAGTCAAGAGGGCAGGGAGCCCAGTTTATCAGAAGCATATGAGACATCCAGTGATCTTTTTAATGCAATAATGTGTACTTTGCAGAGCTGTCAAGGAAAAGAAGACCTTTGTCAGTAGAACAGACAATAAAGATTGACAAACTCTTCTGAAAATAAAATATTCAGCTGCATAAAGAAGTTTTCTTAATGTGGAGAGCAAATTGAATAAAAATCCTAAAGATAACAAGGTCAAGAAAGTGGGAAAGGAACATATTTGGAATCAGAAACACAGTGTCTGCTGCTGTAAAACTCATCGTCTCTGTAGGTTGCTGCACGTGTGTGAAGTGCATTGAAGGCTGTGTGCCCTGTTAACTAAGAGAGAAGTAAACCTATTCATGACCTTGAAACTCCTTAATTTTAGACATTTTAATGCAGGAACATGTTCTAAGCTCTTTGGATGCATCTACATTAGTATGTCAGGTCAAATCAGAAGTGTGCTTTGGAAATACATCTCCTCATTGCCCCCAAGCAGGTTCAGAGCTCCTGGGCTGGATTCCTTTCAAATGAAACAAAATTTGAAGATGTGCTACAGAAGCGCAGTCTGGTAGTCGTTCAAGCCATAGGACTAGGCTAGAGTGAAAACCTCTTGAAAGGTGCATGGTGCGGACCTTAGATTCTCAGAACCAGCCTTTTTTCTCCGGCTGGTTCAAATTGCCTATGTATTGTAGGCGTAGCCTTTGATTCTTAAAAAAGGCAGATAAAGCACCCTGGGATTTATTAGCAGGATTATTTTGTGTAGCATAGGCATAAAGTCAAATTCATAGCCGTGGAGGATCACATTCCCAGAATTCAGTGCAGGGTTTGTCATTGGCTTCATCAGTTTTTGCCACTGAGACCTGATGCTGCTGCTCATGGGGTCAGCAACAGTTTTGCTGATGGCTTCACATAACCCTTTGTGAAGAGCTCACAGTCAAAACATTTTTTTTAATTTGTGCATGTCTAGAAGTTGACTGAAGGGAGAGTGCTTGAAAGGTTATGAGTAGAGCAGGAAACTGAATAATCAATTATTCTGCTGTTTGTTCCAAAGAACTGCATTGTAAACCCCAGGATATCCCATAGAATCACAGAATCATTCAGGTTGGAAAAGACCCTTGGAATCGAGTCCAACCACCAGCCCTACTCCATATCCCCCAACATCTCATCCAAACGTCCCTTAAACACATCCAGGGATGGTGACTCCACCACCTCCCTGGGCAGCCTATTCCACTGTCTGACCACTCTTTCTGTGAATTCTTTTTTCCTAATGTCGAGTCTGAACCTCCCCTGTTGGAGTTTAAAGCCATTTCCTCTTGATCTATCGCTAATTACCTGTGAGAAGAGACCAGCACCAACCTCTCTACAGTGCCCTTTCAGGTAGCTGTAGAGAGTGATGAGGTCTCCCCTCAGCCTTCTCTTCCTCAAACTAAACAGTCCCAGCTCCTTCAATTGCTCCTCATAGAATTTGTTCTCCAGGCCCTTCACCAGCTTCGTTGCCTTCCTCTGTACTCGCTCCAGCACCTCGATATCTCTCTTGTATTGAGGTGCCCAAAACTGGACACAATACTCCAGGTGTGGCCTCACCAGTGCAAAGCACAGGGGGACTGTCACCTCCCTACTTCTGCTGGTCACACTATTTCTAATACAAGCCAGGATGCCGTTGGTTTTCTTGGCCACCTGGGCACACTGCTGGCTCATGCTCAGCTGCTTGTCAGTTAGAACCCCCAGATCCTTCTCTTCCAGACAGCTCTCCAGCCACACCTCCCCAGGCCTGTGGCGATGCATGGGGTTGTTGTGGCCCAAGTGCAGGACCTGGCTTGGCCTTGTTGAAGCTCATCCCATTGACACTGGCCCACTGATCCAGTCTATCCAAGTCTCTCTGTAGAGCCTCCCTATCCTCATGCAGATCGACACTACTGCTTAACTTGGAAGTAGTGTCTGCGAATTTACTGATAATACACTCTATGTCCTTATCAAGATCATTAGTAAAGATGTTGAAGTGGTCCCAACACCGAGCCCTGAGGAACACCACTTGTGACCAACCACCAGCTGGATTTAGCTCCTTTGACCACCACTCTCTGGGACCGTCCAACCAGCCAGTGCTTGACCCAGCAGACCGTTCGCTCATCCAGGCCATGGGCAGACAGTTTTTCTATGAGAATTCTATGGGGAACTGTGTTGAATGCTTTTTGAAAGTCCAGGTGAGCAATATCCACAGCTTTTCCCTCATCCAATATTCAGGTCATCTTGTCATAGAAGGAGATGAGGTTTGTCAAGCAGGACCGGCCTTTCATAACCCCATGCTGACTGGGCCTGATCCCCTGGTTGTCCATTATATGACTTTTAATGGCACTCAAGATGACCTGCTCCATGACCTTCCCTGGCACCAAGGTCAGACTGACAAGTCTGTAGTTTCCTGGATCTTCCTTTCTTCCTTTCTTGTAGATGGGTGTCACATTTGCCACCCTCCAGTCCAGTGGGACCTCCCCAGTTAGCCATGATTTCAGGTAAATCATGGAAAGCATCTTGATGAGCACATCTGCCAACTCTTTCAGCATCCTTGGGTGTAACCCATCTGGTCCCACAGACTTGTTTCATAGACTTCTAGTGCTCTCAGACATCAGTATAATGGCGAAAACAAACCCAGTTCTGAAGTTGATGCTTAAAAGGGTATTTGTTTTTTATTTCCATTGTTTTTGTTATGTCTTTAGATAGATTTTTTTGGCATTGTCTGATTTCACCTCCACATTGTTTAACCTGAGCCACAGATTCATGCATGGCATGGCAGAATTGCTTAAAAAAACCAAAGAACAATCCACAGCTTTTTCAAGCTTTGAGCAGGACTTTGGTGGGAGAGATAGTTGATGCCGTGCCATGAAGCTGTTTTAAAGGATGGAAAGATGCAGTTCTGGAAGCTGCATGATTATAACAGCAGAAGAGAATCAGTGACTTCCCAAGTGCAGGGTGCATGTGAAGCATCTGCTTGCACATCTTGTCACTGATGCCCAAGTAACAACTGTGACTTTTTAGAAAACTACTCTTTCTTTCCAGAACTTTTTTTTCTGTTTGATAATCTAGATAGCACATTTCAGGTTGGTAGAAGATAAAAGATAATCAGAAATGAACTTAATTTCCTTAAGCAGAAGCTTTATCTGATCCAGTCATAATTAGCTAGACATTATAGTACTTTTGAAGCTCAGGTTTTCCCCTTTTTAATGAGAGCAGTTTCATTTTATAGGGAAAATCACTTTAAGTGGTGCCAAACCATGTTTAAAAAAATAATTACAAAAATGCTTTTTTCTAATAACGTTTTCTTCAGTTTATTTCCCACCGCAGTTTTCACATAGCTGAGATATCAAACTTTAAACATGGAAATCTGCAAGATATTTCTATGCCAGCAGTTCCAGAAGGCCTGTGTCAGGGCAAGGATTTTTATTGCTCATTCATTTGTAAGATTTTGAAAATGAGGTTTGAATTTTGAAGAAATACATGTCAAGAGAAACCTGTTGCCTCAGAAGACCCATCAATGTTTTGAGGCTATTTCTTGCCCATAATGAGTCTTTGCAAACCATTGTCTAAGCAGAAATTTCTGTCTGGCAGTGCCATGCTCTTTGATGTGAAGCTGTTTAACTAATTTTGCTTATTCCTCATTCAGCGCAGCCTTTTTTGTCTCATATGAAGTCATAGTCTAGGAGGTGCTTAAAGTCATGCAGCCTTCTTCACTAGGTGGTGGAGAGAGAAGGATGTTCTGAGATCATGGTCCATCCTGTCCTAAAAAAGGCTTTGTTGTAGGCATGGTGAATTCTTATCTGGAGATAGCAGTCTTTTGACATTGGGAAAGACAACCTAGATGATAAAATAAGACACATATCTGACTTTTAGATAGCAAAAACTACGTGTGAGAGATCTCCCCCTTTGATGCCATAGTGCTTACTAGTGCATCCCTAAGACAGGCTAGAGATTCCATTGTTATGAGAACATGTATTTGTTTGAATGAATTACTTCATGGTCCATTTGGAGCAAACCATGATTGAGGTAAAATTTAAATCACATGTATTGGATGATGAACGAAAAAGGAAGTTGCTATTTATGTAATTACAAAAATTCAGTTTCTCATACTTGGAAGAATAATGTCATTTCAGTTACTTCACATCTTTCCAACTTTGATTGCCATATCTGTGGTGTTACTGCTTTGTGTGAAGCACATCATGAAAATTTGCACATGTTCTTGTTACTTTAATCTTCCAAACTAGCTTACGTTCTTTGTGAAGGTCATAGATATTATTTTGTAGCATGGTAATATAAAATACCTTCTTTCATGAAGGTATGTTTTATGTCTGTGTGGGCAAGACTGTCACCTGGGAGGGGGTCATCGTTTCAGTTGTCTAAAGAGCTTGAAGGGGCTTTTATAATTATGAAAATCAGACTATTGACCTTCCTTTAAAATTCCTAAACTTAAGAAGTGGATGAAGGACTTGAATTGAAAGCCTTAAAAGCTTTATACTTCTAAATTTACTTACCAGTTCAGATGATCTGTAAAAGAAATCATCTCTCAAAATCTGAAAATTTTGACAAAAGCGGTGATTGTTGAACCTTTCTCCTGTGACTAACAGATATTTAATGCTCTTTTTTTGCCAATTTTTGTCTTTTCTTTCTATTCAATATTCTGGGAAGGGAAAAAAGCATCTTATGAGCTTGTACCAAATACATAAAAAGTCACTAAAAATATGTTCCGTCTCACCTGTGTACAGAGAGGTATGTGTCCTCATTTTTCTAGAAACTTGTCTAAGCAAATAGTGTCCTCCCTTGTAATCTAAGAGTCCTGTTCCTTGTTGGTATAAGTAGATGTGGCACCATTTATTTGAAGTGCAGGTCTTCTTGCAGACCACAACAGAAAATGCAGACATGATATTTCTTTTCTAAAATACATTTATATTACCAAAAAGGATATTTCCCCCATTCTCTAATTCACTTCCACTTCTGGTAAGGTATATTAAAAGGTGTTCAGTTTAGCTAAAAGATATTTTGACTTCAGCTGTCATTTCAGAATACTTAAAGGAAAATCTTTTATTGTGTTTGAGATCCAAAGAGGAAATTTTACCAGGCAAAAACTGCAGAAAGTTAAAATACAGCTTCTGTAGTGAAAGTTAGATTGAAATTAATCCTGAGATGTTTCCTTTTTATGATCTCAGATAATGGGTGTTCAAGAACTTGAAAAATTAGCTTTCCATATGGCTGTGTATTTTGATTTTATAAGCCTCTTTGCCCATTTTACATATGAGGACGTTTGAGCACTACGACTGGTTGTGGTAGCATCAGGGAGGCGTTTTAACACCTGCAGTGTTTGAATTCTTGATTTTGTTGCTAGCACATTTATCAGCAATTGTGCAACCAACTACCTAACAGAGAAAACATATCAAGTACAGACACTCATTCTTGCTCCTACAATTTCTTTTCACCGTTGTAAATGTTATGAATGCAGAAAGAGAAGCTGGGCCTCACCTCCATTGAAAATGTACTCCACGAGGTTAATTGCCTTGCCCAAGGAAATCTGTAGAAGAGCCAGGAATAGAACTCGGATTTCCTGGCAGCCAGCCCTGTGCCTTCAGCTCAAGGCCATCCTCCTCCAGTAAAGCGCACTTGCGAACAGGTTGGGTGAGGAAGGGAAATGCGCTTTTCAATTCTGTCTCTTAAAACAATATATGGTTTTTACCTGTTCCTGTAAACTCAGATCTGAGTATCTCAATATTTCGAACGTACGTCTAGCTGGTGGGCAGTGGACTAAGTAGTAGAACTAAGATATTAAAAAGGTATATGTATTCTCCCTGGAGGTATTTGAAAGACACGTAGATGTGGCCCTTAGGGACATGGTTTAGTGGTGAACTTGGCAGGGCTAGGTTAATGGTTGGACTGGATCTTAAAGCTCTTTTCCAACCTAAATGATTCTATGATTCTGCATGTAGGATAGAGTGGAGAGATTTGGGGCCAGAAGGATTTTGAACAAAACCCAGATACAGGCCTGAAAGGTATTTGATGCATATTGATGGTATTCTATCCATCTTTGTGCTTTAATTACATATAGAAGTCCAATAGTGATCCAGTAAATGACAAACGTAGTCACAAAACCAAGGTGCCTAGTGCCTTGAATGTTTTGAATGTGGTTATGTCGCTTTTCAGGATCAGAGCCATAGTTGCAGGACAGGACCATTCCAGGCCACCTCATCCAGAGATGGTATTTCCATTCCCTGCCCTTTCTAAAGATAGTGGCGCAGAGGGAATGAAACCCCATGTGTTAGTGATTCAGGACAGAAAATTCAGAGTCAAGACTTCTAGGTTTTTTTATAATTTCTGATTAATTGTGCAGCTTATTTAATGCAATTTTATAGAATTTTAAATACTCCAAGCCTCAATAAGCAGTAGCTGTACAAGAAACTATCACGTTTTTTCTCTTCCAGTGATGGGAAGGGGCCATTTTATAAAATGACAGTCAGTCCCTGCATGGGTGAATTTACTCTTCTCAGTTAAGAGTTACAATATTAATTAGAGGATAATACTTTTGGCTTCATTCTGCATTTATTACAGACCCAATCAGAGGATGTGGATCTGAAGGAATGCAGGGTTGATCTGCTCCTGGAAGGGTTGGGGGTAGGCTAGTACGGTGATAATTAATATTTAGAGAGTGCTGTCAGGTGTTTGAATGAAAGTCATTTCATGCTTTAAGTGCAAGTATTGTTATTTCCTCTTCCTTAATCTTGGGACTAAGCCTCACTTCAAATTGCAGTTCAGTATTACATTTTAGGTAGAAGGCTAGATTTTCAACAAGAAAGTGGGCTTCTTTCAGTAGAGCTGCAAAATACCCTCAGCAGGAGGTGGCTTCTAATTCTGTAGCACACAACTCCAAGACAGGAAAAATATACTTTTTGTATCAACAGTAATGTACTTTATATGTGATCTAGTTAGCATGATGCATTCTTGCTCTGCTGTCTTGAATTTATTTTGTGCTAGGCACCAACATAAAATACAAAGGGAGCATAGTTTATGATGGCATTTACAAGTGCCTTTGTTTTTCTATCCCTATCTGGGATATTCATCACACTGCAAATGAAAAACAAAATAAAAATAGAGGGACAAGAACCTGAAATTTGAAAATTATGGCTTCACAGGCTGTACTATTTAAATAGTCAGATTGAGATACACAGTTTAGTGGTTTAAAGATGCACTAGTGACCCTGTTGCCAAAGGAGGAAGAGATCTTTTCAGGTCTGAGAGAATCCAGTTATTTTCAGTCTTTGTGGGAATCCTGAAATGGGAAACACCAAGGCCTGGGAAGATGACAGACTGAATGAGAAAGCTGTATGTTGAGGAACATGTAATCATGGTATTGAAGCTGATAATGCTCATAGCTCACTGTTTGTTTGCAATCTTTTGTTACTCCCTGTTCAGAATGATTCTGAATACACAGAAAATACTTAGCAGCCTAGCTGTTACTGGAGGCTGTTGATGGGGTATGATTTCCTTCTTTGCAATACAGCAAAGCAGGGAGGCTGCTTCTCTGTCATTTTGATGTTGTAGTGATTTCTTTCTAGGAGGGAAATCTTTCTGCTGCGCAAGGGAAGCTGCTTGCCACCCTGAGCTGACAGACAGGAAAAGAAGGTGGGTTTGCTTTCTGAATGCAGGTATCTCTGGGTTCCATCCCTTTTGTCGCCTCAAACTGTGGGAAATCCATTCCACTCAAGCTACATGCTGCTTCACTAGGATTTTAGCAGCCAGTCATGGAAGGGGACAGATGTTATAATCTACCTGACAAAACCCATTCTTACCTAGTCTTTATACAGTCAGTGCTGTGAAATAGGTGCCTTGGAAGGGCCGCAAAGAGGGATCCCTTCATGTGGCTTATGTACCTCCTTGCTCTCTGCAAGGTGATCCACTGAGTTTACACTGAATTAACGTGTCTACCCTTCCACCCTGTGTGTGGGGAACCAGAAATGTGGTGCTTCCCCCCCTGCTGCTCAGGACCAGTTTGCTTAGCCATAAGGATGGACATTTTGTGGAGGAGGACTGTAAGTGCATCTTTAGTATGTGCAGCCTAATAACTGAAGCACTGAAAGACCCTAGGTACTGCTCAGCCAGGGCTGAACCTGTGTGACAAGAGAAGTGATGTGCATGAGATGGTCTGGGTGACAACTCTTTAGATCTAGGACTGCTATTCAGCAATGCATTTAAAAATAGTGGGGCTATGTGGGAGAAGAAAAAAACAAGAGGAAGCCTGTCCTGGTGTTTTAGGCATCCATTTAAACATCTGAGGTGACATCCCTAGAGCTGCTTTTTGTCTGATCTAAAATGCAGATATCGGAGAACATAGCCTGGAACCCCACATCTTTATCAATTTGAGAATGGGCCTTAGCTGATACTCAAAAGATAACCTTTTCTTCCTTGTTTTTCTTCTGGAGCCTTTTCTCTGTGTGGCATTTCAGCTTCAAGAGAAGGGCTAGAGAATGCTTCTCATCCAGAAAAGTATAGGAGCTGGTGATAAGGACACTTGTATAGGAGGTGTGGGTTTAAATCTTCATCACACAGTCATAAATGCCCATTGTGAATGGGCAGACAGCCTGTGAGCACTCTCACTCTGAGACACTAATGTACAGGTTAGGTGTGAGCACTATGAATGGAGCTGTGCTCTGCCCTCCTGACCTTAATGTAATTCTGAAGGTTTCTACAAAAGGTGGATCTGGATTTTGGGTGGCTGTCAGTTGAAACTTGAAATGTAGTGAAGTGTTAGTTGGGAGGTAAGTCTTGCTACCTTAGACTAACAATTTTGAGTGTTTTCAGCTAATTAAACTTCAGTCTGCAGAGGGCTTTAAGGTTAAGTAGGAAAATACTAGGCAACTGAGGAATTTACAGAGATAGGCAGTTGGGGAGAATAGATGGATTGAATCCCATTCTAGAGAAATCTCCACACACATAAGACATTTGTGTGTTTTGTAGCATGGCTGCAAGAATTTTGCAGGCAACAGCTTGCTGTAATCTGTTTGCACGTGATTTTAATTTTTCTCTTACCAGTTCAAATGGTGTTGCCTGTTATTGTTGCAAGTATTGTAGAGTTACAGAGGTTTTTTGGCAGTTCAGTTACGTATGTGTGTGTCTGCTATTTCCATAGCAGTTTTAGGAGGCTAGTAATGAATAATGTATGTCTTTATTCTGCTTTTTCATTTAAATTTTAAAAGTTTCTTTTGTTTTATTTAAAAATAACCTTGCTATTTTCAGTTTGTTTTATTCTAGCCTGTCAATCCAGAGAACTGTTGAACTGTGGAACTGCAGGGTCAGACTTTAGTGCTGCTTACGATGATTTAAATAATAGTACTGATAAATTACATTTGAAGTAATGTATTAAATGTGTATCTGTATCAGTGTCGATGGGAATGGAGTGTGGTCTGCAGAGGTTGGTTTGCTTTGATTAAAAGTGATTTACCAGTAGTGACAGTCTCTGTGTTGGAGCCTTTAAGATTATCAGTGAATTGTCAAGATTTAGGTTTTTTACATCTTGTCTGTTCAGAGTAACTGCTGGGAGCTTAAAAAACAGTCAGACTGGTAGTTCCTGTATACAGCAGAAATCATTACTTTACCCAATATATTATCCTAATCCGTTTTGACTGTTTTATCAGTTATCCTAATAGACAGTAATTGGGAACTTTTACAAGATGTAATACTAACACATATGTGAGATTCAGTATTATGATCTTATCAAAGTTGCATTGTGTTAACATGTTTTTCGGGTTTCCTTAGTATTCACATAGAACCCATTCGTGCTCTGTCTGCTCCTGCATTGTTTCCTGTTAATGATGCTAAATGCCTTGAGAAATCTGCTTGGGGACTCTCCTTCCACAGACAACTGTCTGTCTGGGTCTTGAAAAAAACCTCACACAACACACTGACAAAGTATATACATTACTTGGATCACAGTATTAAAAATTTAGAGACAAGACTATCTCTGCCATGGCATGCACTCTTGCATTCATTAACATTCATTAACTGTGTGGAGAAGGCAGAGGTGTGTGCGACAATTGTTTTATCAAGCTTTATGTGTAAATCTGATTGAGATAGGTAGATGGACAAATGGTTGGTCAGTGACACATAGTGGTAGACTGAATATGCAGCTAAGAGATGTGTGATAAAATCTTATGCTTGTTGAAGTCAGTGGCCGCACTCCTAATGAAATTAGTTGTCTGGATTTCAGCCCTTCTCTATCTGCCACTGATATGGTGTATAACTGTGTGTAATGGTTGGTTATAATCTCTATAAATTGTGCAAATAGACCTGTTTGCACAAAGCTCAGGTCCTTTGAGGAAGATGTATCAATGTTCAGATTAGGCACCAAGTGAACAGAACTTTACAGTGGCTATCACAGAAAGAATAGTATTTGGATCTCTCTATGAATATGATGAATTTATTATTTACATCAAGAAGTTCTGAGCAATCGCTGCATGATAACAGGTGGGCTAGACTTGTACAGAGATGCAGACAGCAGATTTTTATTGATACTTTTTTTATTACACAGCAACTTGTGTGCCATATAAACAGTATTGCTTCTTAAAAAAGTATATGTTTTTTCTTGTTTAATCACTTCAGTGGACTATTTGAAAACTGGAATATGGACACCTCTGCACTTTAAACTTCAGCAAATTTTTCTAAGATACACAAAGATGTGGTCTTGAAAATGCGTGAATAATCTTGCTTCTTTTGCATGTGTAACTTTCATTAAGGATATGCTCGGCTGTGATCATGGGTACATACATTCCAAGTATTCACTGAAACACATTCTTTTTATGGCAAGTCTGTGTAAAGTATTGGCTCCATTGAAGAGAATTCAGTAACAAGACTCCAACTGACTTGGTTAGAGTTAGGATTTTCTCTCCAAATACTTGTAAATGGTGATACATAAATAGGAAACCGTTTCTTAGTTATGCTAACAAAAAGCCAGTGACTATGATTGTAAGTAAGGGAAAGAATTTGCCCTTTAATCTGTAGTGTTACCTTCAATGACAAGCTTTGTGCATCATACTTTTTGTTTAAACTAGATCAAAATTCTTTAGAGAAAGGCAATATCCTTTACACAGGATTTCTCTTTGTTTCAGAGAGAGCAACAAAGAGAAATTATGTTATAGTTGAAGTCACACATGCACACAAAAATGTTTCGAAGTTATATACTTAATAATTTTGCTCCAAGCAGAGCTACTTCATCTCTTTCATTGCTCGTTTCAGGAAGTAGGTATCAAGAGCTTCTGCGGGCAAACCAGATGCCATTGGTTTCCAAGAAATAAATTATTAATCCTATCCTTCCAAATTACTAAGAAAACTATTTAAGGGAGGAGTTAGAGCCATCATGATCTTTTTGCATAATTATGAATCACTGTGGTTTGCGTTGCATGATTAAAATTTCTGATAGTTAAATAATGTCCCAGAGCAGGCTTTGTCATTGCAAAGCTCTGTATACCCTTCTTTACACCCCTAGAAGCCATAATCTTGTGTGTGTAATAACTGGGAGGCAGAACCCCATTGATACACTTAGCTTCCTCATTTTTTATTGACCTGTTACTTTTCATAAAAGCTTTTAGTGGTCTTAAAAGCCGGGGGAGGGATTCTGTCCTTCCTTTGCACTTTAGCAATGTGAGCATTCCAGACACTTTGCACAAGTATAGAGGCAAGTGTGAACCATAGCTGCATCCATTCTCAGTTTGTTTGTCTTCTTCACGTCAACATTTGAATACTTAGCTTGCCTACTCGCCTCATTCAGGGCTATATAAATGTCATGGATAGAAGCTTTGAAAAAGTTCTCATTTTGAGTAATTAGAGCATGATAAGGCAGCTGAAAAATTGAAAAGGTCATTTATTTAATTAAAAAAATATCTGGCTGGATTTATTTGGAAGCCATCCAATAAAATAAATATCTTGTCCAGGACTAAATATGAGAAATTTCAGGTAACCTTTGAGGTCTTACAGCAAGGAGTAGAAGACAGTCGAAAAGAACGAACATAGAGCCCAAGTCTCTTGTATGACTTGGAGCAATGGGCAATTATCACTCCTGGGTTCTTGGGTTGAATCTAACCTCACCAGCTGTCAGCTCAGCTGTGTCCCATGTGCTGGTATGAAAAGAGTTTTCAGTGTAGGGTGAGAGCGTGCCTAAATTATCTGTCTCCTTCTTTACATGACTCTGTGGGGTCAGTCATAGCCCCTCTGCCTCTTGCAGTCTAGGAAATTGAAAGGGAAGGTAATTTTTCCTCTTTCAAAAACAAAACTGATGTGGAAAGCTCTTTTTTTACAGCAGTTCTGCTCTGTATCTCAAGGCTCAGGGTAGTTGTCTTATGTACCTGGGTTAGCTGTGGAAAGTCAGTTCAGGAGGTTGCATCATGTCTTCCCTTCTTCCAGTTTTCCCCATCACATTCCTTTTTTGGATCCTATTACTCAGCCAGATACCTGGGGATCTTCTAGTAACTAGTTCATTATGGTTATCTTGCTCTATTGGGGAGGGAATAGCCAGACCCTAGAGCTAAAAGCCATGTCAGCTTGAGGACAAGGGTAGAATCATGGGAAGTTTGAAGGCAGTTCAAAATCACTTCATTTCCTTCATATCCTGTCTTAAGCTGTACATTTGATTTTGCACTTCCAGAGAGTGCAGCAAGGAATTAGACCTACAGCATACAATTTAAACTGCTGCTGACATCAAGCTTGGCCCACATAGCACTAGCACCAAGGCTGAGTTTGGGTGGCAGCACATCAGCACCATGAATGACTTATGAATGAAACAGGCGTTTTTAAGGGGCATTTTCATACTTGGCTCAAGTGAAAAGTAGAGAATATTATTTATGCAGATGGAAATGTCCATACCCAGTGAGGTGCAGTGTTGTCTTTGCTAATCTCAGATATATTTGTATTCGAGTGTGGATTTTCTCCTTCGCACAGAGGTTCTCCTTCTGGTTGGTCTGTCAATGAAGTCATAACCTCACGATTGACTTCATAGTCTGTAATCATGGAAACTATTGCGATCTTACAAATTCAGTTTTATAGCAGTCTCTGGATGATGGGAAAATGAGTTGTAAGAGAGAAAGTTGCTGTTCAAATATCTTTGGTAATTATCAGAAATAGAGAAAATATTAAGACCTAGTTCTATAGGGCCGAATTGGTTCTTGGTGTAGTACTGCTGAAGACACAGGAGTTACCCCAGGGAGAAACTTACCCCCTGCGTCTGGAATGAGTTGATGGCAAACATGTGAAGAGGAAGTGAATTTATGCTCCAGTTTAATATATTGGAAAGTTTTCCCTCGTCTGAAAGTCTTTCTTTATCTCTGAATTTCCTGGCTTTTGTGGGTTTATATTAGATCCTTAATGTTATTTCAATGTATTTTTTCTGGTGTTTGATGTCTTTTGGGTTGTTTTTACTGGGGATATAATATATATATATTTAATGAAAGTAAAAGCAATCTTCCATTGAGGAGGTCACAAAGCTGTCATGAGCACTGCATGGCTACCAAGTGCAAAGCGTCTCCTTATTTCAGATCTGTTGTTGCTTGTGTAGCTAAAGTGTTCATTTCAATGAGATGTTGCAGATATCTCTTAAAGAACATTTCAGTACTTGTTTTCCAAAGATAAATAGTATTTTAATTTTTAATTCTTTACAAAAGAATTACCTCTCCAACTTTATATGCAGAGTGCTTGTAACCTCTTAAAATAAATGATCTACAGTATAAATAGAACATCAATACACTGTGCTTGTGAAAACCTTGAAGAATAATTATTTTTAAGACACAGGGAAAGATGGGATAAACAATTACATGTTTATGTACCTATATGCAAGTTGTTCACCCTTATTCTGAATCAGCATTCCCTATACTAAGCCTTCTGGAAGATTATGTACAAAGTTGGGCCAAGGGGAGTGAAGGCTTTTGAGGATGCCAATGAATGGAGAGTGTCATTTGTGCACCAGCCAAATTCCTAACAGAACTCAGTTCTCCCCTACTTGCACAGGTCTACTGAGTCTGTGGCATTTTCCTGATGTAGCTAATGGTGTAAGGGGACAAGGAGCAACACAAGTTTCGGCAAGGGAAATTCTCATGGAGCAAGGAAAAAATTTCCACAGTGGAAGAGGATGAGCATGGGACATGCTCTGCAGAGAGGCTGGGGAATCTCTTTCCTTGAAGATTTCCGGAAGTCTAGCCAAGAAAGCCCAGAACAACCTGATCTAACTTCCAATTTAGAAGTTAGCCCAGCTTTGAGCAGGAGATTGGACTAGATAAGCTCTAGGCACCTTGCAAACCAAATTTTCGGTGTTTTTATGTTGTACCTGTCAACATATTTGAGCATATTGTATCTTAAATCTTTTAATGACTGGGAATGTTGTTCAGGTGAGTAAGTTGAGAAAGGCCCAATTTATGCACAAATTCTTAGTTGATCCACTGGGGATGCATTAGGCTTAAGGATCTTCCATCAGGTTTTTATGGAAGTATTTAGTGAAATATTAGACTTGGCCAATGTAATGCCCTTCTGGTGCATGAAAGGAGAACAGCTGTATGCTGGTTTGCTCCCCATCAAACATAGACCTGACATAAGCCTGTCAGCTTTGCTGTTTTACCTGGGAGGAGAGGAGAAAAAGAATTTTGAGAACAGCCAGAGCATGCTAGGGCAGCTCCTTTTACTAAGCAGCTGGGTAGAGTAATTTGTTGCGGATCGGACCAGCTTTCCTTGTGTTCTTTCTGATTTACAGTAGTGAAATGACAAACATTTGAGTCCTGACTACTTACAGGTTTTCTTTTGTGGTGGATCAAGCCTGGAAAGAATAGTAGAGTTGCCCCAACTTTGCTTTAGCTTCTCATCACACTGAACAGTAAGTGAAGGGAGGAGAACAGAGCACCTTGGTTCTGACAAGTCTTGATGGGAGTCAGGTGGCATCCCAGCACTGCCTGTGCTCTTTGCCTCTAAGAAGAAGAGATTTTTTCCCCATTACTAAGTGGATTTTACCCCTCATACAAAGAATCTGCTGGTCTTTGTCTTAGATCTTGAAACAAAGATGAAACGCGGTTTAATGTTGTTACTTTTGTGTCACGTGGAAGAGCAGAGCTGGGGGATCAAAATCTATCCAAGCACCCTGTACTTTTTCCTGTGGCTTGGAAAAGTAGGGAAATAGATAGCAAGGATCTGTGCCCTGTAACAGGACCAGCCATAAAGGTATTCGATACGGTGTGCTATTCTTGTTCCTCTGCTGCACTTGCTGTTCAGGTTTCCCATGTCCATGCAGAGATAGGCTATACATCTCTGTTATGGAAGGAAGGGGAAGCTAGTCATTGCTTCGGGGGAGTGGGAATTGGCACTGTTAGACACAAAGCTTGGTGATCCAGGAACCATCTGGGTTGCAGTCAAGGCATGTTTGCCTCTGGGATCCCAGTTGGCTGCAGCACTCAAGGCCCATAGTGTGGAAGTGCTCCCATCTGCATGGGCTGCCCATCTCATGCTGGCTGTGCAGATCTACAACTTCCCTTCTCCGCTCTGACCTCCCCTGTCAGCTACAACTGACTGACACATTTGCCACCTGACTGCTTCAGATGGCTGCCACCAGCCGTGGAGAAGAGAAGCTGTGGTGATCAGTGAGCTGCTGGGAAAGGTCCTTGCTCAGAGACATGCCCCGTCAGGCAAATGCTAATGCCTAGTGCTGCCACGCAGACCCCACAGCTGGCCAGCCTCGGCCCAGTCCTGTGACTCGCTGCACCCATGTCACCTGTCAAGGTGGGAGAGTTTACAAGTCTGAGCATCTGATGGTGAAGATGCATGAGCAGCAGTTGCTCTGATTGATGGCACAGCGGATAGGAGCCATGAGGGGTTTTAATTAGTTTGATCTGAAGTCCATTGGGAAGCTTAATTTTATCACTATGACAAATGCATCATTTCCCAGGGGAAAAAAATTCCAGATATTAGCCACAGAATGTTTATTTTTTGCTTCTTTGAGAAGGGAAGAGAAGCACAAGGTTAACACTAGTTTGAATGTAAGGTCCTGTGTTCTAGAAGTATCTTATAAAGATGTAATAATTATATTCACTACCCGTAGACTTTTCTGAACATGGCTCCTGGATGAAAAATCACAAAGGAGATTTTTCTGGTTTTGGTCTGTGATAGCACTGTGTGAACATAGATTTGGGGGAAATTTGTTCTTTCCTTTTTTTTTTTTTTGTTTCTGTGAATAGTTGCAGGAAAACAGCCTCTTTGTTTTTTAAGAGTTCATCTGCTCAACCAGTTTATTTGCTACTTGCAGTTTTGCTAATCTTTTTTTTTTTTTTGTGACATCATAATCATTTCCACAGCAACTGATTGTGAGGTTGTAAACAAAGGATTATGACTTCAGGTGCAGAATGAGCAGACAAGCTCTTTAAGAAACAGGTTTTCAGGCAAATGACTCCATTAATAAAGAATGAAAGGGGAGGGGAAAAAAATCCCAAACACATGATGTACCATACTGATAAAGGTGATTCAACCTGAACAGTTGTTAGGATTTCCTGTACATATATAGCATTATTTGAAGGCAATAAAAATACATTCATCTGTTAAATTAAATTTTCATATCTCTGTTAGAAATGCTGAAGTTGCTATTTAAAACTGCTATGTTTGTCAGAAGTTATGTTCTGACTTGTGTGTTGTTTCCAAACAACACAAACCTCCAAGGTACAATTGTTGTTGAAAAAGACACTGTTGATGTCTCAAGGACTTTGCTGCCAGTGTGATCCACGTGTAACTGACAGCTGCGGTGAGTTTCTTGCAAAAGCTTCCTCAGATTGTAGACAGCAAACATTTCTGATGAACCTCAGTGGCATTGCATTCACTGTTGGAGTGAAAGGATTTTGCCAGGAATAATCTTACCTTTGATGCCAGAATTTCCCAAATCTTTTTAATGACGTTTCCTCCTTTCAGCTTCACTTTTGGGTTTATGGCTCTTCTTTTTCTGCTGCTTAGTGGGGCTCATAAACCCCATTTGGAGTCATGACACTCCTCAAGGTTCAGGAATGTCTGCCTTATATCCTCACCAAGTGGGTAAATTTTTAATTCCTCCCCAGTACATTGGAGTCATTAGTGTAAACAAGACAATAGATGCAGGACTGAGTCCTCAACAACCAAGAAGTTTCTGTGGCCATCCTTCTGTGTTCTGTATCTCTATAGTCCTTTCTTCCCAGAGCATGTTGCTGGAAAAGCTCACAAATCACAGCAGCTCTGTGAGCTGTTTCTTACATCTCTTTCTAGCTGCTAACAGAGGTGCAAGTCTGTCCATGCCTACACTTTGACCTCAGTTCGAGGCTCTGCGCGGAGTTCATGGTGCTGGTTCACTTCAGATCGGTAACTGCCACCCTGCAACTACTTTCTGTCCCTGTGGCAGGGATCTTCTCCCTCTCCCCTGCCCTCCACGTTCCCTCCAATGGCATCTTTGCCAAAAAGCACCTGGAAAGGGGCAGCAAGTTTATGGAGACTGCATTAAATGGCCAGCATATCCTGGTGGAGCTTTCTGCTCTCCACATTTGTTCTTCAGCTTCTTCCCATATCAGACCTCAAGACAGGATTCATGGTTATCGACATGTCAGCTAATAAAGTTGGTAAGTTATGGTAGGTCTTGCCTTATTTAATTGTGTTTGTGTTCTTCAGACATCTTTGTGTTACTCTCATTTCCCTCTTCTGGTAACGACAGGAGGGGTTTCTGTGTGGGCCAGTCGTTCTAACTCTAAATGCTTTCCAAATTTGCTTTCCTCTTTAGTTTCCCACGGGCGCTATTTCTTAGTTTCTCAGCAATATTTCCCCTAGGATTTGTCTCATTTTTTTTCCTAGCATTTCAGAGTTTGGACAGGGACTCTCCGCTTCCTGGAGTTTTTATAATTACATCCTCTGTGCCCAGACGTGGCCTGTTAATGGAGTCATACACACTGGGTTTCATAGAGGAATTTTCTGTTTGTGGCTCCCGAGACAGCAGAAAGCTTTCTCACAACTGGTACTGGGGTAAGAACAACAAACAGGACTTTTTCTGGGCAGCAGGACTGGCTGAAGGGGGTTGCTGACTCTTGATTTATTCATCCTGAGGAAGCATCCAGTGTGAGTTTGCTCTTCATTTTGATGAGCTGAGAGGAGAAGAGGTAGAACAGTCCTTCTGGGGAGCTGGGCCTCTTGTGCAGACTATTTTAAGCAGGTTTCTTGTGTAACCTTTATAACTGTTTTTCAGGAGAGTACCTTTCCCGTTTTGAACCTTAGGCATTTTTAGCAACTCTGGCCCCAGTACAGTTTCTTCAGGTGCTTGAAAATTAAGGTTGTATAAGGGTAAATGTACTTGGCAGAAGAAGTTTTCAGGGTTGTTGCAGTGGTACTGGCATCTTTTCAGGGATTATTTTCAGGCCCTGTGGGTAATATTTACTGAACTAGGGTAGATATATAATTGAGGTGATTAACCACTTTTCCTCACTGACTGATGAGTCAAGATGAGAGGTGATCAGCCATCCCTTGAGCTGCCTGTGTGGTCCAAATACAAAACCATGCCATGAAGAAATGAGAGGACTAGTTGTAAGGTTCTTGTCTGATTCCTCTGCCCCCTGTTAGCTTATCGCATTATCCTTTTTTCACCCTGGGCCAGCCTCCTGCAGGTTGCTGTACACACCTCTTTCCGGTTCTCTTTCACCTAAGTTAACCTGATGTATGGGAATGGTGCTCCTAGAAGTATTTACCCTAGTAGGCACTACTTTTCCTGGGCTTTGTAGTTAAAAGAATAAATCCTTCCACTCTTTGAGAAAATGGGCAGATATCAACAGGTAGTGTCTTTTGAGCTTTTTGCTTGCCGGAAGAGACAAAGAGGATAAAAAGAAAACCCATTGCTTTTATTAGGTACCTGGAAAATATGTGGTTGTCAATGGCTAAATGCAGACATACATGCTCTTCACTTTCCTGATCCATGCACACTGCCGAAGCACTCCAAAATCCTGCTTGTAGTTGTTGCAAAGTCATTCACCTTTATACGTGCAGAGCCACACTTCAGCTGTGATGTGGGTGGTTATTTTAGTCTCAGTTTCACAGTAACTGTACCTGGAATGATTACACCAGCAACAATGTGAAACATCTTAATGCAGACGACAGTGATGAGTGGCGTAGACTGGAATCCTCCGTACCCACACCTCTGCCACGGCCATGCTGCAAGTCAGGGCTTCTCACAGCTGGGATAGTTTAACTCACAGGCTCCAAGTAAGTAGCTTCTATTTCATTTTGAGCACCATAACTTCACTGCTAAAAAAGAAACCATCTTTTCCTGCGGCTTGTGGAGCTAGGGTTGGAAGACAGACATGTTCACTAAGAGGTTTAAACATTAAATAATGGAGATTAGTCTCATGTTATGGGTTTGATTTTTTTCTTCAGCCTCTCCTTAGCTGCTTATCTTTCTTAAATGAGTATTTTATTCCATTAGCCTTGGTGAAGAGTACTTCCAGAGGCTAGCGAGAATGCATTTTAGTGTTCATTTGGTTAAATATTCTTCAGACGTTACATATGTAAAACTTCCGTGGCCTATGAGTGCATTGTAGTATATTTATGTAAGTTACAAAAATACTTAAGGGCCTGCAGTATTTTTTTTTTTAACACCTGAATAATGCCTTCATTTGTTTGAAGGAGACGTCAGGAGGCTGTGAGTGGCTGTGGTGAGGAGTCATGTAAAGATCAGTCAGAGCTGATTTGATCAGAATGAAATGGTGAATTAGAAGTGAGAATGAGATAACCTTTATGTGGATTGGATGCCATCTGAGAATGAACGGTCAGTTCATTCAGTCAGAGCAGAACCAGTATGTGGCTTGTGAGGTCCTTAGAAGTGCCTGGGTTTAGGCAATTCTTCTACATACATATACAGACAGACGTACATATTTTCAAACCAAAGAAATTCCAAGGCAAGAACCTTCTATTATAGATAATAGAAAAGATAAATATAACATAGAAATATAAAATATTAAAATATAAAAGTAAATTTTACTGTATAGAAATAGAAAAGACTACATTATACAGAAAATAATATTGCAATTAAAACTTTAAAATCCTAATCTTTTTAAGCTGGAGAGATTCAGCCTGGAAAAAAATATCCCAAACAACCCAAAACCCCACTACGTGATATTTTCTAAAGCTTGAAAAATATACAAATGCTTATTTAAGGTCAATCAACTTTATTTCCTCCTGATGTTCTTTTCTTCACAACCAGAATTTTAATGACAGCCTTTCCTGTAGAGACACTGCGGCAGTGACCCTTAATACTAAAACCATATTTTTGCATAAGTTACTTTTCATTAAAGCTCTGGCAGACATCAGTGCTCTTTTTAATTGTGATTTTTATTTCATCCTAAGTCGCTTATGTTTGAATCCTAAATGTGTACTGTGCTGTCATTTGAAGAGGTCAACCTTTCTGACTCCATTTCTATGATGGAGTCACTGCAGCGGCTCCTGTTTATGCGCAGCTGTGTGAGGAACGTATTCAGGTCTGGAGACTGAGTTGTCTATTTGTCAAGTTCAACTCGCAGGTTGTGAGAAGGGTTTTGCTGGTTTGTACCTGGTGCTAGCAAAGCTAATTAATTTCCTGTTTCTCTGAAAGAAAGATCATCTTGCTTCTAAGTCACAGACAACAACATTTATCAACAATTACTGTTATGTCCTTAGTCACAAAAATGTTGTATAAATAGAAAATTATGTGATACAGATCCTTAAATTATGGAATAATATATATGGAATAAATAATACAGAATAAATAATATGGAGTGCCATGTACAGTATATATAAAATGTATGGAATGCACTAAGAACAATGTTTAATGATCTGGCAAACAATCTCACTGTCCGTGCATGCAGCTGGGACTGCATTTAATGTGGCATGTCCTACATGTGGCATTCAGCTCCCTGTGACTTTTCCATTAAGTTCACTGACATGTGCGCTGGTTTTCTTGACGTGCTTAGGAAAAGGAAGTTTTGCAGCAACTAATCTTTTTCAGGAAAATAATGATGATGTAGCACTTTACAAAATAAATATGAAAGGTAAATGTTTGACGGGGTTAGTGAGAAGAGTTAAGGTTGGTTATAGAATCAGAATTGAACAATCCTGTGTTTTACTTGTTTGCATGCTTATATTGCTAATTGCTGCCTCAGTTTTTATTTTAAAAATTGCAAATTGATACGCTGCTTTAAAAGACTTTGACTTGTCTTACGGAGCAAATGAGCAATGATACATTTTCAAGAATACTTGTTAAAGAGTCATTTCCTAGTACCACAAACCGAGGAAGTAATTTTAAATGAGTAACTAGTCGATTTAATAAGTCAGCTAATGTACTCTTTAAAGGAATGGAAATAATTTAATATCAAACTAAAATATTTGATAAAGAACCTATTGTACCTTCATTTCAGACTCAAGTATTGAAAGTCTGTGTGTTTTCTGTGACTTTAACGTGGGTTAATCAGATTTTTACAAATACATTAAACAGTTAGACTGGTTGATCCTTTACAGCACAGTCCTTACAGGAGATTATGCAGATAGATGGTGATTTTGACCTTTATTAACATTGCCTTCTGTGGTGGTCAGTGGAGATTTGTGAATAGTCATGAGGTGCTGATGTAAAATTGTGAGTTTACTATTACTACCAAAATGGCTCTTCAGTACTAGAATGCGGTTAGCAGAGCTAAGCAGTAAAAGCTGTTTGTCCAGCTAAAGTCCAGAACTTTGATTTTAATACGTTTGTCCCTTAGGTTGGGTTGCAGAAAGTGGTTTTGTGTTTAAATTGAATTTGACAAGCTCTTTTACATGGAAACTTTTCCCTTCACTCAGACTTCTAAGTGTTTCTTTTGTTTATTTTTAAGTGGCATTTGTAGGTCAGACAGAAGTACTGCTGAGCTATCTTAACCTGTTGTGATTAAAATCACCTCCTTCACATACTGGTAAATTAATTTTATGACTTTTTAAAATTTTCTTTTTATGTATTGAAAATCAGTATAGTAACAGTAATAGATGCACTAGTAGTAATGAGTCATAAAATGAATGCAGAAAACCTCCAGTGAATATGTAGCTGGCTTTCAGTACTTTCTTTCAGTGATTTTTGCTACTTTCTCCCCCAAGAAATAATTTTGCACATGTTAAATGATCAGGGCTGAAAATTCACTTTCATTGAAAAGTCATTAATGATTGATTATAGTAGAAATTGATGCAGCTATAGAGTTTAATTTGTTTCTTTAGTAATTTTTCTAAAAGAGGTAGCAAATAATAGAAAAAACATGTTATTTTTAAAATATCCTCTATAATGCAGTAGCAAAGATACAATGATTTATCAAGTACACTAGGATTTGGTTTTGTTTTGTCTTTTTGCTTCTGTTGGTATATTTTTAAGAGTAATGAAATTCATGATTCAAAGATTTTTGTAATTAAAGGTTTTTTTCCATCAGGGGCTTGAGAGTTAATATGCAGAACAGCATCTGAAATGCTTGTAGCATTATACTATAAAAGCTGTTAGCAGAGGTTCAGCACTTTCTGCACATTTAATAAAAAGATGAGCAAGGACCCAATAAAACCTAAAAGATTAGGTGGATATAATAGGAAAAAATGAAGAAAGGAAAATTTAAATTTGATAGCAGGAGTATTTCTAAAAAAGTGAAGTGTATTAGGCCATAGAGCAAACTCCTAGGGGTTGTACTGGAAACCCAATTGCTTTGAGTCACTTAAAGGAGAGCTACCAAACTGAAAGGAAATTGGAGTTAAGCTCAGCTATGCCTCTGATACACTGGGAGTTGAGCTGTGGTCAGGAGTGATCACAGCAAGTTTAGCTGCTTAATTTCCCAACCGGCCTTTGCTGCTCTGGTGGATCCAACCCACTCACCTCATATGCTCACCTCGAAGCACACCAGGTTGCTGTGTTGATGCCCCAGCAGAGGCAGTCCCATGCTTTCTCAGTCTAGGAAAGTATCTACAGCAGTAGCGCTTAGGGTCTGCCTGAGTCTCTCCCAGTGTTACAGCTGGGACTTTTCACAGATGTGAAGCTAGATGGCCTCTGCAACCACAGATCATGCTTACCCTTTCTCAGGTTCATATTGTCCCAGAGGACCAATCCTGACAGCAGTATGATACTCCATTCACTCTTAGGAGGTGTATGGTCTATGGCAGAATATGGCCATATAAGACTTTCTAAGGTATCTTAAGATGCACTCGCTTGTAGAGATCTAAGCAAAATAATGAATGTCCACACATACTTCCCTACCTCAGTTTCTTCTTGGGTTTGTGAGGAAAGAGCAATATGAGAAGTCTGTGGTGTCCTTTCTGATGCATCTGTTCCAGGCAGTCACTTTCTTCTTGGCAATTAATTTCCATCTACCTCAGCTAGTTAAGCAGTGAGACAGACACATTTACCTCCTAGGAAAGCATGCTTCCCTTTCCTGCTAAAGCCACCTGTTCAGGAGTCCTTTCCCCATCTGCCTTACCTTCTTGTTTTTAAAAGCCTTTCTGAACACCTAGTTTCTTTGTTCTGCTTTTTCATTAGACCTTGAGTTTCTTCGCAGAAATTAGAAAAAATCTGATTGAGAAGAGGTAGACTAAGAGGGAGCATGTGACAGTGATTGTGGACAAGTCAGAAAAGCCCACGGACAGTGGAACTGAACATGCACAAAAAGAAAAGGGTAAACAAGAACATGCTTCCAGAGCAAGAGAGGCTGAAGAGGCAGATAAAGAAAGATTTATACTTTTTAGACAGTTAAAAACCTGAAGATAATGTATAGAAGTAATTACTGTCATACTTGGGGTTGCAGAGACACAAACAACTCTTTGCTCAGGAGACCTAACCCCCAGGTGTGAAGATGGGATGATAAAACAGGATTGAGTGGCAGAGATTTAGTATGAGGAAAAGGAAAAGAGAAAATGCAGGGGTAGTGTAGAACAGTCATCACAGAAAGAAAAAGAAAAAAGGCAGGGTGGATGAAAAGGAAAGAGGAAACAGACACTGAGGACAAATGGAAAGAAAGATAGGCTGTAATCTACTGTACAACATAAAAGAAAGGGAAAACGGAGCAAAGCCAAAGAGGGTAAGAAAAAGCAAGAGATTACATTGTGTTATAAAAAAATGTATTAGAAAATCAGTGGGCTTTCCTGCAATCAGTAGACTAGATGAGGCAAAGAGTCTTTTCACAGTCCAGACTCTTGTGGTTCTGTGACACTAAAGAACCAAAATGAGGGAGTGGAGCTCAAAGAAGGGACAGAGAAAATAAGAGTTTGTGTGGCATAAAAAAGACAGAACTCTGGAGGAAACCTCAGAGTTCATGAGTATAAACTCACAGAATTCTGAGTTATATTTGCATATTTAAATGGAGAGTCAGTGAAGCTATCTGCTGTTTAAGATGTTATTCATTTGGGAAGCTGTACTGAGCAGTCCTGAAGACAATGCTTTCAGGCTGAAGACAATGCTTTCAGGCTGATCAGGAGCTCATTGTGGTCAGCAGAACTGTCCCACTCTACCTTGGCTTGTTTCCAGAGTCTCCGGACCACTCAGCCTGAAAGGCAAATGCAAATCCTTTGCCATTACAATTTGGCAAGTGTTTCTGAAGCAAAGGAAATAGTCATGACTGTGTTTTGCCCACTGACCTGCCCTCTGACTAAAATGTTGGTGTAGGAGGAGAACTCTTATATAAGAGCAATGAGACAGAATATTTCTTCTATTAGTGTCCATGGTTAAGGGGAAAAGGAAATAACACAGATCTGGTTCAAGCATCGTCACACAGCAAACTCTTCACACTAGTGTCACTCAAGGAGTATTTAGATAGCATTCCTATCTTAGGTACTCAACACTGCAACATACTTCTGTCCCTTAATAATACCAGCTAGAAAGGCAGCTACCACTAAGAGTCCAGATACTGTTTTCCAGTTTCTCTGTTTCCTTTCTTTTTGGTAGAGATGGGTTGATTCTTTATAACGGGTTTAACCCTAATGGGTACCAGATAACCAACAATTGTAAGCAAGTTTAGGTCTCTGTGACTAATCAGCAGTTGCTAAAACTCTGACATTCCTTGACCATATCTGGTGTGCTGTGAGTTTTCCAACTTCATTTGATCGGTGAGTTACTCTTCATAGCCTTTCTGGAAAGAGAACTGTATCTGTATTTTCACATCCAGGCTCTCCACCCACTTATGCCATATGTTCCATTTAAAGTTCCAGGACAGGAAGTATAGTATAGATACCTTTCCCTTTTACATCTAATGACAATTAAGTGCTTTACATTGAGTCAGATTTTCAGTTTCCCAGTTCCAGCATTCCACAGATGGGACTTTCAGTTAAAGAAATGGGATTTAAAGAAGGCTTTGTCTCTGTACTCAAAAGTGTTGATTTTGTAATTTTTCCTTCATTACTATCCAAGGCAAAAACAGGCAAAATGCCTTTTGTCTGTCATGGATTTTTATTCCCATGGAAAGATTTTGCAGACACAGTCTAATGTTTTCAGAGAATCTAGGGGTCTGTGTTACTCTGACCTTCTCTTATGCAAGGGTGCTAAGCTCTATGGGCAGAAGCCAGGTTGTAAGTGAGTTAGAGAAGGGTTTGCACAAGATTCCTTAGCTGCAGCAAGCTGCACTGAGTTATTACATTTTATGCATGCTGCACTCACTATTTAAAAACATTTTTTATAAGTTGGAATAAGTCATTAGAAAACTGAACAGCAGGAACACTGAAGTCTACCAGGGTTGTAGTAGGTGTCGCTAGTCAGCTCCCATAATCAAACCTTACATGTTTAAGGAGTTTTGAAGTCAGTGCAAGGCATTATGTTGTGTACAGCCCAAATATCCTGTAGGATGACTGTATCTGACTATATATGTCTATATGTGACTATATATCTGACATATCTGACTATATATGTCTATCTTGCATGCAACTTACCTTTTGTTATTCCAGTCTACACATGATAAAGACCTGAGGATGATAGACCAGAGCCTATGATGCTATTGAAATTCTCAGAAGCTGAAGTGGAGTAACTCGAAGTACCATTTGTACCATACTCATTGTCTTCATACCTCATGTAGTTAGAAGAGGAGGCTTCACTTTTATTACACAGGTATACGCACAAAAGACACCATGTAGTGAAATACAAATAGTCAAACAGATTTTAGGTGCATTTGCCCAACTATATTTTTAGGTTTTATAATCAGTCCATAATAATTAAGGTTTGAAAAGGCCAAGCCTAAAGTAATATTTGTCACCACATAACATTTACAACTTCACTAAATGTAGCCAATATCTAGCAATTATGGACCTAGCCTTTGCCACTTTCGGCATGACACCTCCAGCTGTCTTTTAGTCCTGCTGGTGATGCTTTTATCTACAATTAAAAACACATTTCTAGTCTGTTTTTGAAAAATGGCCTTCCTTTTTTTGCCTGCAAATTTGCTTCAGGAAATAATTGTCATTGCTGTTTATGGTACTTAGAACACTAACTACCTGATCACATCTACAAATTAGGCAATTAGACATCTAAGAACTAGAAAAAGAACCTGTGAAAAAATCCTTACAGGTATTTTTGGAAGTAAAATTCCAACCAAAGAATTAATGAGGTCAGGCTCTTTCAATAGCAGCAAAAAGCCTAGTGCTTCTTAAATTAGTTTTCTCACAAAATGGTTATTGCCACAGTTAGGTGAATGATGATACAAATATTTGATTAATCTGGAAAAGCAATGACCTAACACAGTGATTAACAGTACTGACAAAAGCAATGTAAGTGTAGACTATAAATGTCTTAATGAAACTACATGTATTAATTAAAGGTGCTAAATAAATGACCTCTGAAATAATATTCTGCATGCAAATAAAAATTTGATCATAGCAGGAAGAATTGCAGGTTGGCCCACACTGCTCCCCCAGTTTGCCTAAGGCTGTTGAAGGGTAGATTTAAATACAGGCTGCAGAGTCCTTTCTCTGAAATGCTCAAAAATGTATACTTGAACCAAGGAATAATATTCATGAGGAGCTGAAGCTGATGCCACAAACTTATTTTATAGTTTATTAGTTTATAAGCTAATCAGCCAGTGTTTAAAACCCATCAGTACTCAGTCACTCATCATTGGGGCTGTACAGGAACACGCTATTCCAGAGTGAAGAGCGTTTTATTGGTCCTTGGAAAAAGGAAGCTCGAATTATTCTATAAAAAATAGCATATATAAAATCCATACAGTCATAGTCATACTGGGCAAAGATGTCCTACTGAACCATCCTTGTTCTTCTACTTCACTGTAATTTCTCCACAGTCATATCTGAGTTCATGAGAAGGAACAACGTTAACACTGACGTTAAAAGGGAATTAAAAGGAAGAGTCAACAGGGTGAAGTGACTTTCACTCGGCAGCAAGACTGCTTACAGACATCTTAAGTGTTCAAAGTATGTATATACCAGCTATCAAAAATACTTTAGAAGGATTATGAAAAGGTTGCAATTTTTAAGGAGATGAGTGGAGAGGAGTTTTAAATAAATAGTTTTCAAAAAGTAGAAGTCATGTCCAAATGAAGGAGAAAGGGAAATATATTTATGTTAAATGTGAAGCATGTTAAATGTGAAGCACTGATGAAGCAGGCCTAAAAAAGGTGCTGAGGAACAGCCTGTTAAGGGTTTGGAAGTACTAATAAAAACACTTTCAGACATGCTGGAAACAGGAGGTCTTTGAAGAGTCTGTAGAGGCAATGAATCTTAAACAAGTAAAAGGAGAGCTTGAGTAAGGCAAGGCCACAAGAGTAGAGAGAGGTGAATTCTAGGCATCTTAGAAAGATGTGAGATTTCCACACCAGACCATTTCTTTACAGGGAATGATTTTGGGGAGCTATCTAATGTTGAAATGCAAGTGAAAGTTTTCAAACAGATCAATAATTTGGTAGTGACAAATTGTCAGGAACAAATCCTGTTTTCTGAAGAAGTCAGATCAAACTGAAATACGAAATTTCCAAACTTCCTACAGCAAAGCCCTAGCTGCAGGGCATAGAGTAGGTGGCTCAACCCCAAAGAAGGTGGTGGCAGCCATTCTGATACCAAGAGAGCTCCTGGAATTACAGGCTAGTAGGTCTGATCACCACACCAGACAAATAGATATAAGCTATGAGAAAGAATGAAATTGTAGAAACTGGGGTAAGTATAATATTGATAGGAAAAATGAGTAAAAAAAAATAAAAAGGGCAAAGCAGTAAGCTTTTTTAGGAAGGAAGTGTATCACAAATCTTTTGGAATTCCCTGAAAGAAAACTAGTAAATGTGTGACTAGGGACAATTCAATCAATCTCATGTGTCTGGTTTTCAAAAACAGGTTTTTTCAGTGTTATTCACTGAGTGCTTTAAAAGAATTAAGTAGTAAGGGAATGAGAGGGAAGGTCTTGTTCTAGGCTACTTTGACAGTGGAGGGGAGATAACCAGTATACTTCCAGCAGGAATTGTGCTGGGACCTATGCTGCTCAAAATTTATGATTCTGAAGCTAGTTTTGTGAAGTTTTTAATTGGTGATGATAAAAAAATTAGTTAATACTAAAATGGATTGTTAACAGTTGAAGAAGGAACTCGTGGTACTGAATGGCTTGGCAAATGCAATGACAGGCGACACTTTGAGTTGCTGTGTTCAAGGTGAAGAAGCTCTGCCTTTGCAAAGGCGAACTCTGAGTTAGTTGTTTCCAAATAAGAAAGAGCACTTGGAGTCATGATGGATAGTTCTGGCAAAATGTCAGTTCTGTGACAGCAGTGATCAAAAGAATGGAATAAAAGATTAATAATTGTTAAGAATAGAGATTAAAATGTAAGACATAATTCTGGCATAGGTAACTCAGTGGTGCACTTGGATTTTGAATGGGTTTGAACACTACAAGTAGTAATGGACCTGAAGAAGCACAGATGAATATGAGATTGTTCAGAGGTACAGAATTATTCCCCCACAAGGGGAGATAAATAGACCAGGTCCTCTCAGCTAAAAATAAGAGAGAACTGATGAAGAAATCAACAAGAGACCTGTAAATCTAATTAATTCTGTATAGGATATGAATGGAAAATAATTATTTATTGCTTCTCAAAATATCACAACTAGAAGACCAACAGAAATGGTTAGGGTAAAAACAAGAAGGTATTTTTTTCACACAACACATTTAAATTGTTGAGCTCATTAGGGCAGAAGTTCTTCATGTCAGATGTGTAAGTTGGTTTACAAAACTGTTAGACAAATTCAAAGTAAAAAGATACAGAAAAAGGATTTTTACAGATCTTATACAGAAGGTATTTTTAACCTCAGTGGACTTAATGCCATCTCCCACTTCAAACATGCAGGAAGTGTCATTCAATATTTGCCATGTGTATTTTTCCTCGGCATCCATTATTAGCCACTGTCTGAGCTGGCACTGTTCTAGAAATAGATTTTTATTCTGACTCACTGCAAGTGCTCTTAAGGTCTTAATTTCTAGTTCAGTATGATTCTGTATTATAGTTAATATTTCAATAAGAAATTCCAGCTGAAATAGCAGTTCCCACACATTCTGCAGTGAAGAATATGTATTTTGATGGGTGTGAAGTACCTGGGACCCCTGGACTGGAAGTGTGTCTCCAACTTTAACATTTTTTTACATGATGCAAATCAAGATTATAATTTCTTTTATATGCAGAGAAACTGCAGTTGTTTCTGTGTGCTTTCTGTCAGTTTCTGTCAACCTGCTGTAGATATGCCAGTAAATGATGATACACTGTAGGACAATTTTTCTGAACACTGAACAGAAATTTTAGCATTTTTAATGAACATGAGTGTAGGATAATTTGTCCTATATCAGCACATCTTCAGTTCCATAGCAGCGTATCTACATCTCTGTTTCCATTACCATACATATATATATATATATATCCGTCTATATATGTCTGTGAAAGAGAAGAACACTTAGCATGTTGCAAATAAGTTCTGTAGGTGAAAAACTTTTCATATTAATACCCAAACATTTCCAAATGTTTCAGAGTTAGTTGTACATAATGAAGTGTACTTATTAGTCAGCTAGGAAGAATTGTGAACATGCTGAATTTTAGGTAGTATTGTGGTAGAAGTTACATTTGGACTCACTGAATTTCATCCCAGTATCATGAGGTGAAACATAATGAATACAGGCAGAGCAAAAAAGTAATGCCTCCCACACTGCTCTTTATGGTTGGACTTGATGATCTTAAAGGTCTTTTCCAATCTAAATGATTTTATGATTCTATTCTTTCTCCTCAAAAAAAACTCCAAACCGACAAAAAAAACCCCAACCAACAAAAAAAAAAAAGCAAAGATAGGAATTAAAAGCACCCTTTCAAAATTACAAGTGAGATATACCTGTGGTAGCAGTCTGTTGACTCGATTGACTTATTCCACAGATGGTTTTGCACAAACACAATGCACAAAATGTAAATGACATGATTCAGACCTGAATGCCCTCAGTGGGTGCTGGGAGATGAACTGCAGCACTGGTCTGGGCTGCCAGGCAAGGACGCAGGTCACCAAGCAGATGGGGTAGCAGAGGTGCCTCTGCGGTAGCTCTCCTCTGGGGCTTACAGGGAGGGCAGCAGCAGCTTTCCCTGGCACTGGCTCAAGTCCTGCTGGCAGCAGGGGCGATAGGGAAGTGCTGGGTTAGAGCATGTTCCGCAGTACTGCAGTTACTGTCTCCACCTAGTAAAAAGGGTTTTTTTCCTTTTTTCGATTTATGTCAGTGGAACGTTGTGTGAATTAGAGATGTTTTCTAATATATTCAAGCAGTACAGACTCTTTATCCCCTATAACATTTGAAAACAGAGTCTTTACCTACAGCAGTCAAAGGTTTGTGACCTTCCATAAAGGTTTGTGACCCAAGCTGGAATAGATACAAGGCAGTAATATCCACTTTTATAGTAGGTAAAAATGAGATTCATCGTTTTGCTTGGAAAAGTATAGAAAGACTTTAGCGCAACCAGCAAGAGCATAAAAATCTATCTGTTCTGTTACCTACAGGGTTGTTCCTCTTCTTGCATCAACTTCTGCACTGTAGATATGAAGCCTTTAAACAGCAATTTGTGAAACTGAGCACATGTTAAAGTAGATTCAGGTAATAATTTATGGAGTTTCTAGTCAAAGATGGGGGACCAGTTACACGTTTTAAAAAATATATTTATGGTCGGGTTAATTCAAGCCATTAAAACATTACCAAATAATGCAGTGCCTGCCTCTGTCATGTTAATGTAGCTCAGTGATGGTTTAGTTTCCCCATTTTTTGTAACTCTCTGGAGAACAGCAGGTGTTAAAGTGGACATAAAAATCTCCCGAGTGTGCAGATTTATCTAGGGCTCTATGAAGAGACAATGTGATGACAGTGTTTCTGTTTTCACCACAAAATTCCATTCCAGTTCCAATTTAGGGCCAGTTACTGAAGCTATCAGAAGAGAAACCAGATCCTTTGAGCTCCTCTCTCCTTGGCTAAAGGGGACAGTTTAACAGCAGAAAGACCATGTTACCATGTGACAGATCCTGGGTTTCCCAAAACAACTGGAATGTCGTCAGGAGCAATTTAGAGCAGCTCAGGGCAAAGTCAGGTTGCTGCAAAACTAATTTATCTGGGCCTGCATATGCAGTGCATGATTTCTTAATGGGAATTTAAGAAACTTTGTTTAAAAAGCAAAGAAACCTTCAACAAAAATCCTCTAGAATACGTACTTTGCATGCTTAGTCTTGGAAACACTGTTAACTCAGTGAAACAGCCATAACCTGTATTTTTGCTTCTGGTTAATCTCTGTAGAGAACGAGGTAAAACCTGCATGACTGTCCCAGTTTTACCTTATCTCCTCCCCTGCCTTCTGCAGAATGGACTTCCGGGGAAGCCAGAGGTCCTGAGGAAAGATTGCAGCTGGGCTGACATTTTGCAGGGGAGGACAGAGACTTGGTGTGCAGCAATTGCAGTGCAGGTGTTCCCAAAACGTGCTGTCTTCTGTACAGTCACAGGAAAGGCTTGCAGTTGACAAGCCGAAGGAGGAAAAGGGCAAAAGGGATGAGTTGGCACCAGGTTTCAAGCCACTGCAATATAGTTTATCCCCTGGCAGTGGGAGGATGAGATAACAACAGGCTGCTTCTTCATAGAGCAGTGTGCTGAAAGGGCATGCAGGATTTTTAGGATGCCTGAGTTCATGCTATCATTAGAAAAGCATCACCACTCTCCATTGAGTTGTAAAGGACAAAATCAGGGTGACTTTGCACATGCTGCTTCATCCTCAGAGCAACAGGAATTCTTACCCAAGCAGCTAGGTCAGTCATTAGCAGCTTTATGGGAATAAAAAGATTGCATATAAATTAGTGGACGTGAGAGTGTTTGTGAGCTCCTGACTCCAGATGTGCACCCCAGCCATGTTCCAGATCCATGTCCAAGCAAGACCCAGGAGTGGATCAGCCTCCAACTCTTTCCTACCCCAAAACACACACACACTTTTCCCCATGCAAAGGAAACCAGAACGCATGGGTCAGGATGGAGCCATGGAGTGGTCAGGCCACGTCTCTGATCTGGACAATTGGCATACCACAGCATTTAGCCACCACTCAGTCTAGACACAGCCAAAGGAAACTTCAGGTCTCCTCCAGACTCCACTGAGCATTTCTTAGCCATCCTGAAGGCTCTCCTTTGCTGGCCAAAAATGAGAGCATAGAGGGTGTGAGGAATTAAGAGGAGAGTAGGACTGGAAAAGACACACAGGACAGTAAAATGGATAATTAAAGGTATAGAATGAACTTCAGATGAGGAATCAAACTGAGCAGAGCTCTTTGGACAAGAGGGAAGATGACTGTGGGTAGGATGTGTTAAGGGGGTCTCAGAAATCAGTTGTGGCTCACAGAAGGAGAGGTAGTTCACTGTAATTCTTCTGATAACAGAACTGGGAACCATTTAATGAAAGTAGTAGCTGGTAGGTCTGAAAGAAACAAAAAGAAGATGCTGTATCACACAAGGCATATTGAAACCCCTTATTACAGGATGTTGCAGAAACTTAAAGTTTTTATGGGATTTCAAAGATTAATTCAACAGATTGAAAGAATGTGATTTTTATCTTGGGCTATTCAGTACCAGAGCTTTGGTTCAGGAAGTCCCAGAGCCATAAATCATTGAACACTGAGGCAACATTATGGGAAGTATCACTATGTGCTCCTTTTTCTTACTCACAAGCTCTTCCCTAAGTAGGGAACCTCACTGACAACCATTTCAGAAGGGATACTGGCCTTGATAATCTAACTGGAATGCTCTTATCTTTTTAGGAGAGAGGTAATAGAGAAGAGATAGCATATGAGATCTGAATAATGATGCAGAGATTTTACTAATAGCATGATACTAGTAACCAACAAAACAAGACATTACTGTAATTAACAACAGAGGATCAAGCATACTGTATTACCAGTCACTCATTTTCATTATGAGAGACCTTTGCAGCCCTGCTCCAACTGTTTGAAAACTGTGAGGTCTCCGAGCTCCAGGTGCTGAGTACTGTCAGTTTTCAGTGAAGTCCTTCTGAGAACGCAGTGAATTCAAATTGGCGACAAGGAGAATTAGGTCATTTATCCCTCTTCTTCCCAGATGAAAGGCTTATTTAGGTCACATGGAAAATGCGTTTCTCCTTTAACAGACATCACAGAGTTAGTAGTACATGATAAACTTCATACAGAATTTTGTTAAATACTATTTTTGAGCTGTGATTTTGTTAGTTGGTCAGTTGACTCCTTTTTGACACTGTTTCATAAGTGGAAACTGGTAATTAAGCATACTGCATCATTTGTTTATATTAAAAATGTGCATTCATTTGCTATGCAATTATGTGTTTATTTGAGTAAGATGCTGCAGCAGAATATACTTGTGTTAGGCGCAAGAGATAGTGCTCATGATGGGAGGCTATTTACTACAATTCAGCCTCAGACTATGACATCTGGTTTTATGTCATTTGGGACCTTTCTTGAGCTGGGAGATTTGTGCCAAACTGCACTGGACTTCACTTGTTTGTTTTATGAGGTGAGAATAAGAGGATGCTAAAGAGCATTTCTGCTTCTAGTATGTGCTAAGACATTGTGCTGTTGAGGTGAAATGGATTAACATACTGTCTCTGTTAGCTAAAATTCCCTTGATGTTCTTCAAGCTTGATGTAAAAAAAGTGATTTAACAGAATAATGGAGCTAATTTCAGGGGTTTTTAGGCTTTTTGTGTGGTGCAGATGAATAATTTAGTAAGGTCTGAATTACAATTAAAAGTCAGAAGTGAATTAAGAGTACAATAAAATTACATGCTTCAATCGAAACGGCTTTATATTTTTATAATTTCTATTTAGCTGGGTCAGCAGGCTGTAGAATGGATAGAGACAGTCAACACTTCGTAAGTAATGTAAAATGTAAATGTATAGTGATAATGTAAAAATAGTTTCTGTTCCTCGGTGTTCCTCTTCTTTGCCCCTTAATTGGCATTTCTCTTAAAACATCAAAAGCTCTCGTATAAAAACTATATATGCAATTTCAAAAACTGCCTCAGTGCCTTATGTATGTAATTTTTGTAGTGGTAGAGAAGTTTTTCTAAAAGAGAATGTATACACCAGGCTTCATATTAGCTGAGAATCATAAGAGACTTAAAAGAGAAGCTGCTTTTATGTTTGCCTTCAGGATTTTGAGCTTTTAAATTAGTTTAACGAAGATGTATTTTAGTATTTTTATACATGCATTTGGCTCCAGCATCTGAGAATTTAAAGAAACTCACCAAGTATCACACGACACATTGTGGAACTTAGTGCACCAGTTTTTCCAGATGTTCTTCTACCAACCTTCATTGCCATCCTCTCTCCTCTTGAGCATCCCCTCCACTCCCAGTCTGGACTGTTGCCTCTGTAACCTACCTTGCTGGCCCCATTAGCCCAGCTTTCCTCTCTTCCTTCTGTGCCCTGCCTCTCCCCTAGCCCCACCAAAGTGGCACAGAGCTCAGACTGATCATGATGTCTCTGGGAATGAACTTGGGCTCAGTGCCATGTCTCACCTCTGTTGTTGCCACACCTCACTCATCAGGAATGCTGCATTTCTGGAATGATGATTTTGACTGGCATAATTCAGGGGTACTCATATTCATTAGTATTTCCATGCTTAAATCTATGCCCACAAGTACTCCTCTGGTCAGTACAAGCGGCGAGGTAAATATCAGAAGGGAACCTTTCCCATTCTGCTAGAATAACTTTTACATAGGAATCTCTGAGGAGCACTTTTTCCCTTTCTCCTGACCCGTACAACATGCTCAGCAAACTGCAGCAGTTCGCAGTAAGCCATTTCAACCCAGCATGTGAATTACGTACTTGAATGCTTTGGTATGTTGTATAAAATATGTATTTAGGGCAAGGTTGGTTTTTTTTTTTTCTTTTTGGAAACATATCTGTGTGTAGTTAAAGAAAACTGCTTGTTCAAAGATGTGCAAGTCTGTCCATTAAAGACGGAGAACCAAGTCCTACTTCAACTGAAGTAATTTTAAGAGGTGGCCAGTAGGCTGGAGCCTCACAATGCCAACTCTGTCTCTCCTCGTTCATTAGGAAAAAAGTAGTAATCCAGAGCCATACATTTCTCATTACAGAGGTGTCATAGCTTTTTTCAGTACTCTGCAGCACATTTACTGGTACATTATCAGTTTTTAACAGAAGCAGTAAAATCTGATCTGAAAAGCACCATGCTCCATCAGTCAGGTATGTTATTTCTTTCTCTTTACTGTGTTTCTTATTCACTACATGGCAAACTTGGCCAGCCTAGACCTGGCAAATCCAGCAAAGCCTGGTTGCCACAGGCTAGTAGCAGGAGACACAGGGGTGCTTTCTTTTCTGAGGACACATAGACAGGACAGGGATGCAGCCATTTAGTGTACCTGTTCCAACTGGCATCCCAATGATATGTGTACTGGTGGGGCAGGATATAGGTGAAGTAGATGATGGAGCAGGAGTGGTGCTGGAGTGTTTGCTGAGAAGTGTGTCTCCTGAGCTGAGGTGATGTAAAATAGGAAAAATCCATCCATGGTGAAGGTGTTCTCTGCACCAACGAAGCACCACATCAGGGTTATGGTGAGGAGCTGCGGGCATAGAGCTGGATGCCCCAGGTGTAGCACCAACAAAGTTTTTCATACTAATACAAGTTAGTGATAAGGGGCAGGGTTGGGGAGGTATGACAAATCCACACTGGCAAGCTGTAGGGCATTATTTCCTACAGCCCCTTGCCTTGGGTCAGAACAGTGGTGCAGGGTCATGGGCCATGGGGGGGCCTTGGCCCCAGCAGGCAGATTCCCTCTCTGCAGCATCCTGTGCTCACTCCACACAGAGCTAGCCCAGTGAAGTCCATGAAGGTTTCTGGTCAAGAAAAGGGTCTACAGTGTGAACCATTTAAAAAACACCTGTTATTTTTCAAATGACTGGTTCAGTGTGGCAATGTTAGTAGTACATGAGTAAGTTTGATGGTGAGTCACGGGTGGTTGTTCCAGAAGTTTACTCCCTAGGGCCAGAGCTGTGCGACACAACAGCAACAACATACAGGCTCTTCCAGAGGGCTCCCCAGTTGCTGCCTGCCCAGCTGATCACCTCCTGCAATGTGTGCTGTGCCTGCACCGGGCTGGGTGCTGCTGCTGCACTGATGTAGGGATGCATGGGCAAAACCAAATGGAGGAGCCCCTAACTTACAGCAAGGTTAGGTGTGCTTTATTTCAGTTGCTGACTGGTAAAGAGCCCATGTGTGGGCTGAGCATCTTAGACACCCACTTGCAATTCTGTCTGAACTGTGAATTTTCACCATCATGCATGTAATTTAGCATGAAACAGTTACTCTAATTTCTTCAGTGTCAAGCATCATGTGAATGCTGTCTAGAAGGCATATTGTCCAAGCAAAGAGTGAGATGTCTGAATCCTTGGCACACGTGGAATATGTACCTGCTAAGCTGCCTTTTTATGACTGAATGTGTTGGTCATTATTCTTTTTTATTTTCCCGATCAGACTAGCGGACTAGGAGATCAGTGTTCCTTTGTAGAAATGGAAGATGCGCTAAAAAGCATCTAGACATGATAACCTCATTTAAAAAACAACCACATTAGTATCATTTTAAAAGAGCCAAACCAATTATTTTTGAAGTATGGTAAAAATAATTTGCTCCCTGGCTGACAGCTGTGTGTGCCAAGCTCTGCTCAGTGAGCCAGTTTTACAGCCAGTTGTAAACTCTTGAATATAGGGGGTTAATAATGGAAACTGCAACTCTGCCTTCACCAAGGCTGTGCAGGCACACTGCTGTAATATCAATTTAATTAGACGCTGCACAGTTATTCCTAGTAACAAAAACAAAGGACATGGAGCGTTTTAGCATCACACATACTGCTTTTATTCAGGATACTTGGCAGGTGAAAATCTGAAGGGAAGAACTAGAAATAGAGGCTCTAAGCTGTTTGAATTTCCTCCTTGCAGCACGGGTTTGTGAAGTGATTTATTTGAGCTGCAGCCTATAGACCATACATCACCTTCCTGGTTGGCTTTGTTGGCACCTTGTCACATTCTTGCGGGCTTGAGGAATTCATTGTTCTTGTTTGAACTGATAAGAACAAAAAAGGATTTTCTGCCGGAGACCTTGGGAAAGGCAGAGGGGGAGGAATGTTGACATGAAACAGCAGGGCTGCACTTTCCCAAGCCTTTCAGCCGGCGCAGCAGCCTGCATTCTTCCCTAGCTGGGGACCCTGGGCTTGAGGTGTGCTGAGCGCCACTTTACTTGCTGCTGCCCTGCCCACAGCGTGGCCCAGGGTGGTAGCAGAGCGAGGAGGGAGCAGAGCGATAGATGCTTTTGGGGCCCAGGGTAGGATTGCTTCAAAGAGAATCTCACATAGTGGTGGAAGATCATGATCACCAAGAGGAATGTGAAACGCTGAGTGTCACTTGATTTGAGCCACCCGCCAAAATTTACCTCTATGTGTGTGTGCCTTTTTGGGAATGGTGCCACCCTGATCCTTCTTCCTCCACTGTATCCTTGAATGCTCAACTCAAGAAGGTGGCCTGAAGCTCTTTGTTCCAGCTATCACATGAACTACTCCTTGAAGGTGGAATATAATGGATAATGAGAGGAGCATCACTTTGCTTTTTACAGGTTTAGTAACAAGCACTGTTACAGACATAGTATCTCATCACTATCCTGAGGGTCACTACCCTGGATGAAAACTTTAGCTGTTTTGGTTTTTTTTTTCCACATTTCCTCAACATTACGAAAAAGGTGAATTTTCTTGCTCTTCCTGAAACTACAAAAGGTCACAAGGGCTTGAGGCTTACAGAGATGTGCCAGTTATGAACCATATTGGTACTGATGAGCAGTGAGCTACAAAAATACCAATGAAAACCAGAATTTTTGCTGAAGCAGACAACCATCTGCTCCAAAGTTTTTCCCCTACTATGTGCACAGAGGAGTGCTGTGCTCTTTTTATGCCTTCCAGGTACCTGGGGAAATGAGATCATTGCTTCCTCAAGCTCTTGTTCAGAGACTATCAGAAAGCCCAAACAGAGACTAATATCAGCTCTTTGTAGTAATAATAACAATAATAATAATAATAATAATAATAATAATAATAATAGAAAAAATATCTCTTTACCTTTCCAAGTGGTGCCAGACTTAAATTTCAAAATGCTGAGGACAAATAGATAGGCTTGTATCATTTTTAAAATCAAACAGAATCCAGGATTTTGGCTGCAAGGGAGAGTGTCAGATCAGTGTGTGGCAAAGGATCTGAGCAAAAAAGCTCTTCATTTCTGCTTTCATGGTTATCTTTCTTACCATTTAGGCTACTGATCTGCTGATTACAGGCTACATGGTGTCTACAGGACCATCTAGTGCGATCCATAGATAAAACATGCTGCTTGGCAGTACAGCCCAGGCTGATGGAGAAAGCAAGGGTTTCTCTCTCCCCTAGTGCAGTTGCCCAGTCATGGGGAAGGCTGGGGACCATTGCAGAAGACAAATCTCACTCTCAGACCTTTTCATTCATGCTGTATCCTGCAGAGTTGTGTGCCCGCAAGATGCAGATTGTGATTATTTAAACATGCATACTTGAGACCAAAGAGCATAGGATTACTTCATGGTGAAATGAGAGGAGAAGAGAGCAGGATTCCATATTTACCCATGTGAAATTCTGTCTTGATACAATTCTTACACATTTCTATTGCCTCAACAGCTTTACAGATAAGTTTTATAGTAGATGCTGACCTGGAGATATCTTGGGACTACCAAGCAGGAATGGGGAGGAAGAAAGTAAGAAGAATCAAGACGAGTTCCTTGTTTGGAGACAGTGGCCAGCATCTCTCTGGGTTACTGCAGCAGAGGATACAAGCTTGCCCGAATATCCCAGCCCTGCCACCACCCAGATAGGCTCCAGCAAAAGGGGAGCCAGTCTGGTTTCTACCAGCACCAGCAAGGCTCTTACCACCACCCTTTCTCCTACATCACAGCCATCCCCTGCAATGGGGGGTCATGATTCATAAACTTTCCTCATCTTGCACATGGGTGGAAAGAGAGACTGGCTAACCAGGTTATACAGCTGTATATAACCCAAGAGCCAGCTCTGACCAACCTGTCATTGCTTAAAGAGCAGTTCCTGCCCTGGGTTTCATTAAGACAAGAAAGACTCCTTTACTGCTCTAGGCGAGATGAGATGGCTACGGTGAGGGGTGGAGGGTGTGTGTATGCATGCATGCTCTTGATTCATGAAGCTGCCCGCTGACATGACAGCCTTCTTTTGGTGGTAGCTGGTGTGAAAAAACCTTATAGCTCCAATATTAAGGCTGGCCTAACAGTGCTTTTCAGAGAATACAGTTTGTGTGATTGAATGGATTCTCTGTGGTTTTTTCCACTGTAAGAGCAGACTTGTGTCTACATGTGGGACACGAAGCCAGAAGAGATCAGTTATGATTTAGATCAGCTGCTGTCACCCAAGGAGGCGGCTCTCACTAGACCAGGTTGTCTGCTGAGCCAGGGTGCTGTGGGGAGCTCCACCTTGAAAGCTCTGCAGGGAGTATGAGCATCCCCACCAATGCTGCTGTCACGGGAGAGTGAGAGATAAGGCGGCAGACATGGAGGAGAGAGCAGGCTGATATTGAGAGAAGAGAGGGGAAGGAGTGAAGTGGCAAGGGATGTTGAGGCAGAAGTGGCAGAGAGATGAGGTGATGTGGCAGGCAAAAAAGCAGTGGCATGGTGTCCTGGCTACAAGCAGGTTGGGAAGCATGAGTGTATGACGCAAAACTTGCCTGCCTGGCTTCGTGTCCTCAGTCCAGACAGTGTACTTTGTGTGCTTCAGTTTTCATCATGGGTAAAATAGGAATGGTAGTTCTAGTCTTTCACCTTGTGAAATATTTTGAGATCTTTAGATGAAAACCAAACATTTATTTTACTAACACATGGGACAGAGGAAAAACTTTCTACCCAGGAAGGCCTGCCTCTAGGGGTCCAGATCAGTTCCTTTGGGGTTGGGACAGGAAAGGCCATCTACCTGTTGCTGAGACCACAGCAATGAAATCTATAATTTACTATTCAGTACCTTTCATTATCTAAGAGGGGTTCACATTTTGACTTTGTTACTACTAGTAGTGGCTATTGAGCATATATACAAAGATGAAATACATGTGAGGTGTAAAGTGTGAAGTGCCAGTGTGTGTGGATGTGCATGTGTATATGTGTAAGCCTATCTTTGTAATAATGTGAAGCAGCTTATATACAGGACAAAGTTGGGTTTTTTTAAGTCAGTATTGGCTGGTCTAATAAGAGTCTATTTCTGCCTGCAAATCTTGCCTTGCTCACAACCTGAGCTGGTCATATTTACAGTGACTATGGCATTTCAAACACAGTTTGTAAGAGATGCTGTTCTCATGGCAGCATGGTGTCTTCTTGATATCACTTGAACAGGTATAACCATCTTTACCAATGGCTGCCAGAGAGTATTAGATGCTAATGTGGAAGCAGGTGGAGTTAATGCCCCTGCATTTCTTGGCTTATAGGGCAAAATGCTGCAAGGATCTGAGAGCTCTTGTTCATGTGAGTATTCCTGCTGAAGTGAGGGCTGCTGCCTCAGGCACTGCCTTTGCAGGTGTTTTCAATGGTTTTCTTTTCAGATGACCTTACGTTGTCATATGTTCTCCAAGTCCAGCTCCTCTGACATTCACACTGGCAAGCTTGCCAGCTTTGAGCTTTGCCTTTTCTCGAGTTTGGAAGCTGCCCTGCTTTCCAGGGCTGAGCTCACTGACAGTGTATCACTGCTCTCTGCTGGAGAAGCACTGAGCTGGGCCAGGCCTCTCTGGGTCTCCAGCTGTTTGACAGGAATGCAGGTGTGATGGCCGAACCGATAACCTCTGAGCCTTCAAGAGCAAACTTAAAGTACAGCTTATTCCTGTTCCCCATACAGCACAATTTAGGGTCTTTGTTGTGCAGGTTGGAGACAAGAGTTTTAAGAAAGAAGATGAGAGAGATAAATACAGTGATGCTGGTTGAACATAAACGTCTGTGGTCACACAGACTCACTTCCTAATGGTGCAGGATGACAGACACTGGTGTAATTTTCACAGGTTTCTGCTCTGTCCTGGAGTATGATTTCTTGATTGCATTTGCAGTCATATAATGTTCCATCTGTAAAATGTTTCTTCTGGTCAGATGCAATGTCTAGTTATGAGTGTATTGTTTTTCTGTTCAAGGGCCATATCAAGCACGAGGTCCTAAGAGTTTGTGTTAAAAGAGACTCATTCTGGTCATCTTGATTAGATTTTGGTAGTTGCAGAAGTTAATCTGGCTGTTGGATTTAGTCAAAGACACTGGCAAATGATCAGATCTTCCCCACAAAATGAAAATTGTTTAAAATAGTCTTTCCAACTTGAGCCCCCCCCCCCTCCCCCCCATCATGTACATGCACACATGATACGTCTTCTAGTTTCATATACTTTTGTAGCTCTGGCATCTTTTTTGCTTGAAAACAGCTCAAACATAAATCATAAAAGGGCAGCTTTACAACAGCTTTAAAGTGCTATTATATTCTGCAGCATTCCAAGTGAATTATTGCTGTGCTGTCAAAGAAAACAAAAACATTTGGGAAGGACTGTTTATTTTACAGTGGTTGACCAAAAGTATGCAAGTGGTTATAAAAAATGTAGACAGCTAACTATGGGAGGTGCCATTGCTCATTCTGTAACCCATTCACAAACCTTTGACACTGATTTACATCACTAGAGATAGAGCTAGGCACTTCCCACAGGAAAACACACACACTTCCAAATCACTCAAGTTATAAACAAAACACACTGTTCTCCCTTCCCTCCCTCCACCCTGATTCTTCTTACCCACCCACCCACATAGCCAAGCAAAAAGCATGGGATTTCTTTATGTGTAGTGAGGCCTGTTCAACCAACTGTTTCTTTGCACTGTTTTCCACTATGACAAAGTGTAACTTGTAGAAGTGTGTATTTAAATTTGACTTGTCTTTCAAAGAAACCTTTTTATTAAGGTGGTACCATTTTTGTTGCTATGGAGTACCATTTCCTATCATTACAATCCCTTTGTATTGAGCTACCCAGCAAAATTGTTGCATTCAAGCTGAAGGTAACTTGGGAGTCTATATGCTAATATGTTTTTCAACATCTGAAAATATGGCATGGTGATTCTGGTCTGCTCATCCTAGAAAGAAAGTAGTAGAACAAAAGGTGGCTGAAAGGGTGATCAAGGAGGCTGCCATATGAGTGGCTACCCTATGATGAATGACTGAGTAAGCTGGGACTCTTCAGCCTGGAACAGATGATTTAGAAGTGTCTACAAAGTCATGAGAGGCATGGAGTGAGTTGGTAGGGATTGGCTGTTGACTAGCTTTTCTAAGACAGGAGTTGGTGTAATCAGCTAAAATCAGTAGTAGCCTATCAAGCAGAGATGTTTCTTCACGCTGCAGGTTGTAGATCAGTGGAACTCCTTGCCACAGGGCATTGGATGCTAACATTTTATGATGGTTCAAGGAAAGACTGGAAAAATTAATGGAAGGGAGATCCTTTGAGGGTCACTAAACACATGCAGACCACATCTGGATGAGGAGCCCCCACAACTTAAAATAACTAAAGGCTTAGAGAGTATTAGGGGATTATCCTTTATCTGTGTGTCCTTTTTCTAGGTATCTGCTTACAGAAAAAGAATACAGGGATTGATCAACATCTGTTCTGTCCTAGTAGGACCATTCCTGTATATATAACATAAGTCTAATAGCGGGGGTATCTTGTAAGTGCACTCAGCTTCACTTGCCTTCCCTCTTAACAAGAGTAATGCAGGCAGGAATGAATTCTTGAAGATGGTGATCACCTTGTGATGAGCATTCGCACTTTTCTGTATGTTCTTAGGTGAGCACCATACAGGATCAGCTTCCAATGACAGGATACTAAAGACTCGATTTTCAGTGCCATGTTGACTTCATTGGAAATCTACCTGGGTAGGGGACAAGTCCTAGGAGAGTCATAAATCCTTTGGTCAGGATCCTCATGAGCTAAGTGGTGTCCTTGGCGTCCTCAAATACACCTCACAGTGCCATCTTTTAATAATGTCAGAGGCCATAAACCCATCTTCAGTGAATCTAAACATGAAGTTGCCTGTGTTTGTCTATCAAAATAGATGTAGAAGCTCATACTGTACTTGAGTACATTTATTCTGGCTTGAATGTGTGTGCATTTATCAGGCTGATGCAGAGCCCACCAAAGTCCATGGAAAGTTGGCTTTACTGAGGATTATCAAGCCCTTGGTGCTGCCTTCAGGCACTTAGTAGTCTCCCAATGTGCAGACGATCAAATTTAGTACTTCAGGAGAGTGCATGTCTTCCTAGAAGATCTCTATCAGTTGTCACTGCCCAGCATGAAACACTTCAGTGATCACCATCCCTTTCTGCTCAATCCCTCCTGAAACAAAACATCTGCCAGAGCTTTTACAAGGAAATAGCGATTGTGATTTTTATCAAATGAACCTGTTAAGAAATGGGAAATGGCAAAAAAAAGAAAAAAATGGCAGAAAAGTCACCTCTGATTCAGGAATGATCTTGTATTTTATTTCCTTGCTCTGTGGAGTTTCTAAATTAACCATCTTGCTTTCGTTTGTCAGTGTAAATGTTGGTTGGATGCGAGAGGAATCCTTAAAAGCAAAACAGAAATAGTCATGGTCATAATCATAATAACAATCATAATCATAGGACTCCTAATTTATGAAAAAGTCCCCCTGCAAGTTCTTGCACTCATTGCAAAATGGTAGAAGTATCAGCCTTGGTCCACATCAGGTTTTAGCTGCCAATGCCCTGCAGGAAACTAAAAAAGAGAATGTTAAAAAGAGTATCGTCCATCCACTGCCATACTCTGTACAAGCTGAACCTGTGCAGCTGTTAATGAAGATCTGTTGATGCAAGAAGCGTGAATACCAGTGAACCTGCCTTTCTTAAATGTGCTGGGATTACTATGTCACTGCCGTTCACACATCCCCCTTCCCTGTAGGAGCACACCCTTTCCCATGCATTCCTGCAGGGCATGTGAGTGGATCTGGGTAGTCCTCCAGCTACACCCTGTATGTGGAATTTAGTTAGAAAGCCAAGGTGTGGAGTATCTGTGAGCTGCTTAACAGCTGATCAGTCCTTTTGCCCTTTATTTTCTACCCTAGTACATTAACAGTGCCAGAGACTGTACAGTATTACCTTGCATGGCTACATAATTAAAGCTATCTTCCCCGACCAGAAGGAAATAAGCATGCAAAAGCCTACTGCTCTTTGCCAAAAGCAATCTTAGTCAATGGAAGGGAGAGAGCTGTTTTGTGCTTGGTCTTTTTTCTGCTTGTATTAGAATCATGCACTGCTATTTCTATCTGTTTTGCCAATTGGCATCCATCCACCTTTCCTGTTCATGCTCAAGCAGCCAGGAACACTACGGCGGGAGAGGAAGCCCCTTCTCATATGTTGCTGGCTGAGCTGCCAATGGCTTGTGTTTGTAGTGGATCCAGCAACAAAACAAAACAACCCCATCAAATCAGCTGTGTTTGCTAACGAGTAGGTCAGCTGAATAGTATTGGAGCAGTGTCCTGGAGCTTCCCTTCCTCTTCAGCTGCAATAAAGGCGTTAGATTTATTTAATATGCAAAGCAAAAATGGGCATATGTTTCTTTAAACTTGAAAGCTGCCTTATTAGACAAAAAAACACCAGAAGGAAGACCCCAGGTCACTTACTACTCAAATGTAGGTGGAGGTGAATAAACTTGGACTGAACTCATCGAGTTGATTAGATGGTTTAACTGAGCTCTGGTACAGCAGAAAAGTAGAAATCTCTTCTGACCAGGAAATGGTAAAAGCTGCTTATAAGCAGCCTGTAATGAGAGAATCTGAGTCATTAACTTGCATGTGCAGACAGGGTATACACTTACATGTCTCATGCCCAAGTTACAACCACAACAGAAATACTTTTATATGAACTGAATAATAGTTGGGAGAAACAAAGGCGGTAGGGAAGCAAGAAAAACAGCCAAGTAATTGAAAACATCCTCCGGAGAAGTAGCCTACAAATGACATTTGGGATGCTGAATGTGAACTGCAATATGAATACAGTTCTGAGAAGCAGTTTGTTGAGGTAGTCATCATTTCAGGACTGCTTGATTTGGAAGGATATGCTTGCTGATAGGAACGGGCTTATCCCAGCCTACCCCCATAAGAACAGTACCTACTGATTCCTAGGCTAAGTGCTGCTCTTACTGTCTTGCTGAAAAAAGATTATTCAGTTTTTCTTCCACTCACTTGTTCTGAACCACCAATTTATGTGATCACCATGGGAGTTAAGACATAACCAAGGTGCTGTGTCCTATGGTAACCTTAGTGGAACCACTTACTACTTTAGTGCAAAGTCTGAGATCCATCTGTTGTGTTTTCTAAAGCAACTTGCTATCAAGAATGATGGAAGGGAATATTTCTAACATGAATAGGATGGACTTGTAGTCAGACACTTTTATTTCCGGAATTTATTGGTGCCTACAAATACTGCTTTCTCCCATTAAGTCAAAGGTGACAATGATTTATTCAGCTTTCTGAAAATTCTAAACTAGGAGAATGTAATGTCGTTAGGGAAGGTTAATAATCGTTATTTAAAATTAAGTGACCCACATTTTAAATAGTCTCTTTTTCTTCTGAATTAACTGATATTTTTGTTCTCAGTCCTTTGGACCTCTGATGGGAAAAGTACTTTTTACAAGAGTAAAAAGTTGAGTATCTTCTATGTATACAACTTTTCTGGTGTGTGGATCTCTTGGGCATTGCGTAAAGCAGAACACCATTGTTCTGTGTAGGAAATTAGCAGAAAGTAGATTGGTGGCATATTCCAACTCTTCATTCCCTGTCTAATAAAGTGTGTTTCAGGAGTTTAAATTGTGTTATAGAATACATAATATACTTTCCCATTGGTTGCAAGAAAAAGACTCTATTTTGAAAAGTTTTATTTCTCAGTTGGGAGAAAAGAGTATTGTGAAGGTGTTTCAGAAACCGACAGTATGTTTCCTCAAAGACTGTCATTTCTCTTCCATGGAAGCTTGCCAGCTGTTTCTGCCTCAGCTCCATACTAAGGAATACTTCAAAAATGAAAAATCTAGTCAATGAGCCACTCCCATTACCGAAAAGGAGCAAGGGTTGACCCTGGGCATTTCACATGTTCAGTGTCTCTTCCCCACAAAGCCAGTCAGAGCTGTGATAGCCATGGTGTGTCACTTTGTAGAGAAAGCTCACAAAAGGAGTGGGTCACAGGATTCGTTTTGCCTGTTGACTGACTTGCAGTAGCCAGCCACGTGTGTGTGGTTAGCCTGCTGCAAATGGAAGGTAAAAGGCATCACTTTAACTGCTCTCGGCGAGCGAGCACGTGGTCAGTAACTTGTCTGTGTGCCTGTGATTCCTATTTTGAACTGACCCAGAGGCAATTGTTTGGTAGTAAAAACCTACCTGAGAGGCATTTGGCAGGGAAAGTTAAAGTCATAACTGATATGGGAACAGGCTTAGTAAAAAGGGATTTAATTCAATGTAAGCTGGAAAAAGTCAGTCCAAGCTTTTCATTCTAGTGTTAGCAGAGCTCTTAGTGTAGTTGCAGTGTCTTGGGAGGGTGGGCATTCACTTCTGGAATGTCCTTAGGTCTGGGGTGTCTGGGCATGGGAACGCTGTGTACACAGAACAAAGCACTAGAGCTCAGAGATTCTGCAGTTTAATATCCTTCAGGGTGCTTTTCCTTCCTTGCTTTTATGGACAATGAATAAACCTGGGAGAATAATATAAGTCTAGATTTACTGTACATGTTTTAAGGCTCTTATTCTTTATGGCACAAGGTAAGCTGTAAAAGTTCCAAGGTTTCAGCCCTGTAAATCAGTGTAGAGCCATCAAAGAGATTGGGACAGTGCTTGCATGTAAGAATCAGGACATAACTTGGAAAAAACATAAAACATAGTTCGGTATTATTCAGCTAGAACCTTTTCATTACCTTAAAGCAAGTAAAAACATCCAAGACTGGTAAAGCTTCTCCAGTGGCCAAACATTCATCTTGATCATTTTCAGTCATTTAGAAGCAGGCCAGTAAACTGTAAGGCCAGGTAGAGATGCTTTTAGTTGTGCCTTAAAGAGTGAACCATTTACAATCCTGAATCTCCAACCTTGCTCCTATGTCTGGTGTTCTGGGTTGTCACCACTATCCATCCTATGAAAAGGAAATACTTTCTTTAAGAAGGGCAGTGATTTTTGCACAGGCAAATAATATCAGCACATTAATTGAAAAGCATCTGATAGTCAGGATTCTTTTGTCATGAAAGCTCTTAATTAAAAAGTTCATGGAGTTTCCATTATTTTGTTTTTACCGGGGTACTCACTGTATTCTTCATGCTGTAGGTACTCAATAGCAACTACTGGGTAGATTCAGCTGGTGATGACTTGTAAGTGCTATGCACTATCTTTTTTTTATTTGCTGAAAACCCTGTTTCAGGATTTTGTATTGTCATCCCTCACTGTAGTTTCTGGATGCCTTCTGCATAAAATCAATGCTGGTAGCAAAGACCTGAGAGAAGGGCACAGAACCCCTCATTCCTCTCTGTGGCTGAGGTAAAAACCTTTGTCAGAGCCATGGGTTTGTGAGCTTGGCTGGCAGGAGAGCTGGTGGCTGAGAAGCTTGAGTTAGGCTGTGAGTGCCGCTCTTGCACTCTGCTGAGGGTCTTGTCAGATCCCTCCAGCCCTCACCTCAGCCATTGGTGATGAGGTGGGCAGCTTTTGGAAATGAAGGAAACACTCCCATCCATGGCTCTGCATGTTTTTGTCTGTGTCCAGAAGCCTGTGTACTTTAATTGCAGCATGCCACCCCCCTTCACACATAAAGTGTATTTATTCATGCCTCAGCTGCAAGCATGAACTTGTCACACAGAACAGTATTACATGATATCCTCTTTTCCTGCGTTTTGCGAAGTGAAACAATATGACCTGTGCGCTTATTTTCCTCAGGCTCCTCCCAGTTAATACCTTTCTTCCCACTCTCCCATCCACTGCAGCTCTGCTGTGCAGGGGTCTCCACTGCCCAGTTGAAAGCAGCGTTGTACTGATCTCTGTGGGATGGACAGATGAAGAGTGTGTCTATGGATGGGTGGAAGGAGGGTGTGGAGCTCGACCACCTTGCAGCACTGTGCAGGCCACAGCATCCAGCCAGCCCCACACATCCCCCTTCCACTCTCTTCCTCTGTTTCAGCCTCTGATTTACTCCTTTTCTCCTTCTTGACCTACTCCACCACCTATTTAGTTAGCCCCGTGATTACAGGTCTCTTAACGCTGCGCCTGCTTATTTCCTCAGAGCAGGAGGGAGGAAGGGAGGGAGCCCTGTCTCTCCTGCTGACACCCGCCCCCAAGGTCTTGTCTGGGGGACAGCTGCTGCTGGCAGCAGTCTGGAAGGAACTCGCAGTGGTAGCAGAAGAAAAGAATTTGGCAGGGAGGTGAGCCACATGATTGTGATTCATCTTGCACTCTTGAAATGTGGCAGGAGGGCTAGGGAAGGCTTCGAGTGTCAGCACTGAGAGTGGAGACACTCACGTTCAAACATCAGATTCTTTTTATAGTAAGGCATGCCTCATAGGAAAAATATTGAACTTGGCCTTCCAGCATGAAGAAAATAGGCCAAACTGATTTTACTGCTTGAGTCACTCACTTAATCAGTTACTAGTTGCATGTAGGAAGCCTTCTATTAGGCTGACTTGGAAAAATTGTTTTTAATTAATTGTGACACTGAGCTGTTTCTCAGTTTGCTCAAAACTGCTTTCATTTGTAGTTCCCTTTATGTAAAAACACTCTTAAGATACCATAGTTCAGAAGAGTAATCACCTTAATCCAGTCACTTGATGTAACTGTCTTCTAGATAGGGCTCTTTTTAAATTAGAGGTTAGAAGTTTGCTTGAAAGATGAACAAAGTTACACTGGAATTGTGATGGCTTTGTGGGCCTGATTCCTCCACCGTTCCTCATAGAGGACGGCCCCTTAGCCCTGGGTTGCATTTGTGTCCCATTCACATCCCACGTAGGAATGAAAGAAACAGAAGATGTCATTTAATATACATGAAAGTGCAGTTTGAAGACCATGTAAAAAATCAATTCCCGTCCAGCTTAAAAATTCTGACTTTCCTTTTGTAGGCCACCTTGTTGTGAAAATCCAATGTTAACAAGACCATCTCCTTAGCCTTATTTCGACCCAGCTCCCTTGTCTGGCAGGAGGTGGTTACAAATATAGTTGTGAAAGTGCAGTTCAGTCGAAGAGCACCAGCCTTCACAGCCCCACACACTCATGAGGCCACGTTGGCTCAAAGGCTAATTGCTTTCCATGTGCCATAAATCTGCATCTGCATCCAAAAATGTAGAGGCCACAGTGTATGGAAGTTCCTCTTCCTCGCTGAGTGTGTTCATGGCAGATTTATATTGATGGCAGCAGTGCACCACAGCCACAGACTCCTATTATATTCAGGCTCTCTTAACTCAGTCCCTGTTTCCTGCTGAAGGTGAGACAAGGTCCTATATGAATGAGGGGTGAAATTACAGCTGAACTTTCTAATTGCTCTTAGTACAGGAGAACCTTTAAGAAATAGAGCAAGACCTTTTGTGTTCAGAGCTACCTCTGCCCTCTCTTTACCAGTTTGCTTTATGTTAAGTTTGCTTTTTTCCCCCTACAAAAAGCCAGTAAATGTGTGCCTATATATCTTACTATGTTTACAGAGAGTATTTGAAAAGAAGGTCAGAAGTGCTTTAATTCTTGAGAAGAAACAGCCAGTTTCAGTTACCCAGAACTTTTAAAGTGTATACAAAACCACAAATGCTGGTAACTGTTATTTCAGGCCTCGGGCTTAGACATGATAAATTAACACTGTCCAGATTTTGTTTTGGAAGCAGTGCCTACTCCTGCACAGACACATTCATATCCTGATGAACTCCACGACTGCTCGGAGGGGCAATCGCCACATCCTCTATCTGACCTTGATGGTGACTGCTTCCTCCTGCCTCCTACACTGGGGCTGAGCAGCCGAGCCTGGGTGTGAACACGGGCCATGGCTCCAAAAGCCAAGCAAATGACAAGTTCAGTTCTGTCAGAGTATTCTAGGACCAGATGCTCCTTCATCCCAACCTCCTTTCCCTCTGCCTGTTTCATTGTGACAGTGGAGGAAGATGATGTTTACAGTGAGAGCTTCAGAGGTTCCTGGTGCATTTTAGGAGTGGTGCCAGCATCTTCGGGGCTTTCAAGAATCCCATCATGAAGCTGCTCTGCTAAACCACACTCCTCCTTCTGGTCTCATACTTATTTGGCACCACTACTTTAATAGTTCCTTATCAGTCTAAATTGGGAACCAGAAGGAGGCAGTGACATGCTGATCCTTTCTCTGTCCTCTATAAAGGGTCTTACTTCTTACATTTCATGAATAAACATCCATTTTATTTGGCTTGCTGTTGTGGGATCTGGTCACCTCGCTGAGAGACCTCGCTGAGAGGAGAAACAGGTCTCCCACGGACATGAGCAGTACCTAACTCCTTGTAAGACACTTATTGAAGAAACTGAGCTAGCCCCACAAATCGCTGTGTGCAGAAATGCCTCCAAGCTGCCTTTCCACTTCTCTCTTCATATGTACCCGCCTCTGAATCTCAGCCAGTCATTATTTCTTGCTTCAGTCCTTGTTTCAATCCAGGATTTAATGGTTTAGGATTTAATGGTTGTTTGCAGTGGTAAATAACTCTGCCTTGATTGAAAGGAGAGTTCAAAATCTTCTGAACCGAATCCCCTCTTTAAACAGACAGTCTTTATTTTTCCCTTTACAGCAGAAATCACCAGGGTGTTACTGTCAGTGTTTGCCATGATTCACCCATCAGCCACCTCATGCAGGGTGGTTTCATGCTGTTCCTGCCTTGAGCCTCTGTGTCACCCCACGTGCGGGAGGTTGTGTTGCTGGCTGAGCCAGGGTGTCTGAACGGCCAAGGTGTCGGCTGCTGCGTTAACACAGATTTTTTTGGTCTGATATATTATTGAAAACATCTGTCTGTGCCTTTAGGTTCCTAAAATATCTTTAAATGCCTGGGTGTATGCGTCTTCCCAAAGACACAGAGGAAGTCTGTGGTAGAGCAGGAACTTCTCCCTGGGGGAGGGACCGTGATGGTGCAGAGCAGCAAGTAAATCAGTACATCGTTTGCGGACATTTTTGAAGGGAGCTCAAAACACCAGCTAGCAAAAGGAGCATGTGCTGAGATGATGTAACTCTGGCTTGGGAGGTAGAGCCCAGGGCTTCACGCTGCTCTGTGGCAGCGTGACAAGTCAGGCTTTCAGTGACAGTCATTTACCCTACTAGCCTGGATTTTAATGGATTATGGCTGGAGTTGTTACGGTCTGTTTGGTGGAAAACAAACAAACAAACAGATCTGTAGTTTTAGGAGCCTATTTTAAAATGTCAGCCATCTGCCAGGCAGAGGCTCAATAAATCAAGGTTGCAGGAGAAGGTTACTGCGCACACGTGTGCGTGTATGTTCTGCAGGCTTTGCATACTTCTCCAGTGACCAGTTTTCTAAGTTGATACTTATTTTGCAGAAGATGCTCCTAAGATTTATGCAGCTGATGGCAATTAAAGAACTATGCTGAAGAGACATGTGCCCTATTTGTAGGGAATTTAATTACTATCAGCATATCTCTTTTTTTTAAAGTATATCTAACTGTGCTTTGATTGTCTGGCCTTAGAAGGTGCTAAATATGTGCACTTCCCATTGTATTTAAGTGGCGTCGTAGGTGTTGTATACCTTTGCTGGAGGAATGATGTATCTTGAGGTCTGTTGTTTTGCTTAGTGTCCACGTTAAGTGTGGGCCCCGGGGTGTGTGTGAGTAGCACAGCTCTTCCAGCCTGTCTGCCTTAATGCCATTTTTTTCTCAAGGCCCCATTCTCAGGGCATCTCACCCACAACAGCAGTTTGGCATCTCACTCTCTGAAGAAAACAAACCAGCATGAATGAGGGTGAGAGACTCCAGCTCTGCGTTTTCTACTAGAGAAGGCGATACTGTCAGTCAGTTACAGTGACAGCGCTCCCAATGACACTGTGGGAAGCTAGAGCATCCCCTAACCAGCTCTTTTGGGAATATTCAAGAGAAGGCAGAAGTTAGGTGTTCGCAGAAAGCTTCAGTTGCTTTTGTTCCTTAAAAAGCAGAGTAAAAGAGCTCTTTTGACATTACTGCTTTTTTTACACATTGTCACAAAACACAGTGGTGCTCTGCACAGCCCAGGTTTGTTTGTACACCCGGCTCTTTATCCCTTCGCTGCCGCTGTGCTGCTTTATGAACGTAAATCTGCTTGGACTAGTAAAAGGTCATTTAAAACAAATAGTAAAATGAACAGCATTTGCAGAGCAATAAAGGAAACACAGTTGCAAACAATTCATACCTGTTTTGAAAAACGTTAGATTCTCAGTTGCCGAAGTTGCAAATAATATTTTTATTAAGTTTCAGATGCATGTACACAGATGCAGCATACACCCATAGATGCTTATGGAGCCTGCTTCCAACTGCATGATTATTACTTCGCTCTTTCATCATCACAGCAAATTCTTTAATGTGCAACATAAAATAAAAGTCATTAACAATGTTTATAAGGAAGCGTATTGTGTTTAAGTGAACATTGTGAAGAAAAAAAGACATTAACATCATTCAGAGCATAGGAAGTGAGACGGGAAGGAGGAAATTCATGTTTGCCAAATGTGTTTATGTGAGGATTACATGCAGTTTATGCAATTCAGGATTTCAGAAGCAGATAAAATCTTCTAAATCAGCCATAAAATCTGTATCTGATTTTTCGCACCAAAAAAATAACAAAAAATGGTTTTGTTTTCTCTGGAGGAAAACAGAGGGAAGGAGGCATAGGGCCAAATTCTGATCTCACTTTCGCTGGTGTTCAGTAAAATTGTTGGAAATATGCTGGATTTACACTGATGTAAGTGAGATTAGAGCCTTGCCTGTGGCAGACAGAACATCACCTCTATATGTTTAGTATGGTTTGGGGCTATTTTAATACAAAAACTATTTTAAATACATTGAGATTGCTGTAATGTAGTTGACAAGGTCATGGTAAGCAAATATGGACAAACATTACAGAACAATTTGCAGATTTAATGTCATTTTGCTGATATTTGGCCACGTTCTTTGGGCCTACATATAATTTTGCTAGTTTAAATGTGTTTCTTATGAACGAATTCTTAACTTAGAAGTAAAAGAGCATCCAATGTGTGAGTCTGAAGTGAATCAACACCCGCATGTCATGGTGTCCCTTTCAGTTGCTAAGTGACAGCTTGTCTCATCTGATCTTGTGAATTTAACTTCTGCCTGGATGTGTTTATACTCTCATAACTAATCTATCCAGGCAGCACAGTCTTAGCTGCCACTGCATAGCTCATAGGTGATGTGTATTCATTTGGCACATACGTTAACAAGGCGGGGTGAATCAGAGATGGGGCGTCAATGTCCCTTCTCCACGGCTGTAGGTCCGTTCTGGTGTTTGGGTGCATTTCTTATATTTTATGGGCTAAAACTGAGGTCAAATTCTATACCGCTGTAAGCCAGTGGGGATCCTTTTGTTTCAGTGGATCTGTAGCAATTTGCACGGGCTGACAGTTTGGCCCCTAAAAGCTTGTGTCAACAAAAGTTTCAACTGGGGAAAAAGCAGTAGAAAAAGCTAAGTAAAGCTGTTGCTGTCAGGAGACATTTCTATTACGTAATCCTAAAATAGTAGTATTTTGAGTATAGCCTATTCTATCATCCTGAAGAGAATTAGTACAGTTGGGAAAGGGGGGGGAGGTGTGAATGTTTCAAGGAGGTCTTTGAACATTTTCTTCAAATGTTCATTGCATCTAAGATCCCATTTTTTGTGTGCCTTTATTTGCTCCAGAATACCGCTGGACTGCCAACAAAGGAGGGCCTGTCCTCCCAGGAATTTTCTGCATTCCTCTCTGGAGTAGGCATTTTTCTCAGCTACAAAGGCCCTTTGGCAAATTCCCTCTAATCATTGGATTTACCCTGGGCTCTGATAGGTGCCATTCATGAACTTGGTCTGCTGTTTGATGGGGCTGAAGCATTAATGGGATCTTTTCATGGTAAACAAAACGGAGTAACATTACTGGAGGAATCACAAAGCTGCTCTTGTAGGGCAGTGCAGTTCTTTCTCCCTCTGTTCTCCCTCTATTTCCCTCCGTTCTCCATTTTCCTTTCATTTATTTCCTCATCCTTCCCTTGCTTTTATGAACATATGTTCTTTTTTGTCTCTGGGACCATTTTCAGTGGCAGATGTTGCCAGCTTTGCTCACCTCAGGAGGCAGTGGGCTAGCTCACTGCCCATGCTCAGCCCCAGGAGATGCGGTAAACCCGTACAAACTACCCAGCTTCAGCAGTGTGGTGGTTTCTCCAAGTCTTATACAGCATCAGAGCAGAGACATCCATGGGTCCTGATTCCTGTCTTCTTTCCCATGGGTTTCATTCCCATCAGTAACTGATGTTCAGATGAAGAGGGGAAGGAAAAGAAGTTAAGGAGGGGGTCTCACTTTGGCATTAAAATAAAATCCCAAGTTGCCTCTGCTTTTAAACTCCATTTCTAATAGTGACTTTTTAGTCTTTTTTAGGCAACACATGCTGGCTTTTGTTTCTAGTAAAAAAAGTGCTATACTATCCTAGTAATGGATATGCTGTGAAAAGCAACATTCAGAACCCACGGAAGTAATACAAAAGTAGCTGTATTTATACAAAATAAGTTCAGCAACCAGAGATAAGACAGAACTGCATCTTTTATTTGAAGTTGTTCCTGCTCATCTTCGTGTGGTGATGGGACCCAATAAAATGTAAATAATACAATGCTCTTTGTACCAACACGCTTTTCATTTAAACATCTCACATGCCTTCTGATGAAACATCACACCAGTGGCTTGGGTAAGCAGTACAGCTTCTTTTGAAAAAACAAAAATGGCAAGATTTTTCTTTAAAAACCCTTTCATTTTAAAATTCTGAGTTTGAAAAACACATTTCCAAGCAGCAGTTTCAAACCAATTCATTTTCACATTCACCATTTAGTTTGTTAAAGAAATCTATATTTGAAACTGATAATGAATCAATTAAGTAAACATAAACCAACTGGTTTTGTTTCAAGATTTCCTAAAGCCAGCCAATCTTTTCTCACAAAAAGAGCTTTTTGCTGGAATTTTCCACTGCAAAATTAAAAGAAGGAGGAATCCGACAGGAGGGAAATGAGTTCATTGTCTTCCATGTGCCACACATAACTTCTCACACTTCCATCCTGCTGAACAACACTCTGTTGGGAAAGTGTTGAGGGAAAAGCTGGATGTACTGCAAGTATGTTAGAGAGCTCTTCTTAGGCTTATAAACAGTGTATCAACAGGCTACATGCAAAGGCACTGCAGTCTGTAACTCCTTTTTTTTTGGTGCCCTGGAGAACCCTCTTAAGTCTTCCGATAAGAGTCTTAACCTTTAGCATCTGATAGAATTGTTTAGGTTGAAGGAAACATAAGAGATCTACTGTAATTGGGCCTAGTTACAGCCTTTTTGGGGAAGACTCCCCAAATCTTTCCTTCCTTCATCTGTCCATCTGCCTACCTGTCTACCCTTCTTTGTCTCCTTGCAAAGCTACCAGAGAAGGGAGGGCTTTTCTGATGCACTGAGGAGACGGAGAAGGCTGCCCAAGCTGACAGTTACAGGAATGGAAAGCCCCCATAGATCCAGCTGACAGCTCTGAAGTGAGAATGAACATGAACGTGAGAGTAAGAGGTTGCATCTCTGATGGATTAAGGGGAAAATGGGGTGAGAATGACTGTGGTGCTGTGTAAGTTAAGCAGGCTGGCTGGCCGAGACATAATGGATGCCCTGGTGGGACACCTGCCTTGGTCATGCTGCAGCCAGGATCTGTTGGGCATATTTCACCAGCTTCCAAAGGGACCACAGCTGATAGCGTGCACTTGTGGAAATTTGGCCGCCACAGAGGGTTGGGAGAGGACAGAAAGGAGTCAAGGCACTGGCTTGACAAAAATTCAGTCTTCTTAACTGTTAAGGAAACACAAGATATGAATGACCTCAAGGCCCGAGAGCCCCTCAGCTCTTTCATATCAGCTTCCAGTCCTGGAGTGCATGATGTTTTATTAACAGTTGCTAGAACTATAAACACTGGGCACCAATCACTGTGGTGACCAAGGACCTTCGTGCATTTTAGTGAATCAGTTAAACATATTACAGTGTTTAATGCCCACAGTGGGAGATTCAGCCCTGGGCCACGTGGACACAGAGTTGCATGGTTTGAGTGGGACACATGATTAAAGTATGTGTAGTCATAATTCCAATCAGTGCACTGACAACTTTATTTTGTATTTGTTCTCTTTCTAAATTCACGTTCCAAAACACTCATTGCCAAAGATACCGCAGAGATAATGAAATAATGTGAAAGCAACTTTATGTTCAAAACCATATGTTTCATACCTCCTGAGAATATCTTAAATGGTATAGAAATTAGAGGTGCCTTTAAATAATTACGTCTTTTTCTCAAAGACTATTGGTAAAAATGAGTTTAGCTGTCCTCAGCGAACTAGTGGTATAAAATGCCAATCACGGTTTAATTGTGATTCAGACTAAAGGTCTTTGAAGTTTAATTCTTGGTTGTGTCTAATAATCTGGTTTTTTGTGCTGCTGAACTTTAAAACATGGACCTGCAGCTAGACTGACGCAGGCAAATATAGTCATGAGGTCACGTTTAACAGCAGTTGAAGGTGAAGTCCTTCTAGTGTTCACATGGAGACTAGAGTCATGAAGGGGTCACCTCAGAGGTCAGTCTCCAGCCACACGCTCATGTTATCTGCAGATCTATTTCCCATGTATTTGACTGAAAAAGCGTAAGAATAACCATTTGAAAGCTGTGGTGGCTGAAGTAAATTGCTGCCTTCTCCATCAAACATAGGAAATACTGGATGAGGAGGGGAAAAGCTGTATCTCCATGTGCCAGTTGGCCTCTTTAAGCTCATTGAAAAAAGTCACTGGACCTCTGCTCTGCTGAATGGAGTGAAATAGAAGGTGAGGGTCTGGTGAGGGTCTTTCCCATAGCCATACCCTTTGGGTGATCTCATTCCTCCGGGTGAAAAAAAAACTTGAAGGAGAATACATGCTCAATTAGGGAGATAATATTTACATTGGATAAAACATTCTGGCATAATAGAAGGAGCACAATGACAACTGTCTCCTTAGATCCCAGTGACGCTAATGGGTTGACAGCTTCTTCAAGGGAAGCATTCATAAGTGCTTGTTTTGGACTTTATTCCAAGTTAAGAAAACAAAAGGTATGCAACACTTCCCCAGAAAAGGATGTCCCTTACAGCTCATTGCTTCCCTCCTGCCTCTGGCTGCTGCGCAGATGAGCTGTGAGCAGTCATGTCCCATTGTTGCCATGAGTTCACAGCACTGGCTCTCCTTCTCCTTTCTGTTACGGAGGTGTAGTTCATGAGCAATACTAACGGAGTGCGAGAAAATGCATAGTCTCTCTGTTATGCACAGGGCTGTGATTACAACTGCAAAAAAATTAGAGGTGCTCTGACTGCGTTTCAGCTTGGGTAAGAGTTTACTGGAACTGCATTGGAATTTTTAGAGGATTTTTTTATTTCTTCCAGAAATACTACCTTATTTAATCAAAGATTCGTAAAAGGAAAGATCTGTTTCAACAAATTTCTGATTTCAGTTAAAACAAAAAATACCTTACATTTTTTGTCATTTTCTAAATGAAAAGGTCTGCTTTACGGTTTGAAATATGAATCAGTCTATGACTAAAACAAACATGAGTGATCAGAACTGAGTACCAATGTCTGAAATGAGAAATTTTAGTTGATGTGTTGGTGTTTTTGTTTCATGAACCTTTTTTGATGGTTTTATTTTTAAAGGGCTTTTAAATAGCTTTTCTTCTTCCATCCTTGAAATACCAGCTGCTGGGTCAAACAACTTCCAATTAATTCTGTAACCCTTAGCATGGCGTTTGTCAGATTACAAGGCATAGTTACTTCCCTTTGGTTGCATGTCAGTGGTGTGTCCTCTGTCTTGGTTCATATGGAGGAATGAGAGATGTAGCTGGAAAGAACTTCGATTGTTAGCACCATGGTCTCTTTTAACTTCACAAGCTGACTCTTCAGCCCCAGCTGTTTGGCAAGCAAGCCAGTCTAGGGGCTAGGGAAGAGCCATGGTGCCACTGCCATTGTGGTAGCTGTTGTACATCATGTACCTTGTGCAAAAATTATGCAACTTGTCAAGTCTGTTTTAGCCTTGAAAAGGAAACACAATCTGAAAAGTTTTCATAAAATGAGGAAAACGTTTAGCATTTCTCGTGCTAAATTCTGCATGAGATCTTCCAGAAAGATAGTATAACCTCTCATGTGGAGTTGTAATAACGTCATAAAACTGATAAGAGGTTGATTCTTCACTCAGTGCCAGAACTTGGCTCATTTGCCGTTGGTGTTTTCAGCTCCCACGTGCACAAGGTATACATTTTGAAGAATGAAGGCAATTGATCATGGAAACAGCTTGCTTAGGGGATGTGGTGAATTCTTAAAGACTTGCAGTCATTAAATCACAATTGGATGTTTTTCTTAAAGATACGCAGTACTTCAACCTGAAATTATGATGTTGATGCAAGAGTTGCTGGGCAAAACTCTGTGACTTGTGCTGTGCAGGAGGTCAGACTAGGTGATACTAATGGAACCTTCTGGTCTTATTAGTGTCTGTGCAGGGTGTTTCGGAATTTATTTATTACTATGACCTGTACACTGTGCCTCAGTTCAGTGTTGTATTCAGTTTGCTGTTCTCATGAAGTCTATTCTCATTGCTGTAATGGTTAAAATGATCTGAAAGCAAAACCATCCTTTCCAGAGCTGTGTGCTGGTGAGAAGGGACTGATTGTCCGGGTGGTACAAAGTAGGTGACGTTGGTGGAGGAAAGAGGACAAGTCATCCTGGCTGCCCATTGCTAGTGGAGGACTGCGTGTAGTTAAGCTGTAGGAAGATGTCCCCTTTGAGATCCAGCTGTGCCGATAGAAGAGGTCACTGCCCTCGGTTGCTTGTTGCAGCCTCCTGCCCAGAGGTTACTGACCTTGCCCAGCTGCGGCTGAGCGATGTCTGTGAGCACTTCCTAATCAGCTCCAAGCAAAATCAGTCGGATTAGTTCAGTTGGTTTAAGTGGTTGATCTGAGCAAGCCTGATCACTTTTGTCTGAAGGGGATGGAAAGCCGTGCCACAATGCACGCCAGTGACAGAGAGGGGAGAGCAGCAGCTCTCAGCTGGCAGCAGTGCCATCCTGCTGAGGGAAAAGGATGCCTGCCCTCAGATTCAGAGCTGCCTCTCCCTTCCCCTCTCAGCTGCCCAGTTCCCACCTTGGAGACTGTCTCATGGGGAACAGATGATTAGGCTCCTTATATTACATATCTAATTATCCTGTGGCACAAGGCTTTCTGTTGCCGTATTTGCACGCACCCGAGCCCCACCTGAATTCCACTGTAATTATCTTGACTGCACCTCCGCTATGCTGAGTCTGGGTTACAGACAAATCCTTTTGAAAAGGATTTGTTTTATTTACTTGTCTGGGAAACAGAAGTTCACATCCTGTGAGTTGTACTGGCCTTGTTTTTCCCGCTCATTTCTGGCATTACTCTGCCACTACTGTGAAAATCTGTTCAACTTGTCAGATCCCGGCAAGCAGTAAGTGCATTATCAGCTCTATGAAGTTATCAGCAAACGTATAAAGCAGAGTCTTCTAATGAGCCCCTATGCCTTGCAGCCTCAGTGCTTGCAAAGCAGCACACATGAAAGATTGCTGTGCCTGGCATCAGTACAGACTTGTGCTGAGACTGGCCTCATTTAGTGCAAGTTTTATTACCTGTGTAATTTAAAAATACTGTTCAGTGTAGCATGTCCGATGGGCAGGAAGCAAACTAAAGCTTGATTTTTAACTCTGGTTAATATCCAAATATTTTGTTGTACAGAGACTGCTAATTTTTGTTTAAACTTTTCAGCTACTGAGCCAAAGTCAGCTGTTGTCATAACCTCACTAAAGAGGCTGAGGGCTTGCGTCTTCTAGATTTAAAGGAGTGTAATCTGGTCAAATGATGCAAGAATCTGGTCTAGCATCAGTACTTTCTTTTGATTTGAAGAAGGTGCATTGGTTTATAAAACCTGCGACTCTGGGAGAAATTTGAGGATGGCAGTCTTTGAGAACTGACAGCAGCCAGTCCACGCTAGTTTTACTTTATTCCAAGCATAACGTTAGCTGGCATGTGATGAGATCAGAATTTCTGTTAGATGTTCATTGAATTTATTACAGCGGCCCTTGCTGGTATCTCTTCAGTGGAGGTCCTGTCAATGTTTCCATTATAAACTTTGTTTAGTAGTAATAACACAGCCATAAAAATTTTCTCCAGATTGAAACGTAGTGCACAAGTTCTCAGCTGAGATCCAGGAACATTTCTCTATTCCTTAAAATTTGAAGGAAATTGGTTTGGCCATGGTTTAGTTAAAGACAAAAATAGGATTTTGGCTGCATTTGGACATATTTTACATTTCTTTCACTAAAACAGAAACAAATATGGGTAATAATTTTCTTCACTGTTTTTATATATAACAAAATTAAGGAACCAGACAGTAAAAAGATTTTGCGTACAATTTAACTGGCTACCCACATGTGAAAATATGGCATAATTCCCCATCTCCTCAGCGAGGGGATTCTTTTTTAACCTTGGCGGTGAGGGAGTAGGGGTTAGTACACTATGCAAGTACTGTGTAGGCATCTTCTTTTAAAAAAAATACATGTACAATACAGGATTAGATCACAGATTTGCTAATCTGATGTCCTGTATATAGTAATCAGCCCCAGAAAAGGATACAAAAGTCTCCTAATAGACAATTATTAATGAAGGAAGTTTGTGAAGGAAGATTCAATCTGTTTTACAGGCCTTTAATGGTTGTCAGATGCCTTGAAACACAAGGATGTAGATGTCAAATGACACTAATTCACTTTTTCATTTCTCTCTGTTCTCCTTTAGTTTCTATAGCTACTTTTAATAATTTGATGTAAATAAATGACCCACAAGCAAGATGATGGCCCCACAGACACCTCATGCAGCCCCCACAGAGCACTCTAGCTGTGGACAATTTGGGGACTGCAGAGGTGACATGCTCTAAACCCTGAGAGCACAGCGATGTACTGGTGCCCAGACTTTTTGTGTCTGCAGACTAGTGTGCTGGAGAAGGGTGATTCACTCTCACTCTGCTCCCATCAACCACTATCTGATCAGCTTAGTAGGATCAGCAGTTGCATTGGGTGACACTCTGCTCACCAACATCAGCCTTACTGCTTTCACTCAGTGTAGGGAGGCCAGCCCCAAAACAAGTGGCCTGAGCCTTAGCAGAATCCTAAAGGGAAGATAAGTCCATCTTCTCACAGTTGGACTCCCCCTGTTTCTTGGTGGCAGACTGCTTTGGGGGGTTTCTTTGGAGTCAGGAGAGAGAACGATTTTTAGATGAAGCCTTTGTAGGTATTGTTAAATCTGTAACATCCACTAGATTCACCTGGAAATCCTAGGATTGTTTTAAGTTATAAAGCTGCTTTCAGTGTTTCTCAGCCTGTTTTGCAGTGGTTGGTACTATGTATGGTAGTTCTTTTAAAAACTATTTTGTTAGGTGAATTTAGTTCTTACGAAAGGTGTTAGCCTGGCAGTCCTGGAAATCAGTCATTTGAAAATCCCTTATGTGAATTACATTGTTACTGTATTATCACTACTGTTGAAGCTTCCTGGAAGAAAGTACTAGCCACGTAATTTCAAAGAACAGTCATGTGCATAAGTGCTGATCGGGAGGAACAAGAGTCTTAGCTTGTTACTTGCCCGTGGTCTGTGACTGCTAACAAGAGCTCTGATGAGCAGCAACTGCAGCATCCTTGCCTATGGAATGAACGGCTGCTGCAGCGGGACTGGGACACCGCCATCATGTTTTACACCAAGAAACATGCTGGTTTGGGTGACACAGACTGTGTCTTTATTCAGATTTTAAACCTTTATGCTAGAAGCTGTGTTGCCTCTAACTGTAGTGAAGGAGCCTCTAGGACCATGGTGTCGATGACCAGGACTGTAATCATGCCTACAAGGCAAAGCCTGGACTGTGCTGTGCTGCTGGAGCTCCTGGCCTGGCTGTCCTGCAGGCCAGTCCTGCCGGGAGTGCTGGCAGCTGCGGCAGCTCACAGGGAAGAGGTTAATGGCTCTGTGATCTACACCGACATGAGATGGCATACATGGCACTTTCCGGAAGTTTGGTACTTTTTTTAAAATGTAAGTCCCTATGTTAAGCATAGGTTGCCAGATTAACATTTCACTTCCCAGATTGCTATTGTGTCAGATGGGGCAGGCTCATGCAGATGTGATAGAAGGATTAGAGTGCAAATATATGTTCCTTAGACACTTTGGGAACATGAGGTAACCAAAGGAGATCTTAGAAGATTAGGTGACAGAAGCTGTACATAAGCATGGCTGCTCAAATGTGCTGGAATTTGATGCATGCTCATGAGAACATCCTCTGTAGACACTTGTGACATGAGAAAAACTCAATGCAGTAATTAAGCTGTTTCTATAAGCCAGCAGGAAGGGGGGAAAAGATTAATTATTTATTTATGTTTTCTAGTGTATGGGAAATTGTCCAGTGCTGTAACAATAGGGACTTCGTACAAACTTGAAATGGTACTGCGAGCCAGAAAGATCTCAGTACTCTGCTACACTGAGTGACTGGGTTGCTCTCAGGGGATGTACACTTGGGTTCCTCTTGGAGCTCTTCATAGCAGAGTGTGTCTCCTTGCATGACACGAGCCAGTTCTCACTAGTACTGCACCACTGGAGTGAAACATGGCTGATCACCAGCTGCCAGGTGTGGATTTTGTCTGGCGCATCCCCAAGTTACTTGTGTTTGGCTCTCAAACACATCTCTGTATACTTGGAGCAGACAAATCCAATGGTTTAATATGTGTTAACCTCCTCTTCAAGGAGATGTAACAAGAAGATAAAAGCAGGGCACTCAGGGGTCTGAATCAATGAAGTCTTCATCCGTGGGTCTGCAGGCCATTTTGAAAGCCGAAATGTGTAGGGATTGAAAAGAGAGCAGAGACACACAGAGGTACACTTGCTTCAGTGTGATATAAAGCTGTGTTAGCTACTGACAAGGCTATTTCTGTTGAAATATTTTCATCAGAAAATTTGGTTTCACTTGAATATGAAAGTTTGACCTGAAAGTACTTGCTCACTTCACAAGATTTTATCTTCATGGAAAACCCCAGAATGTAACATTTTATAGTCCATGCTGAACTAACATATCAGTAATCAGTTTTCCTATGAAAAGCTGATGTTATCTCTCTACCACTGTGTGGAAATGTGTGTGGAGAGGGGAGGAGGTGGCAGAGGTTCATGTTCATTTTCCAGCCTCCTACTGTGTGACCCAGACCAAATCCAAATAGTTCAGAGTGTACTGAGATATGTGGCATTAATCCATTCACAAGTTTGAGAAGGAGGGAAGGAAGGAGGTGCTTACAGAGTTACCATGCTCATGTGAACCTTGCGGGCCAACTGTTGACCTGGTGTAAACTGGTCTGGCTCCACTGATCTGGAGCTATGCTAAGTATGCATTAGGGGGTCTGATGCATTCAAGCAGATCTTGCTTTGTTCGCATTCATTCAGAAATTGTGCCAGCACCCAAAGCATGACATGAGCATGTATTTTACAATTTAAAAATATAAATCTGGCGCTTTTGAATGTGCTGATTTTCTTAGGGCTTTTTTTCCTTTGTGTTAGTTACTTATGGTACTGGAAGCACAAATTAGCATGGAACCCAAATGAGTGTTTGATCTAAAATAAGAAAACTTCCTTTAAAGGAGAAACGCTTAAGGAGCTGATTGTTATTTATTTTATTAAGCATATAAGGGTTATTTGGATTTGTGTCCTGACTATAATTCCTGTGTTTAGAGCAATGCTGATGGCAAAATGGTATCCAGCAATTTATGAAAGGTGATACTATGTCAACAGATAGGCAGTGGGTTAGGACATGTGACAGTAATCCGCAGCATTCAGAGCATTCAGACCATATGCTTTAAAACATCAGTAAAATACACATCAGAACGACTTCTTCCCCATGTTCTCTCCCAGAGACCATGGCAGGGGGATGCTAAGGAGGGGAGTTGGGAGGCTGCTTTGCAGCCCTCAAAAAGACCTTGAGGATAATATAGACCAGCCATTAACCTCACACTGACAGATCCCAACTACACCATATCCCTCAGCACTATGTCAACCTGACTCTTAAACACCTCCAGGGATGGGGACTCCACCACTGCCCTGGGCAGCCCATTCCAACGCCTAACAACCCCTTCTGGAAAGAAATGCTTTTCTGGTGCAACTTGAGGCCATTCCCTCTTGTCCTGTTGCTTACTACTTGGTTAAAGAGACTCATCCCCAGCTCTCTGCAACCTCCTTTCAGGTAGCTGTAGAGGGCAATGAGGTCTCCCCTCAGCCTCCTCTTCTCCAGACTAAACAACCCCAGTTCCCTCAGCCGCTCCCCGTACGACCTGTGCTCCAGACCCTGCACCAGCTTCGTTGCCCTTCTCTGGACACGCTCGAGTCATTCAATGTCCTTTTTGTAGTGAGGGGCCCAAAACTGAACACAGGAATCGAGGGGCGGCCTCACCAGTGCCGAGTCCAGGGGTCAGATCCCTTCCCTGTCCCTGCTGGCCACGCTATTGCTGACACAAGCCAGGATGCCATTGGCCTTCTTGGCCCCCTGGGCACACTGCTGGCTCCTGTTCAGCCGGCTGTCAATCACACCCCCAGGTCCCTCTCTGACTGGCAGCTCTCCAGCCACTCCTGCCCAAGCCTGTAGCGCTGCTGGGGGTTGTTGTGGCCCAAGGGCAGCCCCCGGCATTTGGCCTTATTGAAACTCCTCCAGTTGGCCTCAGTCCATCGCTCCAGCCTGTCCAGGTCTCTCTGCAGAGCCTTCCTACCCTCGAGCAGATCAACACTCCCACCCAGCTGGGTGTCATCTGCAAACTGACTGAGGGTGCACTCGATCCCCTCGTCTAGATCATCAATAAAGATGTTAAACAGGAGTGGCCCCAAAACCGAGCCCTGGGGGACACCACTCATGACCGGCCAACTGGATTTAACTCTGTTCACCACAACTCTTTGGGCCCGGCCATCCAGACAGTTTTTTACCCAGCAAAGCGTGTGCCCGTCCAAGCCACAAGCAGCCGGTTTTTCCAGGAGAATGCTGTGGGAAACGGTGTCAAAGGCCGTGCTAAAGTCAAGGTAAACAATATCTACAGCCTTTCCCTCATCCAATGAGCAGGTCGCCCTGTCATAGAAGGAGATCAGGTTTCTCAAGCAGGACCTGCCTTTCATAAACCCATGCTGACTGGGCCTGATCATCTGGTTGTCCCACATGTGTTGTGTGATGGCACTCAGGATGAGCTGCTCCATCAGCTTCCTGGGCACTGAAGTCAAGCTGACAGGCCTGTGATTTCCCAGATCATCCTTCTGACCCTTCTTATAGATGGGTGTCACACTGGCCAATTTCCAATCTGTTGGGACCTCCCCAGTCAGCCAGGACTGCTGGTAAATGATGGAAAGTGGCTTGGCGAGCACCCCAGCCAGCTCCTTCAGCACCCTCGGGTGTATCCCATCTGGTCCCATAGACTTGTGTGTGTCTGTGTGATGCAGCAGGTCACTGACTGTCTCCTCCTGGAATGCGGGGGGGTCATTCTCCCAGTTTCTGTCTTCTGGCTGAGGAGGCTGGATTCCCTCAGTACAACTAGTCTTGTTATTAAAGACTGAGGCAAAGAAGGCATTAAACACCTCAGCCTTCTCCTCATCACATGTTGCCATGTTTCCTCCTGTGTCAGGCAGGGGATGGAGGCTCTCCCTGGTCTTTCTTTTGCTGTTGACATACTTAAAGAAACATTTCTTGTTGTCCTTGATTGCTGAAGCCAGATTAATTTCCAGCTGGGCTTTAGACCTCCTGATTTATGCCCTACATAGCCTCACAGCACCTTTATTATCATTGTGAGTGGCTATCCCCTTCTTCCAAAGGCTGTAAACTCTCCTTTTCTCCCTGAGTTGCAGCCAAAGCTCCCTGTTTAGCCAGGGTGGTCTTCTCTGCCCCTGGCTTCTCTTACAGCACCTGGGGACAGCCTGCTCCTGAACCATTAACACTTCCTTCTTAAAGAGTGCCCAGCCTTCCTGGGCCCCTATACCCTTCAGGATCGTCTCCCAAGGGATCGTGTCAAGCAATTGCCTAAACAAGTCAAAGTCAGTTCTTTGGAAGTCCAGGATGTCAGTTCTGCTGCCCCCTCTCCTGGCCTCTCTAAGAACAGAGAACTCTATTATTTCACAATCACTGTGCCCTAGTCAGCCTCCAACCACCACATCATCCACCAGTCCTTGACAAAGAGGAGATCCAGCAGTCACCTTCTCTGGTCGGTTCACTCACCAGCTGTGTCAGGAAGTTGTCTGCCACACATTCCAGGAATCTCTGGGACTGGTCCTGCTCTGCTGTGTTGTATTTCCAGCAGATGTCTGGGAAGTTAAAGTCTCCCACAAGAACAAGGGTAAGCGATTGTGAGATTTCTCCTAAGTGCTTATAGAATATTTCATCCACCTCTCTGTCCTGGGTGGGTGGCCTATAGTAGACTCCTACTACAACATCTGCCCTGTTGGCCTTCCCCCTGATTCTAACGCAAAGACACTCCACCCTGTCTTCACTACACTTGTGATCAAAGCAATCGTAACAGTCGCTAACATACAGAGCTATGCCACTCTCTCTCCTTCCTTGTCTATCCCTCCTAAAGATCTCGTAGCCATCAATTGGCACACTCCAGTCATGGGAGACATCCCACCATGTTTCTGTGATAGCCACTACATCATAGTTTTCCTGTTGCATCATGGCTTCAAGCTCCTCCTGTTTGTTACCCATGCTGTGTGCATTGGTAGAGATGCACTTCAGATGGGCTGATGTCCCCAGCACCTTTTTACATTTAGAGGTCTTAAGTCCAGCCTGAGCTTTCACAGGTGTTACACAGTTACTGATCCATCAATATCCTTTGCATCTTTGTTGTGCTGCCTGTCTCCATCCCTTGCCTCCACTGGGATAGCAGGGTGAGGGTTGTCACTGGCAAACCATCCCACAAACTGTGGTAATCTTTCCTGGGGCTTATGCCTGGGAGTTCCAGTTTTGTCCCCTTCCCCCTTAAAATCTAGTTTAAAGCTCTCTCAATGAGCGCAGCTTATTCCTGCCCCAAGATCCTTTTCCCCCTCTGGGACAGGTGCATCCCATCTGATGCCAAAAGGTCTGGTATCCTGTATACTAAGCCATGATTGAAAAATCCAAAGCCCTGATGGTAACACCAGTCTCGGAGCCAGAAGTTCATCTGTTGACTTCTCCTTTAACCTTCCTCATCCATCCCTGCAGCTGAAGGGATGGAGGAGAACACAGTTTGTGCCCCTGACCCCTTAACCAGTTTCCCCAAGGCCCTGAAATCTCTCTTCACTGATTTTGGATTTCTCCTGGTAATACCATCATTACCCACCTGAAAAAACAAGAGAGAGTAGTAGTCCTTGGGTCTCACTAGGGTGTGGAGTTTTGCTGTGAGGTCCTTCACACAGGCCCCTGGGAGGCAGCAGAGTTCCCTATGAAGCGGGTCTGGTCTGCATATGGGGCCTTTGACACCCCTCAGAATGGAGTCACCCACTACAATGACCCTCCTGGGGTTCTTTTTAGAACTGGTTTTAATACCTGGTCTAGGGTGACCTGGCCTTGGTGGACCTTCATCTTCTTCCTTATTTGACTCATTTTCTTCATCCTTCTCTGCTTCATTCGCAAGTTCCAGGACCCCATATCTGTTGTGAAGGGACACCATGGAAGGTGAGGGAGGTCGGGAGAGGATTTTCCTGCCTCCCTGAGCAGGGACCTGTTTCCAGCCTCCCCCATCTCTTACGTCCCCTCCTTCTGCCTGGTAGCAAGAGGATGAGGGATCACCTGCCTCTTCTGGAGCCTCCATTTGCTCCTGTTGCCTCAGGGGTGCTAGGGTGTTACTCCACCAATCAATTTCCCTTTCACACTCCTTAATACTTCTTAATCTTTCAGCCTCTTCTTTGAGCTCCACTACCAGGCTGAACTGGTCATCCAACTGATCACAGCGCACACAGGTGTTGTCACTGCTGCCCACTAACAGGATTGACAGGCTTAGGCACTCACTAGTTTGCAGAGAGGATGAAGGCTAAATAATGTTAGAGAAAGATTTTTGTCTTTGAAGGCCAGCATTGGAGAAAGATTATTTTTCAGCTCAGTGAAAGCTCATTGTCAGGACATCCCATCTCCTCTACCCGTTGCTTCTGCTCAGTGAAGGCAGGGGTTGCAGGTACAAATTCAAGACACAGAACTGAGGAGAGTAATTTGGGAGCCCTTTTGAGTGCACGTACAACCCATGGGAAACCCCCTTTGTACCTCTTTGGCTCAACCTGGAAAACTGAAAGTTCAGATAGGAGGAAGCACCTCAAGCCACAATAAAGCGTTCTGTTTATTTGAAGGTAATGGGCCAAAACTTATTTTTACTCAGGAAGAACTCTCACTGAAGTCATTAGGTAGTGTGTCTGAAGAAGGGTGGCAGGTCTTGCTCTGAGGTTATTTATTAGGACCAGCATTTCTGAACCTCCTGCTGGTAGCTCTCATCTGCCTAAAAAATAGATTTCTTGGGAAGGGAGCAACAGGAAAGTACTGTGTGAAGGCAATAAAATGGTTTACATTCTGTATTAGTGCTGATTTAACAATCATAAAAGGAACATAAATGTTTAAAAATTAAACATTTTTTGTTTAAATATTAAATATTGAAATTTCTCCTCCTCCTGATTTTTAACTCAGCCTTGAAGGCAGCTGGGGCTGGTTTACAGTCATTTCTTGCCATCCCTCCTTGGATAACTGATCAGTAGCACAAAAGCTTCCAGGTAGGAGAGTGTCCCAAACAGCTAACGGTAATTGCAAGGGTTATTTCCAAATGTGTGTTACTGTTCGTTCCTGTTAAGAGGTGTTCCTCAGCTTTTGAACTCTCTCACTGCCAGCCTAGGTCATCCAAAGTGTCATGCAGATTGATATTTCTGAATTCAGCACAGCGTAGAGTGGAATAACCCATTCAGGCCTCCTTGAAAGATCAGTGACAGCTTTCTTAATGGAATAAGGGGTGACTCAGTGTTTTATGAGCACCTCTCAACACAGTCATTAGTTTTATCAGTCTGAAGTTTTAAAAGACAGCCCTTGTGCAAACAGCCTCTGAGTCAGTGCCAGCTTGAAGCTCTCTTCTGCCAGCCTCACCGTCAACACCTACCGACTGCTACATAGCTGGGCAGGACTCGCCTAAGGCAGGAGAATTCTCAGCTAGTTTGCGGTACTCTTCCTGTCTGGGAAAGGGCATGGTGACTTTATACCTCTTCGCATTTCCTCTTCTTGGGCAAGAGGAGCAAATCAAGCTCATGCAACTCTGGGCAGCTTTGGAGCTGTTTGCGCCAGTGCCACATCTACAGCTCGGACCTGCTGGTGTAGCGGCAGCTTTCAGCCTTGTACCTGCACCGACACAGAGGCACCTGCCTCACCCCTGGTTCTGAATAACATGGAGTTTCCCAGCAGCAGGCTGGCTTGGCTCTGGTGGTGGCAGTGCAGCTCTCTGGCATGAGCGGGGCTGGGGAGTGACTCAGGGAAGCTGTCCATGAGCACGTTCCTCTGCTGCTCCCTCACTCATGCCCTTTTGAACAGCCAACCAAAAAGAAAGTTTCTTTTAATCCAGGCAGGAAGGCTTGCTGCCCCCCCTCAGCAGTCTCCAGTGCTGTTGCTTGAAATAGAGATATGTCTCAGAACACCCTCATCATAAAAAAAATTGCTTCAAGGCATTCCTCCCAGAAGTGAAATCTCTGGGACGTGTTCAGTCAGCCAGAAAGAAACTGTGCAAGAAAGTTCCCACAGTCACACTTCCTCCTGAGCCATGAAGCTGGATTTGGACAGACCTCCACAAATAAAGCCATTTTAAAGCACATTTCTACCTTGAGTCCAGTTGCCTCATGCCCATCATTAGGTGTGTTTCTGGGTGGCAGAGTGGGCTTCCTGGGAGAAGTGATAGGCAGTTGCGAATACCCCTCTCCCCCCGACATTTCATGCAGCACACATGAGGGGATGTGATGTGCAGCCTTACTGCTCACTGCCCCGGCCGCGTCTACTCGAAGCAGGTACCCTGCTCCGCACTGCAGGGCATGGCTCTTCCCCACCAGTGTAAGCCTGGGGAGAAAACAAAACAGCCAAAGATATGTTTGAGTTTGAAGAGCTGGGAAGAAGGCTACTAAAATTTAATGTACTCGTTGTGTAGAAAATGTTTCAGAAATGTGTAGGATTGCAGCTTCTCTCTAACGGGTCTCCTCCTTCCTGCCCAACCCCTCACGGCTGTGCTGAGAATGCTAAGGGAATAGAATTGCTGGAGTTTGTATTGCTGGCTGCCTCAGAATGCCCCTCTGCAGAAAAAATGCTGAAAGTTTGTTTTGCTACAGCTGTTGGGAAGGTTGCAAGGCTTGGGAGCACCCAACTGGGGGCAGCTTTCCTTCCCCTGCTGATGGTCCCAAAATGCCACATTCTCACACCTAGTGAATAAAAGGCTAGAAGGAAGATGTGCAACTCCCTGCGGAAACTGTGCTCAAGCCTCCTGTATTCCTTCAGGAGAGTAAATCCTCTGGCTGCTGTAAATCCTCCTCTGCTATTTGCAGGGGGTGGAAGAATGCACTCAGGCAGCAACCCAGCTCTGAAGGAGGGCTGGCCGAGCAGGGGGAGACCGGCAAAGAGGCTGGGTCGCTCCCATACTCCTGTGGAAGTGGCAGGGAGAGCTGTTTGTGAGGCACACACGTCTTTTCAGCAGCAAGTTGTTTGTCTTTTACTCTTGATTGTTAATAAACATGAAATGCTAGTGGGAGGCCAGCCAGGACACTCATTCTCTCTATAGGTTTCAGGGATCCCAGCACTTTGGGATCATGGAATAAATGTAGGTTATCAGTCCAAAATAATAACGCTTTACAAAGTGGAAATGCAAATTTCCTGCGATATCCCTGAATAGCAGGTGGTATTTCCTGATGTATTGTTTCTGACCTTCAGGGAAATTGATATTATGAACTGACTGAGGAAAATGAGTACAGTATCAAGCTCCTGCAATTAAAGTAAACCAATGAGAGGATAGTAAAGAGTAAAGCAACAAGCAAAAGAAGGCTTGGATTTTCTGTATTTGTTGTTGTGGTTTTTTATAATGCTGTGGGCACTGAGTGCAGTTAAGATGCAGCAACACACTTTTTACAGAGAAGGCAGTGATGGAAAGGAAATAGGAGAAAACATTTAACATTAAGTTCACTTGCTTTTAAGGGCACAAGCAAATAATTGAAATAATGAATAGTATTAGTATTATTAAATAAGTAAAAATTAGCTGAGTGTCGGGTTAACTAATACTTATATACATCCAGCAAAGCAGACAAACATTCACTTGAGCTTCTAACAGTGAGGTCAGGAGCAGACATGCCTGTGTTTCTGTTAACTAGATTTTGCTTTGAAGAAAGGACAATCTGATAGACAAAAATCACAATTTTGGTTCTATTTTTATAAAAAAGAGGTGAGCTGTTAGGTTTGCTGGTCTACACTTCATGTAATGTCATGTGTGTCTCATTTGAGTGAAAGCCATCTCATGTGATCTTACATACATAATGCTGTTTCATCGAGTGTATTCAAAACCAGTACCTACCTAAAGGAAAGACTGATAATTGATTTTAAATCAGGCATTGCTGCATATTCTTATATTAGATATAACTTTATAGCTGAAAGACCTATATAATACTTTGCCTCACCCTGTAGAACGCCCAAGATTAGTTTTATCCCAGTGCTGCAGTCCTGTGTTCTCCTGCGTGCAGTTACTCCTACTCAGGCTATCAACCTGGTTGATTTGAGTTGGGTTCACTTCTGTGAGATTGTTCAAACAAATTTGAGATTTCTAGTTATGTGCATCTGGTCTTAGTGGGTTTTGTGTCAAATCCTTTAATTTTTCTTGATCATAATTTATTATTTAATTTCTCTGCAGCACATGCATGCATGTTCCTGTTATGTAAGGAAATGCTTGTGAAAAGGAAACCATCTTGGCAGTATTTCGATGAGACAGACTAGCTCTCACTTGTTAGACTAGTGACATTGGTATTGAACCCGTGATTCACAGATGCGAAAGCCAGATGGGACCATGTGGTAATCTGATGTGACCTCATGTGCAGGATGGCCTGAGTCTATCACAAGTGAAAGTCTCCTACAGGTTGTTTAGGATTATGGCCAGAGGGGGATTCCTTCCTGTGGATGGCATTTGAATGCAGGTGACAAACTCTCACAATCTTTTGAGACATATTTTTAAAATGTGGACTGTAATAGAGGTCTAGACCAGTTCCAAGAAACCTGCATTTAGTAATATTTTTGACACCGTCATGTTCTGTGAGGAAACATTTCATCTCTCTGGTCCTCTTTTCCACAGCCTGCCTTTTGTCAATCTTCCATGTTTGGAGCACCCATTGTTCATGTGAGGGGGTCAGCTCTGCAGCATCTAATGCAGGGACAGTAAATTTCCCTGATTCTCCCCAGTGTTGCATGAAAATCTTGTTGCCCAGAGTCCTTCTGCCTCTCTTGCTGAGTTCACTGCTTGTTTCCCCAGAGCTGTGCAGTACCGTGGGAAGACAAGAACAGAGCTAGTAGATAGGTGAACATTTGCTGGGCAGCCTGGAAATGTCGGTTTTGGTGGCTTTTCCTGTCTCGCGTAGCACAGGATTGATTCCTCCTGGTCCCACTGCTGGCTGTGTTACATAGTCCAGCGCTATAGAGTTCATGAGCTATTGGAGGGCCACAGTCATTTGAGTGCCTGGAGGCACCTGCCACTAGGTCTAGCTCTCAGCTGAGAGAGTCTAAGAATTACCCTAGAAGAAGCAGGGGCTTGTTGAGAATTGTGTGATGTTTTGTGCCAGGCAGAAACTGTTCAGGGTGGGTGGGTTGCTGAACTTAATTTTAAGAATTAAGACTGATCAAAAATTAAAGTCTTAAGGTGTAAGCCACCTTAGTGCATTAGCACAAAGTTCCTCTCTCCAAATCTATAAAAACAGATATGGACATAATTTCTAGTCTGAGATATTTAATGCACAACTGGGTTATAGTGTCCTGGCTGAGCTTTGATAAGTATTAGTGACTACGCATGCACAGACTGCTAGCCTGTCCTCATTGCTTCACCTTAGTAAAATATGTGTAAAGTGATGCTATATATCTTCACATCTGAAGTCGGCTAAAGCTGTATGTGTTCCATTATTGCTGCTTACCTGGTGGTGACTTTTAAAATGCCTTTTCAGTCAGGGATTGGTTTGTGTACTTAAATTGTGCAGAATGCAGTATCTCATTAATACCCCAGTGGAAAGTTGTTTGTTTGGCTAATAGCCATTCGTAGCTTAAATACTTAGGGTGATTCACATTTTAGATGACCGAAGTCAAGTCACAAAATGATCATGGGAGGAGTATTGCTCTTTTGAAAATAGGGGTTGTGATCTGAGTTTCTGATAAATACATCCAACACAAGCAGTGCCCTGTTCTCGCTGCAGACTAGTGCTGTGAAAGGACTATGTATATGTCTTCTGGACGCTCAGATTATATAACCTAACCAGGAAACAAAATTAATATCCCCAGGGACACCTAGCTGCTGTGCTGGGATACACTTTTTCTTCTGATTCACTTAGGATGAATGCCTTTGCATGGTACTCAAGAAAACTTGTTAGAGGTGTTGTTTTTCAGATGAGATGTAAAATCAAGGCCCTGACCACTTGTGGACATTAGCATTCCCATGGCACTTTTCAAAAGATTTGGGATTTTGACCCCAGTGTCCTGGCCAAATTCCAGTTTGGATAATTACATCCTTCCTTCTCTGCCACATACACTGGATATGCTATTCTTCAGCTCCTGCCCCAACTGTATGTAACATTGTCTTGTGCTGTTAAAACAGCTGCCAGACCTCATCCCAGAGATGGCTGCATTTTAGTGCAGAGTGAAACAGATGCCTTTATAAGATTCCCATGTCACTTCCAATGTATAAATCGCTTTGGGATCTACAGAGATGAAAAGGATATTCGGAGGTGAGATTATGTATTTAAATGTTGTGATTGGTTTTAGTTATCTGATACATATTCTTAAGGTTTTTGTAAGGAAGTCCATGTTGAACTGAGGAGTAGTACCGATATGACCCATCACACAGCATCACAGATCTCCCACAGGAGTAATGAGTTAGATTTCTGTTTCTGAAGGAACACTGAGGGTTAAGAGAAATGTACTTGGAAAAAAAAAATCCACCGCAATTGATACCGATGAGGAGGTAGACAAACATGTTCATCATGGTGGTGTCCAGGCACTTCCCAGGTTTTTTTATTGCAGTTTACCCTTGTCTGCTATGTACCAGTAGGTCAGGTTTAGACTGGGATTAGTTCTGTGGTCTTCAGGAATTAAATGCCCTTGTCTGTACTTGTGTTACTATGAGATGCTAATCAGTTAACGTATTATGCGTTTTGCTCCTCAGGTCTCTGTAAGACTCAGGCTCTTCCAGG